>NC_079203.1:55673806-56305473 GCF_026745355.1 Beta vulgaris subsp. vulgaris
ACAACTATGACTCTAGCAGTGAAATTTTTAACTGAGACTCCACTTGCTCTTGCTCAAATTAAGGTACTAAACTCTTTTTAACCTTTTCCTCTATGTTCTTTTACATAGTTTCCATAAAATTATAAATATCTACTTATATATATGGTCCACAAAAACCCCACGAGTGCCATCATTTTATGGTCACTTTTTAGAAGCTTCATCATCTTCTTATCTGAATTCTTAGCCAAAGACACATTGAATGGTTGGATTTAAAAGCCATGCATCCAAAATGATAGAATAAATACAATGTAATGTGGGGTAAATTGATGTTGAAAAAAGAATAAAAAAGAATTTTAGCTAGTAATTAATTATAATTAAAATTAAAGTAACTTCTTCTATTTATGATAATCCACTTATATTCAAATGAAAAGTTCATACATAATGTTGGTCAATTATTTCATGGCACATGCAATACATGAGAAAAAGTAAAGCTTTACTTGTGTTTGCATATTGTTAAGTCTCATCAATCATAATTTATAAACAAGCAAACTTTTTGCAAGTTAAGGCTCCACTCTTTACGTTTAATTATTTCGGAAATCAAGAATTCTTGACCGATGATGTATCCTACTTTTAGTTTAAGGGGGAGCATAGAAGGCCCATGCATTCAACAGTTAATCGTGTTATTAGGGTCTGTTTTTTTGACGTAAAACAATTGAATTGAACTGAAATGAATAGTGATATATGAAAGTAAAAGTATTGTTCAGAATTGAATTGAATTGAAAATAAGTTGGGGAGAAAGATCCTAAGTCATCAGTTATTGCTGGAGATTATCAAAAAATGGAATTTTTTTGCCTTGAGTTTACCTATGTTTAGATAATATGTGTGCATATAATAGAAATATTTGAGTAAAGATCTTATTTTTTATTATTTTACATATATCAAAATTTTTACTAGAAATTTAGCTCCAAAACCAAACTTTTACTCCTATCTAAGTCTCTAATGTATTCAGTTTATTTTGTTGAACTAAACTTATTTTTGATTATATTTTTATGTTTAGTGTATTTATAATTGTAATTTGGTACAATAACCATTGATTTTTAAGGTTGCAAATTTTTGTGTTGGCATTGTTGTTTTTATGTTATAGTAGTATACTTGAATAATAATATCTCATCCCTTTTTCTATTGTTTACTTTCTCTTTTTAACTGAAATGGTGATTAAGAAAATTTATTTTAAAACCAATTAACATATTGATATAAAGAGAAAAGAATAAGTAGTCAAAAAAAAAGTGTTGAAAAAAAGAGAGAAAAAAGTTTGATGTAATCGACAGAGACTATAATATTCCTTCTAAAAAAGGAAATGAAAAAGCTACAAGATATATATAAAATACTCTAGATTTAAGACGGAAAGATAGATATGTCTAGGAGGGGTACGACCTTATGAGTATAACATATTTTTTTGATCGGTAAAATAAACTTTTTCTATTAGATCGGAACCTCACACAAGTCAATCCCGTTCGAGTTATAGTGTTTGACCTTATGAGAATAAGGGGGTGGTAGAGGA
The DNA here is from genome assembly GCF_026745355.1 of Beta vulgaris subsp. vulgaris. NCBI lineage: Eukaryota > Viridiplantae > Streptophyta > Magnoliopsida > Caryophyllales > Amaranthaceae > Beta > Beta vulgaris. The sequence continues at coordinate 55,675,347 of NC_079203.1, forward strand.
AATTTCTATCCTAAAAGTGTCAAAAATGCAAATCGAATCCTCAACTTAAGGTTGAAAATTATGTACAATCCTAACTATGTTAAACTTAAGATTTGGAAGGTATTGTTCACGTTTTTGGCTGTGCCGTATCTTGTTGGGTGAGATTGAGAGAAAGAAAGGACGAAAATCTTATCTATAGCCCAACCCTTCCGACAAGAACATTTATGCCTTTTCCTAAAGCCTTCACTAGTTTCACTACTAGTAGCTCTTTGGGGTGAGGTTTTCCTTATCATCTCCCTTTTCTCCAAGAAGTCTAACTTGCAAACCTGACTGGTTATACCTATACAAGGTATCAATTCAGTAGGATCCTTCATTTTACCAACTTAAGAAAAATATATACAATACCTTCCAAATCTTTGTGGAAGTTGGATATACTACATTACATACACATTATAACTTATGGAGTATTATTATAACATGGTTTTATGTTGGGAAGAATTGTGGAGGGAAGAATCAGGACAGTATAGTTAAACCTAACAGTATGGGAGTATCCCATTGCTAAAATAAGAAAAGAGAAGAAAAAAAAGGTGGGATTAGCACTTTGCTAGATTTATTAGGTAGGTTTTGTCCTTTAGCTGCAAAGGAATGAATAGTTGCGGTTTCTTGGATACCCGCTACCCACGTGAGGGAGGTATTTTTGGTACAGCATAATATAGAAATGTATAAAGGAGGATTAGGGACCAGGATACCAAAGAGATATAGCTACTACTAAGCTTTACTAGCTAGGAAGTTGGAGATTTATTGCATGGTTGGAGTATTTATAGTGTGACAAAGAGATGCTATTGCTGCTTTTTTTATCCACTTTATATTATCAATTGGGTAGAGATTCCACATCATGTTGTCAAGTTACGGGGTTCGAATCGCACTAAGTGAAGTACACTTGAAAAAGAATTCCTCTTATAATTAGCACTCCTTCTAACTTTCTAAGTGTCTGGGTCTCTAGATCAGACCTTATATTAGGACAACTTAGGCTATGTTTAGTTCACCTGAAATTTTCTGATCTGAACTTATCTGATCTGATCTGAACTTATTTTTTCTAATCTGATCTGATCTGAACTTATTTTTTCTGAACTGATCTGATTACAAGATCTTATCTTTTAGATTTCTCTCAATATATAAGAAAAAATATAGTCATGTGGGGTCTTGTTTGATTTGTCTCAATGAATACTTTACTAATATTCAATTATTATAATTTTTACTAATATGTAATGAAAGATATTTAATAGTAAAAATGAGTTTAAAAACTGACAGATCTGATCTGAACTTATTTTTTCTGATCTGATCTGATCTGATGTGATCTGATTAGATCTGAAATAAGCAAAAATAAGGTGAACTGAACATAGCCTTAGAGATTATTCATCTTACTAATGTTATTGGCTAACTGACTATACAGATTATTATTACTCTCTTCCTTCTATGTATAATTTCTCCATCCCTTTATTTTTGTAAGATGCTTTATTGGTATTGGCATAACTTTTTATAAAAATGATGTGAAGAGGAGAGATATTATAGAGATAGACATAAAGTTGGACTTATGTGACAAGAGAGAGATAGAGAGAATTTAATATCAAATAAAGAAACGTATATTGATATGAAACTTCTGAATACGAAAAACATTGCAATTAAAAGGAGGAAGTATTTAAACTAGGTTAAGGATTAGATTCTGGTGATCGATGTCCTAGACGATCAGAGAAATGTTTAGAGATATACATGTAAATTAATTTAGCAAATATTGAAATTTATTTTGATTTTGTATTAAATTAGGAGTACATGGAAAGTAGAAAAGAAATACCGTAGTGATAAAAGTTAAGTTTTGCGAGCTTTAACCTTGGGTTGAAAATATAATAATACAGAATAATTTCAGAATTATAATTATAAATTTTAATGATTCAAAATAATTTAAGATTTATTATAATTGTAAGTTTAAAATTATTCTATATGATTATATTTTTATGATTATATTTATTGTGAGTTTTGTGACTGCAAATTGTGTCTATCAAAACTACTTTTGGATGATATTTATTGTAACAAAAATTAAGTTAAGCCGTAAAAGTCAAAAATAGGAGAAAGAGGTTGTGAAATGGAGTACTACTGAAATGTGAATGCGGGACAAATAAATAAGAATGCTTTCTGGTCTGGGACTGATGGATGGAAAGACATTTTAAGCATCTTCATGTCTCCTCTTGCTTCTGATGTGTGTCAGATTTTAGGTTACACTGAGGGAAACTAGCCTTTGACTCTCTTAGTACTTTGAATCCTTGTAAAAAGAAAGTAGATCTATACTGTATTTTTGCTTTTACCCTATGATGTTTTTTTTGTTGGGCCTCCTTTCGGTAATCTCGTGGTGTAAAGAATTTTCTCTATATTGCAGGCTGCACTCGCACATAGTCACTCATTCAAAGACCCTACGAGCACTCGCACATAGTTACTCATTCAAAGACCCTACGAGCCCCAACCCCCACTCCCTCCTCCCATAACATTGAAATTTTGCTTCTATCGAGATTTGAACCTTTTGATTTTCAAGGTGGGGTATAGAAAATCATAACATTGGACATAAGGGTACTTGTACTTTTATCCTGTGATGTGATCCTCTTTTTTTGTTTGAGGAAATTAAAGTTGCAAAAATACTACTACCTCTTTTTATTGTGTGCAACGATTTGACATAAAATAGAGAGGAGAAATGTCTAATTGTTGCAAATAATAGAAAACGGAGGTAGTATATGAAATGTAATTTACATAGGGACGTCTTCTCTTTCACTTGAAGTTATTGAGCTTATGAGACCTGATAAATACTTTGATTGAATCAAACCATATTTCACCTTATATCTATTATATATGCCAATTCTTGAATAGTTTGATATCAACCTGAAATATCTATAAGTATTGCCTTTTATTTTTTTAGTGTTTTAACTAAGAAAAAACATAGTCACACAAAATTTCGTTCCTTTTTAATTGCAATTTTTTGACTTTCTTACTATTTACAATTTGCCTTTTTATAACTAAGAAAAAATATAATCATATGGAACTCCGAAACTATAGGAAAATATCATAATTTGAATGAATGGCATCTTCAGAAATTACTCCCTAGGAATATTTTTTGACAGTGTCCCTAGGAATTATTACCTTTGTTTTTTAACTATAGGTAATTGTGAGTCTATATTTTGAAGGCTAGAAACAATTCAGAATGTAGAGGTATAGATTCTAGATGCTATTCTATAGTATTTTGTTTGCTCATTATGTCTGTAGAGCATTGATGAGGTGCACAACCTACTCTAGGAGGATTTTTCTAACATTCTCCTTTTCTCTTGGAAGTGAAAAGTTTTTGCAACATGAGCAATAGAAATTTTGTCTTCTTAGGGAGTAAAAGTTGACTCTTTTTTATTTTTTCCTTTTTTTTTTTTACTCGAAATACTTATTTTTCCATTAAGTTCAATGCAATTTTTAAGTATGAGAGAGGTTCAAAGGAAAAAAAGAGAAGGTCTATGAAATTGGAAATAGATAAAGAAAAAGGAAAATCAAAAATAGAAAGTGTTGTAAGTAATTAATTATTTTCGTTTTAGGAAAGTATTGCGGGTAAAAAGAACAGAGGAAGTATGTAAATCCATTATTTCATGTCGTGTCATTTTCACGTTTATTTCGTATTGTCCTAAAATGCTAGTGATAATTAGTATCTTCAATTTTCATTTTATTACAGGAAGAGCAAGAAAAGATAAGAGCTCAAAAGGGTGAAGATGAGCCTTTGCTATGGACTGATTACAAATCAATGCCCTTCACTCAATGTGTAAGTTTCAAATTATGTTAATTTTAAATTTTGCACCAAAAAAGTGTATACCTTATTCTTCAGCTCAAATTATCAATTCTATTAGTTATAATTTGATTCAGTTCGATTCATTTCAGTTACAATCAGTTCAATTCAGTTTAGTTATTTTATGCAAAGAGAACATACCCTAAACCATATATTCGACGTATTCCTCAAAGCCTCAAATATACTCCATTTGTACTGCGAGTCTAGTTGCAACATTTGTTTTTTAACGATCTCCCATGCACATTATCATTTTCGGATTAAAGTTGAGAACTTTAACCATAAAGATACAAATGCTGCAACTAATTTGGGATACGAAGACTAAAAGTTATGGGGTGTGGCAGCCTACGTTTGCCTACAATTTCACAAATAGTCTCATTGATGGTATCTTTCTTGTGTTTTCAGGTTGTGAATGAGACGTTGCGAGTCGCAAATATCATCGGAGGCATATTTAGGCGTACTATATCAGACGTTCACATTAGTGGTACATAATTTCTCCTGCTACTTAGATCTTCAATTTTCAGGTACTAAAACTTATGATCTAGCAGATCTCTTAACAAAAACTTTGCTATTTTTGCTGGGACTTTCTGTTGAACAGGCTATACAATACCAAAAGGATGGAAAGTGTTTGCGGCATTTAGAGGCGTACATATGAATGATGAATACTTTAAGGATGCTCGATCGTTCAATCCTTGGAGATGGCAGGTAATTCATCAGTTAATTTCTGTTGTTATGCTAAGATCTAATTTCCATTGTTATGTTAAAATCTATAGTCGGACTCTTCATTGCACCTTAAATACAATAGTCAAATTCTCGATAGTTCAACACTTCATATTAGCCGTAAATGATGTAGTTTATCTTAAGATAGCAGGAATAGACACTTGGACTCGTAAGTCATACACCTCTGTGTAGTATGAATACTTAGACTCTAAGTAATTTAGGCTACTATATAGTGAAGATATATATGTATTTTTAGACAATGCTTTCTTTTCTAGATCTAAACGAGGTTTTTTTCGATGTTGTAACATGAATAGAGCGATACAGTAGCGTGCCCTCCAAGTGCATTTACTCCATTTGGCGGAGGCCCAAGATTGTGCCCGGGATATGAGCTTTCTAGGGTCTCAATATCCGTCTTCCTCCACCACCTCGTCACCAAATATAGGTATGAACAACTCTTCTGGTCCCGCATACTTCTAAAAACGTCATATTTTTTTGTATTAAACCGCTTGTTTGTCCATGTTTTTCCAACAGTTGGGAGCCTGCCGAAAAGGATAAATTGGTCTTTTTTCCAACAACTCGGACACAGAAGCGATACCCCATTTACGTGCACCGACGAAATCTAGACATGTAAAGAGGAAAACGAGGGATGTGAGAGTTTAGAGTATAGGAAAGTTGTAAAGAAAAGGGGAGAAAAAAAGAAGAAAAAAAATGAACCGTACATGTTCTATGGAAATAAGGTGAAACAAAAAATTGAGATAAAATTAGCTGAGAGATAAAATTGGTTTATATCTATGAGATTAAGCTGCTCTAGTTGTTCAGTAAAAAGAAATGAGCAGTTACTCATGATTCTTTTGGTGACTAATATCCAATAGTAAACATTAGAACTTACACCATTGTAAATGTTTTTACCAATTTCTATTAGTTAGATCTAATTTCTTCTTTATGGTCATTTTGGTCTTGCTTTTCATAATTTATTGTTGGATCTTTCTACTTTTAGCCCCCACTCTATTTTGGCTGGCTACTAACTAGTCACATTCAAAATTATGATGTAAATAGAAACTTTTTACAATGGGACGTCGTATTATTCATAAGACTTTATAGAGACAAGCATAGTATGTGTAGGTTAGGATAATAGAAAATTCTGACACATCTATAATACACATAATTTATATGTTTATGCATAGCACGTTACGTGAATGAGGGAAGGTGGTAGCTTAGTGGAGTACCACCCCGAATTTTAGGACATTGTTTAGGATTTGGATCCTCATTCTAACAATATGTTAGGACATTTTATTTCTGGGTTGTTTAGCCTTATACCTAACCTCTGAGCTGGTGTGTCCTGTAGGCTAATAGCCTAACAAGGGTTGATCTTCAAACCAATAATCTTTCTTAATAAAAAATAATAATGTGAAAACGTGCATACAGTAACACACCATCATGTATATCTTACTCTAGATATACGGATTAGTATATATTGTATAAAGTTCATCGTTGATTTTATACGATTGATCTTAGCTTACAAAGAATAAATAGAACTCAACTAGTAGACCTGGACAAACACTGTCGCATAAATTTTTTAGTGGTGCTTCCAATGGCGAAAGCAATTATAAATAATATTTGTCACAATTACTTGATTCAAGTACAATTGATATTCTCTCAGTATAATTGTTGTTTCCTTGTGATTGTTCAACCATTTTACCGATTTGATAACATAGACTCTACACTAATACGCCATCTTTCAACCATGTTATCGACTTGATAACACAAACTTGACAAGATTCAAGAAGTTTCGCGCGGTGATTTTAGTGGGTACGTTCCATACAAACTCGAGGTAGTAAAAACATAAGAACAAGTTGTACTAATTACTAGGGATGTTCATTTCGTATATCCGATCCAATTCAAAATTTAGGATTTGGGAAAATGTGACCCGAATCCGATCCAAACATTTTTCGGTTCGTATCAGGTCGTATATCAGAAATTCATTGATCATATCTTCGAATATCCGAAAGCTAAATTTTTTTTGAAATTTTCAAAGGAAAAGCTCATAAAACAAATTTTGAATAAGATATTTCAGTTTCCGACCTTGAAAATAGATATTTCAGATCGGGTATCCGAAAAAATTTCATGTTTCGAATATTTGTATCATATCTGAAAACTAAAAAAGCGGATCGAGTAGACCGGATTACGGATCGGGTCGACCGGATCACAGATCGACCAAATCAGATACTTATGGACACTCCTAGTCTCCTACTAGTCATCAGTCATCACATTAACCTAATAATCTATACGACCCATCTAAGTTTCCAAGTGGTTCACACGTGGATTCATTACGCCATTAGCTATACATCGGTTGAATATCTATTCTTAAACAAAGTCCTAGTGTTATTAAAGTTAGACAGGTTACTTAAGAATAATTATGTTACAAAATTGCTAGCTAACTACGTCACAGGAGCAAATACTAAACAGGTTATGTTTTCAGTGCAGAACTTCTATACATCTAATACGACTTGACCTGTTTATCAACCCATCGCCAAGCTATTGTGAGCTTGATTACAGTGGTTGGGAAATGTTGTTCCTCAAGTACACGTACGACGGAAACGAATCAGGGTTAGTATTATAAATAGTACATGGAGGACAAAACCATCTCTTGAACCGTCGAAATTTAACTTTTGCCACTATTACTACATTTGTATCTATATCATATCATCTCCTACAGGCGAACAGGAGCACAAAATTACCAATATACAACAAAGCATCGCCTGGATAAAACATCTAAATAATTTCGATCAAACCTGTGAGGAGCTTGCGATAATCTCTCTAAGAGGAGTAATTCAGATCCTACAAGTCGATAATCACCTCGTATTATCACCTTTCTGGTAATACAATAGGTGCCACATCTGACTATTTGGATGTATCATCTTCCCAGTCCTTCAATGAAGATTCAACCAATTGAACTTTCTTAGAATTCTCCCTGTTCACTATTGAGAGTTTCTCAAGAGACGCCTTTAGTTGGTCTAGCTGTGAATCTTGTACCAAGCTCTTCTTCTTGGAGGGGGTCTTCTGGTAACTGGGTACTTTTTCCTTAATAGTCTGCTTGTACCTTCTCAATCTCCCATTTAATGCTTCAACAGAAGAACGCAAAGAATCCAGCTCAACATTTGTAAATCTGTCTGAAAAATCGCACAGATGTATCTATTAGCCTTACATCCGTAAAGTTTACTAAAAAAATATGGACTGACAATGGATAATTTATCAACTACACCCTCCGTTCCTAAAAGCATTGCTCATTTCTTTTGGGCGCATAGTTTTACGTTGTAATGAGAAAAAAGAGTGAGATTGTGGACGCAATCAAAAAGAGGAAATGGTAAATCTTATTGAGACAGACAAAATATAAGAACATGTACGACAACCCTTTATGGGACAAAAGGAGTATCTATAAGACTGCAACAACTCGAGGCCCAGGGTCGGGGGAAGGGAGATTAACTGAGTGATATAAAGCTCGCATAGTGGAAGCAGTAAATGAAATCCATACCAAGTTCTGACTTGAACTCGCGTTCAGCTCTGGTCAATGGCTTCTTATGGATCCCAGGAAACCTTCTCAAGTTGTGCAAGCGGTTTTCTAGAAATTCATGCCGCTCAATTGCACGTGTAATCCTGTCATCCAGTTCTGGCTGTTTCTTCTCAACGTTCAAAAGCTTCTGCTGAGCTTCACTTAATCGTACATGCAAATTATCAATTATTTTCTTCAGATGAGGCCCATGATGCTTGAGTTCAAAGTAAACCTAGGGAAAGAAACAAATTCTTGTACAATCAGATACATAGAATTGGAAGAGCCCAAAAAATTATGTCAATTTAATAAGCATATCAATTGACATCGCAAAAATATGCGAGTATCCAGCCATCGCAGGTCATCACAACTCACAAGCACTTTTACATGCAGCAATCGTGAGTTTGCCACACCACAATAATCCAAGAGTAAGATGGCCAAGTAATATTGAGTCAATGGATAGGGGGCCAAGTATTAAGCTCACATACATGAATTGGCTTTGTTAATACCTTATGTGCATACTCCACGTAATTCTCATGGAAAAGCTTGAAATATTGATGCAGGGCCGATCGACCTTCAATAGAGTCAGCAGCAACTGATCGCAAGTTAGATCCTTGTGGAGCAACCACCACCTGAGGGCCAGCAAGGAGTTCTTTACTTATAATATCTGGTGTAAGTCTCTCTCCTGCTTCATCTGACTTGGCAGGTCTCTTCTCCGTGTCCATATGCCTGGGAAGCAAGATATTCCATGTTTTCATCTCTAGCACAATACATTCTCGAGTAGAGGTGACTCCAGCAATCCATGAGTATCCAAATGAATCAGATAGAACCACAAAACCACAAAGAGAAGAAGAGGCGCCTATCGATCCCTGGTATGTACTGACAACTGGATGCACCGATGGAGTTTTCATCATTTCATCCTTTCCACTTGTCTGATGCGTAAATGGGAGAAAATGCAACACTATTGAATCTACACCTCCATCATGAAGACAGTATATTCTCTCAGGAATAAGAGGATCAATAAACATAGAAATTATAGTCTCACTGTCCTTGGTTTTAGGCAGAGCCAAATCAACAATAGCCAGCCTTAATAAGGGAGGTGGTTGACCAGACCAATCACAATTATCAAGTTGCTGGTCAAGCCTTATAACAGAAAGTTGATCTGTAGTTGTTTCACATATCATAGCAAATCCACGTATACGATCATGGGAATCAAATGATAGATGAGGCGGATTCCCAGTTTGCCAAAGGGGTTGAATTTCATCAGCCAGAGCATCAATTTGTAATTGCCCACCACTCCAAGCAGTCACCAAAATTGAGTCCTTGCCAACGGAGTTGTATAAGAAACTCACAGCACGACCACCACATTCTGCTCCACGAAACCCAGGATCATCTTCCTCGCCATTACAAACTTTACGAAGAGGGCCCTGAAAACTCATAAATATTACTGTTCGAGATGAGCTAGAGACAACGCTTAATTAGGAATCAATCACAGATGGCTTCTATTCAAATGGAGCTTTAAACCAAGACTTTGCAGATCAAAACTCACACTTGAGCCCCTAATTCAAGATGGCACACACCAAAATTTGAAAATTGTTCATCCACGGAGAAAAGAGAAAAAAAATGGGCCGAAAACTGATTAGGAAACTGTGATTCATTCTAAACAAGTAAGCTTAAAACAAGGCAAACACGCTAAACTCTCCCCCCTCCATCACACAAAATTAAAAAAGGGGAAGATACGAGAAAGATAATTGAACACACAAGTAGAAAATTTTCAACCCTTGCTTCAATCAACAGACAAAAGATTGATGAAATAGCTTTACATAACAAATGGGTAAACCAACACGCAACACTGACACCCACCAACCCACACCCACACCCACACATGAAAGCTGTCATGAGTAACTTAGTAGTCAGTATGTATCTATTAGAACTTTCAATTTCCCATCTGAACGCATTTGAATAACAACTAAGAAGAAAGGCAAGCCTGAAATTAACAATAATCCAGAAAAAGACCTGCAATGAAAGTGATGTGTCTATCATCACATACGGATGAGCCTTTACAGCAGAGACCTGACTGACTTCCTTTCCTTGGTCCAATTCAGGAAATGTTGCTTCCAGCCAAGATATAGCCAGACCTGAATTGCTGATAGCAGTTGTGTTGGCAGATTTCTGACCAAAAGTTTGTGCATCACTGTATATCTCCACTATTGATTCCCACATGATTACACTGCCCCAAAGACAAACAGAAAAATCATCACCAACCATGGCTCTACTGCACTAGGTTCATTCATACTGAAGAAATACAGGATATACAAAACAAAGACACTATACTGGGTACAAAAGGAGTAAGAAATTGCATGCTTCACAATTTTGCTTTTCTTGTAGAAAGGTGAGAAATCACTAAAAAAAAAAAACTATTTCCTTCAAAAGTACGTTCCATTCCTTTGATGACTTCCCTTAACACCTTCCCTTTACTTACCCCCATCTATCACCACCTTCATGGTGTGACGACTGACGAGAGAACCAGGCTAGAGAGAGACAGGGGTCTGGGACCAGTGCCTTCATCTGGTGTAGCCAATGGCCACATATTAACGTAAGTGAAGGGACTTCCACCCTCACCAGCACCATCAACAACTGAGATCATGGAAGAAAGAGGGCAGGTCCAGAGGACAGCGAGTGTGCACAAGAGAAATGGGCAGACAGATAATCTAACGAGGTCAGATTACTGTAAAGAGGCTTACTTTGGAGAGGAAAGTCAACATTGGAAGGGGAGAGGGAAACAGAACATTCCAGGGAGAAAAGATTATACAGATTCTGCTGGCCTTGTTGTATTTTAGCCTTCTTTTTGGTGCGAGTGGAGGGTGGAATGGGAGAGGGAAGGATACAAGAGAAGGTTCGACAGAGATGCTAGGCCAATTCAGGCATCTATCCGATCATATTAAGTGTACTTTTCTCTATTTTACAGCCTTGCTGCTAACCATGATTTCCCTAGCTGCTAATCATTAGCATTTTGCTAAGATGGAATACGGATAGAAGATTGTGCAGAACAGAAGAGCTATTAGATTTACAAAGCCTGAAATTCATACCATAAATAGACCTAGAAACATATTCTTTCAGACTGGAATAATTGGATTCCCCAATTAGATTAATTCGGCTTAGTTCATAATCAGGTGAAGTGGATAGTTCCATTTCTGTCGCCATATGGTTTACAAGTTCTCAGGTCAGTTAGGTCACATCAAATTTTGGTTCGTCATATCTTGTTTCAGTTCTACCAGATTGAACAATGTAATAGGAAAATTATCGAGAGTATACAGGTTTATTATAATAGGCCAATCCAGATTTAGTTACAGTATAAATAGCAGTCTAGGTGCACATCGACATTCTACAAGACAACTTTAAGAAGTCCAGTAAAAAGAAAATATTTTCACAAGAACTATGCAGGATATCTATAAGGATCCTCCCTCTCACATGGTTTCTCATCTAGTGTCCCAAATAGTTCTTTAATTTGCCAACTGAGCCACTTATATAAATTACTACGGATAGTAAAGTATAACCTAATGAGTTGGCAAAATTAAAAGGAGACAAATATAGGATAGGACATAATAAACTCAACCTGCAAAAGATTTACCTTCCAAATGGGACCACTGGGCAAAGTACATAAACAGAGCCATCACTAAATAAAACGAAAACCTGCAAAATGGGAAGCAGGGAAAAAAAAAGTAGCAAAAGAAGAAAAAAATCAATCAGATGATACTTCCACAACATCTCAAATCAAAATTCAAGGTACAGGCTGTATTATTAAGTACGCCCATCTTAAACTGCATCAGAAAAATATGCTAAGCATGTAAGAGAATTTTAGGCATATTATAATCTTGAATTCCCTCTTCAAAGTCACAAGTATCTTAAATATGATTGGTCTTCACTGAAAAGAATTATAAATGGTTGAAAAGTAAAAATCTCACAAGATATCAATATATCAAATCCAGCAGAACTCACACTAAATCTGTCCCACAAGTGATCACGCCCAAAGGAAAAATCAACAGGGCAAATTGATGATGCATTCCGGGATCTACCTGACTCTAGAGGCTGCAAATAGTACTCCTGCTCTGGCTGATCAAGAGCAGAAGACAAATCAAATATTCTACAAAATGAAGCAAAGGTAAGTCATAGTAGCATCACTAAGATTTTTTAGAAATAAAAGTAAATAACTACAGCTCCGCAATGAGCCAATGAGATAACAGAATCTATATGATATACACAATCACCAGAAGTCAAAGTAGAATGTGGGAACCAGTCAGTTAAATATAAAGTTGAGAAACATAATAAAAATATCACCAAGAGCTACTTATGGAATGACCCAATAATAAAGATTCGAAGAAGGTTTTTATGCAAAACTTGATACTCTCTCTGTCCCCACAATAAACAATTTGACTTTCACACTTGACAACACAAAACTTTAACCATTAATATCTTTAATTATTCCGGGATAGAAGGAGTATACAACATGAGCAGGGTACAAATAAACTAAAAAACCAGAACATAAACCACAGATATATAACAGCAATAATTCCTTTCGTCAATTGTAGTCTGACTAACACTTTCCAGTGCTGATTGACCTGATATGCTTACCGCACAACTTTTTTCCCTTTTGTCTTTTTTTTTTTTGGGGGGGGGGGGGGGGGTAAAGATAGTGGACGTTTCATACCTAAATACTGAATCAGAAGATAGAACTGCAACATGTGTATCACTGTAAGGATGCCAAGTCACTTGCAATATGCGAATAGCATTATTACTTTTCTCATAGATCTCGGAACCAACAGGAGCAGTCCTGCACACAAGAAATCATTTGTTATTTAGTGAAAATCTAGCAAAAGTGACAATAAAATGTCAAGTACTCTGTCTGAAATACCCCCATGACGATAGCCCCACCCAAAAGATAGAGAAGGGAAAGACCAAGAATCATAAGTCAAACTATAACTAAAAGCTGAAGTGAGAAAAGAATAGAAGCAATCCTGATTGCATGATGAGGGAGCTAAACATAGGGCGTAAGTCTAATTCTCAAAACATTGAAATCAATATCTGAGTACCATAAGCATTTATAGACTTTGACATGGAGATCGAAAAACTTCCAAAGCTATATCATTAAGAAACGTGGGATCCCATCAGAGTAGTGCACCGAAATTGGATATTAAGATAAAATATCTCCAGTCAAAGCTCCACCTATCATAAACAGATTTGGGCAACTTATTTGGTGTATATATAACAAAGCTTCAGATGATGCTCACTCATATTATCAGTCCAAAAGCAAGGTACACATTATTTCTAGCAAGCAATTGAGGGATTGCATCTAGAACAAAGAAGAGCAGGAAATTCTTTTGTCAGATGTGAATTTCATCTTCCTTCACACTTACCAGCATTTTCAAGAGCACCTAGCATTGTTAACACTTAACTCAAACCCCTCAGAGCCCACAGCCTACTTTCAAAATATGATACCTTTCTGGGATCTCCCTCGCACTTTAAGCTTTATGGATTACAGTCATGAGTTTATATGAATAGGTCTTTGATGCTTTCAACTTCTATGTAATAACATCACAACAGAAGAAAGGATAACACCATTACCTAAAGGCCCCTATTAAGTATCCAGAGAACTTCAGCTGCACTGATCCTGTCAAATCTAAGGGAAGAAAAACAAGAAACATCCCAAATGCACAGAATTGTGTTCCAAGAACACTTAACTCATCAAAGATGCTTCAACTCCTAAAGGATCTAGGACATTTGTGAAAGAAATTTCAAAAACATGAATGGCTAGAGAGCACAATACAAAAACACACTAAATTCTCTATGTTTTAGAAGCAGAACATGTCGATATATGGCATACCTGCAAATGATCGAACTATCCTTTGCAGAGGAACCTCCATATAGGTACATGACAAACATGCCATCTGAACCATTAATGAGCAATGCTGACCCGTTTCTATTAATTGAAATTTGGGTAACATGAAAGTCAACCTCAATATCTGCTTGCAACACCTATGATAAGAATGGAGTCATCAATCAGTAGAATCAAATATTCCTCCGGCAGCCAAAGAACTCCTCGAAACAACTTAAAACACCATATCAAAAATGCAAACCAAAGAAAAAGAGTCATGCAAGAGGAAACCTACACATCGATGATAGTTATTTGGGGTATCATATTAATCTAGATTATAAATTCTATACATAAAGTCAGCAAGGCATGATCCCAGTTTCATCAAGCTTTCTTGAAATCAGTATATATATTTCATTAAAAACAAACAATTCCACAAAGAATGAGGAAATGCACTTGAACTTGAAGTATACATGAAACAACAGACAGCAAATTACTTATCCATCCAGCATGAGGTGAGATCTCGGTGAGATCTCGGTTATATAAGAGCGATCCATGTACCCATATTGCTTTCTTTGATAATGAGATCCTCTTCTTGAGTTGCATAAAGCCTATATCAACCAGAAGTTGCACTTTGTCTTACATCACTGGACCCATCAAAATCTCTTTGAATAGTTACATTCCCTCCTTTTCCCATTGGATCTTCAGTCAGCGAGATGTATCTTTGACAATTAATATATGATTTAAAACCAAGTGGACTATCTCCATTTTTTGAGATATACTAAAATTCCACTTCCAGTATATCAGCTTGCATAACCTGACATAATAGAATTGGTGCCACTTGAATGTCCGACACCAATGCTTTTAGAATCTCCATTAAAGGACGACGCATTTAGCATATTCAATTCATAACGTATTAACGGTATAACACCCTACATTTGAAGGAAAACAAAAAAAATAAACTAAAGAGGAACATCTAGTGCCACACACTATGGTAATCATTCACTCTGATGACATTTGGTTTTTATATCATCACAATGGTAACCATACTCCAAATACCTTGTGCCCCTTTGCACATCTGACACCAGAAGTATCACCATTTCCAGAGAGGGTGACTTCTCAAGTAAGTTTTCATATGGATCTATAGATAGTGAAATCAACAATTTAATACAAAAAGTTGCTTGATCAACGGCTCAAAATTAATATTTTATAAAATCTATACTTAATTTTTTTTCCTAAACAATTTCTCTAAATAGACAAAAAAAAACTATTGGAAAAAAAGTACCTATAAATCCTATATAATTTATTATGCTTTCGCGAGCATGATGTACTTTATAGTTTATTCTCACAAGTAGGATCTCATTCGCCAAATGCCACAAATTATAAAAACTTAGGTATTAAGTTAATATATTAGGTCATAATGTAGAATTTTTCCCTAATTATGACATCAAAATGAAAACTTTCCATCATAGATGTATACTTTTTTGTGGGTACATTTAAAAATGAATCTAAGTTACTCATATTCTCTTTGTTTGATCTCCACCGGATGCCTTTGACCATATGATCTATACTTACATATTAAAAACTTATGAAAAGTTCATATGCTAAGAATACAAATAGATAAACTCTAACAACATCTCAAATGATTCCATTTTTTCTTATAGATAAATAAGCCAACCCAGTAAAAATTTGAATATTTTAACTTCCAAAATGGCATATGTTATAAACAAAACAATAAAAATGAAAGGAACAAATTTTTCAAGATGTAATTCAATATTCTTTTGCTAGTCAAAGTTCGCAAATTCATCCAATTATTCGTGAAAAAATAAAAGGCGCTATTAGTTTATTACAATCCATATATTTTGATAACCTTCAACAATATCGAAAAGTTCATTCAAGCATTTCTTTTTCATGAACCATGGAGAATGACATGATGAAGAAAATGTTCGACCAACCCACCACCTCGTAGCACTCAAAGAAACAAGATATACAAGTCATAAAGATAAGTCTATGAGTGTGGCAGTGTTTGGCTGTGATGCAAACCAAAACTTGATTGTCATGAAGTGTCTATTGCATATGAAATTACATATCTGTAACGTTCCTGTAGGCATAAAATTTTTATTATATGCCACGTCACACATTAAAGTCAAATGTTGACTTTTGTTAACAAATGATTATCTAAATTAATTAATTTTGGCTCACTATTAAACGTGATCTATTTTATTTAAATCATTTATTATTGAGTCTTGGACTCATTAAATGAAAGTTGAACTGTTATGTCTATGAGGCCCAAGAGGCAGGTCAAGTGGAAACCCTAGGGTTCTCCTAACTCTATAAATAGAGAGCTCTTCCTCATTTGTCAGGAGGGAGAACAGAAGACTAAAGAAAGGAGAGAGAGAAAAAAATCAGACTCCAGAGCCAGCAAGGAGAAAAATATAAGGCACAACCTAAACTTTTCAAGTAGTCTCTCTACTTGTCAAGTTGCATCAGATTCTCTCCGAGAAGAAGAACAAGATCAACCTTGAACGAGATCAAGCCCGAAGGCCCTCATTCATGAAGATTATATTGGTTCGTGAGCAACAACAAACCAACATCAAATACTTCCAATAGAAGAAGAACAACAAGCATACAAATTGACGTGCCGTTCTATTCTACATCAACATACTTGAACAAGATCAAGCATGAAGGCCTTTATTCAAGAAAATCAAAGTTGTTCGTGAATTGCGAAGTTCAAATACACGTGGAGATTAATAAACATTAGTGATTGTAACCCAAATACAAAAATTCAATAAAATAGTATTTTGTTCACATCTTTTGACTCTCTATTTTGCAGATCTAAAATTTGTGTTTACAATTCCCTTCCATAGACTACTATCACGTGCACAAAATATTGTTAAGAGGTTTACAAAACATATTTGAATCAAACCGATCTAACCCAAAATTCCATTAACTCGAAATCCCACAAAACCAAAAATATCCAAGTCAACCCTACCCAACCCAATCCAGCCCAAATATTCTTATTACATTGACTGAAGTTAAAATGACCTCTACCTGTCCTTGACAAATTCCCTACCCTCACCAACATTTTCATACGCTAAGAAGAAACTCAAAGAGGGGCAGCACACTGAGAATTCGACAAGCATCACACACAAACTCTGTGACCCCCTTGGGAAAAGGAAAGACTACAGCGTTGCGAGTGAACTAGGGTGTCAATATATTAGATGTAGACATCAACGATTGACCCGAACCAACTGCAACCTTTCCCCACAAACAATTCCCCATTTCAGCTTTAAAAACGCAACCTTGCTCTAATTTTCCATTTCCTATCAATGCCGATGCGCCACCACCACTCAACCCCTCTCTCACTCCCCCGCCCCACGCACACGCACAACACAGATTGATTGTCCATGTAGAGGACGATAACATTTGTTCCCGCCAAAGCTAATCTTTGTTAAAATCGAGCTAATTTCAGTCTTAAAGACAATTAAAACTCCTAAATCCTAAACAGAATATGAACAAAAATTCTAACAACAGCATATGATATAATGGTACCAGAATACATAAACCTCATGTCAAGCAATACTGCAGCATAAATCCTCTATTTCTATTCCCTCAAGTATAAAACACACCAATATTTCAGCTCCAACAAAATAAGAACTCATTATCAACATATTAAACCCCAAACTCCATAAACCCTAAACCTCTTCCTACACAACAATAACCAAAAACACAAAACAAAATACCAAAATTCAACAATTACTCAACTTAAACAAGAAAATAATAGAGAGAGAAAGTAAACCTTCGAAGGAAAAGCAGCGAGAACAGAAGTAGGTTCAGGATCTCCCAATCGAACAGAAATACGGTGAAGAAAATGCTTCTCCGAATCCCAAAAGAAGATTCTAGAAGCTCCATCCCAAGCCATAAGATTCGCCGGAAATCGATTTTCCGATAATTTTCCGACGCCGGAAAATTCTCCGGCGGATGAAGAGAAAACGGGGTGATCTTGAAGAGGAAGCCATTGAAGTTTATCTTTCGGAGTTGAAGAAGATGGAGAAGAATAAGGAATTAGGGTTTTTGATTTCTGCTCTTTTTCGTCGTTGTTTGTTTCTGCTATGTCGAAATTAAACCTCATATTTGGAGATTCTGGAAATTACAGTGATTTTCGTTTGGGTGGAGTTTTAGTGAGAGAGGGAAAAAAGGAGGGAGATTTTTGTAGCTATGAAGAAGTTGAGGGCTGGGTTTAACTCCAACTGGATCAATGTGGCTAATACTCGAGCCATACTCAAATTTTTCAATTTATGTACGACTTAAACGGATCAGGTTTATAACAATTTGTTTATACACCAAAAATTATATAAGTCTAATAAAATCAGTTTGAGTGCACAATAAATTATTGTTAATCCGGTCTATTTAAGGCGTTTTGTTTCATGATAATCGCTATAAAATCACTTAAATATTGTAGATTAATTTAATTAAAATGAACTCTATTTAGAAGTACAATGCAATCAATTATTAAGTGTAGGAGGAATTTGAAAAAATAAATTGTTTTACTGGATTATACGTTAGAAAATATAAAAATAGATAGATTCAATGACAACTGAATTGTTGCATAAAAAAATATAAGGATACCCAAGAGAGAGTAAAAATTAATATTGAGGTGGTATCAATTAGCAAATAATACGACATTGTCGAGGCACAACGCATGACCTCTTGGATCCGTTGAACGTGAAACCTATGGAATGAGAGTGTATTAGCATGAAAAGCATGAATTAAGCGCCTTAATTTGGGGAATCACCATGTAAAGGAGAGTCGTCTCAATTTGACGTGAAAATAAGATACACCGAAATCTCAATGAGTAAGACTATTCCATGTTTATGATCCAAATCTCAAATGATTTGACCTATAATTTGGTCGATCCAATCTAGTATCGTAACTTTTAGATAATTGAAAATTACGTACCACATTTGAACTATAGGTATAAAATTTCGAAGATATAAATGAATTGAATTTTTAAAAAAACCATCTTAATTGTTGAAGGCCCATTTCAATTTAGGAGTCAAATCCAACAGTAGTTGAAATCAAATTTAATGCGCATTTTTTTTTTCAGACCTATTTGTTAGTTATTAGTGAATAGGCATGAAAAAAATAAAACAAGACTAGGGAACATATGTTAATACAAAAAGCAGCAATTAGAGTTGTGCTTTAGTCATTGAACATGCGAGCCAACAAAGGACTCGACCCCTTATCAATTGAGTCATGGGACTAGAGGCACATGTAGATTTAGAGTTGCTAAACTTCAACATGATTTGACAACCTAACTAAAGTCACCTAAAGAAACTCGAAACTCATCGGACAAACCATAACCCAAACTAATAGAGAGTAGCTCGAACAAGACTCAAATCAACAATGTATTTAAACTTAAACCATAATAATTCTCCATAGACATTTTTTTCAACATAACACGATGTGACTAAACCTGGTTATTGGACGGGGCGGGTCAGAGTCAATGCGGTTTGGAAGCGGGTTGGATCATAAGAGGATCGCCTCATAGAGGGTCGATAGCGGGATGAACCAAATGGGTAGCGGGCCGACAAACGAGCAAGAAAAACAAAGAGCAAAAAGAGCCAAAAGTGAGTTTAAATGAATATGAATCCAAATATATAATGTTTTTATAAAACCTAATTTATTTTTCAAAATGATTGGGTTTCTTAGCCCCTTATAATGACCCCTGTAAATTTAACTGTAACCCTTTAACAATTGGGTTATCCTGTCCAATAACCAGGTGTCCAGGTCTAGATGTGACCCGAAAGTTATTTTCGAAAATTGGCCCGAGCATGATGGGCAAACCCATTCTTACCGCAAAATAAACAAAATTGATGAATCAGTAAGAGGCCCTTCTTGTATTTGTTGGCTTGCATTCTCAAAACACAAAGCTTTTACCAACCCAACCCAACTTTATAAACGTAACATCGCCAGACTCCTTGTATACCACGGTCCATGATATACACCGTAACACAGCCAATCTCCTTGTTAATCCAACCCTATTAATAAGAATACTCGGAAAATATTTGAATAATTCATAGAATTGTCAATCTTCTTCGACACATTAGAATAAAATATTGATATGTATGCATTAAATGATGAAAGAAGTGATATAAAAATAATGTTTTTACTAACAATCATAGATTATCCTCTAGACGATACTATGATGACGGTGTTGTTCTCAATATACGTAGAGCTTGAGATGAGTGTAAGAAATTGTGAGTTTGTTCGGATGATATACAAATGGATGCCCATATGTTAA
Organism: Beta vulgaris subsp. vulgaris; assembly: GCF_026745355.1. NCBI lineage: Eukaryota > Viridiplantae > Streptophyta > Magnoliopsida > Caryophyllales > Amaranthaceae > Beta > Beta vulgaris. The sequence continues at coordinate 55,695,628 of NC_079203.1, forward strand.
TATTGATACACATCATGATTTATCCAATGGGTCGAGTTAGGGAATGTCAAACTGTAAAAAAAATCGGTCGACTTTTTCTCCGATCACTTGAGGACTTTTGAGTTCCACCAGAATTTAATTGTACCTAAATACAATATAGATCTAGTTCCAGTCTCCAACACTTATATTTGATTGTTGTATATACACGGTCTTCATTTTTTAACATCAATATCTTTAGTTAAGTACTAATTAAAATTATAAAAAGTTGATCATGTTTTTTTAACACATCAATGAAAATATTTGGTAAAAGCTCAAAGTTTTTTAAGTTTGACCAACAAAGAAACAACAACTATATTTTGAGACGAAAGGAGTAATGTACAACTTTCACATGATGTAGTAATTAAATTATGTACAATATCAACTTGAGAAGTTCACACACATGCTATTATTGCTATACTTAACCAGTTGTACCCATTTGAAGGGCCAACAAAATTGTAGGAGCCTTCGGCTGACCTACTTAAATTCACACTATTTGTTGCTCTCTTTAGTTATATACATAACCTTAACTCTTAATCACCCCTAATACCCATCCCATCCCTCGAAATCCGAGCCGATGAGATCAACGATAAGATCCACAATCTCCTGCATTCCAAAATGACTTTGGAATAAATAGTAAACTCCTGATCTTCTAGACTCTAGATACGAGTTCGAGTCTTTATCTTCTACGTGTTATCCTGTATAAGTTTTTCCCGTGATAAGGATTCAGTCTGGAAAAACCATCTTATCTAAAAATAAACAAACAAAAATGAAAAAGAAAAAGAACTTTTTAGCCCTCCCCCCTTCTAATACAATTATGATATTGACTTAGTTATTCCTATGTTGTTATAGATAACAATATATCTTGGAACTTCCTGAAATGCTACATCATAGAAGTATATATACAATTCGAACAAGCCTGCAAAATAGAACATATAAAGTATGGGTTAGATATTACTAATCAATTGGTAGGTACAATAATCATATTTCATATTCATATGCAGACAAATAGGTTACAAATTAAAGGTAACTTTGAACGTGTAATGACATTATTGGGACTAGGAAATATTACCTGTAAAATCCTGTAAGAAGATCCCTCTTATCATTTGGAAAAAGAGTATGAACGAAAATGATCTCTAATGGGTTAAACTTTATACATATTTCACTTCTTCCTCTCTTCTAGCAACATCTTTTCATATCTTGGAAATCCCTTCTTACAAGCTGAATTAACCTATATATCACAATTTAGTGAATGAGAACTCATTTAAAGTTGCACCTAAAGAAATATTTGAAATCAATAATTTGACATAAAATGAGTTTGTAGATTATGTGACATGAAACATTATTTAACTCGAAAACAAAACGCGAACACTTGAGAGAAAGAGAGAGAGAGTTTCACGATATTATGTCAAATTAATAAGACCCTTTATTATACAACAACAACAAGAAGAAGAAATCATTATTAACATGAAATATACTTCCCCCGTTCCAAAATAAGTGAAACACTTCTCTCATTTATGTGAGAGCTTTTTGAGACAAGTGTTTCACTTATTTTGGAACGGAGGAAGTATAGAATAAAAGCCTAATTTTCTCGAACAAACAACCTAATATTGCAATTAATTTCAAATTCACTAGTTACACAATATATTATTCTTGTTTTATTAAGAAGAAGAAGTATAGCAATATGAATCTCATCTTCTATCAAAGAGGTAGACCAAACCTTTTCCATCACCGATTGACTTTTGACCCTTTTTTTATTATTTTTTGAGTATAATTTACGCAACTATTTGTCTTTTTGCGTATTTTAGTACAACTAATTTACTATATTTATATTTCTTATAATTCTTTTATTATTGGCTTAAATATTTAACGATTAAACTGTCAAACTGTCTGTTCTAAGAATTTGTCCTAATATGATAAGATAATGAACGAAATCTCAAACCCCTTAGTAGGACCATAGGCCATAGCCTACCTAGAAAGTTCTAAAATATGGTGCATAATAAATTTAATTACATAAGCAAAGGTGTCAATTTGTCAATTTTAGATGATGCAACAACAAAGAAAGTATCCCAATTGATTAAAAGAGAACCTTATTATAGACAATGAACTTTATAAATTGTTGAAAGGACATCATTTTCTACAATCCATTCAATATTTCTCTTATTTATGATCAGAATTACGTCACTTAGGTGTGACATTTAGATATTACTAAACCATATTATATAAGTTTGTTTTCTTTCTTCCCATAATTAGTAGTACAAGTGGATTCTTCGACAAAAACCTACTCAAATATCCTCAATATGTCCTCATCAATGGATAAACTTGTCCCCACCTTGCATATTCCGTAGACCTTAGGATATGTTCTTGCTTTTTTTTTTTCTTCTTAAAACAACAATACCAATTTGATGTAGATAATTATCGGGTCCGATGTCCGATGGTATCGCAAGCTTACATGAAAGACTAAGGTTCAAATTTTAATTGAAGCAAATATTTCAATGTGGTGGGAAGTTTGAGGTGCTTGTTGGACCTATCATTGTCCGATATGTTCTTGCTTTTTTTTTTCTTCTTATAACAATAACCCCAATTTGATGTAGATAACTATCAGGTCCGATGGTATCACTTCTTATCTTCCACATGAAAGACCAAGATTTAAATTTTAGTTGAAGCAAATATTTCAATGTGGTCCGGGGTTTGAGGTGCTTGTTGGACTTCTAGGTGAGTGTTCCGTATGATAGCAATCCAAAGGAAAATTTTCCGTAATATAATATGGGATTCTCGAGAGGGGCTCAAAGAAAATGATGTAGAAATGGACCAAATTAATTTGGCCACCTCAAAGTTCCATTGATGTGGATACACATCAAATTGTAGTTTCACAATTTGAGATGATTAATGAGTCATGACTATTAGGTCAAGTTTCGTAGACAATTTTCTAGAAATGTTATTAAGTGGCAGAATGGTAGGTTTTGACTGTATAATATAAAGTCCCAAAAAATATTGAAATTTCGCAGCTATTTCGTGTGAAAGCAGTAGTCAATTTTAAGGTAAGACTTCTTCCAATTGCCTATAGGCTACTGCCAAATTTGATGATTCTTAAGAAAGCAATATAATAAATATTCAGCAGTCAATTTTGTCCATCAAAAACAAAACTAAAAAATATTAATATTACAATGTATTCACTCCCTAATAAAAATCTTTTTACTTTTCTTTTAAGTATGAATCCAAAACATTTTTCAACTTTATGGTGTATTTTCTATGATCCTATTTACTACTCCACTTCTCGGATACACATAATTCTACACTAACTAAACTATGTATTTGTTTTAGTTTGGATTGTATTAGCATTAGGATGTATTTCCTCTTTTATTAATGTACGATTTTTCGATGTCAAAAAAAAAAACTATGTACACATTCACTCTTCTATAAAGATAAATAAATCCACTTTCATACTCTCTTACAGACCTCACTACATCTACCCACCGGTAGACAATCTACTACTAATAAAACATTAAAATAATAATAAGGAAAATGATATTGAATTCTTATAATGGAAATAAATTATTGAATCAAGCATTTATTACCTTAGTTGATGTGAAAATGTGTCTTGAATTCTTAAACTATTTCCATTTAAAGAAATATATTTAATGCTTATATGTATCCCTTAGGGCTACATACTACTCCCTCCGTCCCAAAATATAGTTCCCATTTCTATTTCGGGTGTCCCAAAATATAGTTCCCATTTTCATATTTAGTTCCACATTTTTCCGTAATGTGTCTAGAAAAATCGTGTCCCATCATTTATTTTCTTCTTGAAATTTGTTTCTTCCTTTGTATATTCAACCAAAATGTTACAATTAAACACTCTTTCACCAATTATTCTCCATTCTCTCTCTTAAAATCATCTTTTCCCATACAACATTTATTTAAATAAACAAAAAAATCTTTACTATCCCTCTTAGATTCTACTTGCATAAATTACCGTGAAAAAAGGGAAATGGAAACTATATTGTGGGACGGAGGGAGTATAACATTACTCTAATAATAATTATGTTGAGTTGGATTCCATTACCACAATGCTCAATAAGTCTTTATTAATGAAGGATAGTCTATTCGATGGATAGACAAAGTTTTCCTTGGTTTCTATTGCTTCGATAAATAGGAAGTTTGATTTATTACTAAAAACTAGAGGAAGTAGCATTGAATAATGTATCTAAGCCCTCTGAATACTACTGGTCATTTGGATGATTTGATTATAAAATTTGGTACTATTAATTAATATTCGTCAACTTTTGACAACATGCTACTATACTAATTTAGTATAGGAGCATTAAATTAATGTAATCTGATTCAACAATCATCCTCACGGAATCTCTTTAGAGTAATAGCTTGAGTCATGGCTTAGGTGGTTATAACTCAATTATCTTCTCCTCATGGAATAAAATCTTTACACTTAAGAATTCTCAACTTTTGTCCTAACTTACAACCATGTGTTAAATATTAATTTTTAGGATATATCTATATTTTATAGTTTTTACAATCATCTACTTTATAAAATAGAATCTCTCCTTTACATATTTTACACATAAAAATATTTATTCATAGTTCTTTAAAGTAACAATAATTCATATTTGAACCAGGTGTATTGAAAATATATGTATGTTACGAATAACATGGACATATATTAAGCACCTTCATAATTAACTCAACAAATTACATTATTAAATATCAACTAATTCTCCTAATGAATTTTTACCTGGTATTATATTTTTGTCAAAAATATTGATCGATGTCAATTTTTTTTTAAAAAATTAGCTAGTATTAAAATAAAATCTAATAGTTAAGTAAGAGCGAGTATCGCTCAGTTTAATTTCTTTATATTTATAGGGTTGCATTAGCGTTAGGTTGTGCTTTCTTTTTAATTAATGCACATTTTTCCGTTGTCAAAAAAAATCTAATTTCATAGCTTTGTGACATTACAACTTGTATGGTACCCCACTCTTGATTCGTTTCTCTTCTTTTAAAAGGTATATTACTGGAATTTAGTGTAATGCATCTTTTTAATGATATTCCAACAAATGACCAACTCAAGCCACCTAGCAGATAGTAGCCTGTAACTTCACTTTTTAGCTGCCATTTTAAGTAATCAAGAGCATAATTTAGCACACTAATACTTTTATCAAGCACCAACCTACTAATTAATCATACAAGTCTATTATCCTACGTCTCAAAGTACTTGACTCAGTTACTTATTTCAAGGTTTTCGAGAGAGATCATTATTAATTTTAGGTATAATACTTGATACTTCTATTAGCATGATATAAAAGTTATACTAAAGTAATAATAGAACTAACAATCCAGTAATAATAAAAGACAATTTTTATAATAAAGTAGATTTTATTTTGTTATTTTTTTTAATTAATGATAAGATGAATAACGGTTGAGTTATTCTCGAACAAGGTCCGACCAAGAGGTCCAAATATTTGGAAGGAGGGAGAAAGGTAAGGAAATCCTCCTTCAAGTATTTTTTATTTGGTAGGATCCGAACCTTGACTTTTTAAGGTAATGAGATGTAATCCGCACGACCACACTAAATTAGTCAAGCTAAGCTGGTTAATTAATTAAGTTGCAATTGAGTACTAGTAAAAACTACTCCTTCCGTCCCAAAATATAGTTCTTGTTTTTTTGCCGTACAGTCTTTAAGATGTACCTTTAACCTACGATATCTTCTATTTCGTATTAGTAAAAAAAAATAAAAAGTTGATATTATGAATATATACATTGTAGCGAATCTAACAAGACCCTATATGAGTATATTTTTGTATATACATACATTAGTGAAAGTATTTGGTCAAAGTTTTTAAATTTTGACTTCCAACATAGAAACAAAAACTAAAAGAGAGAGGGGTAGGTGACTCACAGCTTCAATGTCAATTTTGTAAACAAGAAGTTTTTTGCGTTCGCGACAGCTGGTCCTATAAGCAACAAACACGTGTCCAACAGCCAATATATAAGAGCAGAGGAAAAGTGCAACCTCAGTTACTCTAGTATACCCTCCTTTGTCACCACCATTTGCACCACCAAATACAAATGGTGCCTTTAATGAAACAAACACCAACGAAAGCACTGAACATATTGTTGCCACCCATAGATAGGGCCCACGTGACAACTTTGGCCCATCACAGCAACTATATACACCTATACATTTCAAATATATAAACTTTAAACATTTGATTATAGTCCATATAGAAGAACAAATATTAAAATCCTAAAATTATGCTTACATTTAACGGTAAAATTTTTAAATCAATAAAAATTCAACTTGTAATTAGTACAAATCCAAGAATATTTTTAGGTGTATCTAAAGTAAAGTAAACCCAATTATTAAGTTAGCAAATAGTGTATGTTTACGCCAATGTGTCACTCTTCATGTTCCGAAGCATGAGATATCAAGGACCCTTAGGTCCAATGGTATCGCTTCCTATCTCCCCCGTGAGAGACCAAAGTTCGAATCTTGGTGGAAGCAAATTTCAATATTGTTGGGGAGGGGGTTGGGGCTTGTTGGACCTCTGGGTGAGTGACCCTGTGCGAGGGTAGCCCAGAGGTAATTATAAGAGTTTTGACATTATAAGAGTAATAAAAAGGAATGTTTAGATAAGTATCTTTCTATTCTTTTCGTTTTGTTAAGTTTTATGCATTTAGAAATTTACACTACGTAGAAGTAAAATTGAAGGTTCCAATGATACACCTTAATACGATTTTATTTTGTTAATATATAAGGCTACAAAATATGGTTGAAATTTCCTAATTTTGACTTTGAAATTGGGCAAGTTTTATTTTCATATTTCATAAACCTAGTTCAAATTCATAATAGAACCAAAGAAGTATGTATTGGAATAAATAGATGAAATAGACTTCATTAATATGAAAATTTATAGCATATTTAACCAACTTTACTAACTTATGTATGAACAACAATTAAGCTACATGATTTGGTAAGCATAAACATATAACATGAACATTTTTTTTTATGTAATTCAACATGTCAACAATTTCACAAGCTAATCAATCTACACCATCAAACATGTTCCATATATCAATTCTAATTAAGAAAATTTAACATATGAGAAAAAAATTTACTTAATGAGTTAATATAGTGGCAAATCATGTGTAAATTAAAGTAAATAAACAAAGTTATCCCTTTTTCCTAATGCAAATAATTTTTTCATTCTCTCAATTTCCATCACTTTTATGAAAATTCTTATAGTCTTATTAGTTGGACCCACTTAAAATTTAGGTCCCATCTATTTTCGAACTTTATTAGCACGGAAACAGTCAGGATTTCGAGTAAAGGAAACACTTATATGAAACGAAAAACCTCACGTTCTATTGTTAACCTATAATGTCTAGTCCGAGTGGTTAAGATTGAAATGATGTAAACGATAGATTATAAGTTTGAATCCCTTCGTGGCTCATATAGATAAAAAAAAATAAAAGAAATTGTGAACATATAATCCAATTTCTCCTACAATTGTATTAATTAATAAGTAAAACTAAGTTTATTTCGCATGCTAGAGTTTTTTTTTTTTTTTAGAGAAGCGTTTCATTTATTTCAGAACGACAGAAAAAAGCGAGAAAAACTTACAGATGATGACGAGGGAGCGAAGGAAGGAGATCAAAGGAATATCAACAAGAGAGTATCTGAAATCATAATTAGCAAAATGGTAGGATAGAGATTGAGGAGAGAGAAAAGGTGAAGAAACAGAAAGTAAAGCACAAGGAACAATTGTATCAGCAACAGCAAGAAGAACAGGAGCAGAGAAAAACAAGAAAGAAATTAACAAAGTAATTAAGAAAAACACAGTTTTTATTGCTCTAATAACTCTCTTTGATTTCTCTTCTTTCACAAATCCCATCTTTTCTTTTGTTATATTGATGAGAGAAAGAAAATAAGTAGAGAGAAAGAAAATAATAGAGTATTATGGAGGAAGAAAGGAAGTATGGGAAGGTTTTTAAGAGGGTTGGAATTAAGAGGAGAGAGAAAAGAGGCGTTGAGAAATTTGACCCAAAGAAAAAAAGAGAAGAGTCGTGGGTAAGGTGGTGAGGTGGAGTTAATTAAAAGACAAAGGGTAGGAAATTTACTTACGCGGACGTTACTCGTCAAAAAAAGCCCATTATTATTCTTTCTAGACTTAACAACGGCAATAACTATAAAGTCTTTCTCATACTACAAAATACAAATTCTGCTAAATATATTTTATTTGTCTTTTTACTAAATTGTAGGTGTAGGTGTTTTTAACTCGTTTTCTAGGAGTAGATTGTAGAGTTTGTCTTGTAAGAGACCGCCTACTTTTAAATTAAAATTAGGCAATGCTAAGTCCAATATTAAAGCCCAATAGTGACTAGGTTAATTTATTTCGGTCACTAGTTTAATCCATTTAGTTACTAGGTCTACTTTTATATTAAAATTAGACCGTCTCTTTTAATAATTTTTGTAGATTGTAATCTTTTCTTTTTATTTTCATTTTTTTAATGATGGCGACACAAGTTTATTTATCATATACATGGATGTATTATAATTTCTGCTCATTTGAGACTCCTGTTTTTAGTATATTATGTTTAAATGATTTCAATTTTCAAGTGAATGACGAGAAAAAAAAATAGACTTTGAATGTCCCGTGCTCACTGTAAACCCAATTTTATGATAAGATTTGCACAGTGATATTTTGATTTTTTTTTTGTGTGTGTGTGTTTGTGGTACTCATAACGTGATGGTAATATGTGACAATAATTTGTTTGGTATAATTGAATTTATTTAAAATTCGAATAAGTTTGTTAATTAAAAGACATAAGTTTGTTAATTAAAAGACAAGGGTGAGTGAGAAAGATTAAAAGATGGCATATATTTGTTATAATTTACGATTCCATCCATTAGAGCCTTAGAGGCAGCCATTAGCATGAAAATATTTTCAAAGCATTACAATGACCACAAAATGAAAGCAAAAAATCAGATTTGGAGTATGAGAGAACTCCAAATGTCAAAGGTGAATTAACCTGGACTCTGATACCATGATAAATTTGATAGAAGTGAAAATCAGACTGTGCAATCCGATAAGGAGGAGAATTCAGTCCACATACATGCCCAAAGGAGGTTTCATACTAAAACCAAGTGAAAATAGGACTGTGCAACTCGATAAGGAGGAGGAGAATTCAATCCACATACAAACCCAAAAAAGATTCCATACTAAAACAATTGACAATAATACGAGTAGTTCCTTTAGCTTATATTATGGTACTTTTTCTCATGTGTCTTTAATGTGGAACAACTCATACGTGGACAACATATATAGGACGCAACCCTCATTTATGCCACAACATACAAGTTATTGAGAGCTAGTTAGTCTCAAATAAGATTTTGTATGAATTTTAGTTAAGTTCGAGTCAAATTTGTTAGCTTCAACTTATAAGTACGAATCCGGTTTTTAACCACATATACATATATATAAAAGAAAATACAAACATTTCAAAACAAGATGAAGTCTTATATATTAGAAAAGTATTGGCAAAACAGCTTTTACATAGAACTCACCTCACATTTGCATAGTATATTGCTCAACATACTAAAATTCTTTCTCCTTAATTAAAAACTTCTCAAACTTCAAATTTCTCACTAATAATAATAGGAAAAAAAAACAGTAGTACGTGTTGACTTTTTTTATTACCACACACAAAATAAATAAATAAATCGTTCAAATCATTTTAAGTTCTAAGTCAAAGATGAACATTCTCACATGCATGACTTACGAAACAAGAAATTATCACCAAATCAAAGGACTATATAATAAAATCATTTAGAAATTAATACATGTTTGATAATTTATACACAAAATTGAAGATAATTAATATCACGATGATTGGTAAGTGTACTATATCACTTACCAATTAAGTTTGATATATATCATATATTGATGGAAGCAAAGACATTATACAATGGAAAATAGGCCGAGAGTGGTGGAACTTCCTCCTCCATGATATCATGTGATCACATGCAAAAGTTTTGTCCTTGTGAGAATCTCCCTAGTATCCAGTCATAGTATTTCGGTGCGACACAAATTTCGATGTTGGTATGTTCAAAATAACTGAAACGCAATACTTATATGATTTTAACATTTTTTTAAGGTTTGTATTGTGAAACTCAAGGGAACTAATTAAAGAAGAAGAAACAAACTTATATGTACGAGCCTACAACCTGTATCGTAACAAACTTATATGTACAATCAGGGGTGTGCACCGATCCAGGACCGGATAGAAACCGGCTGGACCGATGGATCAGAATCCGAGATTTTCTTGGATCGAAATTGGACCGGAATTTTTCCGGTCCGGTCCAATCCTGAACCTCTTGGACCGGAATTTTTTTTCAAATTAATTTTTATTTTATTTTATTTTATTTAAATATATTTCTAAATTATATACATTAGAAATTAGTAATTTTAATAATAATAATCCTAAGAGAATAAATAGTAGGTTTTAAAGTTTCTAACTTTCTACTTTTTAAAAAAAAAAAACATATAAACTTTTTTTAATAAAATAATAGAAATTCTGATCCAACCGGTTGGGGCCGAAATTTTTCGAGTTTGGACCGGACCAGACTGGTGGACCGCAATCCTAATATTCGCCGAACCGAGGACCGGACCAGAATCTTCGGTCCGATCCGAACCGGTTTGTGCACACCCCAATGTACAACTAGTTTTCTATGTGACAAGTCACTCATTTAACAATGTTAAATTTTTTTTATAATTTCGAGCTTCCTTTCATTAATACTCACTGCGTCCCAAAATATAGTTCCCATTTCCCTTTTTTCACGATAATTTATGCAAGTTGGGATAGTAAAGATTTTTTGTTTATTTATATAAATGTTGTATGGGAAAAGATGATTTTAGGAGAGAGAATGGAGATAATTGGTAAAAGAGCATTAATTGTAACATTTTGGTTGAATAAACAAAGGAAAAAACAAAATTCAAGAAGCAAATAAATGACGGGACACGATTTTTCAAGGCAAATTACGGAAAAATGTGGAACTAAATATGGAAATAGGAACTATATTTTAGGACACCCAAAATGAAAATGGGAACTATATTTTGGGACGGAGGGAGTAATAAACTCAGGAGCAATATGACCTCTACTGAAGACAAGGTATTCCCTCAATTAAGAAGGAAACTTTCATAAAACTAAGCACACCTTGGGTTGAGGAAGCCATCAAAAACTCTTTACAAGTAACTACATTGATAAAGGGGAAAGGAAACTACTGAAGAACATAGAAACACTAGAGGAGCAAGGGGGATACATGACTGTTACATCTTAGTGGCTACAGACTCAATAGACCTTTTAACGAAAACATCAAACATGGTTACAAGGAATCTAGTTGAACATTGGCTTAGAGCCATGCGATGAATTTCGATAGGCGATGAAGGCCTTGCTTTACCAATGAATTTGCCACGAAGTTTGCATAATTTCTGCACTTGTGAATGATTGAGATATTTGTGCCCTTCTTGCAAGCGTTTCTTATGAAATTAAGATGAATCTGACTCAAGAATTATTTCCCGATTTTTCATGGCCTCGATGGCTAGGGAGATTGTGATTATGCCGGTGTTAGTGCCAGTGCTTATCAACACCTCCATTTTAGTAATTGCTCGTCTATGAATTATCAATGATCTACGTCTCATCATCAAATAATAGTATGGCGACCGACTAGTGAATCAAATGTTAAAAATGACATTTCTTTTAAGAGTTAGAATATAAGTCAAAATATGCACTTAGGTGGGTGTACATGTATCGGCTTGATCTTTCTGTTTTCCATGGTTGACATAATCTAATACAACAAATCAATGATACTCAATTATCCCTGAATTCGCTATGTAACACTCAAAACTGAAGTTTTGCCTATAACTAACTATTAGAGATCTTATGAGGTATTAGTAAGACCAGACTCTTTTCAACCCATCCAGAAGGTAATGAACTCATGAATTTACGCCACTCGAAGAATGTTGCTACAGTACCATTATACTATTAGAAAGCTTATATGGAGTACACTATTTACAAAGGTAAGCTTAGCTTGCATAAAGAATGAGGTCACTACAATTTTTTGTTTAATTATATTTATAATTGCCAGCAGTTACGTACTGTTGATACAGGTATTAAGCAATTCAAAGGTAAGTAGAGCAGCCCATGCCACACAACACGGTCATGCTCATGCATTCATGTAATTTGTAACACCTGATTCAACGAATCTCCAAGTGTTGCTTTTCGTAGATTTAGGCTATGTTCAGTTCACCTGAAATTTTCTGATCTGAACTTATCTGATCTGATCAGAACTTATTTTTTCTGATCTGATCTGATCTGATCTGAACTGATCTTATTACAAGATCTTATCTTTTAGATTTTTCTCAATATATAAGAAAAAATATAGTCATGTGGGATCTTGTTTGATTCGTCTCAATGAGTACTTTATTAATATTCAATTATTATAATTTTTACTAATATGTTATGAAAGATATAATAATTTTTAAATATAAGCAAAATCTGAACTGATCTGATCTGAACTTAATTTTTCTGATCTGATCTGATCTGATCTGAAATAAGCAAAAATAAGGTGAACTGAACATAGCCTTACAAGATTTATTTTTAGGTGAAAAGCTCAATAGTGCATTAATCAATAAACAAAGTGTCCGAGAATACATAGAGGTCAATCTTCGCAGGACAATAATTCTCCCACACCTATTCCACCCCGAAAGGCACTATTCTTAGCCAGAGGATTCCCAAGTAATTGTTTATATTTACATTTTCTTTATTAAAAAACACCTTTCAGCTTCTTCTTTTTTTTCTTTTTGGGAAAACGTTTCTTAAACCCAACAATTTTAGCAAAATACCTATTTTGTCTTTGGATTTCAGCTAAATATTACTCTACAAACTTCGGATCATTGATCCCCTCTTCGTGCATAGAAGTCACATACATTTGAACAATTTTTTCATAAAAGAATACTATCCCAACAAGTTTAAAACATTATAATTAACCACTTAATCGCATAGAATCGATTTTTTTCATAAAAGGATAGAACAATAAGCTGTTAGCTAATAACAGAACAATCTACATTATCCTTACGGATGATAAGAAAGAACAAATCACTACAAGAAGATAATCAATACAACATAAAGGGGTTGGAAAGGCCCATGTTAGCCATGAAAAATGAATAAGATCCCGCTCCACATCATCACTAGTGATGTTACAAATCGACCACATAATCTTCCATTAATGGAGGAAGAGGGGAACTTTATGCACATTCAAAGTTTCAAACTACTCCCTCCGTCTTTTATTAGTTTACCCCTTTCTTTGGGGCACATTTACCGAGATATTAATTTGAATCTTAATATCTCTAATTTCGATAAGCAACAATTAGAAAAAGTTGATATTTGGATTTTTCACATTGAGACTAATCCAACAAGATCTCACATGACTATATTCTTCCTTAAATACAAATTACAAAAGATAGTCAAAGTCATGTATGTGAATAGTGTCAAAAGTCAAAAGGGGTAAACTAATAAAAGACGGAGGGAGTATTTGCTAAATTTTGAAGGGAAACAACTTCTGGATTGTCTAAATCCATTTTCCTAGAAATGCTCTATAGCCTCCACTCTTCAAATAGACTTTTTAACAAGGCATTGAGCTACATTGAAGCTTTCTCCTGTAAATTTTGCACTATTTCGGATGAACCAAAGAATCCATCAAACGAAACTTAGCTTTACATAGATTAAGATCATTATTGAAATCTCTAGGAAAGGAATCGAAATTAGATTAGTTCCAACCATCTTATTGACTTCTTCCACTAAGATCGCGATTACATCCTTAGTTAAATTGCAACCAAAAATAAGTGAAAAGAATGTTCACATGAATGAGTACAAACTACAAAGGTGCTCTATATAGGCACAAAACCCATACTTCTTTCGAGACGATCTTTAGATGGTAGACCATCAATACAAGCTTTTCAAAGAAAATTGTTTTATTTTCGGACGAAATATCAAGATTCCAAATCCAAATATAAGTAACTTCGCCAAGAACTAGCCAGACACCTAATTTGATGCAAAAAGAGCCATCCAAAGACCCAAAAGAGTTTTGTCTTTTGTCAAAGTTGTAGGAATATGTACATCTTATCTTTTGGAAGAATGATAATGGCAATATTTTGCAACTTCCCTATTCCAAACAAAAAAAAAGGGCAAAAAAACATGTGGGCCTATAACACTGAAATATAGCACTATGGTTTAATTCAAACATTTCACAGGTTGTCTTGTCCCAGAGAGCATACTACAGTTTAGCAACTTGCATCTCGTATAAGCTCATCAAATCTATTATGTATTCCCTACATGATCAATTGAGGTGTTGTCACTTGTGGAAATGCTTGGATTCTTATTTATACAGCATGGTTCATATTGTTTTGTCATTGTCGAGACACAATGGTTTGAGAACATCGTTTTGAAACAAATATACCTGTATTCACTAATCACAATTAATACTACACTATACATTATCTTTTTTCTTTAAAAAAAAAAAAAATTAAAGATGAAGTCCCCTGCCCTGGTGGAAATTGGGGATTTCTCCTTGCAACGGGTGAGACTCAATCCCAATAGAGCTGATCATTTTAGCCTGACTCGGCCCGCTTTTTAGCCGGGTTTCGGGTAAAATATTTGGCTCGAGGTCGGGCCCAGTTTTTTTTTTTTTTTGCTTTGGACGGGTTTTGGGCAAGCCAAAAATGACTTTTCAGTCTATTTTTTGGTCCGACATTTTGGCCCGAAATAACGGGTTTTGGACACAAAATTTTGGCCCGGTCCACCAATGGGCTTTTTTATGCACGGCCCGGCCCGACTCATGATCACCTCTAAATCCAAGGATATTTGTGATTGAAGATCATGCCAACACCACTAAGCTATCACCTACTACACATATACTATCTTTTTTTCAGGAACACTATATATTATCTACTACCTTTGTAGTCAATACTGTTTCTGGAATTAGTAATCACATACTTCTATATACACTATTGTAAAATGTTTGAAGTTCTTTTATCACATTTCTTTTAATTGTAATATTATTATTTTTTCTAAAATAATATGTTAAGAGTATAACTTACATGGAGGTGGGACTATTTGTCCCACATTTGAAGAAATAGAAAAACAATATAATATTGGCAGGCTACTCCACATATTTACCAATTTTGTTAGGATGTGATTAGACTCTAAGTGGGAGGTTACAACAATGATCAATTTTAACAATTGACAATCTGACATAAATTTTATACTTCCTCCGTTCTATAATAAATAAATAAAACCTCTCTATTTTATGTGAAAATTTTTTGAGTGAAAGAAATGTTTCACTTATTTCAAAACGCAAGAAGTATCTACAAAGTAGAAACACTAGTAATAACATTATTACCTATCAGTCTGTTATTATTATTTTGACATTATAGGATGATGGAAAGCATATATGCATGAATTGTATCGTTGTGTTCATCGTGAATCCGTGAGCATCATGGAATATATATATTGTATGATTGTGTCATGGATGTAATATAATATTTGCCTATACAAGTAGTATACATCTATAGATGAGTATCACCTAAAAAAACTTGATAAGTATGGTATAATAGATAACCAGATAACTGATTATGTCACATCTTTTGTCAAAATTGGCCACTCTACTACAAATTAGATAGCCCACCAATAATATACAGGAAAGAATTTCTAGAAAGAAAGAATGACGAAGAAAACAGAATCTTCAATTGCTGATAACAAAGCCGCCTTTTTTTTTCTTTTTCTTTTTGGCCATTAAAGTCAAAATGATCGACCAATTTTTACATTTTCCTTGAGTTTATGCGGAAAATATTTATCCCCTGTGCAAGAAGATGGCTCCATATCCACATGAGTTTATGCACTAATTCATGTTATCATATCCATATTGGCTTTCTAGTTTGATGGAGTGCATGAATAATTTGACCGTGCTTTCATTTTTTCATGATGTCAAAGTTTAATTGTGTGAAAACTAAAGGTACTAAAGTGGAATTTATCGCCCAGTTACGAAGTACTACCTCCGTTTCAAATTAATTGTTACACTTTGACATTTTACACTATTTACAAATTGCACTTTGACCCTCGTTTGTGATTCATACGTGAATAAAAACATAGTCATGTGGGATCTTGTTAGATTCGTATTAATATGTATTTTATCAATATGTACTTTTATAATTTTTACAAATACAAAACTAAAAATATATGTCCTCAAAGTTTTGCATTGGCATGCGTGAAAAGTGTAAGTGTAACAATTAATTTGAAACAGAGATAGTTTAAGCTAAGCAATTTATAACATACTCCGGAGATATATATGCAACAATCTTATCAAGTGGTAATAATCCCCTCACAAAAATCCGGAGATATGGAGGGGGTAGGCTTAAGGCAGGTAGGTTATTTGGTTACACCATATAGGATATTCAACGGTTGCATAGAAATTTTTCAAGGGGATTTATAGTATCATCTTATTGGTGCATAACAAAATACATTTATTTGTTACTTCTTCTGTCTCAAAATATAATTTCCGTCCTCTTTACACTATCTCCAACACATATCTTTGACCATCAATATATTTAACTATGTATTAATAAAAATTATAAAAATTGATATTATAAAACTACACATGGAGACGAATCTAACAAGATCTCATATCAATGAGAATATTTGGTCAAAAGTTTTAAAGTTAGACTATAAAAAATAAAACAGGAACTATATTTTGGAACGTATGAAGTATTACTTATTATATATTGTTAGAAATAGGTAATAAAATTGCACGCTACAATCTTACTTTAAACATCGTGAGGGTTTAACCGCTGGTGTGTCCTGCTAGCCTGCAGGGGTTGGTTTTCGGACCAATTATCTTTCTTAATTAAAAAAAAAAAAAAAAATAGTGAGGGTTTAACCAAATATTAAATGTATTTCAAGCAAGGAAAAAAACGAGTTATCCGTATGTTTTATACATCACCATATACCAACGTTGAGTACTAGTTTCGCAGTTGGCTAAATGGGCTGCAACTATAAGACAATACAATCTAGAAAAGCTGTTGGACCAGCAATCCATCGAACTAAAAAGAGCTTGGGCCTAGCATATTTAATCATAGAAGCTGGCATGTACATGTTGTTTGAAGTGGGATGTAGGCCTTGTGAGTTTTCCATCCCCATTTTATGTGCTTGATAATGAAGGTCTCATTATATCATATTATGATGTGAAGATTGATTTTTCATGAAAATTTTCATCTCAGGAGAATATTTGCACCATATAGCAAATTATGGAGCCAATTCTTTCAAGTACGATTAATTCTTAAGTTTAGTAGTAAATAGAAGAATGAAATAGAAAAGGAAGCAGCCGCAGAATAAGTTGAATATAAATCAACTAATTTAGCAACTACAAACGGTAAGACATAAGATAGGGGAACAAATTCAGTCAACGAGATGCGTGTGCATACTTGAACATGTAAGGCTGTAGAGCTAACTCAAAACAAACCACTTGAGAAGAAGATACACAGACGAACCTCGAAAGATACCCTTGTTTAAGTCAATATAAAATCTTCTAATTTGTACCTGGATTATTGCCATGGTTTTGAGTTGTATTTGTGTCATTCATTGATGTTTGCTGCTGCATTGTCTGTGTATTGTCCTGTGACCAACTCGGTGGTTGTGTCTGTATAGGCACTCTTCCCACATTCTGCACTCTTTCACGGCGTTTGTCATATCGTGGGCGTGACCTAGTTCTAGTATTCTGCTGCCTGTCACTATAATCATACTGTGGCCTTCGGATAACCTTCCCATCAATAAAAAGATCACCTAAAGACCAAAGCCATGCAGTATTTAGCATTTTAGCTGCATTAACAGCTATTATAAAAAGAAAGATATACCAAAAGAAGAATGCTTTATGAGGTTATCTTTTGCATCAATCAATCACCTCCATAATCTTTATTTGGCACGTCAAGATAAGAATCAGGCAAGACCCAGAGAACACCGGGTAACGCTGTTACAATAAAACAAACCAGATGTTACAATAAAACAAACCAGATGCTGATTACTTGATCCAGCTGACGCAAATTCAAACGAGGGTCTCAGCCTCTCAGGCAATAGTATATATATAGTGACACTTATTGCACAGGTAATGGCAGTTAAGAGTAATTAAAAATCCGAACAGAAAAGCAAAGGCAAATTTACCTTAGAACTTTTAGAAGCAGCATACAAAATCACTCTCAAACCCAAACTAGAGCATCAAAAGAGTTTATAAAACAAGAGCACAATTAACTAATAGCCTAAGGTGGAGAGTTACGCTACATACTAAAGTGTTTCGGAGTGGAGCAGATTTTGGTGCATAGCCCCTTTATGGGACTTCTCTCAGAGGCGCATGTGTTGTCTTTTGCAGACACGTTTAGATGGACAGCCAGAAAATGCACTTGTGAGGAGCTGTGACTGTTTGGTTCTCTACAACAGGAATAAGGCTATATTTGTAGATGCCCAGCCCT
Source organism: Beta vulgaris subsp. vulgaris (assembly GCF_026745355.1). Lineage (NCBI taxonomy): Eukaryota > Viridiplantae > Streptophyta > Magnoliopsida > Caryophyllales > Amaranthaceae > Beta > Beta vulgaris. Next base: position 55,714,233 of record NC_079203.1, read on the forward strand.
GTCAACATTGCAGCGTGATTTTTTAGCTATGTGGCTGACTATTTCAGGTATACTGCTCAGGTTTTTTCTATTCCCAGTGCCACACAATTCCTATCAAGTTGTAATGAACTTATAACTCAAAAGCAGATTAAAGAAGAAGACTAAGAAGGAAAACTGATCTTTGATTATATGAAGATTGACAGCAAAGAAAAAGATAGTAACAAGCATTCAAGAGGCTTGTTTCTCTCCCAACAGTAAACTACTAAGTCATCCAATATTTTCTTCATACCCCTTCCTCTCACTAATCTATTCTATTTATAGGGCTAATTTACTTAATTACCAAGCTAACCTAATTATATTGCACTCCCAATATTACCCCTCTCCCTAAACCAATGCATAACACAGATTCTGCTTGGTCTCCTTGTTCGCAGGTACTGCGGAGACATACTGGTGCAGCCATGTTTGAGCGTGGTGGTGTTGGTTTGGATGCTGCCATTCGTGATGAACATGGAGGGATTGTGGCTATGCTCTGCGGCAATTGAAGGTCAAATGCTGCGGGAATGGGGGACTAGCTGCTGCAGAATTTTGGTTAGAATTGGCAAATGGCAAGTAGACTGAATTTTTCTTAGGTCATTCTCAAGGGTGATGCCATGACAGGGTTACAAAAAGTCAGATTTAGGATTAACCGCCTCAGTACGTCTCTCTTGTTTTGTGGGTGACATTTTTTAATTTAGTTCAAATAACAAAGCTTTTTCTTGTGTTCACTGTTCATGTCAAGAGGGCGGGGAATACAGTTGCTAATTGTATAGCACGTTCTACTACCCCCGAAGAAGAGGATGCTGTATTATCAAGAAAAATTCCTTCATGTTAACATCACCTTGCCGGAAATTGATAATATCTAATGATTCTCCACTCTTCTCTCAAAAAAAAAGATTATGGCCTTAGATTGACTAGAAAGAAACAGAAAAAACGATATTCAATTTCGTAGATGCTTCAGACATGTACAGGAAGCCTTTTTCTTCATCCATTTCAGACAAGTGCACCCTGGAACATTGAAAGAGGCGAGAACGGACGACTCATATCTTAATTCCATCATACTAGTACAAAGAATCAAAAATCTACAAACAAACTTTCACACCACACAGCTCAAGCTCCTTCTATTGCTAAATTTGATATATGGTCTATCTACAACTGAAACAAAAGCTTGTTTATTTAGACCCTAGATTAGGAAGGTCCACCATCTCAAAACCATATAAAGCAATATATACTATCAAAGCGAAATCTTCACAGCAGCAAAAGAACACTAACATAGTGGCATTCTAGGAAATGTGCAAGCCATAATCTCCTACAATTCAAAACCCTATAGTGAGACATTACATTGCAAAATGAGAGATATTCAGGAAATGTGGCCATAATCTCCTACAATTTAAGAACCCTATAATGAAACATCCCCTTGCAAAATCAGACATTATACTGTTAATTTCACCAAACTAATACGACCAACACAACATATCATTACAATGTAGCACGGAAACAGTTGGGATTTCAGAAATGGAAACGTATCCAAAACAGAGGACGGCAATGACCGCAAAGCCTCCATAGTGCCACCTCTCACATTTTTTTGCACATTTTATATTTGCACATCTTATCTTTGCTAATTTATGTAAGGAATGTGCAAAAAGAAAAAGTGTTTGGGAGCGCATAGTTCCAGGTGCTCCGAATTTCTACAATTATCGGAAATTAAAAGAGCTTAAACCCTAAACCCGGAAAAAATATCAAATACCTTTAACTTTGTAAGAAAGTTCCTCAGAAATCAAAGCACCAAATCCAGTATAAGTTGTGGTAGAAACAGAGTAAATCTTCTTCCTCGCCTCTTCCTCACTGCAAAAAAAAAAAAAAAAAAAAAAAAACAATCAACAAACAGAATAAAACCCATAAATTAAAAACCAAAAACAAAAAACACCCACAACAAAAATCGAAAAACCCAGAAAAAATCAACAACCTTCCAACAACTTGAGCTAAAATATTAACATAAGAATTGACCATTTCTTCATCAGAAGGTTTAGGATCATTAGGAAACTCCATAACAATAAGCCAATGTTCATAATCACACCCATCTAATAATATGGTTTCTTTAGGTGGGCGGTTAGTCCAATTTGGTGATGGGTCGTTGAGTGGCGAGTAACCCGACCCGGATGTTTTGAAACGGGTTTGAATTGAAGATGAGTTTTGGGGGAGTGAGGGTTGAAAATGGGATTGAATTGAAGAGAGAGAATATCGGGTTGTAGGAGAGAGAATTGAAGAGTTGCGTGATAATGTTCGAGTTAGAAGAGTTGTGAGAGTTCGACGGGTCGCCATTTTTAGCTGGACTTCGGCGATGAGTGCCGGAGTAAGAGAATGCGAGAGAGGAGAGAGATTTAGGGTCGGTTCGACGTGAGCTTTGGGGTAGCTTTTTATGTTTTTGAATTGGTTCTTAATCTAAATCAGGGCCTATTCTCCCAAGTTTATTTTCAGTTCGGTTCAATTCAATCCAGTTAAGTTCAACTCAATTTTGGACAATATTTTTAGGACATGTTTTCTTCGACATAAAATAGCTGAATTGAACTGAACTTATTGGAACTGAACTGAACTGAATTGAATTGAATTGAATTGAATGTAATAAATATATAAATAATATTTAAACAATAATAATATGAATATTAAATAATAATTATATAGTAATAATAATGAATAATAATAAAAATAGTATTTTGGATATTTTTAAATGATAGTTATAAATAAATAATATTAATAATCATAAATTAGTAATAATAATAATTAATAATAATTAGTTTATATTATTTGTATTCATATATTAATACTTCATGATGATATATAATAACAATAATATCTAAGAAGTAAATTAATATTACTATTTTAATAATTGGATTTAATAATATAATAATATTTAATAATAAAAATAATGATTGGGTTGGACCGCGAAAATTACATCATAAATCGTCTTAAAGCGATTTGATTGGTTTATGGACTAAAAAACGTGGATCTATTTGTGTTTTAACCTAAACCATGTTCATCCTAATAATAATAGTAATAATAATGAGTAAAGTTATAATAAACAACATAATATATAGAAACAACAACAACAACAATAATAATAATAATAATAATAATAATAATAATAATAATAATACTTAATATTAATGATATAAAACTAAATAATAATAATAATAATAATAATAATAATAATAATAATAATAAGAGTAATTAGTAAAATAAATTATACCAACATAATAATAATATTTAATAAAATGGTTATAAAAGAATGGAACTGAACTGAACTGATTGGAGCTGAACTGAACTGAACTGAACTGATTGGAGCTGAACTGAACTGAAAATAAGCTGGGGAGAACAGGCCCTTACTCTCACATATCAATATTCATTTCAGTTCAGTTCCGTTCAGTCCAGTTCAACTATTTTATGCCGAAGATAACAGACCCTTAAGACATGTTCTTTTTAGATTGTTTTTAGTTCAATTCAATCCAGTTTAGTTGCAACTTATAATCAGTTTCGTTCAGCTTCAATTATTATTTTCATTAATTATAATTTAATTCCATTCAGTTGAGTTGCAATCATTTCAATTCAGTTGCAATCGGTTCAGTTCCGTTGTTTTATGTCGGAGTAAACAAGACATAAGAAAAATTTAGGGATTTGATGAGATGGTGATAAGAGTAACTTTTAGTGGTAGAGAACTAGAGTCATAGAGGTAGTATTTGTTCGAAGATACTATTTGAACCTTTTGAGTTAGTGTTTAGGGTTGTATAATTAAAGTCGTTATAGTCCGTTTTGGTAAAACATACCACACATAAACAAAGCGTGCGGTCAAACCATCCCTTTCCTCCTTCCTCCATCCTTATTCCTCCTTCCTCAAATCTTCAACTTATTTATTGTAGCTCTTTCTCTTCCTTCTTCCCCGCCTCAGTTCATCTTCTCTTCACATTTGTCGTTTTGTCTCTCCTCCTCCCAACAAAAATCCCACTCTCTTCTCTTTCTCTCTCATCAGCTTCTTCCGTTATTAAAGCTGCAATGACGGACCACGAAGAGGAGCACCACGATTAGTCGTCGTTGATGGAGAAGATCTCCAACTAGATTCATGAAGTTATTTGAGTTCGTGAATCGTGATTTCCCCGGAGACTGAAGATTGCAAGTGTTTAAGAACTTCGGTGAAGATTGAAGAGAAGTTTTTGGCGATTTTGGTGTCGCCTTTTCGCCAGTTGATGAGGCCATAGGAACCTTGTTCATAATCTAACGATGGTAGTGAGATTATGGAAGTGGAGGCCCCATATTTGAAACAGTTTGATGGAGGAGTTAAGAGGCCAGTGGTGGTGGTTGGTTGTTTGAGTTGGTGGTTGTCGTGGTGTTGTGGTGGTGATGGGGAGGAGGAGGATATGGTGGTTCCATGGTTTGATCAAAGAGACGGGTGGGAGATTGAGAAATAGTTTGGTGTTTGTATAAAGTAACCCTTGTAATTACAAAAAGTTTTATAATTACAAAAAGTAACCCATACGTTCAGTAAAAAGTAACACTTCAACATTACAAAAAAAAGTAATCCTTAGTATTTGAAAAAGTAACCCTAGTTTCAATAAAAGTTATCCTTGTTACAAAAGTAATCCCTGCATAACTATGAAGTAATACTATAATAAATATATGAAATAACCTCTTATAATTACAAAAAGTAACCCTTGCATAACTGTAAAGTAATCATATAATAAATGTAAAAAATAACCCCTTATGGTTACAAAAAGTAACCCATTATAATTACGAAAGTAACCTATTATAATTACACAAAAGTAATCCCTATTTATCGTAAAAGTAACCCCTTATAATTACAAAAAGTAACCCTATTGACCGTAAAAGTAACCCCTTATAATTACAAAACATAACAATATAAAAGTAGCCCCTTAACATTACAAAAAGTATCCCTAATTTCAATAAAGTAACCCCTTAGCATTTGAAAAAGTAACCCATAGTTTCAATAAAAGTAACACCTAAAAATTTGAAGAAAAAAAACATAGATTCAACAAAAGTAACCCCTGTTGCAAAAAGAAAACTATCTGAAAACGGATTCAAAAGTAACCCCCATTACGAAAAGTAACCCCTCTGAAAACGGAATTGTTCTTGGAATTTTTTCAAGGGGGTGCGGGTTTCATTATAAGGCCTAGCTTGAGCCTTTTTATTAGCTGGTCACACCATTTGTTTCAAAGTGTAGCCTGCCTTTTTGACTAGTTATTTGTAATAACGAATATAAATGTTTCGACAACTAATTGCTAACATCAGTACATTAACAGCTACTGGTACAACTAACAGCTACTGTCTCAGCTAAGAGGTACTACATCTATCGTTGTCGGGCACCTTAGCCTTCATAAGTAGATACTAGGCTCAAGTTCGATGGGTTGCTTGTCCAATGATTTTTTATATATTATTGTAGTGATTATGGTTGCGGCCCAATAGCCGACTACCAAATAATGCTGACTTGTTTGGTGAACTTTAATAGATGGTTGTAATAGGGATTAAATTATATGTAACTAGCATTATATACATGTGACGCGCGCGAACGCTAAGTAAAGCTCATTTATTGCGTACCAATTGGTACGAAAAATTGTTCACAAAGTTCAATATACTTCCTCCGTTTTTTTTTAGATGTTACACTTTCTATTTTAGGAAATTTTAAATTAGATGTTACACTTTTATTTTGGGTAATAACTTCTCTCTATCTCTCTCCTATCACATGTTCACATGGGACCCTTTTGTTTTTCATTCTCTCTATCTCTCTCCTCTCCAAAAATTACCTAGGAGTCCGTGATTTGAAAAGTGTAACATCTAATAAAAAACGGAGGAAGTATATATATTTGAAAAAAAACACGAAAATCGAAGTTGTAACGACTTTTAGTTAGTTGAGGGCATAAGTGTAAAATTAAAGAGAGTGGACACCAAATCTTCCAGCCTCTTCAATTACATGTTAGAAATTTGCAAGAACATGCCTTGCCTATTAGCAATTTAGCATGGTACTTTGATCTAATCCCCAAATATGTGATTCATCCTCATTTAATATTATCTTAGCTTTGTGAATGGTAATAAATAGTGGTAATGAAATTTAAAAAAGAAAATAGAAAATAGAAATAGATGATTTTGGATGACATAACATCACAATGAATATTGACTTGAAATTTCCTTACAAAATTAACTCTTAAAAATCATTATTATTATCATCATTTATGATTGTTTATCAAATAGTCTAACAACAACATCTATATAGATATATTAAAAGACGTTCGTGGCGCTCTCCCTAAGGCTTTTTTTTATTTCATGTTATCCATGTTCAATTTAAAAAAATTAAAAATCGCATAGTATAGGCTTTGATCCCGTGACCTCATGTAAGGCGTTCCCAAACAAGGAATGGTGCCACGTGACGCTCTCCCTAAGGTTTTTTATTTTATCTCATGTAATCCATGTTCATTTTCAAAAAAATAGAAATTGCATAGTATAGGTTTGATTCAGTGACCTCATGTTCATATACTAAAGTCTTAACCACTAGACCAAGTGGTATTCAGTATTATTATTATAAGTATAATATTAATAAATGAATTTTTTTTCTTAATCGAGACATAGTCCGAATCTAATAACTAGTTAGTTTGTAAAAGATGTCAAACCATAAAATATAAGATCATAGCACAACATTTAAACACAAAGATTAAAGCTAGCGAATATCGTGGAATTTATTATGACTTTTAAGTTCAAGTTTTGTGTATTACTTCAGAAAATTAACAGAAAAATATAACACTTTTTCACTTGTTAGCTTTAGTATATCACTATATTGTTATAGCTAGGCTTTTGTTTTTTTATGACAAAATTTCAGAAACATTTGTTTTTTGTTCACAACAATATAGTAGTAGTATCTGTAATTTGTTATGTATATTATTAAAGATTTGGATTTGGTATTGAAGAGAGTAAAACCAGAAGAAAAAGTGCAGGTTTATGAGGTGTAACTCCCATGGAAAATCTTTGCCATTTGCTCACTCATTCTATGTTTGTAACGCTGAAAAGAAACAAAAAAAATGGTTGGAAAGTATGACCGCTTCCTGCTTCTATGGTCTAACTTCTAATAATATGTAAGTTCTCAAGAGTTTAGTACCAAAAAAAAAAAGAAATAGAAGAAAAAGGGTGCATTCAATTTTAAAGAGGACTTTTGAATTGGAAGTTTTAGATGATGAAAATCGTGACACCCTTTTTTCATAATAGTAAAGTCTAGGAGGACAAATCTCTAATTTACTTTTCCTTAAATTATTTTTTAAAGTTTAGTAATTACTACTTTCTCTGTCTTACATCGTTGATACATGTATCATTTTAGATATTCTTATTTAATCTCTATTACATAAGCCAAGGAAGGAGGTGTGGTGTCCTCTTTTGAAGTGACTAAAATACCCTTAATGATCTAAATAATGGAATGAAAAAAATTACAAAAGCAAATCATTTAAAAATTCTCATTCCAACTTGCCATTTAAAACAAGTTTAAAATGGTATATGCATCAAATACTTCAATCAAAAATTAAATGGACAAAATATTTATACCTTATAAAAAATGATGGCATACATAACGTGCACATGAAAAGTCTGAACATTCACTACATTTGATACTCTTTAATTCAGTTAAACCAACTCATTATTTTTGTTCTTTCTGTTCAATATTCATTCACAAAAAATTAATGTTAACAATCACTCACAACCTTTTTATTTTTTTACATTAGCGAATTAATATATCTAAATTCTTCTAACTGTTGAATTTTTCACATTTAAGTTTAATCATAAATAAAGTACGAATGGAGTATCTAATAGAATAACAAAATTTGAAATTAACGCACGCATCGCGTGCATATGAAGGCTTAAATTATTTTTCCTTTTCCTTAAATTATTTTTTAAAGTTTAGTAATTACTACTTTCTCTGTCTTACATCGTTGATACATGTATCATTTTAGATATTCTTATTTAATTGCTACATAATAGATGTTGAGCTAGTGGGGTAGTGATATCACTTCATATCTTGTATCCATGAGCTTTACATGAGACTTATTTGAGGAATTACCCTGATCTCCCCTCCAAGCGGGCGCTATTCATCCAATGTTATCATGATTGGAAACATACTTTGGATCGTAGGGGTTGGTAGGATAGGATCGTAGAGTCGTAAAATAGAGATAATTATGCTAAAATATGGTAAGAAACTCATGTTAAAAGTTTACACAAATTAATATTGATTGACATTAACAAATGGTGATAGTTTTTCAATACTAAGATTGAAATAACATGCAACCAAAATCTAATAGGAAAAATTCAATATGTGAAATTACTTTATGATTTTTTTACGATAGGATCGGATCGTAGAATCGTATTATTAAGATCCTAACATGTGATTTTATGGTTGGATAGGATCGAGAGATCCTACAAAATTAAGATCATATGTAAGATCGGAATCAATGAGGTCCTTCCGGATCGTAAAATCATAGGATCGTAAGATTCCGATCCGAATTTTAACAACGATGTCTTCATCTTACTTCTAAAAAAATGCAGATCCTATATCAAACCATCCATATTTGACTTATTTTTTTTCTTCGATTTCATGAATAAAAAAGCAGATCCTCAATATACAAGTAAACATAGATGAAAAGACTACATGAACTCTTCCAAGCTACTCAAGAAAAAAATAATTATTAGGCTTGTTTGTATTTATATTTTTTCTAAAAGTATTTAGGTAGACACTTTATATACTACTAATTAAGTCTCGGATCTAATAAGTTAATATAAGCTCATATTAGTTCCAACACCTTGTAAAGAATTTAAAGAGTTTAAATAAATTCGGATGTTCAATGAAAATAAGTTGAAGCAAACGCATTTGGTACTTGCCTAAAAAGAAAGACAACAAGTCTTAGGCGAGATTAACTAACAATTAAATCTCAAAACTAATTTAGAATTCATGTAAGACATCCTTGGTACCTATCTCTAGATCATGTATACACTATACAAGCACATAAAAATATGTTCAAGAGAAGATGTCTAAATCCCCTAAGACAAAATAACCTTTTGAAGAGACGAAACAATCACAATCAACCAAAATGTAACAACCAAAACTTAAAAATTCTTCAAAGAAAGGTAGAATTACAAAATGCCAATTAAACACTAAAAGATATAATGGTTATATCTACTCTTCAAATTTAAACTCACGACAACAAATCAAAAGGAAACAAATCTAAATCAGAAAAAAAGCTAGATGAAAGTACAAAGATCATATTTGTATTAATGATATTTCGTATTGATGATATACTCACCAGAGATCTTCCATTCGAACATTAATAAAACGCAAGAAGAGGATGATCAATTCTGCGGCTGTGGATGTTGGTTAAATAGAAAAAAGTTCGGGTTTCTTGCTTATGGGAAGAGAAAGATAGAAAAGCTAAGAGAAGAGAAATACTCTATAGTTTGATGGGTCGTATTGTAAACGACAAATTCATGATCAGCGTTATTTTTAATAATAATGGTTGTGCGGCGTGATTGAATTTTGATGGTAATGATGCAATCAATTCCCTTCCAATATCAGGCTTCCAATTGGTAATAAAATTGAGGTATTAATTGTCACTTTCATTGGCATCACCCCTCAAAGCTACCAAAAAATTATATGGTAGTGATGAAAATTTAATGTCAACCTTTTTAGCTAATTCATGCTATAATGGGTTGTTAATGTCATTTTAAAAAGTAATACCTAAATAATAAGTTTTTTCAATTTACCAGATAAAATATGAAAATGTCTGATTTATATAAGTCAAGATAAAGCCTTAAGGTAGATGTTGTATTAAGGACAAAATTCTTAGTACCTCATGTGGAATTGCAAATTACAAGATGGTGAAATTGATGAAAACTTTAAATGGACATTTTGAGGAGTTTGTAATATAATTAATGTTTCATGAACCACTTAACCTCCAGGGAAAAAGTAATTAATGTAGCTAGGGTTTGATCAACTGTTCTCTAGCTGCAATGCAAATATGCCGTATTATTGAAAAAAACATTTCGGAAGCTTATAAGGTGTACAAGAATATATTTTTTTTCCAAGTAAATGATCATATCATTATAACTCATCTATTTTAAGGGTGTTACATATTTCTCAAGACTTTGACTCTATCTTAGATCATGCTTTATTCTTTTGTAAGGATTTTATGTCTTTCAGTTGGTCTCATGTGTTTAGGAATGACAACAATGTCGCCCATCACCAAGCTAGATTCATTCTTTTTGATGTTGAGCAGAGATGAAAGAATCATTATTTTTCATAAGTGACTCCTTATGTGTTCATGGATCGTTTATACATCTCATAATGAATGCACCAATATTCCCCTAAAAAAATATATTCTATCACGTTGACTTTGCGTTGAAAGAGCATGATACCATTGACTTCACTTAGTGCACGAGTTACATCTTATATCGTGGGGTTTTTTAAAATTAAATTTCCCCCTAATATCTTAGATTTATTCATTAAGAAAACCTAATGTTATGTAATTATTATTATTAAATCATATGGATTATCCTACATATGACCAAGGCATAATTCAATCATATTAGTTGTTTATAGTGGCATGTTAATTAGATCATCAATACATCTGTTTGAAATTTATATATTAATTGGAAAAAATTATTTTGGCATGTGAGAGTGTATTTTTGTTATTTATTATTTGTTCATTTGGAATTATTCCTATTACACCAATTTTGTATATTTGGAGCCTTGGAGGTATCAATAAGCAATGTGTTAAACATGCGATATACTCGGGTATATGGTAGTAAAAGTTGTACAAGTGTGAAATGTGTGCACTGCTGCAATCATTTTAATTATAAGCATCCAATTGATAAATTACATAGTAGATAGTATGAAGTTAAATCCAGTTATCTTTGATTTATATTATTGAATTTAATTAATATTATCAAAAAAAACCTAGAAAAATTAGAATTAGAAGTGCAAAATGATACTATTAGTCAAAACAAACAACAATTAACAGGTGTCAATTATGAACCATTCCCCTTAAAAAAAATCTGAACCGATTCATAGGAAAATATAACATTTGTGAATATTTGTCCTGATATATTTCCTTTTAAACTCATTTTAAAAATTAAAAGTTCACAATATTAAGGCATTGATTGATTTATGTCTACATTTGTTCAATTCATTGTGGGCATTATGAAATAGTAATTAAGGAAATAGATCAAATCAGATACATTAAAAATTCTGTACCAAAATAAATAAAAATCCTAATTCATACTGTATATGTTGATATCATTGCATGTAATTAAGGAAAGATGTTAGAGCTTTTACATTTACATTTTTTGCACCTTTTAAAATATGGAAATCCCTCCAAATGACACCAAAATCATCAAATTAATTCACAATTACAGATTTAAGTACCACTTCACTTCCTTTTTTCTTTTTCATTAGATAAAATGTCTCTAGGTTTCAGAAAATCTAACATTTATATATATATATATAACATACATTAGTCTCAAAATTGAAATACAAACACACAAAATTGTCCTAGATCCCTCCTCAAACAAGAAAAACCTCTTTATTTCAGTCTTATCCTTCTCTTTTTTCCCTAATCTACCCTAATCAAAAACAAATGGAAGAAACATTAGTCCTAATTGTAGGAGCAGGTCCTGCAGGAATTGCAATTGCTGCATGCCTAGCAAAAAAATCTATTTCCTACATTCTTCTCGAACGAGAAAATTGTTGCGCTTCACTTTGGAAGAAACGAGCTTACGATCGATGCCATCTTCATCTAGCCAAAGAATTTTGTTCATTACCTTATAAGTCACATGCCCCCGAAACCAACAAATATATGGCTAAGGATGATTTTATAAAGTACGTAGACGATTATGTCACGTTCTTTGATATTAGGCCACGGTACTTTCACTCAGTAGAATCTGCATCTTTTGATGAAGTTAAAGGAAAGTGGTTAGTTGAAGCAAAAGACATTTTATTAAATGTGACTAAAGTTTTTGTTGCAAGTTTTTTGGTTGTTGCAACTGGTGAAAATAGCAAAGGTTACATCCCTAATATTCCTGGGTTGAATAGTTTTAAGGGAGATGTTATGCATTCTAGTGAGTACAAGTCTGGTTACAAGTTTCAAGATAAAGATGTTTTGGTCGTTGGATGTGGAAATTCTGGAATGGAGATTAGTTATGATCTCTTTAATTTTGGAGCCAACACTTCGATTGTTATTAGAAATCCGGTTAGACTTCTAATTAATTCTTTCCTTTTTTTACATCGTGGAAATTTGCATTAATATACTATATAATATACTAAAGCGAAAGTAACCATAGCTGATTTTTATCTTAAGGTTCCCTTCTAAACCCGTCAAGTTTTAATAGATGACTGCATTAAAAATATGATTAAAGTCTTAGTGAGCGTTAGCTTATAGATTATTGAATTGCGAATGAGATTTGGCTTATTAGTGCTTTGTATCGGAAATAAAATATATTAAATAACTAAATGCTCGTCTCTTATATTTATTTATTTTAAAACCAGAAAAAAAAATTATTTACTTTCCGAAGAAGGCCAAATTGGTTCAGAAGATTCGTAATTTTCTTCCAAATTATTAATTGATACAATTCTAATGAATTCCTATTCATTAAAACATTTCCAACAGACTCACTTGAGTATTGCTAGGCTTACCTAGTATGTACCTCTTACTATATGTTTAATTTATGCATGCATCTATCTGTATCATATCTACATAATAATTGTTATATAATCTACAAGCTCATATTTTAATAATTTTTGTATTTTGTATATTTATATGAATCTTGGAAATTGATTATTGCAACTCTATTCAGGTTCATGTGCTTACAAGAGAAATGATTTGCGTGGGAATGCATTTACTGAAATACTTTGGTTTATCACTAGTGGACACTTTGATTACTCTTGCTGGGAAATTTAAGTATGGAGATTTGTCAAAATATGGCATTCATCGCCCAAACAAAGGCCCCTTTTTACTTAAAGCAACGACGGGAAGAAGCTCTGTTATTGATGTGGGAACTGTTGCCAAAATTCAATCAGGAGAAATTAAGGTAAGCTTTCTAAGTTTTAACGTTCACAACATCTTAAGAAAAAAACTTTTCAAGTTTTATCGTTCATAACATCTCAAATAAGATTTTCGCAATCTCAAAAAAAAAAAAAAAAAAAGCTTATGTTGTGATATGTTTGAGCCTTGAATTGAGATAATTGTGTTTCTTTGCTTCACAAGTAAAAACTACTTTAATTTCACATAAGGATTAATGATAGCTCAAAAGAGTATCTACATTTACATTAACATAAATCAGTCATTTAATTAACTTTCATACTCTAATAAGAGAAAAAGGTGACTGCTCGAGTAAAAAAAAATGACTGTGTTTCTTATCGGATTTCTAAGCAAAAGAGTAAAATGAGTCACGGAAAGACTTAGCTTTAAATGTATCATGACATATAGATGTGCGATAAATATGATATTATTATTTTACTTGTTAATTATTTAGTTTTTTTTGTCATTTGATATTGATCATGTTATATTTTATGTGGTGCTCTTATCAAAATTTTCTTTATATTTGGAAAAATGCAGGTTTTACCCGGAGTAGTAAGCATTGATGAGAACAAAATCGTGTTTGAAAATAATCTTGAATCACATTTTGATGCAATAATATTCGCAACCGGATTTAAAAGCACAACGTGTGAGTGGCTTAAGGTGAGTACATAATTTTTTCCAGATTTAATTATTATTAATATTAATGTTATTATTATATCATACAATCTTTCCATACTAAACAGATTACAAATGTACCATATTTTTTTTCAATCTTTGGTTTTATCACTTCAATTAATAAAGATTATATATGTGATGATGTTGACCCTAATTTTCCCAACTCCACCTCAGTTTTTTTTTTTTTTTTTTGCTATATGTAACTATTTTGGGTGAGAAATTATCGTATGTATGTTACATGTGATCTGTTCATTTTTTTCATCTCAATCAAGTAATTGATAATGTTAAATCTGATCTCAAATGTCATTAATCATTGAGAAAAAAAAAGGTATTGATGCTCTTTTAATTTGCAAAATGGTGTATAAGAATACCATAAATAGTTATTCGCATTTTACTCTATTTAGTTGTATCTTGAGATCCTGTAAATAATAATTTCATTTTGCCAAAACTCAAGTATGAGATTGCTTATTTACTTATTAATTGATTTATTATTGTTATGTAGGATTATGACTTTATCCTAAAAAACGATGGATTTCCTAAAGAACGATTTCCAAATCATTGGAAAGGGAAGAATAAAGTGTATTGTGCTGGATTGTCAAGGATGGGACTCCAAGGTGTATCAAGAGATGCCATAGCCATTGCTAATGATATTGAGGTTGTTTTACGATCTATAATAGCGCATGAAGATTTTTAAGTTACTTAATTTAGATGTATCAGAAGAAAAAGATGTTGTAAACTCTTAAAAATCTCCCTTTTTTGCTTTGTAATTATAGTACTATCTTTTTAGGCCTAGCCTAGATTTGGGGTCGTTCAACTATAAAATAAAATGACATGAACATTTTGGTGGAATCTCAAAGATATGAATATTTTTTCTTGATATTAACGTATTTGTCTTAATAGTTTGTTAGTTACGGCTATCAGTTGAGCCAACTCTCATATCAATAATTATTTCATGCTCCTAATACATCATCGTGGATAAGGTAATCTATATATACTTGCAAGCACAAAAAATTATTAATTTCATTAAATTATCTTGAGAATTTCACTCAAGAAAGATAGGAGAAAAAAAATTGGATTTTTCTATCTAATGCCCCTGTATTTTACAAAATTCTATGTTGATCCGACCTTTTTGAAATTTCCAAATCGTACCCCTTATAATTTCTAAATGTTACACAAAATACTCTTGATATCAAACAGTAGATTTTGACACTTTTTTTTTACCCTTTGGGAATAAAGTAAGACTAGTTTTTATATGCACGCGATGCGTGCGAAAATACATAGAATTTTTTTTTAGGAATGTAAAAAAATTAAATTAATTGTTAATTATATTTAATAGATTAGGGATATTTGAATTGTTGATGGTTTTCTTTTTGTAATGTCTTTTTTTATTTTTTAAATTAATTAGGTAGTTTTCTTTTTATTTTTAAATTAAAGTAAGCAATTAGAATAGAGATGTAATGAGGGTAAAATGGGGTTTCTAATATTTTGGTGTCCTACCCCTCTTCCCATATAGAATAGAGATTTTTGAGCCTTGTTAGTTGATTGAGGTTTGAGATATGATATGATAAATCGAAAGCTAAGACCAAATACAACTTAGAATTTCGTAAAACACTATTATACTATTACGAGGAGAAAAAAAAAGCTAAACTAGCGGAACATAAATTTTACAAGCTCCATACGTCACTTTTGAGGCCATACTATTTATACATATATATATTTTCATCTATTTCACCATCAAAAAGGCAAACATACCTAATAAGTCTAAAGGTTTGAGAAAAACACATTGTTTAAACCCAAAACCATATTTTTTATAAAGTCCGATCCGGCCCAGTCTATGATCACCTTAACTGTGCTAGCCAGCCAGGTTGGCAGCCATACAATAAATACCAACCCATTTTAAACATTTTGTACTCCAAAAAACGCTTTGTTCTAACAACACTAAAAAACGCGGTCTAAAAATGGCCACGCGATATCTGTGGGGAAGTAGCAGCGAAGCTAATGGCGGTTACCACCGCCGTTGCCGGAGGTTCCGCCGGGGCCGCAATTTTAACTTCCGACGATCCGCCGGCGACGTATAAGTTGTGGACGAGCGTTCATGTACGCCTCTTTCGCGACTCCGTCACCGCCGCTAGTATCGCCTTTGGTACTACTCTTAACTTTTATTGTTGATCTTTTTCGCTTCCAATTAGGGTTTAGGAAGTGGATTATTCGATTTCTGTTTGATTTATTCTAGTAAATTGTGAACTCAATGATTGTTGTTGATGTTTGTTTTGCTTGGATTGAAATTGCAGTTCTGATTTATATTTTCCGTGTAGAAATTGAATGTTTCTGTTGAATTTATGGTTTCAGCTTTTAGATTTTGTTTATAATGTAGTATTCATCATTAATGTTTGAAGAATGAGGTGTAAGAATCTAGAGGAAGGAGATTGTGCGGCGGAATTAGTTTTTGCCTCGTAACCTAGAGATTTGGTTACGCCTGCGTTCATGTTGGAAATGCATGGTTGTAATTCGGATACTATGTGGTCGCGTTTATTGTTGTGAAGTATCCGGAATTCCTAGGATATAATTTTGTACTTTTATGATTCAGTATCCTCTGAATTTCCGCAATTAAATTAAGGTGGGAGAGATTTTCAAGCAATGGATTCAAGTAAAGGACTATTTAGGTGATACTTCTAGCATAAAGTCTATTATTCGCTCCATAGCTCGGATTTAGACTGTAGTTCCATTGTAAGGTGCTTAGGTTTTGTGAAGTTGGTATAGTCTAGGATCTTACTATGGAAGATGTTAATATTGTTCCTTCTCAACGTAGGTTCAGGTACTTATCTTGTTCTTGTCGTAAATCCCTTTTGTACTTCTGACTTTAGGATCAGGCTCTTAGCTTGTTCTTGTCTTAAATCCCTTTTGTACTTTTGACTTTAGGACTCTTTTTCAATTTTTCTCCCATAGTGACTTCATTTAGTGGAGCTTAGTCCAATGTCTAATCTGTAGTTATTGCACTGGTATTCATCATCTACTGTACCACTACCATAACATCCTGTTTAATATGCCACACAAATGGAAACGGAGACGGGACAATATTTTTGGGAAAGTCGGAAATCTGTATTATATATGGCAACACATGGAGGACAACAAAAGATAGAAAAAGCAAAAAAAGAAAAAATCGGGGGATAACTAACTGCTTTATTTAAACGAAAAAAGGAAAAAAAAGAATAAAAAAGTACTACATTTAAACTAAAGAGCAGTTTTTTAGAAAAACAAAATGCAAAGACAATATCCCTATATACCTTCGCACGCATGGCGTGCATATAAGGCTAGTTTAAAAAATGGCGTTTGTAATACTTATAAAAGATCTTCAGAAGTTTACATTATTTCTTTTGGCATGACTCTCATGAAAAGTAAAATCTTATTTTGAAATCCAAGCAAACATAATCCATTATTTCTTGCCTTTCCTTGATCGTAGGATCAAAAAAGTATGTACAGCTTATATGGATGTAACAGTCGACGAGTTGACACCAACTGCAAGAGGCCATCAATATCCATGCAGACTGTCCCCTGTCCGTTCCAAAAGAAAAGGGTCTCTGCCATCTTCGTAGATTAAGGGTCCTCGGCCATGGCCTAAGATTAGATTAAGAACCATGACAGTGGCTAGATCCGTGTCTATTGGGGATATTAAGAGGGTAAGGCCACTGCGAAATAATTTTCTTGTGCAATATGTTGAGGAATGGGAATACCTTTTTGGCTTTTTCCACGCAGAATCTCCTGGAAAAAACATGTTGCTAGAAAAGAGGGATATGAAACACAATGAGAGTTTGGGATGGGGGTGGTTGTGTTATGTGGTTTTTAATTAGGAAGTTTCAGATAAGAGGTTAGATACTTTTTTCCTTTTTATTTCAAATGCTGCAAATCTTCGAGTACAACACTACCAATTTCCGGAGGATATTCCTCCAACCATACTAACTCTTCAAATACATTTTCACTCACCTTTGCTAAATTATGTGCTACTCTATTTCCATCCCTTTTCACAAAGGAGAATACAACGTTTTCTCAAGAACTAGCTAGCACAAGAATATCATTGACAATTCTACCAAAGGAAGAAGATGGGGCCTTCCTTTTATAAAGCTGGTGATACAACTGTAAGTTATCGGTCTCAAGAATGAAAACCTTGAACCCGCTTCCATTGCAATCTTTAGAGCGTGGCGCATTCCCATTGCTTCGGCCACCTCAACAGCAAAACTCCCCCTTATCTTGCAGCACGTTGCCATCACCACATCACCTACATTATCTCGAGCGACACCACCAACCCCTATACAATTGTCTTTGAAAGTGGCAGCATCGGAGTTCATCTTGACAGTTCCCTCAGGTGGCAGCTTCCACGTGCTACAATGCAGCTGCTCCTCAATGCTTCTCCTCTTTCTCTCATTAGCTTGCACATAGTCTCCTGCCCTCCCCATCGAGCTATGAATCACCTTCGACACTTCTATTTTCTTCGCCTCAAACACCCACTTGTTACTTCTATACCATATACTCCACAACACATTCCAAAAAATCTCCCACCACTCCTTCTCGTTATGAATTTCTTGGAGCTTACCACACCATTCACCAATGTACACTCCCTTTATTTCCTCCACATTCAGCCTAAGTGGAGAGTAATACCATATTCTATTCACCTCCGCACAACCCATAAACAAAGGAGTAATATTTTCCTCTCCCTCCCCACAGAGTGGGCACATAACATCAACATCCAAACCTCGATGTGCTAATTGTATCTTCACTGCTAAACCCCCATGAATGGCACGCCAAGCCAGGTGCTTGACCTTTGGCATTACCGATGAGCTCCACAACTTTTTCCACTCAAAAGGAGCATGTGAGTGGGAAGTAGAAGCTTTGCGAGCTCGATCATCCCGAAGAGACCAATACTAAGCGCTTCGGACACTATATTCCCCATCTTTACTTCCTTCCCAAGTCCAGCTATCTTGCATACTATACAACGGGATCGGAATTTTTAGAATTGCTTCGACCTCCCATTGAGGAAAAATCAAGCTCAGTACATCTTCCTTCCAGTTTTATATTCTATTGGTTCACTAACCAACTTGGGCTACTCTTCATTACGTGCTTCACCTGTTGTAACTCGAAAGTTGGGCAAATTTGGCACCCCAGGGTCCTCCCAAATTCGTATTGCAGAGCCATCACTAACCACTATTCTTGCTCCTTTACTCAATACATCTCTTGCGGACAAAATTGATCGCCAAGGATAGATGGAATTTGGCGAGACCGTAGCTTCCATGAAAGACTTGGCGGGGAAGTATTTCCCCTTTAGGACTTTTGCCATCAAAGACTCCTCATTTGTTATCACTCTCCATGCTTGCTTAGCTAAGAGGGCTCTGTTAAAAACATGCATATTCCGGAACCCCATTCCACCCTCTCTTTTTGATTTATGCATCTTCTCCAATGCCACCCATGCTACTTTCTTCTCATCACCTTTTTGACCCCAAAAGAAGCTCCTATACACCTTCTCAATCTCCTTAAGAATATTGATAGGTATTGTGAAGCATTGCATCGCATAAGTGGGGATAGCTTGGGCTATGGATTTTATCATAATCTCTCTACCTCCAAAAGATAAAAATTTCTCTTTCCACCCCTTCAACTTCTTCCAGACACGATCTTGAATGACTTAAAAAATCCGTTTCTTAGAACCATGTATGTAAGTAGGTAGCCCAAGATATCTATCATAGTCTTCAAATGCCTTAAAAGCTAACTTCATTTGAAGCATATTCCTCTTTGCAAGCTCTAGATTTCGGCTAAACGAGACCTCGGATTTATCCATGTTCAATTTCTGTCCGAAGCAGCTTCATAGGTATAGAGAATATCGAGCACAATATCTACTTCTTCATCATTGGCTCGAATAAATAGCAAACTATTTTCTGCAAAAAAACAGATGAATTATCGGTCCATATGACGATCCACTTTTACTCCATGAATTGCTTTCCGCTTCTCCGCATCACTAAGTAACGCAGATATACCTTCTCCACATATTATGAACAAGAAAGGAGATAAGGGATCTCCTTGTCGAAGACCCCTAGATGGATGGAAACTCCGCGACGGTTGACCATTGACTAATACCGCAAACGAAGCTGTCGACATGCATCTCATAATATTTGTCACAAACATCACCGGAAAGCCCATCTTCACCCGCATATCCTCCAAAAATTTCCATTCTACTCTGTCATATGCTTTACTCATGTCCAGTTTGAACCCTAAAAACCCTTTTTTCCATTCTTCTTCTAGAGATAGTGAAAACATTCATAGGCCACCAAGATATTGTCTGTAATTAGCCTTCCCGGAAAAAATCCACTCTGTGACTCATGGATAATATATTCTTTAATCTATTTGCCAACACTTTCGACACCACTTTGTATAACACATTACATAGACTTATGGGTCTGAAATCCATCGGGGACTCACATTTTTTCTTTTTTGGGATCAACACCACAAGAGTATTGTTTATCGACTCAATCTCCTCAACATTGTTCAAAATGCGCAGGACTCTATCAATTACAACACCACCAACAGTTACCCAAAAGGTTTGATAAAAATTCGCCGACATCCCATCTCGTCCCGGTGCCTTCGTAGTGTGCATCTGATCCAGTGCATCTGATCCAGTGCATCTTTGACCTCCATCCTCGTGAAGGGTGCAGCTAGCATGTGAACATCTTCTATCTTCAATTTCGCTTGAATGTTGTCCACCACTTCACCCGTTTCCACCTGATTTCCAACTGAAAAAAGTTTCTCAAAATACGCTACAAACACTTCTTGGATATGCTCCTCTTCTTCGAATTTTTGACCTGCTTCATCATGGATTATTGAAATTTTGTTGCGCTGCACTCGTTGTTTTGCTTTGTTATGGAAGAAAGCTGTATTTTTGTCTCCACATAGCAACCAATCTTGTGTGCTTCTTTGTCTTCAATAAAGCTCCTCCCGTTCTCTAACTCATCCATTCTGTCATCTATTTCTCTCATTTTTGCAATTGTATCATCAGTTTGTGTTTCCATCATCAACTTCGCCATCTGAGCAGTACATTCCCTCATGTCCCAGCAAAGTCTCCAAATTTTGTTTTTCCCCACTTCGTCAAATCACTCGCTGTTCGACTCAATTTCTGTCTCACATCTCCTTCTCCCTGCCATGCTTTTTTTATCACTTCAGCACAAGCATCATCTCTCAACCACATTTTTCCAAATCGATAAATTCTTTTTTTCCTTCTTCAAGTACCACCATTCACACTCATTTTTATGTTCACTAGAATAGGCAAATGATCAGACCTGCGCTTTGTAAGATGTGAAACATACGAGCCTGGGAACATTTCTTTCCATTCATCATTGGCGAGAAAACGGTCAAGCCTCTCCTGCATGTTTTGGTCACCACCTCTATTGTTGGTCCATGTGAATTCATGTCCTACGTAGCCCAAGTCTCAAAAACGGCACTTCTCAACTGCTCGCCGGAAGATGTTGGCATAATTAACATCGAACTCCCCACCTCCACTCTTCTCACATGAAAGCAGCATCAAATTAAAATCTCCCCCACACACTCAAGATCCAACGTTCTCCTCAGCAAGCCGTTCTAGTAACTCTCCAGTTTTGTGTTTCATATCGTCCTTTGGATGACCGTAAAACGCTACTTATCATGCTCATCATTATCCACTAAGACATCTATGTGATGTATGGAAAACGATTGAACATGAATTTGCATTGGATCCTGCCACAGTAGCGCAAGCCCCCCCACTTCTTTTCCTGCCATCTCCTACGCAATTCACAGCAAACATATTAGTAAATTTCAGCTTCTGCTGCACAGCCTCCATCTCATAAATCTTCAGTCGAGTTTCACATAGAAAAAGTAAATGGGGATGTTGAATAATTGTCAAGCGTCGCAACGCATTGGCCGCAAAGGCTGTCCCCAAGCCTTTGCGATTCCTAGAGAGGGCTTGACTCATTGATCACCGAGAGCCCATTGAGTGGGGCCCGCCACCTTCAATTTATTCACCTCCATTGCTCTTTGCTTCTTCTTTCCATGTTGGTCCTCCTCCATGAACTCACTATGGTCCTCTGCATACTCACTTTTGTGAATATTTGTCCTGATATATTTCCTTTTAAAGTCATTTAAAATTAAGAACTTCACAATATTAAGGCATTGATTGATTTATGTCTACATATGTTCAATTCATTGTGGGCATTATGAAATAGTAATTAAGGAAAGAGATCAAATCAGATACATTAAAAATTCTGTACCAAAATAAATAAAAATCCTAATTCATACTGTATATGTTGATATTGTTGCATGTAATTAAGGAAAGATGTTAGAGCTTTTACATTTACATTATTTGCACCTTTTAAAATTTGGAAATCCCTCCATCAGACACCAAAATCATCAAATTAATTCATAATTACAGATTTAAGTACCACTTCACTTCCTTTTTTCTTTTTCATTAGAAAAAATTGTCTCTAGGTTTGAGAAAATCTAACATATATATATATATAACATTGTCTCAAAGTTGAAATACAAACACACAAAATTGTCTTAGATCCCTCCTCAAACAAGAATAACCTCTTTATTTCAGTCTTATCCTCTCTTTCTTGTCTAATCTACACTAAAAAAACAAATGGAAGAAACATTAGTACTAATTGTAGGAGCAGGTCCTGCAGGAATTGCCATTGCTGCATGCCTAGCAAAAAAATCTATTTCCTACATTCTTCTCGAACGAGAAGATTGTTGCGCTTCACTTTGGAAGAAACGAGCTTACGATCGATGCCATCTTCATCTAGCCAAAGAATTTTGCTCCTTACCCTATAAGTCGCATACCCTCGAAGCCAACAAATATATGGCTAAGGATGATTTTATAAAGTACGTAGATGATTATGTATCGGTCTTTGATATTAGGCCACGGTACTTTCACTCTGTAGAATCTGCATCTTTTGATGAAGCCAAAGGAAAGTGGTTAGTTGAAGCAAAAGACATTTTATTAAATGTGACTAAAGTTTTCGTTGCAAGTTTTTTGGTTGTTGCAACGGGTGAAAATAGCAAAGGTTACATTCCTAATATTCCTGGGTTGAATAATTTTAAGGGAAATGTTATGCATTCTAGTGAGTACAAGTCTGGTAACAAGTTTCAAGATAAAGATGTTTTGGTCGTTGGATGTGGAAATTCTGGAATGGAGATTAGTTATGATCTCTTTAATTTTGGAGCCAACACTTCGATTGTTATTAGAAATCCGGTGAGACTTCTAATTAATTCTTACTTTTGTTTTTACGCCAAGAAAATTTGCATTAATATACTATATAATATACTAAAGCGAAAATAACAGTAGCTAATTTTCCTCTTAAGGTTTCCTTCTAAACCCGTCAAAAGTCTTAACGAGCGTTAGCTTATACATTATTGAATTGAGCATGAGATTTGGCTCATTAGTGCTAGAATTTAAATAATTGCATCGGGAAATAAAATATATTAAACTAAATGCTCGTCTCTTATATTTATTTATTTTAAAATAAAAAAGAACTAATTACTTTTCGAACAAGGCCAAATTGGTTAAGAATATTCATAATTTTTTTCCAAATTATTAATTGATAAAATTCTAAGGAATTCCTATTCATTTAAACAATTCCAACATAATCACTTGAAATAAAAGAAATAAGCAAAAAAGAAAATCTGAGTATTGCTAGGCTTACCTAGTATATATGTATCTCTTACTATATGTTTAATTCATGCATGTATCTATCTATATGACTATATCATATCTACATAAAAATTGTTATATAGTAATCTACAAGCTCTTATTTTAAAAATATTTATTGTATATCTTATGAATCTTGGAAATTGATTATTTATATTGCTACTCTATTCAGGTTCATGTGCTTACAAGAGAAATGATTTGCGTGGGAATGCATTTACTGAAATACTTTGGTTTATCACTAGTGGACACTTTGATTACTCTTGCTGGGAAATTTAAGTATGGAGATTTGTCAAAATATGGCATTCATCGCCCAAACAAAGGCCCCTTTTTACTTAAAGCAACGACGGGAAGAAGCTCTGTTATTGATGTGGGAACTGTTGCCAAAATTCAATCAGGAGAAATTAAGGTAAGCTTTCTAAGTTTTAACGTTCACAACATCTTAAGAAAAAAACTTTTCAAGTTTTATCGTTCATAACATCTCAAATAAGATTTTCGCAATCTCAAAAAAAAAAAAAAAAGCTTACATTGTGATATGTTTGAGCCTTGAATTGAGATAATTGTGTTTCTTCGCTTCACAAGTAAAAACTACTTTAATTTCACATAAGCATTTTTTTTTTTTTTTTTTTTTTTTTTTTTTGGCAACAAGAGCAAACAGACAAACTAAAATAATTTACCTAGCCTAGCCGCTGTTGCTAAATTATGCGCTACAACTAGATTTTCTCTCTTAACCCTCGTAATACCCCATTGAGGAACACGATGAGCCAGAGCCCTGACTTACATCAATATAAATCAGTCATTTAATTAACTTTCATACTCTAACAAGAGCAAGGTGACTGGTCGAGTAAAAAAAAATTGACTATGTGTTTCCTATCGGATTTATAAGCAAAAGAGTAAAATGAGTCAGGGAAAGACTTAGCCTTAGATGTATCATGACATTTAGATGTGCGATAAATATGATATTATTATTTTACTTGTTAATTATTTAGTTTTTTTTTGTCATTTGATATTGATCATGTTATATTTTATGTGGTGCTCTTATCAAAATTTTCTTTATATTTGGAAAATTGCAGTTTACCCGGAGTAGTAAGCATTGATGAGAACAAAATCGTGTTTGAAAATAATGTTGAATCACATTTTGATGCAATAATATTCGCAACCGGATTTAAAAGCACGACGTGTGAGTGGCTTAAGGTGAGTACATTTTTTTTCAGATTTAATTATTAATATTGACATTATTATTGTTATTATTATTATTATTATATCATACAATCTTTCCATACTAAACAGATTACAGATGTACTAGAAAATTTTTCAATCTTTGGTTTAATCACTCCAATTAAAGATGATTAAATAAGTGATGATGTTGACCTTGATTTTCTCAACTCCTATCTGCAATATGTATTTTTTTTTTTTTTTTTTGCTATATGTAACTATTTTGGGTGAGAAATTATCATATTTATGTTACTTGTGATCTGCTCATATTTTCATCTCTAATTAAGTAATTATTATCTTAATTTGATCTCAAATGTCATTAATTAATTGTTGAAAGAAAAAAAGTATTGATGCTCCTTTGCAAAATGGTGTATAGGAATACCATAAATGGTTATTCATCGTTTTACTCTATTTAGTTGTATCTTAGAATCATGTAAATAATTATTTCATTTCGCCAAAACTCAAGTATGAAATTGCTTATTTACTTATTAATTGATTATTATTGTTATGTAGGATTATGACTTTATCCTAAAAGACGATGGATTTCCGAAAGAACGCTTTCCAAATCATTGGAAAGGAAAGAATAAAGTGTATTGTGCTGGATTGTCAAGGATGGGACTCCAAGGTGTATCAAGAGATGCCATAGCCATTGCTAATGATATTGAGGTTGTTTTACGATCTGTGATATCGCATGAAGATTTTTAAGTTACTTTAAATATATCCAGAAGAAGAAGAAAAACATTGTTGTAAACTCAAAAATCTCCTTTTTTTTTCTCTGTAATTATAGTACTCTCCTTTTAGGCCTAGCCTAGATTTGGGGCTTGTTCAACTCTTAACATGACATGAACATTTTGGTGGAATCTCAAAGATATGATGACATTTACGCTATTAGATAATACATTCTTTTAAAATTAACGAATTTGTCTTAATATTTCGTTAGTTACATGTCAGTTGAGCCAACTCTTATATCAATAGTTATTTCATGCTTCTAATACATTATCGTGGATAAGGTATCTATGTATATATGCAAGCACAAAAATTTATTAATTAATCTTAAGAATTTTGCTCAAGAAAGATAGAATTTTTTTTTTGGGTTTTTCTATCTAATGCCCTTGTGTTTTATGAAATTCTATGTTGAACCTACCTTTTTGAAATTTTCAAATCATACCCCTTAAACTTTCTAAATGTTACAATAAATACCTTTATACACGATATCAAACAGTAAATTTTTGGGACTCTCCTACCCTGTGGGCATAAAGTAAGATTTTCGAGCCTTTTTAGTTGACTTAGGCTTGAGATATGATCTAACAAATTGAAAGCTAAGGCCAAATACAACGTAGAATTTCGTAAAAACTACTATACTATTATGAGGAAAAACAAATAAAACTAAACTAGTGAATCGTAAATTTTACAAGCTCCATACGCCACTTTGAGGCCATTCAATATATACATATATATTTCCATTTATTTCACCCTTATACTCGAAAAGACGAACATACCTAGTAAGTCTAATAGGTTTGGCAGAACACGTCATTTTTTTTGGTAAACAAATCATTCATTCATTAGTTAATAAATTTGAAAATATTACAATTTGATGATAAATATTCAGTATAGTAACCAGGGGTAGAGAAAGTCATAATTACAATACAAGTCGCATCAATGGCTCTACAAACCTTAGCTAATTCATATGCTACATGATTAAACGCCTGTTACAAAAACTGATTCCTCGGGAACCTCTTGAGCCAATTCCTGCAAGAGTGTACTACATTGAGACATAAATCAGATCGATCCTCCATAATAACGAGGTCAACCGCATTCTTAAAATCAAAGTAAATGATAGAATGTTTAAGGTTCTAAGACTCCACACAATACATAGCCTCTAAAATTGCAAGAAGCTCCACTGCAAGAGAATTATTAGCATAGAACACGTCATTTGTAAACTTCAAAACCATACTTTCGACAAAGGATATGTTTGGCAAAACTAGCGGTTCTAGTAGCTGTTAGCGGTTGTAGTCCAACCCAGTCCGATCTATAATCACCTCTAACAGTGCCAGCAGGTTGGCGGCCAAACAATAAATACCAACCCATTTTAAACATTTTGTACAAAAAATACGTTGTCTTGTTCTAACAACACTAAAAAACGCGGTCTAAAAATGGCCACGCGATCTCTGTGGGGAGCAGCAGCGAAGCTAATGGCGGTTGCTACCACCGTCGCCGGAGGTTCCGCCGGTGCCGCAATTCTAACTTCCGACGATCCGCCGGCGACGTATAAGTTGTGGACGAATGTTCCTGTACGCCTCTTTCGCGACTCCGTCACCGCCGCTAGTATCGCCTTTGGTACTACTCTTAACTTCTATTGGTGATCTTTTTCGTTTTCAATTAGGGTTTAGGAAGTGGATTACTCGATTTTTGTTTGATTTATTCTAGTAAATTATGAACTCAATGATTGTTGTTGATGTTTGTTTTGGTTGGATTGAAATTGCAGTTTTGATTTCTATTTTCCGTGTAGAAATTGAGTGTTTCTGTTGAATTTATGGTTTCAGCTTTTAGATTCTTGTTACTTCTTTAATTAGTTGATTGTAATGTAGTATTCATCATTAATGTTTGAAGAATGAGGTGTAAGTATCTAGAGAGGAAGGAGATTGTGCGACGGAATTAGTTTTTGCCTCGTAACCTAGAGATTTCGTTACGCCTGCGTTCATGTTGGAAATGCATGGTTGGAATTCGGATACTATGTGGTCGCGTTTATTGTTGTGAAATACCAGGAATTCCTAGGATATAAGTTTGTACTTTTATGATTCAGTATCCTCTGAATTTCCGCAATTAAATTGAGGTGGGAGAGATTTTCAAGCAATGGATTCACGTAAAGGACTACTTCTATTTAGGTGATACTTTTAGCATAAAGTCTATTTTTTGCTCCATAGCGCGGATTTAGACTGTTGTTCCATTGTGAGGTGCTTAGGTTTTGTGAAGTTGGTATAGTCTAGGATATGAACTTGAGGTTCTAGACGGTTAAATTGCGAGATGTGCCAGATAATACATGTTATTCCCTCTATTTCACTTTATAAATTTTGCACATATGTTATTACGTTCTCTAGTTTGGTACAGGCAATCCTGTCATCTTTTATTTATTAGGATAATTGTAGTACTATTCATGGTCAATTTCTCAAGGTGGTTATAATAGCAGTTATTCATAAAGTCTTTTATTATCTTTCTGTTGATCAATTTTTTACTTGAGTACTTGACACAAGGTTTTTCTCCATTTCAATCAATTCTTACAAATTAGTACTTGACTACTTGATGCCTATCTCTTTGAGAGTTGTATTATTGACCCATGTCATGAAATGTTTCTACAAATTATGTTCGTCATATATCATTTAAATTGTTGGAATGTGTATGTTCTATCATATGTGTCTAATATCGTTATGCATGGATCAGATTATGAATATTCGCTGTTGGGATTACCCGAAGGGAGCACTGAGTATTCAAAAGTGAAACATGAGGTTCATCTTAGAAGTGCACGTAAGCTTCAAGATTTATGCTTCAAAAATGGAGGAATATATATTAAGCTTGGTCAACATATTGGTCAATTGGTATGACCTATACTTTCTAGCATTAATGAACAAAAAGCAAACTGAATTTGCTCCTGTGATGGACTCATAGCTTTGGCATGAGCATCTATTGTAGATTTGTAAGCAGCCATGTCTATAGTTTTGTTGTCTCTACAGTTCTGATGGTGCTTTCTTCTTTCTGTATCAGGAATATTTGGTGCCTGAAGAGTATGTAAAAATAATGAGGGAATCTATGTTGAATAGATGTCCGGTTTCATCATATGATCAAGTGTGTGATGTCATCAAGAAGGAGCTTGGAGGGATGCCAGATGAAGTATGTACATTTTGTCCTTTTTTCTCCCCCTAAACCTTTTCTAAGCGAAGTGTATATTGCTAAATTGTGGGTCTCTTCTTGAGCTCATAAGTTGCTCCTTAACTCTTAAATCTCTCTTCTTTTGTGTTCTGTTCTTGAGATAGCACAAAGTGGATAGTCCAAATGTGCAGCAGCACATGATATAAAGACACTACCTAGAAAGTAGATGATCCATTAAGAGAGTGGGGTGCAAGGCATGGGGAACTCAGAACTGTATATGTTTTACTGCTGTGCTCTAATTCCTGCATAACTTGGGAGTGTGGGAATAAGTAATGTGGCAATATCTCCAGAAATAATTTTTGTCAACTGTATCAAGTGTCAGAGTTCTTATGAAAGACCTCAGTTTTTATTTTATTTATTCCAGCTTATGTAGGAGTAAATGGAGCTTCTGCTGGCTCATCCTTAATAGAGCCCAGCCACTAGACCCCCTCCCCCTATATTAAAAATATAAAAAGAATAATATTAAAGAGAGATTTGAACCAAGGTAATGTCCTGAGAGATGAAGCTCATGTTTGCTATATTTTGTAGCAGGACATACTTGAAGTCTTTACAATAGTGGCATATCAAGTTGAATTGTTTTATGCCCTGTATGTGCAGATTTTCACCAAATTTGATCCTGATCCCATAGCAAGTGCTTCCCTTGCACAAGTTCATGTTGCACATTTGCATAACGGCCAAAAAGTTGCTGTGAAGGTTACTACTTCTATATTCTTATAAATTGAATTTTACAAATTTTGTGGATGGGAGCGCTGTTTATTGTTTTTTTCTTTACTTGAATCCTATTATTTTTCTGTTATCCAGGTACAACACACTCACATGACTGACACTGCGGCTGCAGATTATGCAACTGTGGAGTTAATTGTAAATACTCTGCATCGGCTGTTTCCCGATTTTGATTATAGGTACTTCAAAGTGTTGTACTCTTGTTTGCTGGTCAATATACTAAGTGCAAGATTACCCAAAGCTCAATGTATCAATGCTGGC
Source organism: Beta vulgaris subsp. vulgaris (assembly GCF_026745355.1). Taxonomy (NCBI): domain Eukaryota; kingdom Viridiplantae; phylum Streptophyta; class Magnoliopsida; order Caryophyllales; family Amaranthaceae; genus Beta; species Beta vulgaris. Next base: position 55,743,867 of record NC_079203.1, read on the forward strand.
CGATATCTTGAAATATGTTAGAGCGAAGGGCTGTCAAATGATGGCTACACTTAACTGCTTGTTTTCCTGTTAATGCATGAGTATTGTATCGAACAACAACAAAAATGCCAAAGCCTTAATCCCAAAAGTTGTGGCTGGTTGCATGCACAAAGAAATTATCTCATGTTGTCCCGCTATATGCTCCTTCAAACCCATCTTGTAGTTACAAATCTACTTTCCTTACTGGCGGATTGTCTAGTTAACGTAACATGTGCAAAACTAAAGTAGTTGATTTTCTCTTACTTCATCCCTCAATATTTGTAGGTCCAACTTCCTCGGAATATCTTTATTCCAAACTCTATCCTTACGTTGTTCCCACACATCCTTTTTAACATACACATCTCTATTACACATTTACACGCTATGTCCCAATATTGCGACCCAAATAGTAACATCGATTTAACAACCTTCCTATACAACTTTCTTTTTAACTTCTTTCCCGGTCGATGCTCACTATATTAGCCACCTAGAACCTTGTATCTTGGCCAATATCTCAATTTCTATGGAAGTGACCCAAGGTACTTAAAATACTCACTTACAGGTACCTTCGTACCATCTGATGCCACGGCATACATCATCGTTTGACACTCTACTAAATTGGCACTCTACGTACTGAGTTGAGTGAGTTATGCTCCATTTTAGTTTAAACCCTCTTTCTTTGAACTTTTGTTTCTGCACTTTAACTTGGCATCTGTACTCACCAATACTCTATTATCTGAATACAAACATACACCACAATAGCTCAACTTGGATAAAACAACTTTTTTTAATTTTTTAACTGGACAACATTCATGGATAGTATCTTTACCATATTATGAATAGTTAACTTATATGGCCTCCAAATGGTAGAACACTCCAGCCTAATTTGCCAAGTCTCTTGTTATATATAGGTGGTTGATTGCTGAGGTTCGTGACAGCTTACCAAAGGTATGTTACAGAGAATCAGTACAATAAACAAGTGGAAGTAAGAGATTCTAATTCTTCTGTTTGAGGTTCCTCTGGTTCTTTTTGAATAATGTACTATGTTGATACTGAATTGACTAAAATTTTAAACTCTATGGAACTTCATTATTCACTGTTTTGGATTTCATGTATATGCTTCATGATGCTAACTGTTTTTGAGACTACTCCCTTGTTTTAGTATAATTTTTTGAAGTTATATCACGTGGATTAAACAAGCCTTGTATGATGTATTAGGAGATGTACAAGGTCCCTAACTAAATATCCTGCTCCTTGCATAATTTAAATGATCTCTAATTGACTATTCCCTCTGTCTCCTAATGATTTTCATACTTTCCTTTAGTCCCTTAATTTTTTTAATTGTCATTTCAAGTAAACTTTTCATTTTCTCTCTTTATTATGTCATCCCTTTTTCTCTCTTCTCTCTCTCTCTATATATATATCATATTACTTTTTTTTTCATTTCACGTAAATTTTCTATTGACATTCAACAACTATTCTTAATATATGTGCCAAACCTAAATGTGATAATTTTTAAGGGATGTAGGGGGGCATAAAGGATGAGAGAACACGGGAATAGTTGGAATAGTTTGTCATTTTTCTAAATAACTTGACATTCAACAACTATTCTTAATATATGTGCCAATCTTAAATGTGATAATTTTTAAGGGATGTAGGGGGGCATAAAGGATGAGAGAACACGGGAATAGTTGGAATAGTTTGTCATTTTTCTAAATAACTTATGATGCAAATATGGAAGGTTGGTGATATGAGTATGGTTTGTATTAATGAGAGGAGAGAGAAGTGATTCATCATGAAATATCATTATTCTATTGAGGTTTCACCTTTTTCTAATCGACATGCCTAGTCTGGTCTTTTTCATCACAAATAGCTCTTTTTCCCTATGACATACAACATTCTTATTGATTTTGGGAAGGAGGTAGTAACACTCTGAAGTCTAAACCTTATGAACATTCATTAGAATTGGTGTCAACTTTTGTGGCTGTAATTGTTTTTATTGTTGTCTGAGTTTTTTAACTTGGATTTTTGTCAATACTTTGTCCGGACCGTGCAGATTGTAGATTATGCTGCAAGGAATTATTGCTAATTGATAAATTTGAAGCAAGTAATGAGATTTCTTATCTTTTACTCCTATAATGGTTATCGATCAAGAACTCTAGATTATCAATGTCAGTTAGAGATCATTTACATATTTTGGATCTGGATATGACTTATCTACCCTTTGACTTTTCCGCTGTCATTTAACTCTAGGATAATTATCAATGTCATTTGCACAAGATAATTTTTCAATGTCATGTACACCATGTGCACCTACTCCAAATCATTAAGTCATTGTATGTGAAGATTTGTAAGATGACCTAATCATGATGATTATCGTTGTGGGCTTGTGGCTATCAGGAACTGGACTTTTTGGTGGAGGCACAGAACAGTGAAAAATGTTTGCATAATTTTGGGAAGCTGTCGCCACATATAGCAGACAGTATATATGTTCCATTGGTCTACTGGAATTTGAGTACTTCCAAATTGCTAACTATGGAGTTTATGGATGGTGTGCAAATTGATGATGTGAAGGGCATTCAGAGGATGGGAGTTCAACCATGCGATGTTTCCAGACTGGTAACTTTGCTGACCTTGCAACGCTTGATAACATGGCATGATCCTGGGACTTGGTACATGATTTCTGGCATAGAAAAGCATGCAATCATGCGCTCTGGTGTCACATGACTTCTGTTCCTGAGTTCTCATTATTTCTTATTAAGAACGGTTGTCATTCTGCATAAATTTTGAGTTGAAGAAGTAATTTGACAGGGGTCAAAATCATGGTTTAGGACGGTCTGGCTTGTTATTTTTGAAAAAATTTCTTGAGAGTTTTGTTCTATAACCTCCAGAATTGTCTAATGTGGTGGTTGTTTTGTATTGACTGCAGGTTAGTGAAACTTTTGCGGAGATGATTTACAAACATGGTTTTGTCCACTGTGATCCACATGCGGCCAACTTGCTGGTTCGTCCATTGCCTTCTGGCAAAAGAAATATCTTGGGTAAGAAGTTGATCCTTTTTTCTTATTACTTTTTTTTTTGTATTGCAGAATCATTTGTCGTGTATACAGGCAAGGTGTTATCCCCAAATCCAAATCTTACAGTAAATCAGCCAATGTCGTATAGAAACTCAAGTTTCCCCATTAAGGTCTTATATAATCATCCTGTTTGAGGTCATCCTAGTATTGCTTCTGTACACAAATTCAGTCCAATCCGCATTATCATTTGCTAGCCTTGCTTACGCTTGAGAACTGTCTTCTAATTTCAAGTAAACCATCTACTAAGAGATGTTAGCCGAGCATGAGGAAAAAGTGGTGGCAGAAGATCAGAGAGTCTCCGATTAGGGACTGAATACTTCCGACTAATATGATTTTGATAGTAGATATAAATATGTAATTATTTTATCTTAACTTAGGAAACTATACATAAGATAAAATGTTTACATATTTGTATCTACCATAAGATTTTAATGAGAATTCGTAGTAAATGGTGTGCATGAAGCTCACTTCAGTAGCATTGAATTGGTTTCAGCTTCACTCATTGTCTATATTAATAATCTGAGGATGAAAATAATAGTGTAGGAATTGTGATGATCTCAAATCGCCACCACCACGTCACGAAGAAAGAGGTAAGAAAATTTAGAGTAACACAAACAATCGGAGGATATTTGGTTTAAAGAACAGTACAAAAGAGTCACGAACACTGCTGAGCCTGGTGCAATAGCTGCTATAGCTGCTGCCTTTTTCAGAAAAGTAGGCATTCGAGAGGCTCAGGAATTTTCCGAAAAGAAAGATAGAATGCAGTCAACTTTCTGAACATCCTTATGTGATTTCCTCCTTTCCCTTTTATAGTTGCACTCAAAACAAAACAAAACAAAACAAAACAAATGAGGCAGGAGAAAAATGCATTTATCTGCAAATAAGGTTGAGATTTATCTATTTTGGTTATTTGATAGTTTATGGCCTGAATTTACAATATATTTGAATTTTGAAGGTTTAGGGGATGGATTGCAGAATGAACTTAAATTAGTGGGATGCTCAGCTAGTTGTGCCTCATAAAAAACCAATCAACTCTGATGGGTTACTTCTAATTGGGACAATGGTGATGATTGCGGATGTCTTTTTGAATACCTAAAACTTTGTGAAAGTTGGGAAAAGTTGATTTTGTGATAGTACTTTTATAGATAAATTAGCAACTTTTTTTATTTGAAATATGATAGATCAATAGATATTCTTTTAGCGAAATTATGGTTTAACTTAGCTTTCCAAAGGCCCTGTGTGGATCCAGCCTTCCTTAACAAGCTCTAGGTACCTGAGATATGCATCTATCGATTGTGGAAGTTGAAACGCTTCACCCCTCACTAGCATATTGCTTGTGTTCTGGCGCACAATCACTGACTATAAAATCAAATGTGGTTTGTTATTTTGGGACGAAGGTAGTAATTTTCTTTTAGTGGCGACTTTACTGCATATTTTGCATGTATGTGTCCAGAATGAATCTCACACGAGTAGATGTCTTCGTTTGGCTTATCATTATACATTTATCCCTGAGTTTCCTTTGCATAGTTTACTCTTTTACTAGATTTCATATACAATATCTGTCTTCTGAATTTCCTTGCTTTTAACAGGGAAGAGAAAACCACAGTTGGTACTTTTGGACCATGGTCTATATAAAGAACTTGACTATCATACCAGAATCAACTATGCTGCATTGTGGAAGGTATGAAATTTTTTGTGCCATTCTTTTTTAAAAAGATTGTCCTCCTTAGTCTTAATATTAATATATTATAAGGTTTGGCTATATCTAGTCCTAAGGACTAATTACAAGAATTACATATATTTACTAAGATATTATTAGTTTCGGAACTTATGACAAGACCACGTGTTGATCAGTGTTATTAATGTTTATCCACTGCTTGATATTTCTACTTATAGCTTCTTGTAGGTAACCCTTGGGGTACATATAACATTTTCCTATGTGATATATGTGGAGCACTCGAGACTTATTTATATTCATGATATCTAATGTAGGGATTGGTGTTTTCTGATGCTAAGGCTATAAAAGAAAATTGTGCAAAGCTGGGTGCTGGGGATGACCTCTATGCACTATTTGCAGGTATTCTGACAATGAGGCCTTGGAATAGGGTCATTGATACCTCAGTTGATCATTTGATGGTACAGGGGACAGAGAGTGATCGATCGGAACTCCAGGTAGACTTATCTACTACAATGCTTTAGCTTTTGTCTTTCACTGAGGTGATTTTCCAGTTATACAGTTGATTCTGTATATATCATTGGGTGGTCTTCCTACAGACTGGGTTGTACTCGGGGAGCTGCTGTTAAATTGATGGTTCTTCTATTGATTGTCATCAAATTATTAACATTCTGAATTGTTGATTGCAGATGTATGCGTCTCTGTACTTTCCTCAGATATCTGAACTTCTGAGGAGGCTGCCTCGTGTAATTTTGTTAATGCTGAAGACCAATGATTGTTTACGAGCGGTCAATAATGCTTTGGTATTGCATTTAAACTTCAAATTTAAGTTACTGCATAGATTACTTACTCAATATGCTTTTTAGTCGTTTTTGACAGACCAGGTAGATTAACATCTAAGTGATACTTGTATTCATAATCTGACGAACTGGCTTATGTTCATAAACTTGTCATCTTAAAGTTCCTATACTTCTTGGGGGTCCTGGAGACGATGAATGCATGAGAAGAAAAGGGAAAATTTTGTCGGCATGGGTTTTCGCAGTATCTCTAGGTGCTGAGATTTGGGGAGGAAGTAGAATGAACCAAGGAGCATATGTAGGATCTTGAGAATCATTTGTCCTTGGACAGATTGGCTGGATCATACTGGGGGGTGCTAGTTGGTTGTTTTGTTTTTGTATTTGGAGTGTAGGGGAGATGTGAATTTCTGAAAGGTTTTCCTCGCCCTTTTCTTTTTGCTTGAGTCAAATTCACTGAGATATAAGTAGCGTCTCTTCTTTAACGAGTGGCCACTTCCCAAATATTCGTTACTATTATAGCAAAGAAATATGAGTGGGGGACAAATTTGCCTGATTCAAGATACTCCATTCGACTCTTTGGAAAGTAGATTTGCTTGTAGGAGAGACCACCATATGCTTTGATCTACTTGACTTGTAAAGTATTTGTTCCAGCTTAACTAGAGATCTCAAAGCTTGAGCCTGGGAAATGCAGAGCTTCCCTCCCATCAGCATCAGGTCCCGGTCTGGAAATGTTCCAGATTAGTCAGAATCTAGTACTCTAGTGGGCACAAACACCTACGTAATAATGGCTACTCTTTCACGGAAGGGCGCTTATAGTCAAGTGTTGGTTTTTAACATGTTTACATATTAAAAGAGTTCTATTTAGCTGAAAATTTGAAATTAATTTGAGAATGTTTCCTTAATATTCATTTGTCTTTTTCAGTTGACAATGTTGCTAGATCTACCTTCTAATAATCTTTCTTTGTTCAGTTGGATGGATCATCTTTGGATACGTTCTTGATCATAGGTAGGGTTTCTTCTGAAGCAATCATCGAGGCAAAGTTGCTGCAGAAAAAATCTATGCTTACATGGCTAACTGTCTGGGTGGAAGGGATTATTCTAAGAGCCCGACTCCTGGGAATGCACATAGCTATATGGTTGTTGCATGTACAGAAATTGTTGCTATATAGAAAAGCTCTAAACTTCTGAGTGCATGCCTGCTTTATACATCCAAAATAGTAGGCCACAGGAACTTAATCATAGATACAGTTACACAAGAAATATACTCATTTTTGGTACAAAATTAGAGGTTCATATTTCGGGAGCAGTCTGGTTTGCGCGTCCAAGCCAAACTCATACATCATTTTCCCCAAATATTGTTTAGGAATCGAGGATTGCTATGCATTAGTTTCTGCATAATTCTTGGAATTGGAGATGAGGTGACTTTGAGGCGTGAGTCTGGATTTCATTGTTCTTTATGATCTTATTCTTATTGTATCGAAGTCATTGTATTTCATCCTTTAAGGATGATTCAGGTTGTGCACCTTGTTTTTTCTCCTTATATATAAAAAAAATGAGCATAGAACCTTCATTGATTTAATTATCTTAGAACAACCCCGTCTTTGGGGTCTTACATTGTAATTATGAATAATGGCATTGTTGCTGGCTTGCTGCTGCATATGGCATTGGTGACTTGATGTCTTGCTATTTCATAGATTCAATGATTGAATAATGAACAGTTGATAAACTTGCTTTATATCTATTGATGAAGTTTTTCTAAGGGCTCAAGGAGTATGCTTGTCTACTGATTCGATGCTGTTTGATTCCAAAACTTCTAAAAAAAATGTTTGGAGGAGAGGTAAGTACTCCCTCTCTATTTTTTTTTATCTTTCCTCCTATGACTTTGCACGTTTGCCAATGTACTTATTTTACATTAAATATATTTCATTACATATTACTCCCTCTGTTTCAAATTATAAGGCATTTACGCATATTAAGAATTTAGTTAGTTTTAGTTAGATTTGCATAGGTAATAAGAATTGACATCAAATATTGTATTGATAATAGAAAACAACCTATAATATTATATTGATAGTATAAAGTTGCATTTAATTCTACATTGGTAATGGAAAATGCCTTATATTTTTGAAACAAAAACTTTTAGCTAAAATGACTTATAATTTGAAACAGAGGGAGTAGTAAAAATTATAATAATTGAATATTAATAAAGTACTTATTGAGACGAATCAAACAAGATTTCACATGATTATATTTTTTTTTATATATGTTGAGAAAAATCTAAAAGATTCTTTCTAGTTGTAAAAAGTGTCAAGATTCTAAGTGAGAAAGTTAAAAAAATACGGAATGAGTATGTAGTAAAATATGATATGGTAGAAAAAAAAAAAAGAGATGGTGTGAATTAGAATACTTCACAACAAGCAATCAATTGCTAAACAAAAAGGTCTTTCATGTATCTGAGTGCAAAGGAAAGAGCCATGAAGAGAGTGGTAGTACTATATGTCTATATGACTATATCCAGGTACATTAATGTTGCTCAGTATGTCTTTAAACATACTCAGTATGAGTGTATGACACCTTATAAATAAATAACTCTTGAGCTTCTTCTAGAAGAAGTCACGGTTTGACTTTCATCACAGAAATTACTTTAGGATTTTTTTAATAAGAATAATATAAATTTTTGTCCGTTCTCTCGCAATAATACGAACTTTTTATTATTTGTTTAATAATACAATTTTTTGATCAAAATTCTTCCAGTAGGGCAATACTGGTGTCGTTCACTTGTTGTGGGAGGTAACAAGCTAAGGTGGTTTAGGTGGGTGGAGGTTGGGGGGGGGGGGGAGAAGACAGATCATTTTGTAATTTTTTTTGACTTGTTTTACCGGTTACAAGTCAACTTGACCTATCGGAGGAATTTTGATGTATTTTACAAAAACATTTATTTAAGTAAATGTTTATTGGGTATTTGTTTTGGAATTAGTTTTTTTCTTCTTTTTCCTTTAAAATAAAATGAAATAGCAATAAATGTTCCTTGGAATGGTGTAAAACAATAAATAAGGGCACATATTTTAAAAGAAAAGTAGGGGTATTTTAGAAAGTTTTATGCAAAAATGAAACATAATTTAGTCCAAACAAATTAATAAAAAAGAAATATGCACAACATTTTGAAACACCAAAAAAAATGCAAGCACTATATTATGAGACGAATGGAGTATTTATATACACACAAAAACTATTGAACAAACAGATTTTGTAAACACATACTAAAGGCTATAATAAAGCCCTAATTACTTTCTAAAATTTCTGAACTAAGTTGATAGAAGATAGAATATGGGAGGGTATAGACATAGTAGTTGCCTAGTTGGGTTTGTACAAATCAGGGACTACCATTATATAACCACTCATCAATCGATGCCGCTTCCCATATTGGATAAACGTGTAACTCAATAGTTGCAGAAGTCGGAATAATGGCACTAGAAATAATATTGTTTCCGTAAAATAGAGATCCGGAAAATAACCTCATGTAGTAATGTTACTCTAATTATGGTAGACTTTCCACATCTCACATGCTTTGAATCTGATACATTGTAACACATGCTTTGAATCTGATACATTGTAAATGTGTAGTTGCAGTTACAACAATGTGGTTGCAACGTTCTCAAAATAGTAAGCAGATGAAGACTTATGTTCAGTTCACCTTATTTTTACTTATTTCAGATCAAATTAGAAAAAATAAGTTCAGATCAGATCAGTTCAGATCATGTTTATATTTAAAAATCATTATATCTTTCATTACATATTAGTAAAAATTATAATAATTGAATATTAATAAAGTACTCATTGAGACGAATCAAACAAGATCCCACATGACTATATTTTTTCTTATATATTGAGAAAAATCTAAAAGATAAGATCTTGTAATCAGAAAAAATAAGTTCAGATCAGATCAGAAAAAATAAGTTCAGATCAGATCAAATAAGTTCAGATCAGAAAATTCCAGGTGAACTAAATATAGCCTGAGTGTGCTAACTTTTTCAGCACAATTTAAAGTATGTCTTTGTTTGGTGAAAGTATTAATTGACATCTTCTAGAGTATGAAGAGTTGGTTGTTGTAGTACTGAAAATCGACCCTACTACAATCAATAAAGATGTTTTTTTTATAAAATTCTCTTCTGACTCATAAGACAATAAGACATGATGTAACCTTTATCAATCTTACTAGATATGTCGTGTGTCAATATAAATACAAACTTCAGTTTCATATACTTAGCCATATAAGCGTTTGATTTGGATAGTTAAGAGTCTAGGGTGTAAGTGACTTGGAAAATGTCCAGAGTACAAATTAAAGATGGACTGAGTTCGGTACTCAAATTTATTTAGTCTAATGAAGTTCGAGTTGGAGTTTTATATCTATATATAGGCTATGTTTGGGGAAGCATTTTAGGTATATATAGTAATAAGGTCGTAGAATATTTTAAGTGATATAATAATGTTTGGAAACGCTTAAAATAAAGTTTCGGGTGGTAAAAACGACTGAAGTTTTTCTACTTATCAAAAGCAGATGACTGGAATTTTGGAAAATCTTTCTAAGTTTTAGATAACAACTAATTTTTCCAATATACCTTAAGCACCTAATTTTTTCAATGTAATTTATCAACTTAAGCAATTAATTTTATCAAACAGTTAATCTAATCAGTTATCTCATAAGTTTTAGCACCTTATCAATTTCAGCTACTACCCCGTCAATTTCATCTCACTTATCAATTTCAACTCCTTTTTAACTAAACTACACCCGAAATTTTGAAATGATGGAGTATTGCCAAACATACCATCATTCCTGACTAAACTACACCCGAAATTACTTAAAACGTCCAAATATGAAATCAACTAGTCAAGTATCACAATCCAGAAATGAACAGACCCACAACCATAAACTAGAGGCGATCATTTTGGCCCGGCCCGCTTTTAGGCCGGGTTTTGGGCAGAATTTTACGGCCCGCTCGTATTTTTTTTGGCTTTGGGCAAGCCAAAAACGACTTTTCAGTCTATTTTTTGGCCCTGCAAAAGCCCGCTAATTTAAGCCCGAAATAGCAGGCTTTGGACATAAAAATTCGGCCCGAATTTAGGCCCGGCCCGACCAATGGGCAAAAATTTTGTTGCCACGGCCCGGCCCATGATCACCTCTACCATAAACTCATTGAAAAAACCAAAACTTCAACCTTTCTAACTTGTTCCAAACCTGACTAGAAATTTTGACATACTTAAACGAGTTTGTCTGGTAAGAAATTGTCTACTTTTAAATTAAAATTTGGCAATGGTAAGCTCAATATTAAAAGGAGAATTAGCCCAATAGTAACTAGGATAATTTCTTTCGATGACTAGCTAAATCCATTTAGTGACTAGGTCTACTTTTATATCAAAATTAGACCATTTTTTTTTAATAATTTTTGTACTTAAACATACCTAAGAGCTCGACTCAATCATAGATCCAAACAACACAATTGTCACCCATACTTGCAATCAAGATCTAGTTGAATAATTCAGATCTCAAAGAGTGATGACATATTAAGGTTGAGAAGTAGTTGAGCTCTACATAATTATTACTCCCTACATCTAAAAATATAGTTTACATCTCTCTTTTTTCACGATAATTTATACAAGAGAATGTAAGAGGAATAGTAGAGATTTTTTATTTTCTAAAATAAATACTGTATGGAAAAAGATGATTTTAGGAGAGAGAATGGGAATAATTGGTAAAAGAGCATTTATTGTAAGTTGTAACATTTTGGTTGAATAAACAAAGGAAAAAATAAAATTCAAGAAACAAAATAAATTATGGGACACGATTTTTCTAGACAAATTACGAAAAAAAATGTGGAACTAAATATGAAAATGAAACTATATTTTGAAATACCCAAAATGAAAATGAGAACTATATTTTGTAACGACGGGAGTAATTGGTAATGAATACCATAAGCCACGGCGCATTAAATATCTCACCAAAAACATGTCACCACATTATTTAGCTCTATTACGAAACACTACTACTATTACTAGTCTACTTTAAGTACTTACTACTCTTCAAAGTTCAAACAACACGAATTACCAAATTAGCGAATTTCAATCTTTCGATTTCAGAATTTCTCCTCGATTTTCTCTACAATATTGTTGATTAACAATGGTTGGACCAATTAGACCACAATTCGTGCTATTCGGATCATCTATAGTTCAATACAGCTTCAGTAATGGCGGTTGGGGCGCCATTCTTGCTGATATCTATGCTCGCAAGGTTTTCTCACTGAATCTCTTCTTCATTTTCATGTATTGTTGATTATAATTGTTTATTTTACGTCCGATTGTTAAATTTCTTATGTTTTGCTGTGAAATTAGGGTATTGATTGATGAATTAGAGATCTTGTGAAGTACTACTATCTTTATTTCAAATTATGAGGCATTTTAGCTGAAAGAATTTGTTTCAATGTGTAATGCATTCTACAATAATGTAAGATTAAGTGCAAATTTATACTATCGGATGAGTTTATGGCTTATTTTATATGATCGGTGCAATATTTAATGCTAACATTCTACAATAATGTATTAATGTAAGATTAAGTGCAATTTTATACTATCAAATGAGTTTATGGCTTATTTTATATAATCGGTACAATATTTAATGCTAACATTCCACAATAATGTAAGATTAAGTGCAATTTTATACTATCAAGTTAGTTTATGGCTTATTTTATATTATCGGTACAATATTTAATGCTAACATTCTACAATAATGTAAGATTAAGTGCAATTTTATACTATCAAATGAGATTATGGCTTATTTTATAATATTGATACAATATTGAATGTTAATTTTTGTTACCTATGCAAATCTAATAATAACTAACTAAATTCTTAATATGCGTAATAGTGGTGTACATGTCTTGTAATTTGAAGCTAGTAGACAGTTTAATTGAGAATGACGGTTTATTCTTTTTCTTATGCATTTCATTACATGTATGAAATTTACTGAGATTAGAGTCTATGTTGTTGGATTTACTAGAAATTGAAATTCCTTTAGGATTGATGTGTTGCATTAAGCTCGTTTCTTTTTTTAAAGATTTGTTATCTTTGTTTTTGAAGGTTTTATTGTGTACTGTATTGCCTGAGATTAAACAGTGTTCAGAAAATGTAATAGGATGCTTGCGATATCATTAGGGACTTAGGGTTGATGGTACAAGAGTGTTTGATTGAGAAATTCGTGAAAATGTAGCTTTCTGGAAGGTGGAGTTATGTTCTCAGGGATGGAAATGTTTTAGAATCTAAAAGAAGAAATGTCATAAATATCTCTTTCTCTTCTACAATCCCTTTCCCCTCCCCTTTATTTTCATGTGATCTTTTCTTTATAACTTGTAATATGAGGAACTAAACATTAAAAAAAAAAAAAATGTAATTGTCTTTCCCGAGGGAAAATGTTTTCCATGGAAAGCCATATTCCATTGAAAATGTTCTTTGTCTAACTACATAGAGCCTACATGAGTCTTTTTTTTTTGGTTTATATGCAATATTAGAATTTAGAAATTTTGTTCACATTTCTTCTACCCACCAACAATGCCATTTTACAAAGGTTGGCAGCAAATGGATTTTTCAAAGAGCTTCAGCTAGTTCAAGCAAGTAGCCATAGCCTGCCATGAGAACTGTAGAGCATCATATAGTTCAAACAACAATGATGTCATTGAAGAGATTTAGCTAGTTTTCTGGCTTTTCTACATTAACTACATCATGGAATGTTTTGCAGAAAACAGAAAAGTGATCATATAATAGAGCTGGGCATCTCTGCTAGCAGGCCACGGTTTTTTGGGGACTTTGTGATCCACCGTAATGGTTAAGTGCTTTTGACAAGAGACTCAAATGATCAATACTCCCATCACCCCACCAGAATTGCTAAGAAATCTATTATGCTTGTCCCTGTTGAGCTGTTAAATCTACGTTTTTCTGTAGTATTTAGTGCAACCATTGGTTGTAAATGTTTTGATTCTCAAAATGTCAAGCTATTATATTCACCGTTTGTTTTCATATATTCCCAAGATGTGTAACTCTTATTGGGACATAACACGTGAGGTGAAAATGTGAGTATAATAGAAGGCTTTGAAGTTCGCTAGGATGTTGTATCAACGTATCATAATTCATAAGTGAAAAGGTATAGCTAAAAATATTTTATTATTATATAACCAAAATGAAAAAGATTTTAGTATTGTGAGTCTTTTCCTTTTTATTTAACATCAGCATTTCTACCAACTCATTCAGTCATTGCGGTGGTTTTAATCCCTTCGTCTTCTCAGTGAGAAGAATTCTTTTTGACCCTTTGCCAAATTATCTGCAGCAAACTTAGTGTAACTTGGATTCCTTTCTAAATGCTTCTATTTTTTCTGTCTCACTCTTTAAAGATCTTACCCATAAATGTTCATTTTCACAAAAAGAAGGAAATCCTCCTTTAACCTGTGAGACTGGGGACGGAACTGACCTTATGGAGTAACATCTTTGAGATATGGCAACAGATGACAATCTTGATTTAAATTTTTTGCCAATATATTGGTTCTTTCTCAGTGTTGTCTGGCTTTAGATGCCTTGCCTCTCTTCCATTTCCTCTATAGTCTTTGATATGTTTCTTTAACATTCCTTTCAAAGGAGTATGGTTTATTCGTTTGCCTCCAATTGGATCTTGGCTTCTGAAGTTGTGATATTTGCAGGCAGACATTTTTGTGCGAGGATATACTTGCTGGAACTCTCGCCGCGCATTGCAAGTCCTTGATCAAGTCTTTCCAAAGGTAATTCTCTTATTCTTGCCGTTCTTTAGGTTACATTCTAAAATTTTAGCCCCCTCTTTTTGCCATAACTAACAGTAAATAGTGTGGATTAAAAACTGTATTAATGGTTCAACATGATAAAACTGTGAAACAATGATGTACAAGCATAGGTTAAGGCTTTATTGGCAATTCATGTTTTTCCGGAATATAAGTTCACAGGCCAGCAAATTGTGAATGTAATGATATCACATAAGAAGAGAAAATGACTGAAATTTTTTAAAGAATGCTATATTTCCGGAATATAAGTTCACAGGCCAGCAAATTGTTTGGAAGCCATTCTTATTTTCCTTTATTTTTTTGTTGAGTAATATAGAATTACATTAGTACGACACCAAAGGAATGTCCCCATTTACAACAAGAGGGCTAATGACAAAAGGCTCAAGCCCTCATGCTATTGAGTATTGTGGACCACTCTATCTACAAATCAAGAAAAGTCAAGTGGCACTTAGTTACCAATATTGACTCCTCTGTAATATGATCTGATGAAAGGGAAGGGAATTTTTTAGAGATACTTGGCAGTTGGGCGGACTGGGTAAGTTACACGTAACGAACTTGTCTAATTGGCTTGGTACTTAGGAGAAGTATGTTCTCGAGAATGGGGGTGAGAGTATTCCATGTCTTGTGTTTTGCTGTTCAGGAAGTAGTCCGCTGGACTTGAGAGGCTCATTGAAAGGTATTATATTGAAGCATTGGGAGTTGAAACTAAGAAGTAAGGCACATCGTATCCTAGGCTGCTTTTTTTGCCTTAGGTTAAGGCCTTATTAGCAATTCATGTTTTCCTTGTATAGACAAGATTATTTGTTGAAGGTTTGCTTTGAGTAGATTAGAGTAGCTACAAGTAGCGACAACTGACATGTCCATCTCAAAGGGTATGTTTGTGCTACTTTGAGCGTTGTGGATCTGAAAAACTGCCATTGAGCTTGTGAGTTCAAGCAAGAGGAATTTTAAAGCTATAAAGTTCTTGCTGATTGTGTTCAGCTTCTACACTGAATATTTAATCATGGTATCCATGTATGTGAATTACATGTAATTTATCCAAACTCCAAAATAACAAATTTCTTTCCACGTGTTGGACATATAGCTGTTTGAGCAATAACATTCTCTTTTAATTTGTTAATCTTTCCATTTAATTTTTATATTTACCCAGCCCGAGCTCTAAATAGACTATTACAGGCAGTTAGGTTCTTCTTTTTTTCTATTTCAGATTTGTTGTTTCTTTTTCTTTTCAAAATTTGGCTGGACAGGGCACTTCCACTTGTAGTTGTCTTAAATGTTTCAACAAAGTGTCACTATAGGATGGCTAGGAGGTGAGAAGTGCTTCCTCTGCTGCAGCTATATTGAACTGTGCTTGATGTAGAACTAAAACAGCTCTGCCATTACTTGATGGACCTACCACGAGTTGGACACCCTGTGACAATCACTCATGCAGAGAATCTGGTTGACAACTGTCCTTTGATCTATTGTTTGTGTTGTTGTAACTATGACAAGTTAGAGACCCTCAGAGCTGTATCTACAATGAAAAGCAGTTCATGATGGCTTTTCTACTCCTCGTTGAAGTTATTTGCTAGGAAATTACTGTCCTGGCCATTCCTTTTTGCTGGATCTAGGAAGAAGGGATTTAGATGCACCCCTGTTGCAACAAGAGTCTCCTTTCAATTGTGATGTGAATATGTTCACCTGTCTGTTTGCATTGTATAGGAGCCTCAATAATTTAGTTCTGCTACTCAGTGAGGCTGATATGATTTTGTTTCACATGATAGAGAATCGTGGAAGGATGATAAAGAAAACTTACCCCCCCGCCTCCCAACCCCATGCGCTCTCTCCCCATTGACGTCTCCCTTTCTCTGTGTCAGAGTCTGCGCCTCTGCAGTGAGATGAATGAAAATCGACTTGTTAGATAGCTTTTCGTTTTTCTGAAGCAGAGTCGGATTTTTTCCGGGAAGTATATTTAGAAGTGAGTACATGAGCTGGGTTATTCAGTAGTATTAGTATACATTTGAATTTTTTTTTGGATGTGTCTAATATGCTCTTTCCTTGCTCATTAGTGCAATTAACAATGATTTTTTATTGCTCTAGCTACGTTTTTTTACCTAGATTCGCTCTTCTTGTTGACTTCAGGATGCTGTCACTCATCCTTCACTGGTAATCGTCTACTTCGGAGGTAATGATTCAATGGGTGGTCATGCATCAGGCCTTGGCCCCCATGTGCCTCTTCCAGAATACGTTGAGAACATGAGAAAGATTGCCACTCATATTAAGGTGTTGTTGCCTTCTTTTCATAAACTATAGTCTTCCTTATATTGAGTAAAAGTTTATTGGTATAAAATAGATTTTTGAGGCAGTGAAATTGTGGATGCATTTTTTCTGTCATCTGAAATTTTGCATCTGATAACCTTGTCGTCTGATGAGGTTTCGTCTGAAGATTCCCAACTGACCAAAAATTATTGGCCCTAACTAAGGAAGCGGCAAAATTAAGAACAAAGATTGAACTATATGCCCAATATGCCACAATTTATGCCAGAATTATACTTCAAGTGAAGGAGACCCATTTAGACCTATAGCCTTTGTATGGTTGTGCAGATTTTCTGTTTCGTGGTCTTGTAGCCTCACTCATATCATGTTGACTTGGTTCTTAGATTTATTTGTAGTCTAACTAAAGCAATCAAAAAATTTAGGGTCTTTCAGATACAACTCGGATTATCTTTCTTAGCAGTCCTCCGGTGAATGAAGTCCATGTTCAAGAAAACAAAAGGTTCTCCTATGATATCTTTTTTTCCCCCTTTTTTTTCTGCAAAGTTGGATGCTAATTCTGCAGTAGGTGTTTTTGTTGAACCAGTGTACATATATTGGAGCTAGTTCGAACAAATGAACAATGTCAAAGATATTCTGAAGCTCTCATAGAGCTGTGCAGGGAAATGGATATCAAAGTGGTTGACCTTTGGACTGCAATCCAGAAGAGGGATGACTGGTTGACAGCTTGTTTTACGTAAGTCTGTTTGATTTCAACCTGCTTTGACCTTTATCTTAAACTACACTGTTTAGTAAGCTTTGCTTTGCTGCTGTAATTGTCAGTTCAGATCTTGTATAATTTACTAATTTATATTTTTAGTGAAAGTCAACTTTGGTAATCCAGACCCTACTAGACTACGCTAGTCTAGATTCGAGCTAAAAAGAGCCAATTGGGGTAAAGCTCTCCCAACAAGTGCCTCTGCTTTCCAAGGACTCGAATCCGGGACCTCCAGTTAAGATGGAACAACCCCCTACCAGCTGATTTAAACACTTATTAGCGATTTCTTGTCGCATGCATTGGACATTGAAATATAATAGACAATCTTTCAATCAGTACCCTGAAACAAAGGGATACCTAATTTCATTCACTTTTTAGATCAAGTAAAAGTATTGCTGTGCTGCATATATTTTGGCATGGAATAGTTATATCTTATATTGGAAGATCGGTTCTATTTTGTGGAACTTGTATTTGGCAGAGATGGGATCCATTTTTCTGCTGAAGGAAGCGAGATAGTGGTAGAAGAGATACTCAAGGTGCTCAAGGAAGCAGACTGGGAACCAAGTTTGCACTGGAAATCCATGGCAACAGAATTTTCTGAAGACTCTCCACATTATCTGCTTTCTGTCGACGGGACATCAACGTTAAATGCTTCGGACTGGACATTTCACCGAAAAAGACAATGGGACTAAACTGGTACGAATATATTCCTGCTGCTATTCTAAGAATGGCTGCTTTGGCTAGATGAATGAATGACGAACACTGGCACTAGAGTATAACTTACCTTTTCTTTGTGGGTACATTGATAAGGAAAGGATTTCTCATCCGAGGGCCTTTTCTAGTCTTATGTTTACTTCGTTCCTTATGTATCTGTTTTTATAGTTTGACATTGTTCTTAGTTAAATGTTGACATGACATCCACACCAATCAACTTTAGATGCTGAAGTCAGGTCGTTTATGTGCCTGTAGCTTGCAGGTTCAGTAAATCCATTTTGCTGACAGGAAAGCGAGAGTTTTATCCTATGAAATTTTGTCAACAAGTATTCCTCTGCAGCTCTGCTCATGAAAAATGCAATATTTGCTAATAATATCTTTATTAGAATTGAAGTGTTCGCATTTATTTGTAAATAAATCAGTTTTTAAAACTAGACGGATGACATATCATGAACAAAATCTATCCAGGTAGCTAGCATTCATCAAGCAACATAGGATGACGATGAAGTTTCGACAGCGAATGACTGCTTGGATCATAGTTGCATGTACACTATATATTGGAACTAAGATTTCTAATCAGAGGCTTACAGACTGCAAAGGATCATATTGATATAGAGGACTCCTAGAATGTGTAGAAAGTACCAGTAGCATTGCACTATATAATCTATGCATCTTCCACCACAACACTAATCTGACCCTTCTCCAACAGATCATGAAACTCTTTGGTTCTCCTTTGGTTATTCCAATGGTGCATCTTCCATAACAGCCCACACGCCGTGCCGAGGCTTATCCCGTAGATAATCTCCTTCACCACACTTGGATTCTTAGATGCTACATGTGCAATCTTCTGCGCACCCATCTTTTTACGCTGCATTACATACTCATTACCCAGTTAGAAACTAATTCATTCTTAAACAGCATGTCTCTACAGAAAATTTCTTGCTAATAGTCAAAGTATAGGAATGGATCTTTGTTGTGTTGCTCATCACAAAGAAGAGAGGACACACACTGAAAATCCCATCCCACCAAAGTACTTCGCCAACATAATACTCCCTTAATCCTTAATTATTTAAAAGAAGGCAAAATCAGGTTGATTGTTGCTAAATTCATCACAAGCTTCTACTTTTTTTTCCAAAAAATTCTACTTTTGAATTATTTTTTACCAATATATAATTAAAGATTGATGAAACAAATAGAGCAAAACAATCAGAGATTAATTTAACTATTTTTTTTTTCTTTCTTTTTTCTTAGGGTGTTAAGTATTAACAGGAAAATTCTGCATTTTCTATAGAATTCAAACATGGGAGCAAAATCTGCCTACCCACTAGCTCAAAATATTACTCCTATTCTCTCCATCTCTTAATATAGTGCTTGTTTTTTTTTTTTACATGATCTCCAAAATGTAACTTTGACATTTAATATTTTCAAAATATTAGTAAAAAATATAAAAAGTTAATATTATGAAAATTCACATTGAGACAAATCTAATAAAATCTCCATGAATATGTTTTTCTATATATTTAGTTAAAGATATTAAAGTTTGACCTACTAAAAATGAGGTAGGTATTGTATTATGGGATGGGAGAGTATTATTTTTCATTCACTCAACTTAAAGAATATGATAAAACCAAAGATTTCTCTACTAGTACCTTTACTTGGGTAAGAGAGACAAATATGCAAGAAATATTGCTAACTGAAGGAAAGAAATGAGAAAGTGAGCACACTGCACATACCTGTTACTTCAGCTTCCGTCTGCGATAAGAGAAATTAAGATGAAGAAGTATGAACAAGGAAGAATCCCAAGTTTTTTTCTGGACAAAAAATGCAAATATTAGTTTAATACTATAACATAGACTAGTGTAGTGGTGTTGCATGCAATTTTCAGTTTCCGCCGCTATGATCACGCCTACTCTGCTAAACACGTGTTAAGACTCCATATCTGTGGGTGATACATTGGTCCCAAAACCATAAGCAAAGCTACTCAATATTTACAGGAGCACCAAAATTATTTAGTCACGTGGGATGTTTTTGGGTTAAAAAAAAATTTGTTACTGGCCCTCAAAAGAAATTTTTATTATTCTTATAAAAAAAATTATACTAT
Organism: Beta vulgaris subsp. vulgaris; assembly: GCF_026745355.1. Classification (NCBI taxonomy): domain Eukaryota; kingdom Viridiplantae; phylum Streptophyta; class Magnoliopsida; order Caryophyllales; family Amaranthaceae; genus Beta; species Beta vulgaris. The sequence continues at coordinate 55,764,111 of NC_079203.1, forward strand.
TACGAAATTTGCGAAAATCTACAAAGAACATGTAATCATAATGAAGTTTATAAGAACGATGATGTAGATGATATTTGATCTTAGATTTTGAGTACTCTTCCGAAATCTTAACAAACTGATCTAGAGTCCGATGGACCTTCTTTCTTTTTTGGTTGCCCACCCGGTTCACCGGATTTCGACTACCTCTTAGTGTTCAAGTTATAACCTATAACAATTAAAAGAGGGCCTAAGCTCAAAAGCCCCTTTGAGATGCTTAGGATGATAACTTTACAGCAGTAGTCAGGGGAGTAGTTGTTAGCTACGTCTTTAAAATATTAATAAAAATTTGTGAAGAAAATGATGATTCAAAACTACATATCTAAATAAGTCCAACAAGATCATATATGATTCATTTTTTTCACGTATTGGTGGGAATGGGTAAATTTTGTAAAACATGATTTTTGAAAAGGTGGTGTAATTTTTTTAGAAATGGTGAAACCGTGGAAGTGCTACATATGAACTCTTAATGTACGATCAGGCATATACATTTGTCATGTTAGCCTATACAAATCTGTCAGAAAACATTACCTCATTGTGAACAGGGAATCAGAGAAGTGAGAACGCGCAGTTGAACTCAAAAAATGTATCAAGATAATTCAGAGAAATGAGAAGACACTCTTGAACCCGAGAAAAGAATCGACATTGCTGGTTCTGACGCCATTTTCATGTGAACAGCTTCCTCTATTTCTTTCCATCAGATTATGTAACATGTTATTACTTGTGTGCTCCACAAAATCTCCTGGGGGATCAACCAGAATTTCTTTCCTTGGCAGTGAGTAGTTGAGAGATGGTTTAGCACTGGCTGTTCTGTTGGGTTGTTTGTGGAAGATTTCGAATGGGAGATCCAATGATCTGCTTGAAGTCGAATATGAACACCTCTTGTCCTTGAAGGTTCTCACAGGCGAAGACACATTGTAGTCATTCGCAATTGAAGGTTCCTTCGACTGATTTTCTTTGGTATTGACAACGTTCATATGACACGGTGTGTGCACCTTGTCAGAAAGGTTCCCATATACTACCGGAAAAGCCCCTTCCTTAGTGTTTGGTTCGTTCATCACTAGATAATTTTTAGACCTTTTTCTGATATGATTCAGTATTGGCTCCATTCTTCGGCTTTCCTTTCTGTTTGGTTCTATATGAGAATGAAGTATGTACAACACAAACAAAAGTTAAATTATACCCGAGATGCAAATTTAAGTTTTATTTATTACATCATACCTGCGGGTTCTAACACGTTATTAGTCTCTGGATTAAAAGTTGCATCTCCATTGTCATGATAGCCAGAATGTTGTCTTTCTGAAGTAACCATTTGTTGAACTCCCTTGACTTCTTTAGAACTTATAGTTGTGTCAGGAGAAGCATGCTGCTCTATAGGATTGCTCTTCATTGGCAACTTTGAGATTGCTGACATAGGAAAGTGATTGGCACTGGAAACCTTCACAGCAGGGAAATCTTTGGCCTTTCTACGAATGTGTTGAAAGATCGTACTTCCAGATATGATCTTGCAGTCATCCTCGGAAGCTTCATCGCCAGGAAAATCTTAAAGAGCATACCTCAAGACAGATATCATTGTCCCATTTTACAGAGAAAACAGGTAGATATGACATTTCGTGAGTGTTGTTGAGTATACCTTCTTCTAGCTCGTCATCAATGAGTTTAAAAGAGGGCCTGTCAATGCAAAGACTCGCATGTAAACAAACAATGCCGACTATGCCAATTTTTTCCTTCTTTTCGGGGTGGGGTGGGGGGAGAGAAACCGTGCCAGGCATGAATTTTGAAAAGGAAAAGATGGAAGTCAATTACATGTCATCAGTTTCTTTATTGACTTTGCTTAGGTTGGATTGCGCCTTAGCTGGTTTGGTACTTCCCTTAGTAGTGGCTTTGTGTGGGGAAACTTCTGCAGGAGGTAGCAAGGAGGATCTCTTGGTTCCAAGTCTAACAGCCGCGTTTGAGTTGGTTTCTTTGATCAGTTCAACCTTATGGTGTAGATCAATACCAACTGCATAAAGTACCATCAGCATGTAATAAGTACATGTTCATGTACCAGAGCATACAGAAAAACAAATAAAGCTACTTTGTTGTCGCATTATCTTTACATGGTCTGACAAAAATTGAAGATTTAACAATTTTATCTACAGAAAGGTAATTTCCAATGTCACAGTTCCTAAATAATTACTACTACATTAAATCAGAAAATATGTGTAAGTGACAGTGACTCCTAAGAGTGGACTCATCACTCATCCCTTCAGTCGTAGGGCGTGAAAGGAAGCAAACATCAACCAATCATTAGAATCTGGAAAACCTAACAGGGAATAACAAGTTTATGAAACAGGATGAAATAGAGTGGCAAATACTTAAAAACAGATTATAAGACAGATTCATAAAGATCTGAAGTCTCACGGAATTCTTCAAATATCAGATCAGCCTTGACAGTTAATTTTCCTTGTTGATCGGATGGCAAAACCACTGTTGTGTGGTATGGACTGCAAGCAAAACAATTATATTTAACAGATGCAAGTAGGTAGCAAAACATCGCAAGCTAACACTTCTCTGAACTGAATACAAAGGCTGGGTAAAAAACATAAATTTTTTGATATTATTTCATACTAATTGCTTTGCTCATAAATTGTTGTCAAGCTAGAAGATATGAAGAAAATGAAGAAAATGAAGAATGAACTTGAACTGGAGAACAGTATGACAAGGCATGAATTTGTTCTTCAAAGATGAAAGTCGCAGATACTTTCAGGAAGACTCGGAAATGAAGTTTAGAATATTGAAACTTGAGGTGAAATGATAATCTAAATCTTTCCACTTTAAATCTACTTTCATATTGTTAAAGTAGTTCATTTTTTGAGTGTTCAATTACATTCATTTCCAAAAATATGCTGTAGCCCGCCATACACTGACCACTCCACTTGTCCTAAAACCATCGAGTAATTATAAGTCTACTGAAGACGTATATTGCAATCAAAACAAATAGAGCTAAAAGACCATAAGGTAATTAAGTAATTATTACCTGAGAAAATCGTCCACCCTGCCACAATATTTGGGAACATTAGAGAAGAACCGTATAAGTAGCATATGCAATTTCATGACTAATTTTTTTTTTTTTGAAGCCTTGAAGGTATGCAATTCTATGACTAAAAGCGCATAATCAAAGAAATTACAGTCATGGTAAACAAAAACTTAAAATCTCAATGTGATTTCCTGTTTGTGCGAAGCACTCAATAAATTAAAATTTAAAAACACCACCTCAGAACTTTATTAGAAGTTCACTGAGAAATGATTGGAGAAGAAGAAGAAAAGAATTAAAGATTTGATAATTGCAACTGCAAAGAGAACACAACCAGTGTCACCTGATTTTCTCGTGGTAGATGATCACATTTTCTTCTTCCAGACCAACCACCTTCAATAATTGGATCCCTCTTTCAGTCAATTGAATTTTGAAGCGCGAAAGAGTTATTCTAAAGTGAAAAGGAGAAAACCATCCCTGATAAATTACCATGTCAGCATAATGCCGTTTGTTGGACCGTGCCTCTGTCAGCCTAGTCAAAGTTACTGCAAGCTTGGGTTTCCCTTGCCTCTGGCCTTCAGTTGCCTCAATATTCATATCAACTTTTGGAGGTAATGAAAGTAGAGACTCTTTAATATGGTCTCCAAATGGAAATTTCCGACTGGCAACAATTTCTATTCTCCTTGGATCAGCATCAGCAAGGGTCTCAAATGAAATTATTCCCATAGAATGTAATGCCTGAAAAAAAAAATTGCAGTGTTTCCCTTTGGAATGAAATGCCATTCTTCATCTTAGAGTACATAAGATGTCTAGTTACCTTTGCAGTGACCATTCCAATGCCAGGCAATTGCTTCAACAAGAAAGGACTGTCGTCCCACAGCTTGTGATGCAATGATTTTGCAAGTGCAATCGAGTTCAACGCTCCTTTGTAGTTCTTTCTAAAGATAAAGTACTCTTTCATGCACTTGGCAATTCTACATCCATTTGAGCACACAGAGTTGGCATCCTGTAAGCACAAGAACAGGAGCATGCTACATAACGCTTAGAGCAAGCAGCTCATGAATAGAAAGAACTAAAGAAGTAGATATGACTAGACCTGGCTTAGGGATAGATCATGGACCAGAGGATCACCAGTCAAGCAGTCATTGACCAAAACAAATATCTTCTCTTCTCTTGTTTGAATCCGCTTGTTCTTTTTCCCCTTGTCTCCAAGGATGTGAAAACGAAGCCGTCCATCTTTATCAGTATTGACATCATTTAGAAGCTTTTTCTCATTGCGTCTAAGTTGTATCCCTTCATTTACCAATTGATGAAGTTAATAAGCTTTTCATATATCAGGATTCAGGAAATTGCACATAAGACAACACATACAAGCTAACTCCTCTGCTCGGCAAACAATATGAAGTGCATCTTCTAGACTGCAGTTTGATTGAGTCTGCATTATGTATTTCATTGTGTCGAATTTCAGATAGTACTTCGTCATCAATCTTCCAGGTTCTGAATTTTGTTCAAAATAGGTGGTTAGTATACTACTCTTCCTTTCCCCTATTTAATTGTCATGAGATGATTTCATCATGTGAGATACAAAAGAAAGGTTATATCTGAACCAAGCATACCAAGCGGCTTCAAGAGGAAACCGTCTTCATCAGTCCATATCATCTCGTTTCTTGACAACTCATTAACTTTCTCAACACATATATCTAGGACAACAGTAATTATATTAGTCATGCTGAAACAAGGGAGATCTAGAAGGTTCTTCACTGAAGGGATTGCAGTTGTACCATGGCAAACAGCCCAAAATAAAAAAGCAGTACCTTGCATATGTCGCTCTATGCGCTCCCTAGAGATCCCCTTTGGAACAGCGTAATTCTCTGGGTTCTGAAGGTGCTAAAAGACTTAGTTTAGACAATTCTTACAGAGTGAGTATTAAAATATATTTCGAGATACATGCCTTTTTCATCCTGACATACAAATATGAACACTTCATCCATTCAATTGCCCGTGAAATGTCTGGGATAGTAAGTTGTACTATTTCCGCAGTCAGATGCTCCGTTATGCAAGAAAGTAATCTAAAAACAGAGAAACCATGTCATTTAAAATTTGAAATGTACAAATCTTGACAAGTATAATTATACTGATAATATATGCACAATGAATTCAAAGGTAAGTACATACTGTGATTCTACAACTTCACATCCATTCAAAAGATTCTCGTACAAATGCACCTAAAAGAAATTCGTAACAAGAGTAGTTTGTAAATCAGATTGAGGATAAACTTGATAAATATACTAGGAAAGATAACACATTGAATCGCAAAATTAAACTTTATAGGCTATGGAGATAGAGAGATTATGACTTACTGTTTCCCTTCTTGTCATGATGATAACCAGTCCAGTATCATCAAAAGGTGGACGGCCAGCTCTACCACACATCTGCATGACTACCAGCTAATGTCAAACATGACATAGAAAGAAAGCTATTCATGAACATAACAAAGAATCAGAATGGAGACTTTTCCTGGAAGTGCTAAGCAGAAATCTGAAACAATGATTTTATATCTTTTAACATGTGAATTACGCTGAACTACAGCCTGAAACCCTCTTTGAGTTCCTTAAACTATAACGACTGTACAAGAATCCTGCCAGGTAGGAGAAGCTGCTGAAATTTTGAGAATCATGATCTATATATACTCTACTTCCCAAAAGTAATCCGTTACTTTTCATTGTTTCTGAAATTCGATTAATCCCTCTATTGAGGCATTTCGTAACTAATGATCCTAGTTCACGGTGTTTAAATTTTCAATTTAGAAGTTAATATTTTGAAGAAAGATCCAAAATTTCTTATTTATTCTAAAGACTCAATCCTTTCTCTCTACTCCTTTAAATAGCTTTACAATTCCCTCCTATATCTTAAACTTCCCCATATTTCACCATATTAAATGGTCAATGTCATATATTATATTCCATGATTTATTTACAAGACATTGTCATTTTCTAGTTAGAATTGATCAAGGTTACATATTTCGAGTCAATAAGGAAAAATGTCTTTCCAATTTCAAGATTGAAGTGACCACGGATAAGGATTCTGCAGCCTAGCTCACACCCAAAAGGGGAAGGCAAGCCTCGATAATGGGAATGATCTCAATAAAATAAGGAATCCCCGATGGAATGTATGCTCAGATAGAAGAGAAGGCCAGTTGAATTGTTGAAAATTGAAACAGTTCTGCAAGCAATGACATATTGACATACCTGTAGAACAGTGGATCTGTCATACTCCATATAGGTGCCTTTTTCCTTGTTGCTGAACATACAGGTACCCAAAGATCACAAACACATCACCAAATTCCACTTTTCAGTTTCTTTAAGATTCAGAGAATTTAACATACTAGTGCTGTGTGGACTTAATCACCACTGTGTGTGCTGGTAGGTTGATTCCATGTGCTAGCGTGTTCGTAGTGCATAAAACTTGAATATCACTGTTAAGGAAAAGGTTCTCAACCAGGTTTCGATCCTTCATGCAAAGACCACCGTTGTGATAACCAACTGTTAACATGGGATAGGTTTGTGAACAGGAAGGACATACAATTTCGCTAGACTCGTAAAAAAGTATGATTGATTGGATTCCTAGTTATCACATCCAGTTAGGTCAAATATATACCACCAAAAGGAATGTATGATTGCAGTTGTTTGTCACTGCATGACAATGAGGCCTCCCTCAATCTCTCCAGCTGCTCATTGGACTTGATGAATGGATTTGAATAGCCAAAGGTCATGGCTGTCTGAGAGATTTTCTGTGCTGCCTCTTGTGCTCCCTTTCTGGTTGAACAGAAAACTAGAGCAGATTTTCCTCTAGAATATTGCATCATAATATCTGCAAAATGGTTATCGTCCTACTTAATAAAAAGTATAGCAGGCAAAATTGGTTAACTCTGATCTTAAAGCTACAAGGCCCCCAACTTACCAAAGATGTAGTTCTGGAGGCGCTGGAAGAGGACAACAAAGAAGATATCAGCAAAGAAAGCAATATTAGTGAACTTTAATGACCTTCCAAAGATGCTAACTAGCATGTAAATATATTTATTCCATGACCAAAGCAGTGAAGAACTGTATTAGGTGTACGTCATCAGGTTCCTTTTATTTTCAGCTAATAAGACACCTGCCTTTTCAAAGAGAAAATCGTTCTTGGCTGCAGCGTATCCTGTAGCATAAACATGTGAGCCAAAATCAGGGATATCAAATTTATGGGATGGGATTTTCTAAAAGTATCTGATGGTTGAAGACAGGCAACAATGCAGGTCAAAAGATGAAGTAGTTCACAGACAGATCAAAAGTTAGCCTGAAATCTGATATGTCATGCTGAGAGATTCCTCCCCTATCATACAGTACATTTTATACTTATGTAAATATATAAGAACTTCCTTCACTTTTTCCCTTTCAAGATGTGAAACCTAGAATATACATAGAGAGAGAGTATCATGTACAAGTTCTGCATATACCAAGAACTTTGGTAGTCAACTTTACAGGTCTCATTTCTTCACCAAACCTGTAAAATGTCGTAAATTACACAAATGAGCTGTATAAAAGTTCAATAGATGAACAGAACTTTACCAATCAATTTGAGAGATCATGAAGTACCTTTTCATTCCTTGAAGAGGAACCACTAGCCACTCCGCTGCAGAAAGGATCGAACATCAAGTACAACAGTGGACAGCTTCCGACAAACAGAAAGTGTTCACTTAAAGTGTACCTAGGTCCTCCAGATTTGGGATTGTTGCTGAAACAGCTATGAAACGTACATGAGCCAGAGGGCTTGATTTCATTTCAGGTCTACAAGAAAGCATCTTAATCCTGCTCACTATTGCTTCCAAAGCAGCTCCACGTGGATCGTTTAATAGGTGAACTTCATCAATGAGAAGAAGTCCTATGTCACTGAAAAAACTCAAGCCACCATCTTTTATTTTATACCGAGTCACAGCATCAAACTTCTGTATAAGGCATTGGCAGAAATTTGTCACTTATTGAGCAGGCATCCAGCTTATAGAAATATGTCACGGGATGTTCTGAAAACTTATAAAAACAGCACAACAGTAGCATATTAAACAATCGGATATTTTCTCAAAAAAAAAAAAAAAAAAAACCAGATAAGATTAGCAATGCGTCATGTGTACCTCCGGAGTTGTCAGAATCACGTCTGCTTCATGAATGCTCTTTGTGTTGTACGAATCATTATCACCAGTCATCTCAAGGCAATTTATACCCCACACCCCTAGCTTCTGATTCCAATCCCTAAGCTTCTCTTGAACCAAAGCCTTGGAAGGTGCTACATAGATCTGTCAAGATGCAATGCTCATCACTGACTGAGGTGAAAGAACAAACTGAAGTATGGACTAATCTCCATTCTCCTCATGATCATAAAGTTATGCACACAGCGATCGAGAAAGCATTAACTATCCAAGGATGACAACACATGACAGTAATTAATTAGGGAAATGAACGCATCCACCCAAGTTCACCCCAGATAAGAGGACATATACTTCAATAACGTAAAAGATTTAAGAACGGGTCATATTGAGTACAAACAATTAAATGATCAACAAGAGTTACAGTAAAAATATATTACGTAAATGATTCATTTACTATAAAAGAGAAAACCAACCCACGAAGAGTTACCGTTTTTAGGGTGCCCTTCACATGGATGAATTTTCCATCTGCTGAAAGGAACCTTGAGAGAAGCCTTAGAATGCAAAGCTCGAATAGCACTGTTTTACCACTTCCAGTTGGTGCAGAAACAACCATGTTTGCATCAGAGAGGAAACAGCAAGGATAGCATTCACTCTGCAAAGAATTGAAATATCTACCGCCATGCAGAAATTCAGTGAAATTAATCTAATCAATAAAATACGCCGTGTACCAAAGCAAAGACTCACTCAGTTACTAGTAAGACATAAGTCATGAAAGGGATAAACGATCACTCGAAATGCAGAGTTGAGCAGACGATGTTAAAACGAATACAGATCCAGAAAAAAATAATAAAAACAAATAAAAGTTAAAACAACATATTATAGTAAAAAGAAATTTGATAACCTAATTTAGATACTAAATATATCCAAAACATAAGAATCGAAGGAGCAACACAGCAAGAACAGATCATTCAAAATCATATGACATGAATTTGCAACCTATTCAGGCAATAAGAACCACAACTACTACTATGATGACAACAAACATTAAACATAACAAGTATAATGGAAAGTGTCGTGATTCTCGATAACTCGAAAATTCAACCCTAATTAGCGTGATAAAAAAGCAATTATGGAAATTCGTAATATATTATCTGTAGCAAGTTAATGCTAAGTATGTAACTATATACTTCATAGTTCATATATATATATATATTGAAGGCGATATTACCTGAATTTGAAGGTTGATCTGAAAGGACCTGGCAACTCCAACACCGACCTTAGATTGTATGATTCCATACTTTCGCGAACCAAAACCCTAACTAATAATCCTAAAACAACGAATTCATCAAACTTTTAGAGCGAAATTTTGAGTACATTCAGCAAATTGTATTTACAAACATTAAACATATATCGAATATAATTCACGAAATGTAGTTCAATTCAGGAATTTAACGTATCAAGATGTTACGATTAATCATTAAATCTATAGAATTACAACGATCTTGTATAATTCCATACTTTCGCGAACTAAAACCCTAACTAATGAAACTAAAACAACAAATTCGTCAAACTTTTATACCGAAATTTTCAGTACATTCAGCAAATATAATTCACGAAATGTAGTGTAATTCAGGAATTTAACGTACCAAGATGTTACGATTACTCATTGAATTTATAGAATTACACCGATCTCTGAAATTATTTCTCGAAATGAGAATTCAGCAAAACTATATCAACATGAAAAGATTAGAAGATTATGTAACTGGAAATGTGTTAGAGAAGTGAAGCACAATGAAATATGTCGCACGGTATTTATATTTTAGCGGCTAACAAAAGCGTTGTAAATACGCGGGACAAATCAAATAGATAACAGGTCATCACGCGCCTTTTCTCCGTTGATTTTTTTTTTCAAAAAAAAAAAAAAATTTAAAGACAAAAAACATGTTCGGCAAAATTAACAGTTCTAATAGCGGTTAGTTGTTGCCGTAGATGTAAATGTGGGAGTAGCAGCTAGCTGTCTACTAGTAGCAATTAGTGATTAAAGTAGTTGTTTAATAAAAAGTGTGGCAAAAATAGTTGTTGGCTCCTTTTATTTTGGAGGAACTCGAGTCTCTACATTTTTCTTTGCTTTGGTTGGATAAAGAGGGTTTATGAATGAAAATTAAGGTGGAAAAGAGTTTTTCATCTGGGGTAAACATTTTCCTACAAATTTAAAGGAAAATTATTTTTCTTCAATTTCACATTTCCAACCTTACTATTTACTTCATCTTAACTTAACAGTTTTTCCATCAAACCAAACAAAAGAAAACTAATATTCTTTAGAGGATGATAAATGAACAAGTCGACAATGAACAACAACATTTTATTAGAGGATGATAAGATCTAGAAGCGAAAGTCTGGAGTTAGAAGAGAAAAGTTCATGCGGTATTAAATAATGACAAAGTTGGTGGTCATTATATTTTCGCATTAACGTATATAATGAACAATAACTAATAATAGAGAAAAACTTAAAAAGTTGAACAGGACTATATGGAATAAAAAAAAATAAAGAATACAACGTAAATTTTTATAACCACAAGGATACTTTATAGGACAACCAGCTACATAAACTATTCACTCTGATGTTACACCATTTGCAGCCTATAAACCTTAATCGCTCGTTTTTCTTATTAGCATGGGATTGGATGTTATGTTAATTTAATAATGAAAGACATAACATCTATTAGAAGGCAATCCCCGGGGAATTCCTATCGATTTTCGATGGACGTTTTTCTTGTTATTGATAGAGTGGTATTCTCCGCTCCTGTCAAATAAAGTAGAGGAAGATAGAAGGTAATGCCAATTCACTTAATGAGATGAATTATCTCCTTTCTAACTGAGTTCCGCACCCGGACTCAACCTAGACCTTGACTTAGGGCTAATTAGTTTGACTTAGGGCAAACTTGTAAATAAACACTAACAGTGACTAACGTCCGTCAACTTTTGGGGTATTTGGTGAATTTTTTTAAAAGTTAGGGGTATCTGGTGAATTTTGAAAAAAGTTAGGGTATTTGGTGAATAAATTTTTTTGTCAGGGGCATTTGGTGAAAAAAACGGGCAATAAATATATATAGAGGTACATAAAACTTTGTCTCTTTTGAGACTTTACCCCACTATGGTTGCAAATATTGTTAATAATAATGGTTGGGATCACAAGATTATTTGCTTATGAGTAGTTATCTATTCCAGCTATCCTCTTCACTAATCACTTACTAGCTTTATATGCACGCTATGCGTGCGAAATCATATATTTTTCAATTACTTCTGGTAATACTTTTTGTCGAAAATTGTTTACAAAAATTGAAAAAGGAAATTGCAGTTGTAAGTGTTCTATTTTTGTTTGCGAATGAAGAAGAATATGTTGTACTATAACTCGTTTTTGGAGTTAGAGATAAATTAGGGATTTTAGTTTATTTTATTACCTTTAAGTTTTACTTGTTGTATTGTGAGAATGGATAGTATATAAAAGACATATAGGATAAAAATACTATGTGAAACTATTGGGTCAGATTGCTAACCCAATAGGTTCCGTCGGACGGGGCGGGGCACCTGTGTTCTTCCTCCCTCCTCCCTCAAAAAAATTTTCTCTCCTGCATTTTCTTCACATATGTGTTCTTCATTTCTCCCCTCCTTTAATTTCCTTTCTTCTTCCCTTGCATCTGAAGAAATCCCCTCGTCGGCATTTCCATACATATTCGTGCCTCTATTATCTGTTGAAGCTCAGCCTTTCGACCTTCATCAATTCCTGTGACGCATTTCCTTTCTTTAACGTCTTATCAGGAGGATGACAATTTAACAATGGATCTCAAACTTGAGTTTGGGGAGGATGTTTATGATTGGCTTAGTTATAAGAAAGTTCAACTGTACCCTCTGTATCTTTTTGTTGATCTGGTTTTGATTTAAAGTTAACAAGATTAGCAATCAGTATGAAAATTGGATAGAAATGGAGAATAATGTGGTAATGGAGTTAAGCGAGTTGAAGGTTGGGTAGAGAATGCTCTTGAAAGTGGAGACAGAAGATACTTGATATGGTAAGTTACATCTTTAACAATCTTATTACGTAACTTCCAAGAGAATATTGATGTCATATTCTCTTACCACAATTTTTTTAAGGTATTGTTTTCAAACTCAAAGCTTTCTCTTTTTTTTAACTTATCACATCGTGACGTGAATTTTTCAATTTCTTAATGGACAAAAATTACGAAAAGTAGCAAAATAAAATATGAAATAAAAAATAATAACATATTTGTTTATTGTAACTGACCCGAAAACTAGTTTAGTAATTTATACCAAAATTATAAAGCCTCACGTCTAGAAGACTAAACTAGTTGTGGAAAAAAAACTAACTTGTTGCGCTAGAAGGAGGGGTCGAACCTCCGACCTTGTGGTTAACAGCCACACGCTCTAACCAACTGAGCTATTCCAGCTTTTTAATTTCTTGTGAAATATATTTACTAATACTATACTTAAGTTCAAGAGTGATTTGAGTGTAGAATCCTGCGGTCCAATCTAGCATGCCATCGTTCTATTTCTCAATCCATATGAAGTATTCAAATTCCACCTTTATGAAAATCCAAATGAGTGATAAACCAAAAAAAATCCATGTTTTATATGGATGTGGTCTCTTCAATAATACCATGTAAAATGATATTCAATAATAAGTATTACTAAATCCAGTCGAGGTGAAAAGAAGACATCGTATAAAATCATTATATAGTGGAGTTTGCGATAAAATTATGTCATTTGCGGAGTAATATACTCCATAGCCTAGAATACTATAACATAACCTATAAGGGTTAGAGCTTATTATTCGTGTCGTGACCTTGAATTTGCAGGTTCAAATCTACTCGAGACACTTGAGAAATAACATATATTCTCTTTACCATCTTTGCCCACGCTCAACGTATGGGCTCGAAGTATCTTGAGTTAGGGCATATACCTAAACTCATATTAACCACTCAAAAAATAGTAATAACAATAGCAATAATAATAATAACCTCCACAACATTTTGTATGAATTTCAGGTACTCTCTTGTTCCATAAAAAGTACCCTATTACTATACACACACTTGATAGATAGTATCTTATTTAATTATTGAATTATTTATTTGTTATATTTTAAAGGAAATATAGAGCCATGAAAGATAGAGTGAGAACGTAGGTCAAAAAAATAATCAAAGTATAACTATTACCAATAAGAAGAATAAGGCATAGTAATTGTATACTTCTTCATAGAATTTACCAAAATGAAAATTGTATGCGTACTTTCACGAAACGAAAAAGGTATCAAAGTTGAAATTAAATAAAATTTGACTCGCTTAGTAGTTAATAAAACTCTTACCTTGAATCTAGTAATTTAATTTGGGGTTTGGATCTTACAACTATAGATGCTTAGACGTAACCAAGGATGTCTTGGCCTAGTGGTTAAGATTGAGGTGCTGTGAACAATAGGTCACAGGTTCGAATCCCCCTTCCCCTTCTTTGTACTTTGTACCGCCTTCGTGGCTCATATGGATAAAAAAAATAGATGCTTAGACGTAACTCTTATCTCGAATCTAGTAATTTAATATGGGAATTGGGTGTTACAAGTGAGGCAATTTAAAGGTAAGGATCTCCTTTTTTTTTTTCACCACTATTTCCAAATATCTAGGTTCCAAATATCTAGTTGATCAAAATCATTCTCTTTAGAAAAAAAAACAAATCCTGCAATTGATACTCACACATGTCACAGTCTAAGTCCAAAGTGGAAAAAAGAATTTTGGTGTTAAATACAAGAAAAGTGAAAAAAGAATCGGCTTACGAGATTAAAGAATTAAGACAAATTCCATGTAAAGCGAATTTCCAGAAAATATCTTTTTTTCGTTGCACTGCAGCCCAACCTAAGTGTAAAAATATTGCTCTTTTGCGCTTTTCAAATTTCAATATTCTCCAAAAAATATCATTGCTTTTTAGTCCTAAGTGCTAACCTTTGAGATTCCTAGCAACTAGATATTTGTCTCAACTAAAGCAAATTGTAGGCAGTATCATATTGATGATTTTTATTTATTTGGCAACGGGAGAACAGGATTAGATAGCAACTGCTAGAATGTGAGTCTCTTGGATTAATGTTTTAGCAAAGCATGGATCATAAGGTGTAGCTGGTGTGCAGTGATCATTGTGTACACGATAGAACATATCATTCATATAAAAGAACATGAGAGTAGCAAGTGATAGCCTAGTGGTATTGACATCACTTTCGATTCCAGAGGTCAAGGGATTGAATCTCACCTCTTGCAAGGAGGGATCCCCCAATCTATACTAATATATTAAAAGGCGTGCGAGAACAAGAAACTGTGCCACGTGGCACTCTCCCTATGAAGTTTTAGTTCAGGTAATCGATGTACAATAAAAAAATGAAGAAATTGCATAGTATAGGGTTTGATTCCAAGACCTCAAGTACATATATTAAAGTTTTAACCACTAGACTAAGTTGTATTTAGTGTTATTATCCTAAAATATTATATTAATAAATGAAATTTTTTCTTACTCGGAGCATAGCTCGGATCTAATAACTAGTTTATGAATTATAGACTGTTAAAATATTAAAAGTGCGTCGTTTAGCTGAAGTTGCACCACCCTCTCTAATCTTTTTGCGGGTGCATGTTCTTATTTGCGCCTCCTTGGTGACACTCCAAATTGCTAATAATTCAACTGGAAATGCAGAGTTTGCTATGACTGGTTCAGCATGTCTTTTGGTTGAGCACCCCACAAAGAGAACCACCCTATCGAATAAAAAGTGCATACTCATGGTTTTCGGTGGAGGTGCCAAAAAAATTGAGACGCATAAGACTCCATTTAAGTACAAAAAAGCATGTTCAAACCCACAAAATCAAGGTGGATTTTTTGGGCTGGAATTCGATTTTGGCCTCTAATGTGGTTTTTAGGTTGCCCAAATCCACTTTTTTTTTTTTTTTTTTTTTTTTTTTGAGCTGAGCCATATTTTTTTTTTTTGGTGTTTGTACCCGATTCACCCTTCGGGCTACATCCGGATCGAGGCTAAGTTCGGGGTGGTTAGGTTCCATTCCTCTCCCAAGGGTGTTGCGGGGATTCGAACACGAGTCCGTCCTACCAAAGCCAATCCCCATCACCACTGGGCCAACACTTACTTGGTAAGAGCTGAGCCATATTTGATCAACGGGTCTAGGACTCTAGGTATTTTATGATCAGCTATGTTTTTCACTTATATCCAAAACTATGGTTTATAAGTAGTTTTTTTTCATAAAATTATCTTAAATTGACCTATAAAAAGGTCATTTAAAATAGCATACCTAAAAACTAAAGAGGTACTTTCTTCATGGTTGCTTTCATTTCCAATAACTTTTTTAAATACACGTAAATACTCCCTCCGGTATTTATTAGTTTATCCGTTTTTTTTTTACATAAAGTTTTAGTATTTTATACTAAAATTGAATGTATGTGCAATGAAAAGTTAGTGGTTCTATTTTTAAAAATAGAAACAAAAGAAATAGGTAAACTAATAAAAAATATCTGCAAAAAAATACGGATAAACTAATAAAAACTCGCGGTTATAATTTGGTAAAATGGCTAATAGCCTTAATAGTTAATATTATCATTCTATCAAAACACTAGACTACCACTCTACCAGGAGCTTGTCTTGGCAACCAACCGTTTGAGTCTCTTAAGGGACTCAAACAGGGGTAATTTGGTCATTTTATGCGTTGGAAGATTTCACGCGTGTGTGGCTGACATTTGCTTGGTACCAATGCTAGGTTATAATGGTACCATTCTCCGAAAATATTGATACATTAGTACCAGTCCTGATAACAATTTGATACCAATGTCAGGTTATAATGGTACCATTGTGTTTTATTTTGGGTGTTTGAGTCTTTTTTTGACTCAAATCGTTGGTTACCAAGCCTTTCTCCTCTACCAGAGCCTTCTAAGTTCTAAAGATGATCATACAGTTGTAACAATTCAAGAGCACCGCACGTGAGAAACCATTCCCCAGTACCCAAGTTGCAACACTTTTCCTCAGTCTCACATGTGAAACAAACAACGTTTGAACACTGTGTACAAAACGACACCGCTTATCAGCTATCAATTTTTTAAAATATGTTGAAAGACGTGGAAGAATCACTTCTGCTCAAATTTGCACTTTTTCCTGTCAAAAAATATCTCCACCATTAGATATTTCACCTCAAAACTCCTCCAGTCTCAACCTCAGCGCGTCAAGATTTCCTACTTCAGCCATTTTTAACTACTTTCCCACGCGCCTCGTTTAGACCTTCTCCGTTCTTTTTGTACAAATAATAATTAAGCAAATCAAAAATCGAAAATTTGACTTTCTCATCAAAAATAATATTTTTGGTACGTTTTAATAAAGGGAAAAACTATATGTAGTTCGAAGGGCGGTATATAAGAAGTTAAAAATAGAAATAAGTTATATTAATTAATTATTTATTACATTGGTTGATGCAAAAAAAAATTCATAAATTCACAACTTATTTTCATTTTAAGTAGTGTATTTATGTCTTATATGTAACCCTAAGGCTGCATATAGCATAATCCTTTAATAAAACTTAAATTTAGATTGATATATCATCACAAAAAAAAAATATATTCCCAAAATGCTTTATTACTTGATATATTCCCACAAAAAACTCTTTTTTTTTTAAATTTGGAATTATCATATTAATTGCAACATTTTCTCTTTATATAAGTCTCATTTTTTCAATATGGTAATATCTTCTTCTTATCCCTCTCCTATCACATAAGTTATACTTCTTATTTCTCTTTATTTCTCTCCTCTTCACAAAATCACGTTGGTTTCTTAAATAAAAAGAATACAAAGAAGTATTTCCTCTGTTATTTTCCATTATTACGACAATTGAGTTTTTATGCTTGTCAATACACAACTTTAACTATTAATATATTTAATTTTTTTTATAAAAATTACACAAATTCGATATTTTGAAACCATATATATCGACACAATCTAATCAGACTTCCATTTGACTATATTTTTTACTTATTTAAAAATATCACAATACATAGTTAATAAATAACGTAAGGATCTCATTGTTGCAATAGAAAAAGAACAGATGAAATATGTCGCAATTATTACAGAAAGAGAGGAAGTGTATCTCACTTTCTCAATTCTCACCTCTATATAAACCATCATCTCCCTCGTCTCAAATTCCCAACTCAAAACCAAAGCTCTAAATCAGCTAAATACTAAATATAGAACACACACAAAAAAAGAGTAGATTTCTTTTGTTCAATTGGATGTCATACTCTGGAGCAGAATCTAGAATGGAAGACGGCACCCGGCGGCAGAACATAGCGTCTGCCGGCGGTGCCGGCAACCGTCGCCGGAGAACAAACGATGTTGAAGATTTCTCCGGCGACGGTTGCGGTGATCATGAGTCATGGAACGCATTTGCTGACAGTTTTAGTCAGGTTCAGACAGTGCTTGATCGGAATAGGTTGTTGATTCAGCAAGCTAACGAGAACCACCAGTCAAGGATGCCGGATAACATGGTGAAAAATGTGGCAATCATACAAGAGTTGAACGGGAATATAACGAAGGTGGCGTCGATTTACGCCGATTTATCGACGAATTTCTCCGGGAAAGTTAAAGCACCGGGAGGTGGTGGAGGGAAGGGAGGGAGTAGTGGTGGTAGGAGAAATGTTGAGGGAAGAGATTAGTTGGTAATAGTAGTAATAAGAATTGGTAATTACTTAATTAGTTCCCCTATGGAATAGGAAAAAAAATAGAAGTGGGGAATTTGGGTCCTTTGGTAAATTATGGTATGCGATAAGGTGATGTGGTATTGTGGTGTAGGAATGATCATTGATTGGTAATGAATTGGATGAGGTTTTATTTAGACTTGTTTTGTCGATTTATGATTTATTGTTCATTGTTTAGTTATTATTATTATTTAAATTTCATTATGACGTATTTTTTAACAGTTTACCGACTTTTTACATAAATATGATACAGAGAGAGATAATATTGAAGTAAATTTCTCCTTTTTATATTGTTATTTTATAAAAATTATGTTAGTTAAATGATTTTTTCAGTCATACAAGAGGTAATATATGAAAGTTTTGTGCATAAGCATGTCATGTGGAGTAGCTTTTTATATTGGCAAGGGAATGTTAAATGTAGATTATCTTTTAAAAAAACTTATCTACCGATTTTTGTTTGTGTGTGTAAATACCGGGGCAAAGTTTTAAATAAATACAACTTTTTCTTTTCTTTTTTTTTTGTTTTGGGTTTTTACTTACATATATTAATGATTTGATTCACATAATAGTTGATCTGATTCATATAATAGTTGATCTGATTTCTCTCCAACATGATCAGAGTTGTCTAAGTCAACTTTTTTTGTCTTTTTCTGACAAAATTACTAACATACCCCGATATGAACACTGTTGGCCCATACCGAGTATGCGCATATACTTTCTCGCTTTCCATGTAGGTAAAACCATGTAAAGTTTGCTTCAAGAGTACCTTGTCAGCTAGAATTTGCTTGTTTGCATTGGTCTCGTATGTTGCTAGTGAAAATGACTTGTGCTAGATTTCGTGAAAGTACCATAAGGGTGCATTGCATATTTTGCATTGCACAACATATATAGGCAACAAGTAGTCAAGTACAATATAAGAAAACAATTCAATCTAATTTAGTCTTCAAGGAATCATGTTACTTCCTCTGTCTTTTTTTTAATTACTACATTTACTTTAGCACATAGACCAAATAAATATGTAGGAAATATTAAAAAGTAGAGCAATACAGCATAAAGTAGTGTGGAAGTCACCCTCGTGGCCTTAAGTGGCATAGTGTATGTTGTGGAAGTCACCCTCGTGGCCTTAAGTGGCATGGTGTATGTTGTGGAAGTCACCCTCATCACCTCATGGCCTCATCAATCAGAATAAGCAACATGATTATTTTTCAAAATATCATAATGTTATGTTTTTGGTGAACCTCCTACTATATTGTATAATTAAGAATGAAGTTAATATTATTTATCGCCAATAATTCATTACATATTATATTGTGCATATGAGTGAAAGTTATCAGCTTTCACTAGTATTTTTTTTTTTTTTTGAGGGGAGTATTCTTTTTCTTTTCAACTAAAGATAACAAAAATAATATTCACATTTTGGGGCAAATGACATTAACTGAAGTCCTTTTTAGCCAAGAGAGAAACTTTGCCAAACTCAACTAGTGAGATTAATTTAACATTGAAATCTAACAATGATAACTTCAAAAGTGAGAATCAAGGGCCTTATTTTTCTTTTTGTTACATGTTCTTGCTTTGCTTCTTTGAGATCTTCATTGATATTCTTGACGCTGATTAGTTAAATAAAGCTCTGATCAATGATGCCATATTGATAGGCCTACTAGAAACCAAAACTGGCTAATTATGTAACACTGTTAGAATGTAAGGTATAAGTATAACAATGCCAAAAGAAGCAGAATAATCGTAAATTCAAGGTTGTGTCATGGTAACAAGTAACAACCACTAGCTTGAAAGCTATTACGTATCGACTCTGGTAATAATCGTATCACGCCAGTAGCTCCCCAAGGTTAACACAAAAGCGCGCACAATTACCCACAAGCAATCAGAAAGGAAACTAGAAATTTGTGTCTTTGCAGCAAGAACAAAACATAAATAGACTTGAGATGGGAATGGTTACGGAAAGCTGTAAGAGCATGAGAGATTCAAAGAGCGAATCAAGTGTACTCTGATGTGGGAAAAATGGCAACTTTTAAGCCAAAACAAATTTGCACTACCACTCTAATCGGATAGGAACCAGAAATTGCTGCACACACAAAACATAGCCAGAAAAAAATACTATTAAAGATTGTATATTCACAGAAGTCAGACTAACAATGGAGCTACTTCAATGAAATGAGGCAATTATTATGAAAATGCTAATAACACTTAAAATCAATAGGCAGCAGTTCAAAAATGCATTATCTCATCACTTCAAATTTGTCTTGGGTAAAACTACTATTAGTCCCACCTACAGAGTGACCTCCATGATAGCACTAACAATATCGCCATTAGACTTCTTGAGTGCCTCGACAGCCTTGCTCCTTGTAGCCCCAGCTTGAGTCATGACCAATTCAATGTCACGAGGCTCAACCCCTGTTTCATCGATCTCTTCCTCCTCCACATCCTCCTGAGGAGCAGTAATTGCAGCAGAAGCTTCTGGTTTGCCAATCGTGGATGACATGTCAGGGAGTCTAAACTGCTCGGCAGCCTGTGTTTGTAGCTGAGAGCTCAAGTCTTCAATCTTTGCCTCTCCGAATATAATATAGGTCTCAGAATTCGGGCTCTTGAACACCTCAGGCTTTGCAATGAAAAACGATATCTGGAACACAAGGGCCAAAACAAATCAGCATTTCGATAGCATGTCATGTTCACCATAAGTCCATAACCATAATCAATATTAGTATTAATTAAGTAAAAATACTCGCATTTTTCTGTCGCTTGATGGTGACACGGCTAACACCTGTAACAGGTTTCATGCCGAACTTCAAGATGGCTCTCCGGCTCTTCTTCTCACTCCTAGTCTGCTTTGAACCGTCACCAGAGACTAGACCAACAAAGCAAACAAGGGAAAAATCAGGACTCACCACTTAAAAAGGCAGAGAATTTTGAAGCAAATTAAAAACTCATTATTCCTCACACAGCAAGAAGATACCAAACGACATTACAATATCCACAATCTCAATCTCATGTATAACTCAAAGCATCAACAAGACAATGTTGTGATTACAACATCTAGACTCTCAATCCTGTCTCAACCAATAAGAAATTAAGAAGTTATAACTAGACCTGTTCAACGAGCCGAACCAGTAGATTAACAGGGCCAAATTTAGTCCCCAACCTCCAGATTAAAAAGTCGAATCTTTAACCATTGTATTACAAGACTCTCAACCTCATGTATAACTCAAAGCATCAACAAGATACGGTTGTGATTACGATATCTAGACTCCCAATGACCGATTCAATCGGCAATTCCACGGTCCAAGTCGTGGAATCAACAAGACAATGTTGTGATTACAATATCTAGACTCTCAATCCTGTCTCAACCAATAAAAAATTAAGTCATAACTAGACCTGTTCAACGAGCCGAACCAAAAGATTAACAGGGCCATCCCCAACCTCTAAATTAAAAAGTCGAATCTTTAACCATTGCACTACAAGACTCTCAACCTCATGTATAACTCAAAGCATCAACAAGACACGGTTGTGATTACGATATCTAGACTCCCAATAACCGATTCAGTCGGCGATTCCACAGTCCAAGTCGTGAAATCAACAAGCAATCAACATATATTTCATGCATCACAAGAGCGAAATTCACCCAAAAGTCACATATCCACAATTATTACAAATATAACTGAATCCACATTCCTGCGAAAAACATAATCATCCGAATAAACGCAAATAATTCAACTGAGAATAACATTATACATATCAAACAACACCAAATATAATCAAACGATATTCAAGGTCGAACTTTGACGATTAATTGCTCTCAATATATGTTGATAGAAAATTTTAACAAATAATGTTATTATAGTATTTTTCAAGACTAATTCAATGGTACAATTTTTATATTTTTATTTATCGTATTACCAGAGATATTTGTGGTCAAAGTAAATTTTTTTGTTAATCTATTTTGAAACAGATGAAGTAAATTATAATCCCAAAACCTAAATCACAAAAATCACTTAAATAAAATAAACAAGGAAATTATGAACCATCAGCCATGAGATCTTTGCCATCATCATCGTCGTCATCTTCATCGTCATCCTCATGATCATCCTCCACAACAATTTCTTCCCTCTAAAAAAAATATTTACAAAATAAATCATGAAAATTATAACTTATAAATTAATTAAAAGTCCCAAAAAATTGATTTTTTTTTCAGTGAATTGTGAATTATATGTACCTCATCTTCAATTACAACATCATCGAGTAGAGCTTGCTTGAGCGCATCTTCAACAATGGGGCCTGGCATGGTGGTTGTTAGAGTATTATATAGGGTTTTAGGATTTTCTCTCTCCTAAGAAAAACGATGAGAAGCGTACGAGAATACTGAAGAAGAGCACACTGTTGCTGGCGAGTTAGTTTTTAATAAGTAGTTTTCGTGTTATGTTTTCCACGAGGGTATTAACCTAAATTCTAGAGGTTATCACGGACCGGGTCAGGCCGCGGCAAAAAAAAATGCTTATTGGGCGTGTCGAATCTAAAATTGGGCTGAATTTTTGTGTTCAAAGTCCGCTATTTTGGGCGTAATTTAGTGGACTTTTGCGGACCACAGGTTGGGCCAAATACTAAAAAGTTGTTTTTGGCTTGCCCAAAGCCCAAAAAAATCAGATCAGGCCAAAATGATCACCTCTGCTAAATCCACATCCACACAACTTAAATGGGTATCCATTTGTCCATAATACATCGACCCGATCACATGCTTCAGATCCGTCTGCCAAATACTTTAAAATAAAATATAAAAAAAGAAGGGAACATTTTCAAAAAACTATTTTTATAACATAAATTTTTCAAACAAATACTTTATACAAATTTTCTTCCAAAAAACTATCTTATTTAACATAATATTTTCAATATACTACCATTTGACTTTTGTCTATTGTCCATAATACATCAACCCGCTTCAAATCCGTCTGCCAAATGCTCTAAAATAAAATATAAAAAAAAAGGAAAAAATTATCTTTTATAACATATATTTTTCAAAAAAAAAAATACTTTATAAAAAATTTCTTTCAAAAAAACATCTTGTATAACGTAATGTTGTCAATATACTACCATTTGACTTTTTGCTGACGTTGACTCTTAAATAGCAGCCGCCATAACTATTGTTGTCGGTAGGGCAACAAATACAACAGAGAAAAACAACAATGGAGGAGAGAAGCTAGTAAGAGGGGGTGTTCGTTGAGAAGAAAATTAAACGTGGGGAAATTTGGCGCCCTATGTGAGTTGTCAGCAGTGATTAGACTGTGAAATCAAGGCAATAAGTAGCATTGAACTCGTCACAAATGATTAAACCCTCATTTAGCAGTCAATTGGTAGTATCTTGAAAAAAAATGTATTGTATAAGGTAGTATTTTGAAAAATAATTTTTAAGAGGTAGTTTTTTGAAATTTTTTTGTTATAAAAGTTACTTTTCTGAATTTTTTCCAAAAGAGAAAAAACTACAAATCACTTGGGTAATGAGTGAATGGACTATGCCCAGCTAAACACATTCTGCTAAAATAAATTATACAATATTTCCCAATTAATAACTAGTTATTGGCTAAGCAATGCTCCGATTCGTTTAACGAGTGAATTTTAGAGCATTATATCATGCACTTTAGACTTGAGAGAGATGGAAAAAATAGTTATAGGTATTGGATTGTGCTGAAGATATAATATTTTAAAAAAAATTCTAATATCGATTTCACCCTTGACTTTGAGAAATTATGTAGTACTTCCTCTGTTTTGTTTTAAATAAATCGCATGACCTTGACATGGAGATTTAGGAGAGGAGAGAGATAGAGAGAAAGACAAATATAGACCCTATGATGAGGAGAGAGATAAAAGGAAGTGAATATTAAACAAAGTAACGCTTCATTTATTTTGAAACTGTCTAAAATGATAAGTGCTTTATTTATTTTAGAACAGATGAAGTATATATATAAATATATAATTAATTACAAAGAATATGATATAATTTTGTTTTTGAAATGTAGTTTAATTTGTCAGGTATAACCAATGCAAATAAATAATGTAGTGGTGTTAATTGGGCACAATTATGTTATTTAAAATACAAAATTGAGAATCCTAAGATGTAACATATTGTATCACTTTTAAGTACTAAAAATTGAAAAGCTATGCCACAACAGGGGCAATTCTTAAGCTCATGTAAGTAGAGCAACGTATAAGCCTTTCAAAAAAAAAAAAAAGAGCAACGTATAAGACCTCCAGACTATAAGGATCTATATTTGTTTTAATTGTTTGAAGAAAAGACACATAAAAGAAATATATTTAGATCAGTAGTAAAACTGTAAAGAAAGGAACAATGAAAACAATGACTAGGATAGTATTAATTAGAGTGAAATATAATGGGCTTGTTAGAAAAATTCAATATTAAATTTATCTAATCTTATGTTATAATTAGACCGTCTATTTTAATAATTTGTGATAGTGGAAAACGGGAACATTGGTGTTAAACAGATATCAGGGCAGATGCCATATGTAAAATCAAAGCTCCCAAAAAATATCTTTCTGGTTGATGCCATAGTGCCATGGGTATAAATTAATTGCTCTTTTGAGCTTTTTCTAGATTCTCCAAATCCAAAAATATCCACTACTAACCTATGAGATTCCTAACAGCTGGAGTGGAGTAGTAGATAATTTTCTCAAGCAAAGCACTCATTAGTCATTAGTATCAGTACTCCAATTTAAGTGCGTGTAGCATATGTTGCGAACATTCGGTTTTATTATGAACTTGAACAGTTGAGCTTACTAGAGGGCTTATTCTCTTCGATATAAAACAACTGAACTGAACTGATTGTAATTAAATCGAATTGAATTGAACTGAATTAATCTGATTGCAACTGAACTGAACTGAAATAAATCAAAATTATAACTAAGAAATGATAGTTGGAGCTGAACTGAATTGAATTGATTGCAATTGAACTGAACTGAACTGAATTGATTACAACTGAACTGAACTGAAAATAAGTTGGGGAGAACAAGCCCTAGAGTAAGCTTTATTATGTTATACTTACTTCATTTCGTTTTAAACGAAATGTTTGCTTTTTCTTGTAATTTAACGCGTTTTTTAAATTATTAACTAGCTATTAGGCCCGGGCTATGCCCCGGGTAAGAAAAATTTTCATTTATTAATATTGTACTTTAATATGATATCACTAATTACAACTTGGTCTAGTGGTTAAAACTTTAGTACATGAGTTTGAGGTCACGGGATCAAAACCTAAACCATGCAATTTCTAATTTTTTTTATTGTACATGGATTACATGAACTAAAACTCCCTAGGGAGAGCGCCACGTGGCACCGTTCCTGGTTTGCGCACGCCTTTTATTATATTAGTATAGATATCTTTAACTGTGCACCTGTAAAAATATAAAAAATTGTAATTTGATAGTATGCATCAAGACGAATTCAACAAAATCTCACTTGACTATATTTTTCTTTATATAATGGCGATAAAAGTTGAAGTCAAAATTAATCAATGAATAATCTCATTTCACCCAACATTTCATTCAAAACAGAACGAAGGAAGTGTTAGATCGTGTTATAAACGAGAAAAAAGTGTGAATCCTAATATAATTCCACAAATACCACAAAATGTTATTTATTATAAATTCTCAACATAATACAATTATTTCGAAACAAATGTCTATGCAAATTAGATTGTATCAGCTTTCAATGGTGTAAAATGATAGGAATCTAATAGCAAGATGCATTTAACAAATTTTATATCGAAAGCTAACTAATCTTATATAAATACCATAACATTCCAAACAAGGAGCATATAATGCTTCATAAGTATCACACCCGTAAATCATCTTTATCATATAAGCAACTATTGAGAAGTTTAATGTCCACTTGAAATACCTCAAATACTCTTTATTATTTTAAAATTTAATATTAATATACGATGATAATTTTACATCTTTTTATAACTTCAAGTATGCATTACGTGCATTTAAATCTTCCCCCAAATCACAACCAAAAATTAATAAAAGAAGCGGTCTAATATTAATTTAAACTAGATCTAGTTACTAAATGAATTAAATTAGTCACCGAAAGAAATTAACTTTGTCACTATTAACTTAATTCTCTTTTTAATACTAAATTTATCATTGTCTAATTTTAATTTGACAGTAAGCTATTCTTTCAAGACAAACTCAATTGCAACATACTCCCGAAAACACAATATTGTACTTCCTCCGTTTCAAAATAGATGGGACATTGTCTATTTATGGGTGTTTCAAAATAGATGATACATTGTTTTTGTTTCCTTATTTAGTAACTTTTGCCTTACAATTTTACCATTTTACCCTTACTAACTTGTGTTATGTACATTAATCTACTTCTAATAATCTGATTAATCCTAACCTAAAACTAACGATTCCCACCATTTTTTATGACCCACCCACCCCTTTCTCATAGCCACCACCCATCTCTCTCTCTCTCCTCAACTCAACCCACCCCTTTCTGATAGCCACCACCCATCTCTCTCTCTCCTCAACCCACCCCTCTCTCTTAGCCACCACCCTTCTCTCTCCTCTCTGAGACCACCACCGTCACTACTAACCCGACACTACCACCAACTCGACACCAGATGCGACCCAACGCCACCACTACCACCTCGATACCACCACCCCACCTAATGCGACCTAGTACCACCTCGGCACCACCACGCCACCAGATGCAATCGAACACAACCAGAGCATGTATTTTCCGCCATTTCTGTCCACCATTTTCGCATGTATTCAACCAGAGCATTGTTTTCTTCGCACACTGCTCTCTGCTCACTCACCATTTAGATTTATTAGGATGAGAGAGAAAATTGAGTGGAATTTCAGAAAGATGATGTATTTTTCAGGGTTTTGATCAGAAATTTTGATGGAATTTTTAGGGTTTTTTGTGGATTTTGATTTGGGAATTTTTCGGTAGTGGTGGTGGTTGTTTTTGAGTTTTTCGGGTGGTGGTGGTTGTTTTTGAGTGGTGGTGGTTGTTTTTGAGTTTTTCGGTAGTGGTGGTGGTGACCGGTGGTGGAGGTGTTGTGGTGGATGGCCGGTGGGCGAGTTTGGGGGAGGGTGGTTTTCCAGTGGGCAGGTAGGGAGGGTGGTTTCCAGTGGGCAGGTTTGGGGGAGAGGTTTCTCCCTCCTTTTCACATGGGACCACTAGAATTAATTATACTACCTAAACATACTTATGAAATTTTGCCTAGGAGTCCGTTTTAATCACAATGTCCCATCTATTTTGAAACGGAGGAAGTATGCAAATTGCAAATGAAACATTCAGTGTATAAAACGACGTCACATACCAGCATCTAATCCCAATCATACGTGGCAGAATCACTTTTGCTCTTTTTTGCACTTTATTCACTCAAAAATATCTACACCCTTAGATATTTCCCCTAAAATCCCCCCACTCTCATCATCACAGCGCGTGCGAATTTCAATTAAACCTTCTTCACCAACAATTCCCACGCGCCAAATTAAAACAACTCACCTCTATATAAACCTTCATCTTCTCCAATTCACCTCAAACCAAACCTCCAACAACCTCCCATGGTAGTTTGGAACAAAAGAATTTTCAACAAATTATAATTCGACCAATATGTCGTACTCGCTATCCAGAGCAGAATCGATCATGGAAGACGGCAACCGGCGGCATAACACGGTGGCTGACGGCGGTGCCGGCAACCGTCGCCGGAGGTCCGATCACGTGGACGAATTTTCCGGCGAAGGTTGTGGTGATCCGGAGACATGGAATGCTTTCGCCGACAGTTTTAGTCGGGTGCAGACGGTGCTTGATCGGAATCGGATGTTGATCCAGCAAGCTAATGAGAACCACCAGTCGAGGATGCCGGATAATATGGAGAAGAATGTGGCGATTATTCAGGAGTTGAATGGGAATATCTCGAAGGTGGCGTCGATTTATTCCGATTTGTCGACGAATTTTTCCGGTAGGGTGAGGCAGCACCGGCAAGGTGGTGTAGAGAAGGGGAGTGGTAATGGAAGGAGGAATGTTGAGTGAAGGAAAAAAAGGAGTTGTGTGTTGTTGTAATAAGATGTTAGTGGTAATGATACTAATTGGTAATTGCTAATTAGTCTCTTAATGGAATAATAGGGTTAGAAAATAAGGAGCTAAAAAGGGGATTTTGATCTTCTGTTTAATGTACTAATAGCAAATTGTGCTATGTGATTATGTGAATTGTGATGTGATGTGGTGTAAGAATGATCATTGATTGGTAATGAATTGGCTAGGGTTTTATTTAGATTCGCGTTGTTAGTATTTAGTTTATTTTTTTTCTGTAATTTAATATGTTTTCTTATAATAAGTAGTATTGTGATTATATATCTGAAGAGGTACAATTTTGTTAAATCGGAGAATGATAGATATATTTAATTAACAATTCTTCGATGTATGGATAACTTTTGAAATGCAACATGTTAATTTAATGGTAGATTACTAAATCATAAGCCATCTACTAAAAAAATCTCCTTTTAATGATGAAGTCAACATTAATATTTGGTAGATTGGATGATAAAAAAAAGTTGTATATAATTTCTTATCCCAAGTCTATCCAGGAAAATATGTGATATCAGCATAAGAGGACCATTTTGAATTTTTTTTTCTTCTATGGAGAAAGACATTTGCAAGTTGAAAGTATTTTTTGATGACCTACACTATCTAGTAGTACTTTATGCAATATAATGTGTCTATTTCTGATAGCTGGAGCCTGGGTGTCCTTTTCCAATTTCCTTCGACAAGGGAGTGTGTAAAGTCTAGTTGTGTCTTCTAAGTTCTAACTATTGATGTAAATTTTGTGAATAAAATGCACTTAATGAGTTAATGTGAGTAGGGGTGTGCCCCAGTTCAAAATCGGACTAGACCGATTGAATCGGAATTCGATTTATTTTGGGATCGGGACCAAACAGAAAAAATTCTGCTTTAAATCCGGAATTTGTATTTTTTTTCAATTAAATTTTTTGTTTTTGCTAGATTTTAACTTTCTAACGTTTATAAATTTTACATTTTTTTTAACCTTCAAATCTATTTTTACAAAAAATACGGTCCATTTCGGACTGAATTGGAAACCCGGAATTTTCCGGTCCGGTCACGATCCAAATTATGGTCTGGACACATACACATTTACTGATCGTTTGGTTCAAGGTATGGAATGGAAAGGAAATGAAATTTGGTTCAAGCCATAAAATGATAATCATTTACCACCAAATAATGCATTTTATTACTTGAGGGGGAAGAAAGATAACAAATTGCGGGAGTTCATTTTCACCAAGTAGTGGTAATGAATTGATGAGGGGTTGAACCAAAATAAAAAAAAAGAATCGGTAATTGATTCTGTTTCTCGGAGGTTAAAAATCATGAACCAAATGTACTCATAAATTAAGAATAGTCATGTTTTCAGTAGGTGAGAATAGAATAGTCATTTTCAGAAACTTCTATTATTGGAGAAGTGGGCAATACATAGTACACAACTAATGATTAACTAAAGTATTTTAATATGGTGATGTTCTAATATACTACACGAAAAGTGGTTATGGTTTATGATTTTATAGTGGTTCAATGGATAAGTTATTGATGTGAAACTTGAGTTCTTGGGTTGAAGACATATAATCATCATTTCGTAACCTAGTTGAAGTTGAGCGAAAACCATTAGATAAAGGAGAGTGTCTCTTGGCAATTCAAGTACAACTTCTATTTATGTATAGAGCAAAGTAACAAGGATACGAACCTTATAAGTGGAAAAGCTTAAGATCAAAATTGCTTTATTGACCACAATTAGTCAAGAATATAGATCCGAGAGGATTACTAGAGTCATCTTATGTTCAAGCTACCAAAAGTCGTATTCATATGATGATGGAAACGCATAATGCATTTATACTGTGTTTAATATTTCTTTTCAAAGTGAAAATTCATTAATATAGAGTGTTTGATAAATAAAAAGTCATATTGTACGCATGAGTTTTAATGTAAACTTGTTTAGTAAAATTTAGCCCAAAACTCATTTTTTTACCCTTTTAAGTATGAACCAAGCCCACTAATTAACAAATTTTAAGCTCTTTTAAGTTTCAACATCTTTACATATCCTATAAATCAGCTCATGTGCCAACATTGATAACAAATATTTTTTCAATTTAAAAAATATTTTTTGTCGAACGCCTTGAGTAGTTCAAAAGCAGGATCAATTTTGGTTTATGTACTTATTTAATATATTGGTGAAATGTTCCAAATTGATGCTAACGAAAATGACATGGAGCACTTTACACATTGATATTTTTTTTTTTGTGCTTTTGCTAAGTTTTATCTTTTTCATCTTAGATATTAGTTGAAAAAGTCAGTTCACAATATGATTCTATTTTCTTTCTTAGCATTCCAAGAGGCTCAAAGGCCAATTGGTGCAGATGAGTCTCAAACTTTTGAATGTAAACTAGGATTTAGGCCCGGATGATGTCTCGATAGTATTGTTTTCTAAACTTGATATATTGATACTCATGTTGGTCTTTATGAAGGGAACAATCATTTAAAGACAAGCTACTTTTATATTTTTGAAACTTCAAATGCACGTTGATCCGGAGCTTATCATCCGAAACAAGAACTAATTTATCATAATATCCCACCATAAGGAAGATATTTTTTATTTTTTTTTGGCAGCAAGAAAGATATTTCTTTGATGCGTGTGTAAGTAGCGTGTTTGATATTTGTGTATGTGATATAGGTATAGTTGAACAAATTGTGTAAAGGTTACTTTTTCAAAAAGCAAAAATAGCTTGATTATACATAGTTATAGATACTTAAAAACATTTAAGAAAGCAATAAGCATCTTTGAAAATGACTCAGGTGGGGTAAAAGTGCATCATGGCATATGATCCCTTTGCATGAGCACATTTGATTATCGGTAGAATACGGATAAGAAACCGAAGCAATGCAAAGAGAAATATGCAATAAAGGATAACATTCTTGTTGCGCCTCTAGGTAAGGGTCTTGTACACGAATAGCGTTTAGAGGCGAATTCTTCTTACAATAGAGTTCTCGAAAGAGGCCCAAAAGAAAAGAAAAGAAAAAAAGATAACATTGGAGTATCTCTAGTCTAACAACAGCCAACAGCAAGCAATTGATAAATACTACATCAGCTCAGGACTATTATAACAGCAAATTTTAGTTAATATACCCATTAATCATCATGAACAAATATATTCTTATTGTTTTTTTTGCAGATCTATGTTGTTCAAAGTACACAGTACACTCTAGGATGTCATTACATGATCTCTTGTGTACCTTTCAGAATATTGAAGAATGCATTGAAGTGCAGGATAGTGCAAAACTCCACTAGAAAAGGTAACCAATATGGAAAGTGGCACATTCTGCCGAGATGACAATTAATGTCGACATTGTACATGTTTCGGATAATTCAACACCATTATAGGTACATTTAACATGCATTTCGATATACATATACTAGTATATGTTCGTCCAGCAAAGATCAAAACTTTGCTGTACATCATTTGTGTCAAGGCACACTCGGTAGAGAAGGAAGATGTGCAATACCTTTTAAAGTCAGGATGATGCTATTTCCCCAGAATTCAATATGACAACTTTGCTTTTCGGTATCCCTTTTTGCGTACCTCGCCCCTCAATCTTGTAGACGACATCCATTCCTGACAATACTTCACCAAACACAACGTGCCGACCATCCAACCTTCAATGTCGAAAGCACAAATAAAAGATATTAAAGTTCAAATGAAGTATAAGTCAAGGTTTGTTAAAATTATTGTCTACCTCTTAACTAAGCACTCGTAAAACCAGAAATACACACATAAATCATACATTCGTTTACGTCGAACAAGGATATGTCCCTGTAATTTAGTGTGTGTGTGGATCATATGTTGATAACTGAAGTTGGTGAGGAGGAGGAGGGAAAACAGAGTTGATGTTCTTAACAGGATGAGGATGGCATATATAAGGCTTTCTTTTACGCGAGGGCAATTTCCATTGAACATATGTCACAATACATCGACAGTTTTTTGCTTATGAATTTATTTCAAATAGAAGATAAATTACGAGGATAACTACCAGCTAAATTATGCTCCTTCCACAATGTGTCCAGAATATTTTTTCAACAACCGGCTAATTCATGAATTTGTCTAAAGCTCCCAGAACACGAACTTATTTCAACATAGGTACTGCTTTCTTCTACGTACCTTATGAATTTATCAGGTCTGAAGACGACTTTGTCGTTTAACACTTATCACGAGGCTTTTGTTTTCTTTCCAAATCTTTCCATTTTTGGAGAGATTTTGCTCATTAAAGGGAAAGAAAATAGCCTTGTTAATCATTTCCCTCCCTTCCCTTAGTCACCAATTGCTGTCCAGACGGTGGAAAAAAAGACCACTTCCTCTCACTTCGTCTCATTCCTCTCACATAACTTGTCTCCTTCCCTCCCCCTCCCCCTCCTCCCTAAGTTTCTACCAAACAAGCTGTTCTGCTCTCCTGTCGAAGACCCAGAATCTACTCATAGGCCCATCTCTGGCAGTGGGCCACACCAGCATGCTGTCTGTCATGTATTTAGCATGGTCTGGCACTGCAAGGCGCAGTGCTTACCTGCCGAAGCCATTTTTGTGCCTGGACTGGGATTTAGGAGAACTTGGTATGAACACAGAACAGCTCCACCACCAGAAATTTTCTGCTGCCAATGCTCAATAGCTTATTTTTTGTGCCTTGTATAATTTACTTGTCATATACTTCCTCTGATTCTACATTAATGTAATATTTTCACTTTTGCACTATTCAGTTAGTCAGTTACAAACTTTGACCACAAATTTTACAACTATATTATGTAAAATGTTTGTTGGATTAGTCTTAATGTATATTCAAATATCAACTATTTTACAATTTTCCTGATTGATAATTAAAGACATTAAAGGTTAAAGTTGTATGTTGGCACATGTCGTAGTTGCCTGTTTGTATGGAAACAAAGGAAGGAGATCAAATCGTACACTTTAATCAAGTATAACGTTTGTTTTAAAACATTGTTCTTAATTTGCTGTCATTGATTGAGCAGCAAAGTTAGTTGACACCAATACAAAATGTACTCATAAATATATATACCCTTTTTGTCCCACAGATATTGCCCACCAATCTATTTTATCTGCCCAACTTCATCATCCACGTTAGTTACTAAACAATATATACCCAACCATCTTTCCCTACACCTAAAGTCCTACTGTACTAACATAGATTATTAGAGCACCCAATACCCAGTTTATACTTCTTATACTAGTGAAAGGTCAATATGGGGTAATATTTGTGGGACACCAAGAGTGTAATACAATTAAAACTCTTCGCATGACTTCACCAATGGAAAGGCCATGTACTATGGCTTAGTTGGCCTTTTGGCTCAGTCGGATCGAGCCTAAAACAGAAGAGTTCCATTATGCTGTGTGAGGAGCTATGTCACTACTCACTAGCAGCCTCCAACATGCCAGCACAGTTCCATTGTTGAAGCATGCCAGCATGGCCAATATAACTTAGAGACTTTAGCCTCATACAAGTTGTCGTTAGACTTGCGAACCTCCCCCCCCTCCCCCCCCCCAAAAAAAAAAATTAAATAGGAGCTAAGGTTGCCACAACCTCCTTTTGGGGATGGGGAGAAAGACGTAAAAGCCAAAGAGGGCGCAATAATACTCACCATCAGACATTATGGATGTTCTACATAAAGTCTGCCACAAATTGTCAAGAATAAACAAAAACTTTCTAGAAGCAGGGACATCAGATATTCAGGTTCTCTATCCAAAATGACGCTCTCTTTTAATTGCATTACACTTAACTAAATAGTAAAAACCATAGATTAACAGCTTACCAATTTGTTTTAACAGTTGTAATAAAGAATTGTGACCCATTGGTATCTGGTCCAGCATTTGCCATTGAGAGAAACCCTAGCCAAGAGAAACAGTAATTATATTTTGGCAAATGGACAGCACAAAAAGATTAAGAGTAAGCAAACAACTGCATGTAAAACTGCAATTTATTATTATTCCTATCATGACTCATTTTAGTGGTGGTGGGCTCGTGGCGGTCACAGCTTGACAGAATTGGTGATTTGGCAAAGTGTGAATCATAGGGTACCTAAACCCTCCAATAGATACCTCCACTTGAACAAATCGCCATAGCAAGGCTGAGTTAGTGCAAAAAGAAGGGGGAAAGAATACCCAAAAGAAGGGTGAAAGCTAGCCTCTCATGTTGTATTCTGTACTGCCCCGTCCTAAAAAAAAGTTCTCCACAGAACCTCACCAAGGTTGAATATGTAAAAGAAATATACATGGTAACTTGATTTACCTGGACCAGTGTGCTTCAGCTTGAAGTTCTCATCTGCAAACTTTTCACCATATATAGACTCCCCACCGCGGCCATCGCCAACAGTAAAATCACCTCCCTGAATCATAAAGCTTGGGATGATCCGATGGAACATGCTTCCTTTATAGTGCAGAGCTTTCCCGCTCTTTCCAGTTCCTTTCTCCCCTGCAACGATAAGTGATCCACTTAGGCTATATTTTTCATATCCAACCTGCCTTTAAAATTCCAGTCACCCTACTCATTAGTCACAATCCTTGATTGCTTTCTGATGATCGATTCCCAAACATGCAAAACTTCTCTCTTCTTATCACACGGATGTAGCATGAAGCACAAATACTTCCAGAAAAATACTGAAATATAGGATAGTGAAACTCCAAGTAGTTCATAGAAAGTATAGGCAAGAAAATATACTAACTGAAGCTTAAAGCCTTTATAAGCTAGCACAATGGCACATGAAATTGCTGCCATGTTCTCTTAATTGTTACCATATCTTTGGTTTTCTGCTGACTTTTGACAGATGAACCTCCAATCAATGCAATAAAGACTAGACAATTCAATGATCTATAAAGCACCTATTACATGGCAATACTGAACTTATTTAAAGGAAATTCTACACGTAACCCAAATGGCTCATTTGGAGGGCAGTTGTAAATAGCGGTGTCGGTGATGAATTTACAAGGAATTTTGTCAGAAAAGTCCCGTGCCAACGTCCATGATGATGCTTGTTCATCCGAAAAACAAGCGTTTTCTTCATATATTTCCAATACAATCCATTGCCACTTTAGAGGTAGTATAGAGTGGTTATAGAAAATTTTGTGACCAAAAACACATGTTGGAGATGGACTTCCTTTCTACGCCAAACGAGCTATCTTATACCAAAGAACAATATAGAATTTACACTAGCTATTTCCTAAAAGATATTATTTCTGGATTATGAAAAAAATAAAAAATCATGCATCCAAACTGTAATTAAAAGCTAAGAATTCTACTTTCAGCTTCTTATACATAGCCCTTCATGATACCATCAGCAGTTTTCTTTAGTTTATATAAAAGGAGTGACAAGGTTAATGTTCCCATTGCGTTGAAAGATATAACACAAGGAAACCATATAAAGAGAGCATTTGTATGGCTGAACATGCAAAACAAGTTGAGCCCTAGCCTCAAAATCTTGAAGTCTTTCAAGATCATTGCCTTTTAGGGAAGAAATATGAATATCAGATATAGCTTGACAGGCGTATCCTCATTACACTTACTGAATCCATTAATAGATGCAAAAACTAAAGGAAGGGAGCAAAAGTTACATGGCTAACCCGTGCATAGAGCTCGAAAATTCTCTGCAAAGAAAAATAATTTTCCTATCAGTAAAAATATATCAAAGTGAATGGAATCCATTAAAGTTATAAAATTAGAAGTATTTCATGTACTCTGAGAAACTGTACCTACAGTTCTGGGGACTGTTTTTCCAAAGAGGCCTATCACGATTCTTCCTGAAAAATACACAAATGACAATCAGATTTTCCTCATATCATAGCATTTATATAAACCAATAGTTCCAGAACATAGCATATGCAAAATTATTGACTTAGGCTGCTCTCAAAATATCCATACATGCTAGATGGAATTTTACATAGAGCCATCTTATTCTTGAACATCTTCCAGGGACCAGCCGAAGTCTCTGATATTTTCTCTAATGGACTTATTGGACTATTAGTGATTTGAACTCTTATATATAAACCAACAAATATCAAAGCAACATTATTTTAACCCTAATCCTTCACTTAGATATGATCATATATTGAGGAGAAAATAACACAGAAAAAAAAGAAAAAGTTAGCCCTTTTGTTTTACGGTACTCAAGTAATGCTGGACCGACTTTAGCATTGTTATTGTTTCTCCATTTCTCTCTCTCCCTTCGCTCCAACAATTACACAAACCCCATCCAGAAGAACTGAAAGAAAAAAGGGGGAAAAATCACATCTACATTTGGTGAGTTGGTTGAAAGGGAGGAAAGTGTCAAGACTTGGATCAAATGATTCAATCTCCAGAGTCACAACTCACAAATGCAATCAGCTAGGCTACAGTCTACATCCCAGATTGCACATTTTTGAAGTGTAATTAACCCCGTTATCTAGTATAGGGGCTACTTATTTATGCAGACTTGGGAGGTACAGCATCATAGAGCCTTACCCAGCTTACTGCAGGGAGGAGGTATCTACGCCATTAATTATCATTTAACAGTACCATACATCTGTCGTGGAGTAAGGGTATTATATTTATATATAGCAAATTGATTAGAGGCTTTTATATAGATT
Source organism: Beta vulgaris subsp. vulgaris (assembly GCF_026745355.1). Lineage (NCBI taxonomy): Eukaryota > Viridiplantae > Streptophyta > Magnoliopsida > Caryophyllales > Amaranthaceae > Beta > Beta vulgaris. Next base: position 55,800,854 of record NC_079203.1, read on the forward strand.
TTCAATGAAGTAAATTACTAGCGCCTCCAACTTTGTCAAACGACAAACACAGGTATAGTTGTACAGAAGACAAGATAATTGATTCAGTCCACCTCTACTTTGACGGTTTGACCCATTATATAAATTGAGGCCATTTTATATTTTTAAGCTAATGCAGAGTTCTCGTAGAGAAGGTGTGCTTATTCCATTAAAACTAACCATGCCAATACACCCTCTATGAAGATATATAATGCAGCATATACTAGCTATTCTCTCAAGATTGATCTACAGTCCTCAAGTAAGAGGGCTATATGCTTCTCGAACTTTTTCAAGGCTAGACTATGTAACCACATGGTGCGTGCAACTAGTAAAAAGTTCCAAGTAAACTATGCAATAAAGGTAGCTTATACCAGTCATCATGGAGAAGTGATAATAAGATGCATCATGCAGGCAGTGACAAGTAACTATGCTTAACACGTAAGGACTGTGAATTATTGGCATCTTTGCAATATTTCATGCTAGTATTTCTTCACAAACCAATACTTCCAACAAATACACAAACCCTACAAACAAATTTCTCGCTAAGCTACTTTGATCACGAGCAAACAATACACCCTCTGCTCCATTATTCTTTTTATCGCATCCGAAGTCATTGTTCCATCTTATCGCGGTGAACTTCTCTAAATTTTCATCCTACATTCCACAACAAACCACCCACTTTTTGCTCGCTACTTCAAAAACCATTACTAAAATGCACCTAAAAAGCAAATTTGAGCAAAGATTTCGGCACACAATAATAACCACATATATCCCTTTTTATCATCTCCCCAAGTCCCCAATCTCATTAAACACCTCAAAATCTCATCAAAAACTTCAATACAACACATACCAGCAGGCATCCCATCGATCTCGACATCGAAGAAAACCCTATGAGTCACTTGCTTCATTCCATCATCAGACACATTCCCCTAAAACACACAATTACCAATCATATAAATACCAATATAATACAATAAGACATGTAAAATTGCCAAAAACCCTAATCATTATAACAATTAACCCACCTCATTATCTCTCTCAAGATCTCCACTTTTTATGTGTGGATCATTGTCTTTTTGCACTTGAGATGATCCAGGATCACTTAAATGATTCTGCAGTGTGTCCCCAAAAAATTAAAGCTGGAATAAAATAAATTAATAACACCCAAAATATATATTTATATTTTATAACAAAAATGTCTGTTTTTTTAAGTATATTATTTTTTCCCAAAAGCTCAACTCTTTTCTTCTTCTACTAATAACGAACATAATTTTTAATTGACATGATAAATTAGTCAGCAGATGGAAACCCAGAAATGGAAAAAATAAACATGAAATAATAGTCTACAAATTTATAATTAATAATATACTTGCAAACCAAAAATGAAATTGAAATTGTGATACAAAATAAAAAATATAAAAAGAGAAAAAAAAGAAGAAGGTAAAATTAGAAAAATAAATACCAGAATAAGAAGTAAGAATCCAAAAAGAGCAAGAAGCCATAGTAGTGCAGGTAGTATAATCCGCTTCTTCGATATCGCCATTATTTTGCAGTTCACTTTATTTCCTTTTTTTTTTATTTCTGCTGAAATTCTTAAGAAAATTTTCAGAAACCTTAATTTTCTTTTCTCCTTTTTGGTGGGGAAATACCGAAATAGTTACTTTATGGACCAAGATTATATTTTTGCGAAAGGGGCCCAATGTCCTAAAATAGCCCATTTTATGTATCCATATTTATTACCCACTCCATTTCTCCACCCCTTCACTAAAAACTACTCCCTCCGATCTTTATTATGTTACTCGTTTCTTTTGCACAAAGTTTTAGGAGAAACAATATCGTGAGACATAGAATGAAAGAAAAACTATTATTTTATGTTAAAGTTGAATGTATGTGTGATAGAAAGTTAGTGGTCTTATTCCAAAAATAGTAAATTAATAAGGGACATCCCAAAAAGAAATACGGGTAAACTAATAAAGATCGGAGGTAGTAAAAATGATATGAAAAAAATTCCACAAATGATGATTAGGAGTAAAAAACAAATCGTTAAAAATTAAATGAAGGAATTTTGTATCATTTTGATATGTATTTGTTTAGTTTTGACTTGTATTGTAGATGTTGTATGAGTATGACTTTGAATTAATTAATTAATTTTATTTTTTTAAAAAAAAAAAGAAAAATAAAGGAATTTTGTGGTCACATGTTATAAAAAGTGGTGCATTTGATTTATGTGTCTCATAAAGTAATATTTGTGGTTGGTTGATCATTGATGTCTCTAATATATTACGAAAATATTTGAGTAATCAAATTCGCCACATAAATCTATATAATCAAACTCCTGACCTCTTATTATGAATTAGCTTATATTTATCGAATTTTATATCCATAAAATCCCTTATATGCCCTGTAAAGTATTTTTGCAAAGTGGCAGTCAACCCCTTCCTCCAGCCATGAAGTTGGAGTGTTCGATGTTTCCTTAAAGTGTTTTATTCCATGTAATGAAGTAATGCACGCACTCAAAAAAAAAAATTAATCAATGCATTGTATAAGGTTAATTCTAATCTGATTTTGGATGACAATATATCAAATGCATGAGATCTTTTTATTATATTTTGATAATATATACAAACTACATTAAGGCTACGCCCATGCTGGTGCCAAAAAATAGTCTAACTACATACAAGTTCATTGGAGTTTTTAGGTACTGACTAGCAAAAAATAAAGCCACCAACTAGCTTACTACGTCAAGTTCAAGTCGGTTATAGGATGAGGTTTAAGTTGAAACTAAGCAGCAATAAATAAAGCCATCAACTAACTTCCTATGTTGCTCGGAATTGGGAAATTGCATCCGATCTAGATTCATATCCAAGTGTACGACTCGTTATTTTGTAAAAACTTTTTTGTGATGTTGGCCCAAGATGAAGTTTCCTATCATGATTCATATCCAAGTGTCTAGAATCGTACATGAATATACTTGAAATGAAATGAAAAATGCGATTAATATAAGTCAAATCAGCTAAGTCGTTATAAGATGAGGTTAGAAATCGACAAACATTTACAGCAAGGACAATAATAAACTAGACAAATCTTAACTGAAGCTTGTTTTCAACGATAGAAACATACAAGTTGAGTTCCATAAACAAAACACATATCAAATTCAAACTCCTCAACAACTTAACACAACATACACAGAAGTAAAAGCGTGCAAATTGGAAGCTTCTTCGGTAGTTCAAAGTTAATGGTCTCCCTCTAACATTTTTGATATGACAATGACATTTTAACACCAAATGAACACGTTTATGAATCTTTGAACTTTTCAAATGGTCTTCCACGTTACTTACTCGTATCTTACTCAGAGAATCTCACCTTTGGAAAATCAAACGTGGTGATTACTTTTACTTCTTTTCTTTTTATCTGTTTCATAGTAATTCTTTAATTTAGATAGTACAACCTACTTAATTAATTTTAATTTATTCTTCCTAGAAAGCCATGTAGAAACTTTGTTTAATGAAATCGAAACTAATTCTTGTTTCGGATAATATGTGTCGAATCATTTATCGATATATATTTGAAGTTTTCAAAAATAGAAATAGTATTTTATTTTTAAATGATTTTTTTTCTTATAAAGACCAACATGAATATTGTACTGTAGTTGGTTAGCGCATTAGCATATTAAATGAGAGGTTATGAGTTCGAGTCTTGAAATAAAGTAATTTTTAATCTATTTGTTTAAGAAACATTGGAGGAATATGCGTTGATTATTGTGATTCATGAGAGGAGTTGCTGCCTTTGGTTGTGTTGTGGTATGCGACAAATGCCCAATGGTAATAAAGTCTATTAAAAAGTTCGTTGTTTAGTACTACACAATATATGGCATTATAGCACCACGACAAATATACTCACTCTCTTCATCAGTTCATACTTACCAGTTATATATACGAAAATATCGGGAGATAATTCTGATATTTCTGTTAAGTTCACACTTATCAGTTAAGTAGTATATGATTATAGAATATCGGGAGATAATTGTCATATTTCAGTTAGTATTGTTTGTAATTCATTTTACCGTTATATTTTTTTATAAAATTTTTATAAAATTGAGTTATTGTAGAGGATCATGATAATAACCCAATTATAATAAAGATTTTTATTATTGATTAAACGATCGTTGTCAATTTGTCATGCTTATGCATCCACTTTTGTCACTTTTATTCATTCAATAAGCCAAAATTTATGTCGATAACATATATTGATATCTAGAAACATGCCATCAAAAGTCTCAAACCATGACCAAGCTAAGCTTGGCCTAGTATTTAATGGTAAGGAAATAACATTTCTATCTTCAAGGCTGAGAGTTCAATTCTCACCACTAGTACTTTGGAAGAGGAGATCCCCTTGCCACCACCCTCCCTCCGACTCTCAAAGTGTATGCTCGCTAACCTGAGTCAAGTTAACTTGCTAATGGTTCCGATTTAATACTCCCTCCGTCTTTTTTTATTTGCTACAAGCACTTTTTCACAAAGACCAAGGAGGGAGTGGGGACCATTGACATAAATAGAATTAACAAAAAAGCAAATAGGTAAATTGTGGGACCTATGTATTATATATGGAAACATTTACAAAATCAAGAAGGGAGTGATGGCAAATTTGTAAATAAAGTGTGGGACCTATGTACTATATATGGAAATATTTGCAAATGTAGCAAATAAATTGAAACACCCCTAAATGGCAAAATGTAGCAAATAAAAAAAGACGGAGGGAGTATGATCCTTTATCTTACCATCCTAAAGAAAATGAAGTCTCAGACAGTGAAACCAATAACCTCAACTTTGATCATTAGAGACTTATCATATGATCTATAAAATCTTAGACCTCTCTTCCAAAAACAAATAAAAATATATTCCTTAAGTCCATAATCACACTCCATGTACACGTTTATTTTTCATCTGTTTCACATCGGGTTTTACACTTCTGTTTTCGAAAAGACCTCTCTAATCTTTTCAAAAAAAATAACCAATTAATTTAACTTTTTATATAATTTTGCACGCATGATCTCCATATAAGACTACTAATCTTCATATATAAGGCAACACATATGAAACACCCAAAAATAAAATAAAAGAAGATTAACTACCTATTTTAATTAAACAAATACAAACAAAAAAAATCACATATCTATTTCTATTATATATAAAAAAAATTATATGTTTTCGCGCACATAACGTGATTAGAACAACACCACTATAGAAAACAAAAGTTGAGCTACCCATACGGCGGGAAAACGAAACGAAGCCGTGTTAAGCTAACTGTTATATAACGGTCAACATGGTAGAATAAGGACAACAAACACCCTATAAGATAAAAAGAAATCTAACCAACCACCAATCATATTCATAAATCAAACAAAAAAAAACCCAACTTTAAATACTCTTTCTTTTTTCCATTTCACAACAATCAAAATCTCTCTTTTTTCCACATTCATCTTTCCTCCATACTACCACTATCAAAACCCAACATACATAACATACAAAATCACACAAATTTGATCAAATTTCTTCAATAATCTTCGATCTACAACAAAACCATATAATAAAAATCCAATCTTTATCAAATTTTACAACATATAATTAAAATGGGAAGTAGTAGTACACATCATAATTACAAAATGTTCATGTGTTTCAACAGAAAGTTTAAGATCAATGATACACAACCACCATTTGATGTGGTTGAAGCTTTTACAATCTATGCTGAAAAAGGGACCCACATGAATCAAACACAACTACATCGTTTTATGGTTGAGTTTCAAGGTGAAGATATGTCAGAAAACGACACCGTTCGTGTTCTTGATGATATTCTTCGTCGTAGAAGACATTTAAGCAAGTTTACAAGGCATCAGTTGACTCTTGATGATTTCTTCTTTTTTTTGTTCTCTGATGATCTTAATTCTCCTCTTAATACCCAGGTAGATTTTTATTTTTGTTAATTATTACTTTTGTTACTGTAATTTTTTGTTCATTTGTTACTGTAACTTTTTTTTTTTATTGTGGGGGAAATGTTGTGTTATGATTGAGATAGTAAAATGTTGAGATTTATTGTGATTGAGATTTGAGACCACTAAATTTGACTTTGAATTAAGGAAGTTTAATTGAATATATTTTTTGGGGTTTTTAGATAGGGAATGTTAAATTGTTATAGATTGATGTGAATGTTAAATGTAGTTTTTTTAATGTAGTAGTATCAATTTAGGAATTTATGACATAATCACTCGTCAATCGATGTAATTTGTGTTTATTTATGGCTTTATATATCAAATCTTAACTTTGGGGTTTGTGATTGAAAGGGTAAAGGGGTTTTGGAGAATGATGTGGAATGACTTGAAGAAAGATGAGATAATATGAGTGAAATGGTTAAATTTGTGTTAAGATTAAGTTAGTGTTGTTTTAAGGAGGAATACTGTAATTGGAATTTTGTTGGTGAAATGTTGGTGTTGAGGGGGTACTTGTTGATGGATCAATCTAGTTTTATATCATGAGGCATTAAATTGGGAATCGGGTTGTTTCCGATGCCTGTATTGCTTGCTTTGAGGTTTTGGAATTGATCTTCAACCTTAGGAGGAATGTAGTTTAGTGGGTACTTGTAAATTTTGATGGAATAGTAATTTTTTGTATGAATAGAGTTTATGTGCCTCTTTTTTGGAATAGCATTTGCCTGCATTTCTTTTACCAAATTTGGAGATTGGTGGCGTTTCCTGTGAATTGGGTTTATTTACACAAATGAGGACTGAGGAGATTGTACTAGAGAAAAGGTGATCCATAGATGCGATTCGTTGTAGAATTTGCTCACTTTCTGGCCTTATACTTTCATTTGTACCCTGATTATCTGGAAATAATTGTTAGTCCAAATTCTTTAAGGCTTTAACATGATTTTATTATATTGCAATCACTTTAAATAAGTGAGGATACTTTAGGGAGTTTATCATATTGTAATAGTTGTCAGTCTAATCATCTTTCCATCACTTTGTCTTAGTGGAGATACTTTAGGTAGTTTACATAGAATGTATTTCTTTTTCTGTCTGAACTCTGAAGGTAATATTCTCAGTCGTCTTTCCTCAAAGTAAACATTTTCTTACTTTTTTGCGCTAACTCAATGGTAACTCTGATCCAGGAAAGAAGGTAGCAACAAAGCAATCTTTAATGTTATTGTTTTACATGTATCTGACCGTCTTTGTGCTGGTTACTACTATTAGCAACGCTCTCATATCCTGGCAAATAGGATGTACAGATCTGGAAACTTGTAACTTGACTATGTTTTTATCTCTTAATTGACACATAATGCTATGAATGATCTCATGTAGGGAACATTTTATTTTCTGCTCTTGACATAGTGCATATGTTATTCACAGGTGCACCATGATATGACTGCTCCTATGCAACATTATTTCATATTTACAGGTCATAATTCTTATTTAACGGGGAATCAACTAAGTAGCGACTGCAGTGATGTACCAATAATCAAGGCGTTGCATAGAGGAGTCAGGGTGATTGAACTTGATATATGGCCTAATTCAGCAAAAGATGATGTCAATGTTCTTCATGGAAGGTGTAGACTTGTTCTGTTCTTTCTCTAAATTTGGTATATGTGCCGTGCCATTGGTTATTGTTTAACAACTAACTTATTTTTCTTCAGTATCTTTTTTTCAATTGCTTCACTTTGTTTTCACGTTTGCCAACACACAACTTTGACTATGAATATCTTTCGTCATCCTATTTCTTACATACTAATAGTAATACTTGTTTCCATGTGTTATATGTGTCAAAATGAAGCAGAGGAAATACCTCTTTAGACCATACTGATATATGTTTCCATGTGTTGGTGTTAAAAAAAAAAAGCAGAGGAAATATCTCTTTAGATCTTCTTAGCTCTTATCTTTTGAACTTTTTAGGACCTTAACAACTCCAGTATCACTCCTCAAATGCTTGAAGTCTATCAAAGAACATGCTTTTGCAACATCTCATTATCCATTGATAATAACTTTGGAAGACCACCTTACTCCTGACCTTCAAGCTAAAGTCGCAAAGGTAGCTTTCCGTGAACCTTAATATGTCTCCTACACGTTTTTGTTTGTTTCTTTTCATAATGACTTATTGGCTTTGATTTTAGATGGTTACTGAAATATTTGGGGAGATGCTGTACTGTCCCGAAACGCGCTTAGAACAATTTCCTTCACCAGAAGAATTGAAGTTCAGAATTATTCTTTCAACCAAACCACCAAAAGAGTACCTTGAGGCCAAACAAAGCAAAGATAAAGGGAGCACTTCACCTGGTTCATCTGGAGATGATGCACAGCCCAATGAGGCTCCAGGTGATAGTGAGAGTGATCAGGATGATGAAGATTGTGATACTGGTTCTGAAAGTAGTAAATCTGGTCAGTTGGTTTCCCCACAGTACAAGCGTCTGATTGCAATTCATGCTGGGAAACCGAAAAATGGGTTGAGAGAATCACTTAGAACTGGTTTGGACAAACTTAGACGTCTTAGTTTGAGTGAACAAGCTCTTGAAAGGGCAGCCTCGAACTATGCACCTGATGTTGTGAGGTGAGTTCGTGTTGTCTTGCAGTAAGCTGTTATGAGTTTCCTCACAGGAGCAATTTCTGCTGTCTTTTTCTTCTAAACTCGCTTATTGTTGTCTTGCTGTTTCCATTTGAAAAATGTAGGTTCACACAAAAAAACTTTTTAAGGATTTATCCCAAGGGAACACGTATTAGATCTTCGAACTACGAGCCATTGGTTGGATGGATGCATGGGGCTCAGATGGTTGCATTTAACATGCAGGTAGATTTGGATAACTTTATTTCATGTGCCTTTTATATGAACTGCTTTTATACGATATTTTAGGAGTAAGGCTATGTAAAAAAAAAGGATCTTACAAGATTCATAGGGCTGTAGGGGCCTTACGGAGTACTGGTGCTTGTTATTGCAGTTCAAGACAAATTAGTTTAATATGCCATAAAATGAAATTATCATAGCTCTACTCATCTTTGCTATTCAGAAGATACAGCTGATGTTAAAGTTTGCTAGAACATCGTCTCCTTAGGAAACAAGTTCCTATTAACTTGCTGATTTTTATGTTACTCGGAGTTTTAATATACCTCGAGTACCTGTATCAGTTCTTCTACATTTTCGTTATGTGTATGGAGTTATGGGCACTTTCAAGGCTTCGTTTTTGGCCAAAATATGTTTTTCTATGAATTAGACACATACCCGTGTTGTGACATGAAAACCCAATTTCGTGTAACTTAGTCATATTGCCATATTGATCGATGATATCTTGAACACTTCTTTTAATGAGATCCAGTGATGTTGAGAAGGCGTGACTGATTAGAGGACTCAGATATATGGAATTAAGAATACAACTATATTCTAACAATGAACCTCTTTGCCTGGTACTTATTCAAATCGGCTTATGTTTTCTATTCATTGCTCAGTTGTTTAGTGTCCTATCACCGATATGATGATTCATTTCTTGGTGTTCCATTTTTTGGCCGTTGGAATAAATGCAATATATATTCTTCCTATACCAATGCAGGGATATGGTAAATCTCTGTGGTTAATGAACGGGATGTTTCGATCTAATGGTGGTTGTGGCTATGTAAAAAAGCCTGATTTTCTGATGACAAAAGGTTCAAATGATGAAGTATTTGATCCAAAGGCACCGTTAGAAGTGAAGAAGACTTTAAAGGTCAGTTGATAAACGATCACTTTAGATTTTGGCTGAGCCACTGTTCTTCTGTTGATATATGCATCACTTGCAGGTCAGAGTTTACATGGGCGACGGATGGCGCTTGGATTTTAGCAAAACTCACTTTGATACTTTTTCTCCACCAGATTTCTATGTGAAGGTTAGTCTATTATCTCACAGTGTATAGTGTATACAATGAATTGGCATGGCTCTGATGTCAATTTCACGGTGTCTGATTTGTTCTCCATCTGATCATTTAGCAGCAGTCTTCTTAGTTCATCTTATTAGTGGTATGACTTATGAGAATGGCTAAGGGTATGCAAATTGCTATCTTTGTAATACCTCGTCTTCTTTATTGATCGGAGAATGCTATTAACTTGACTAATGTCGTGGCAACACATTCAATCAAGCCGCATGATCTTGTCATTTTGCATTCAAATGAGTAGATTCTCTAAGCATCATTGTGCATACAAATGGTGAAATAATCCATAGTTAAGTCTCATGAAGTTCAAAGAACTTGTGTTAGGAGGGTCATTTAAATGCAAAATGTTGTTTTAGAGTAATATTTTATGATAGAATTAACTCACTTAAGGTTGGTTTTCTCTGTGATCTTTCTTTATTAAGGATATTACATGGCTTTAATAAAATACCCTTTTGTAATAGATGTATAATTCTATCCTCTACTTATTCAAGCAATTAACGACATTTTAAGGATCCAAAATACGGTTCAGGTCTAAAAGTTATGTCTAGTACAGATAGGTTCAGCAAAATTAAGGTGAAAGGATCGCACCCAATATCTTTCGGACATTCTGCATAGTACATATATGTGATTATAAATTTTGGACAGGGTGGGTAACTTCCTTAATAACTCTGTTGTAATGTGAGCAGCTTCGCATACTGGGTGTTCCAGCAGATTATGCCAAGGAGAAAACAAAAGTGATTGAAGATGATTGGGCACCTGTATGGGACCAAGAGTTTACGTTCCCTTTAACTGTTCCAGAGTTGGCTCTGCTTCAGATTGAAGTAAGAGAATATGACATGTCAGAGAAGGATGACTTTGGAGGCCAAGCATGTTTACCATTATCAGAGCTTAAGACTGGAATTCGATCAATCAGACTCCATGATAGGAAAGGAGAGAAACTCCCGTCTGTCAGGCTACTGATGAAGTTTCAGTTTGTTTGAGTTATAGTTTAAGCAGTCTATGAAGTGCGGAAGCCTTGGGGAACTGAGGCTTCCTCGTTTCCAAAATCTTCCCATCCCCAATCCTCAAGCCATTTCCGTGTTAATGCATGAAATGAGGAATTGACTAGTGTCTTAGAGTTCCTCAGTACTGAAACCTCAGCTGTTTTCGTGTTACCCAACTGCGGATATTAGAGTGCATACTATATAGCAGCCTAGTTCACTGTTCTGAGTGGCTTGCCTTGCTCGAAGACTTCAATGATCTGAGTATTGTAAGAGAGAAAATTAGCTGATCATGCAAGGCAGATGTTAATTAGGTTTCTGGAATGGTATATTTTCATTTCTTATTGCTAGTTCTTAAGCACAATTCTGTACTGTTTATCCTTGATATTAACTTGAACTTGAAGCAAGGAATGTACTAACAGTAGAAGTTGTCCTATGTTGAAGCAATATATTGTTATGAGATGATGAGAAGTTCTTAAGCTCATTGATCTTGTTCTTGTTATTGTAATAGATTATGAAATAATGAGATAATAGTAGATTTATCAACTTAGGCAATTATTTTGGATAAATTTACGAGAAACAACCTTTTATAAACACATTTTTTTGTGAGAAACAACCTTTTAAATTTATTTTGGCTTTTACAACCTTAAACAAAATTTGTTTGCGAGATAAGACCTCAAGGCTATTTTTCGACGTTAATTTTCGATCACAAGCATTGATCAAGACATTTAACACCTTTAAGTGCGAGGATTGCACTTAGAAAACACCTTGATCAACGCCTAGAAACGAGAATCAAGGTCGGAAAAAAGCCTTGAAACCTGATCTCGCAAAAAACAAAATTTAGTTAAGGTTGTTAAATGCCTAAAAAAATTTAAAAGGTTGTTTCTCGCAAATAAGGAATCATAAAAGGTTGTTTCTCAGAAGTTTCACATTATTTTGCTTCTTGTTCTAATGCTACAAAAGCTAAAAAATAGTTTCAATAATGTGATTATTGCATATAATTCAATGGTAATAGTAATTGATGCTAACAAACAGAGATTATCTCATTTTTCATATATTTCCTCTTACATAGACAAACTTAAGCAACTATTCTAAGTAGAAACTGCTAAAATTGCTTATTTTTAGTTCCCCTTGGTGCAATCAGCTGGCTTAAAAGAGACTTTTCCTTCCTCAAGATCATACCCTACCAAATAATTTCCTTGTGCTATGTTACCAAATAATGCTACATTATCTGCAGCTACCATAGCAAAACACACCACATCTTCTGATACTTTAATAAAAGTATTTACAGGCATCAGTTGCACATCAGCCCCTGTAAAATGTGCTGTTATATTTGGAATGTTTAGATGTTCATCATCTTGGTAGCACAACTGCAATGTCCCAAAGGGATCCTCTACTGGTCTTCCCTGAATAGCCTGACCCAATGCATTAACCAAATCGTCGAAAAAATCCGTGGGTAAGAATGTTAATGTGGTACCTGAGTCGATGATAATGTTTCCCTCATCAACCTCATAATCAACACTTGATATGGAAGAACGTTTTGAAAAGACTAGTCTATTTTTTCCGACACTTATTCCCTCTAAGGTAAGGAAATAGAAAGTGTTCGGACTCTTTTTAACCAAGGGTGTGGAAACAACACCATGACCTGATACTTCTCCACTCGTTCCAAAATTAATTTGACTCGTGATATTCCCTTCTTGAGAGAAGGGAATCAAGCAATAGGAAAATTTCCTACCAATTGACGGGCTTAATTGGGACACTAATGAGAGAGGCCCACCCCCAAGACCAATGAGGCCCGAACCATCTTCTTGAAAACTACCAACATTGTTATGACCACATCCAAATGCAACCCTAGAAAATGAGGTAGTGTTATCATTTTGCTGCGACTTAAAAGTGAGGGTTTCTGTAGCCACATCTCCTAAAGTATGAGACGTATCACCATATTTATATGAGTAGCTACAAGTACCTTTACTAGAGCATGAGCCTTGGCTAGGGTCTAAATATTTGCATGCTTTAGAACCACAAGGTAAAACTTTATAAGAGGAAGACTTAGTAGGGTTAAAAATAGGGATATCTTGTTTATAACACTCAACACAAGGTAAACATTGTGTCCAAATGAGATCACTTCCGGTGTCAACTATCCCAAATTGAGCCACCGGCGGCGTGCCGAAAGACACCTCCATGACATACTCCCCACTAGCAGGCTTCACTTGGGAATGTATGTCATTAGGTGATGACAACAACGATGTACTAATAAGGCGGTTGATTCGAGATTTTGAACGGTCTAAGGACATCCTTAAAGTGTCCCATTTGTTAAGGGAAGGGTTGTACAATGGAGATAAGGGTGAATCACGTTGGATGAGATTAGTAGTAAAACCTTGGTGTTGTAGGGCACATTGTGTAGGAGAAGTTAAGAAGATTAGGGTAATTGTTACAAGTGATGAAAGAAGTAAAGCATTGAAGTTGAATGAAGATAAGATTATTGGCATGGTTGAAGAAATATGAAGATGTTAGATGTAATGCTTTGTTTTTGTGCTTATGTTAGATACATATATATATAGGAAAGAAAAGCCATGCATGGGATTGAAATCATGCAAGAAAACATGGAGATGATCAGATACGTATCAATGATTTTAATTTTTTACCTTAAGTACGTGATATGTTATTATCTTGGGTGATTTTGTAGAAATTTTTTTACTGATTCTTTCCACATACATATATAATGATTAATGCATGTATATGTCTGTGATTATATGAATATATATGGATGAGATTTGAATTAGGGCCTGTTCTCCCTAGCTTATTTTCAGTTCAGTTCAATTCAGTTTAGTTCAGTTCATTTTAGATCAGTTCAGATCAGTTCAGATCGGTTCAGTTCAGTTCAACTCTTGACAATACTTTTACTCTCACATATCACTATTCATTTCATTTCAATTTAGTTCAATTCAGTTCGGTTCAGTTCAATTCAGTTCAGCTGTTTCATGCCGAAGAGAACAAGCTTTAGTATGATGATATATGATCAATTTTTTCAAATTTTTGTGAACTTAAAATTTTTTGTGTCCATGTTTTATAGACTAGAGAGAGATAAGTTCACACATGATTGCATGTTTAAGTGAAAAATGAGAAAAATTATGACTCAAATGATTAATGAAAAAAAGGTTGTGAGTTTAATTTTAATTTTTTTTTATATTTTTTTGGTTAGAGTATGACTCGAAGTCCTTAAGATATTCGATTCTAATTTTAAAGACTTTGATCATAATCTCATTATACAAATTTCAAAATCTTTAATGCATATCTTTGATTACTAGTTATTTCGAAATCTTCTATACATATCTTTGATTACTAACTAGTTACTTTGTACATGTATATTTTTTTATTTTCTAAAATGCACATTACAAATTTATATCAAGCTTCTACTAAGCAAGTTCAATAATTGACAACGCAGACATATCTTCAGAGAAGCAAATCGAACGGTAGATTGGATAGCTAATGTTGGTTATATAGTTAACTCTTTCTTGTTTTTATCTTGTACTAACTCTTCACTTTCCTCTCTTCTTGTAAACGACCCATTAGAAGTTCATCTCGATTATAGGATCTCGTAACGTTATTTTTCTTTACCCTACTAAAAAAAATATACGCAAATTTATAAAAAAAAAACTAGACTTAATAAAGTCCAATTTGATAGCTTTTGTGTTATTAGATTGGTTGACAGATAACTAATAATGGATTTAGATAGACTTGATGAATTTCAATTGGATAGTCTTTATTATTAAAAGAGGAAATATTACAATATATGTATAAAAACAAAGTGGAGATGTATAATGTATAAAATATTGGAATATAGTAATATGGGAGTATGCACATTTCTGAATTGTTTAATGCTAAGTAACATTCTTTTGTTAAATACTTTTTGTATTGATGTGTTTATCTGATGAGTTCATACGTCCGGGCTCTCCTTAACAAAAGACAGCTAAGTTATCCTCTTTCTAAATTTTATTTTGCTTTGACTTCTTTCTAAACAAATAACCGTTTCCCAAACAAACCCTAGTAATTTGCCGGAATTCCGCCGCCGTTTAGGTTTCCGCCGTTTAGTAACTCTCTGATTGCTCATAGGGTGAGATGCAAATCTTTCCTTTGTTTCGTTGTCCGAATCATGATCGACTTTTGCTTCTCCTACCACATCCATCAGTCATCAGAGTTTTGACTCCACCAGCACATTAACCGCCAGTGGCACGCTACTTAATAGGCGACTCTTTATCGACTCTGCTTATATTTTTATTTTTAAGGCACTTAATAGCTCATAAAGCTCCTTTATGTTTTCCTTTGTTTTTTGTGTGGTTGTATATTTTATATTTTAATCAATATACATTTTCTCATGTCAAAAAAAACAAAAACAAAATACAGCTATAAGAATATGATTGACGTGGATATTGCAACCAGAACCAAGTCATCAAAATTTCTGGTTGTATGAATAAATTCTACACTTTACTTGCATAGTTGCATACCACTACTTGTATAGTTGTATGATTGTATCAATTGGACGACTTTTGTCAAATAAGTCCACATCAGCTGGTCTTTCTAGTCACAAACAAAATAAAAAGGGAAGCCATTATTGTTCTAATATTTTCTGTCAAAAAAAAATTCAGATAATGCGTAGTGGAGTATTTATTCAAGTTAAATTCAATGATTTATTTTGTGATGGCAAATTACATGATATTTTACTGCATATAAATAGCAAACTAGCTTCAAAAATTCTTTTCATTGGAAAAATATACCAAGCTTCACTTAGGGGAAGATTGTCAAAAAATTAATCATACACCAGAATATACCGTGAGCATGGTATACCTAAGTTTTTTTTTTTTTTTTTTGCTCATTGCTCATTGCTCATCTAAAATCATCCAAATGAATAAAATGTACTTAAAAAAGGAGCAAAAACTTGTCTTGATATGTATGATGAATGAACTCGAAGATTGTTGTTTATACGTTGTGTTCGACTCAATTCATAATTAATGGGAAATTTTTACCGGTTACCTTGTGTTTTGACAATTTACATTTGATAACTTAGAAATTTATTTATTAAATGAAATAGAAATTGTACAAAAGAATCAAATAATCGCGCTAATATGGATTCAAATGCTTATGTATTATTGTGTTTATGTATGTTTGGGACTTTGGGTTATTTTGTGTCTAACTGTGAGTTATAAGAAAATTATTTTAGATAACCTCACAATAGTATAATTAATTAGTGGATATTTTTTTTATCTCAAATGTCACGCGGTAGAATAACACAATAGTACATGGTCAAATAATTAAAAAGGGTTTATATCAACTAAAAACTGATTATATCATACACCACCTAGTGCACAATAGTGGGCCCATTCAAGTTTTTTCAGTAATCATATATGGTAGTTCATTAGCGACAAGTACTTTGAAGTTTTGGATCCATAATTAGTTAAATTTTAGGTAGGCAACATGCAAACCTGAGATCACATTCTATCTTTGTTATCTGCTTTATAACATACTTCCTCGCTCTTTGTTTTTTTTAATAGTTGTAATGTTTTGAGTTTTGAATTTCACACTGGCCTATTTATAAAAATTATAGATATATACTAAGGGTTGTTCAACACTATTGTAGGTTTTCAGTTGTTGGTTTTATTAATATAGAAATTATATGATATAAGAGTTATAATAAACTTCAAACTAGTCATACTTATAATAACTGAGAACAAAAAATCGAAAATTACGGGCTATTTTAAAAACTGACAACAAAAAACCGAAAATTACGGGCCCGTTTGGTATTAATGGGGTTTTCTTTTTTTGGTTTTTTGATTTTCAAAGTTACATGATATATGTCTTATAATGAATAAAAAAGTAGTCAAATTTATTCGGAACATGATGATTTTGAAAACTGGCAACTAAAAAGTGAAAACCACTTTTTCTGGTTTTCTGTTTTTGGTTTTTAGTTTTTTTTTTTAAAAAAAAACTGAAAACGGAAAACAAAAAACGATAACGAACGGGCCCTAATTTTTTCATTTCCACATTTTGGTTTTGTTTCAAAAGAACTAAAAAACCGAAAACGATATCAGACGAGCCCTAAAAAATAATAAATTTGGGTGTAACATACGGGTTTATATTTAAAATTTTGCCCATATACAAAAAGATCTATGCACTGGATGATTTTAACATGTCAATCAAAACAAACAATCAAGGATCTTTGGATTCAATGGTATGACTTTCTATCTCTTATATGGGAGATTAAGGTTCAAATCTTGATGAAAGCAAAATTTTAATATTGTTTGGGAGGGGAAGGTTTGGGACTTGATGGGCCTCTAGGTGAGTGGCCTTGTGCGAGGACAGTACAGAAGAAATACTTCATCTTACCACGGGTTTTCGAAAGTTAAAAAAAAAAATTTCAATCAAAACAAAAGCCCAAACAGATAAAATTAATTATGTTTCACAATTTTCACACCCACCTAATAAAGTCAATACACCATAATTCTGTTGGGTCCTTGACAACTCACCTGTCTGTAATACGAGTGGATACATTCCAATCTTTTTGCACTCCCTTCTATTAATTCCTTCATATCTTACCCGAGAAATTTTCCCTTTTTTCTGAAATGAATAAAAGAGATAAAATAAATAAATATCCCTTACTTCTTTTTTACAGGAATAAATAGTAATTAAATATCCTTTACTTGAACAAACAACAATCATCCATAATCATTTTCTATATTAAAATCAAGCTACTACTTTTAATATTGCAATAAATTTTGGAATAAAGAAAACCCAAAAGTCACTCTTCTGTTGGAGATTTTTCTGGTATTTTTACTCTGAATTTATTGAAACAAATTTAAAACCCAAAAATCTCCACTTTTTCATCTTCTTCAATCCTCAATTTTTCCTTCAGAGAAAAAAAAAATGTCGAAACAAACATACAAAGTGTGTTTTTGTTGCAGAAGAAGATTCAAGCTTGCAGTATCTGAAGCTCCTCAAGAAATTAAGACCCTGTTTGGCAAATACTCTGAAAATGGAGTTATGAGTGCCACTCATCTTCATCGTTTTTTAGTTGAAGAACAAAAAGAGATTAAAGCAACTGTTCAAGATGCTCAGGCTATAATTGACAATATTAGACATCTAATTGTATTTCATAAGTCTGGCCTTAATCTTGAAGGGTTTTTTAAGTATCTTTTTGGAGATCTTAATCCTCCACTTCCTCCTAAAACTGAGGTAAAGTTTTGATTTTTAGTATATGGGTACTTTTTTTTTATGGATTTTGAGGTCAAATTATTATGTGGGTTTTTGTTACTTTTGTGGTTTATGTGGTAGATTTTGTAATGTTGATATTGTAAAGTTTTATGGGTTTAATCTAAATTTGGATATTATTTTGCTTACCCAATTGGAGAAACTTTTTTACTCTTAGATTGTGTGTCTAAAACTGAAGTTATCACTATCACTCTGTGGTGGGGCCCAGTAAGCTTATGTTGTGGTTATGGAATCTTACATTCATACCAATTTCTGCAATGTTCTTTATTTTCTGTTTAATGGTGTAAAGTAACCATTTTTGCTTACGTTGATGTTTTAACTGTGATTTTGTTGCTTGAGAAGTATAGTTTTGGGACTAGGAGTTGATTTGGTAAGATACTGTAGATGTTAATGCTAGAAGTTTGCAGCTGAATTTGAGAGAGTTGGCTAAAAGCTACACTGGAGAGGTAGTATGTATGTAAGGGGGAGAACTTAATCTAATAACATGTTCACTTCACAAGGATGTATGTCTACAAGACAACAACACCTGAGAAAGAAGATTCTAATGGTTTCTTATCTCAAACTAGAAAGTTGTAGGCCAATGTAGAAGCATAGCTCAGTTTCAAGGAGGATATTAATCATATTACTGTCTGTTTCTGCTTTATTTCATTTCTTATAATAATTTATTTCACAATATAGTTTCCTAGATTGTTAAGTCTAAAGTTATTTTAGAGAATGTTCATTGAGGGTGCGTTCTCCTCACCTGAATTTTGCTGAACTTATTGAATTTTATCCGAATTTATGGGACTAATCTTTCCTTAAACTTATTTTAAGGTGAAGATAATGCAATCTAAGTGAGGGGCTTGTTAGAAAAAAGAAAAATAAAAAAGTACGGGAACTCTATAGGATTTTCCTTTTCTTAGAAGATGCTGGCTTGTTGATTTTCTTAGCATGCTTTCATCTGTCATTGCAGTTATTGGTAATCTGCAGCTGTCCTCTGCACTTAAGCAAATTCCATGGAATAGTTGCAATTCTTGCAAATCACTATCATCTTTTAGTTATATTATTTCATGCACTTGAATTATATAGAAGATCAGTAAGAGTCCGAAGAGGAAAAAGCAGGGCAGACTATTCTGTAAATTGAGCTTCGTTGTGCTAGCTCCTCAGTTAATCCCTTTGTTTAATGAAGAAAAAGGTCAAAACTTGCTTTTGTTCCTAATTTTTGTATAGTGGATATTTCTCTCAATCTCTTCTTAGAGTGGCACTATGTCTTAGTCGTTAGTGATCTTGCTCGGTTTCCTTATATACTGCTTCACTTCGTTGCTTATGCCTGCGAGCTTATGAGTGGTATGAAACTTTAAGCTGGAGGACATTGACTTTCTCGAAGTTTTATCTACTCCATGTAGTACCCCATGAACATAATTTCTGTTCTTTAAGAGTTTTTTGACTATTATCTACAAGAGATGGTGGTGGTTCCCTATTTATTTTCCCTTTCAGTATGGTGTTTGCTAGACTGCTAATACATGATGTTTGGATATTGATCAAGTCCCAGTATTTCACAGCTGGTAACGCTGTTTTTAGACAATATGCCGTATTTTTATGGCCCCCAATCCTGTAGTCTCTCCTCCTCAGATTTATTGCCAATTACTCTCTAGATCATGCTCATAAAGCTGGTTGTCATCATCCTTGTACTAACTCCTAAATTACCTCCCAATAGTCCCAAATCACAATCCGGAAAAAGCTTTTTCTTATTTGACTTGAGTTCCTTCTGAGTGAGTTCCTGTGTGCCATTTGATGGCTGGTTGTCAATGAAGGTTATTTAAGGTACTTCTGAGTATGTTACATCGAGTATGTGCTTAAAAGTTTTATGGGACACTGCACAAGTTACACATGATGGTCAACCCAAAACCATAATCGAGCACAAACTAGGTCAAATATTGTGAGCATGGACATTAAAGAAGGTCAGTTTATGGCTTTACGCAAAGTGAACAGCTGCGAGCACAAGGTTTCATATGCTGCAAGGAGATAGAAGTTCTGTTTCCTATCTTCATCAAGTTGAAAGAATCTCTGATGAGCTTTTTTTCCAGCATATAGTTCCAGCAGACAAGATTCTGTCTCATAAAATTGTCCTTCTCATTTTGTTAAAGAGTATATGCAAGTGAGTTGCCTTTCTGGTCAAGTGTGTACAGGAGTTGTCACTTTTAAATATAAATTTAAGGCTAAGGCTTAAAGGGGTTATTTCAATTGTCAGGTAAGTTTACGCATATCTGCTCCTCTACTCCACTTCGCCCTATAAAATACACCTTTCACCTCTGCTCAGCTTCATTTTCGATTCTTTTTCCTTTTCATGTTTCCTCTGTCTGTTTTCTGCTGTAGTGTTATCTTAGCACTTACTAAGTGAACTGGATATTGCTGTGAAGTAGACTGATGCTTGACATGGAACCATATCATGCTGATTGTCTGCTTCTGAAACTAATACGACGTCGTGTTGTTGTGTCGGGTACTTAGGTTAGACGAGAAGCTAATATTGTATGTCTAACTTACTCTCTCTTCTAATATATGTTTTATCTTATCTTGCAGGCTCACCAAGATATGAATGCTCCACTGTCACACTATTTCATATATACTGGTCACAATTCTTATCTTACTGGAAATCAACTAACCAGTGACTGTAGTGATGTTCCTATCATACATGCACTGCAAAAGTCTGTGAGAGTGATTGAGTTGGATATATGGCCCAATTCTAATAAAGACAATGTTGATGTTCTTCACGGAGGGTATGCGTTTTCTTTCAAATTAAGAAGTCAAAAGTGAGATTGATCATGTCATAGATATCATGCCAATAACTTAACCTTTAAAAATAAGCATGTTTAGATTTCTGACATTTGCTCTGCTAAATTCATACCCAGTCAACTGTTATCTTCTTTATAAGATTTTGCTTCACTCTTACTGTCTTTGGGTACTATTCGTATCTGTCATAGGACAATGACTTCGCCTGTTGAGCTCATTAAATGTTTGAAGTCCATCAAGGAACATGCCTTTTCTGTATCCAACTATCCTGTTGTGATAACTCTTGAAGATCACCTTACTGCCGATCTTCAAGCTAAAACTGCTGAGGTGAGTTTTTTGTCGTATGATACAATTGATGAAATAAACACTCTTTATTCTTTAAGCTGATTCAATGCATAGAGGGTTTTGAACCTTAGTTTTATATGTTGAGACTCATAACTTACTAGATTATCCTCATTGTAACAACCATCGAAGGAGCTAAGTCGCTTATGATTTATCGTGTAGATGATCACTCAAACATTTGGAGAAACACTATTTTTACCGGATTCAGAATGCTTTAGGGAATTGCCATCCCCTGAATCACTAAAGAAACGTGTCATGATATCGACTAAACCGCCAGTGGAATATCGTGAAGCTAAAGATTCAAAGGAAGATTCACTGAAGATTAACAAAGATTCCGGAGATGAGGAAGCTTGGGGAAAGGAACTCCGTAGTCTTCATTCTCACTATGGCAGTCATAAGGTAAATTAATTGTTTAGAATTCTTCCTCTATTTGATGCCTCGAATTTTGGTTTGTAACATGATGAATGGCAGCATGACAATTCGGACGATGGAGATGATAACGAGGACGAGGAAGATGATAATGATGATGTTAACAAGTCAAAAAAGTTTGAGGCACCAGAATACACGCGTCTTATTGCTATTCATGCCGGAAAACCCAAAGGTGGTCTAAGCGCAGCACTTAAGGTGGATCCTGATAAGGTGAGACGTCTTAGCTTGAGTGAACCACAGCTTGAGAAGCTAGCAGCTGATCGCGGGCAGGAGATTGTCAGGTATTTGTGGTAGCTGTAAAATTTTCTCAAAGGCAGCTCTGCAAACTTTTCTTTCTGCATAACCATTATTACATATGTTCACATTGCTCTTGATAATGACTGAGAGTATGTTGTCTACTTCTCTTACCTTAAAATGCAGTTTGAGTTTTGATCAGGCCCTATCAGGGGTAAGCATAAGGTGAAATCAGGGCTGATAAGGTCAATCAGGTGTATCAAGTTTAGGTCAAATAAGTTGGGGTGAAAAAATGTGCCCTGATAATAGACCAAAAGATAACAGTGCTTATTCACATGATGTCAGAAGTAAAGGCTTCCTGGATTTGTGGTGATAACCAATTGGGATACATATTCTTTCTATTTATTTTAAATATAGTAATTCTATTCTACTTGAAAACCAGCTTTGGAGGTCAGGTTTGTATCTCATAGTCTTGAGGTTGTAGTATCAAACTCCACCAGGGGAACTTTGGGGTGGGGATTTCTCTTACGCTTCCCCCACATTCCCAAGGGGCCTTGCCTGTTAAATTGGGCTGGGTTAACCTGCCTGGGTTCAAGTCAAGTATGACACATCTTTTTACAAAAAAAAATCTACCCGAAATGAGAGCTTTTTGCTCTTATACTTTCCCAAAATAGTCACTCCATCAGATCCTCTGAATTAGTTAGGTGTAAGGCACTTACAATGTGGACCTCCTGGGACCCTCTTGAGGCAAAATATATGCCAGGTGCCTTTGTTGTCGTGTTGTGGTATCATCATCTCTGATGTGTGAAGAAGCAGGAAATTTTGTAATACAGCTAGATAATAAGTACCAAAGTACGAAAATGTTGTATCACCTTGTCATTGAAGGAGATACTCCTTTCTGCAAACATATAGTTTCTCGAATATGTTAGATGATGTAGTAACTAGTGCATTTTTAGTCTTTACTAAAATTACTTGATTCCGCTGTTCCTCAAGCATGCGGAAGGAATTGAATGTGTCTTGGTTAACTATATTTCATGTTTTCCCCTACACCACATATGTATTGCTTCTTTGTAGTCTATCAAATTCTGTTTGTATGAAAAGAACCATGCTGCAACGAATACACAAATGCATGTGAAGAACTCTAGTCTCTGAAATGGACAATAGTTCATCATGTGAAGATTCTATCTTTGTTGCATGTAAGAATGATAAGAATGACAGACCTATAGAGATACTGGAGCTTCACTAATCATGACTCAAATAGGCAGCTGCCGCAGCTCAGGCTCAAAGGAAACATAGGTTCACTTCCCTTTTTTTAAGTGAAGCTGGCTCCTTTGGGCCTTTTGGCTTATTAAATCCCCATACGCTGAATGAAAAAGAGGATTCTTGTAACTGTACTCTGCCATTGATTGCTTATGTTGCTGACGACTTATGGGTTGATGGTCATGACTCATGAGCCATTACTTGGGCAATTTATATTTGGTACATGTTTGCGAATGAGTAGCTTCAAGCTGATTACTTCCCCTCTTTATTACTATCATGCATATTGCTAATGTGAACCCCTTTTTGGATCAGTTATAAAAAGTTTATCATGTTTTTCCAGATTTACTCAGAAGAATATGCTTAGGATCTACCCTAAGGGAACACGAATTACCTCATCGAATTACAACCCTCTTATTGCATGGATGCATGGAGCTCAGATGGTTGCATTTAACATGCAGGTTTTATTCTAAACATGTACATAATCTGTCATTCATTTCTTTGTTCCTGTACTTGCAAATAAATTTTCCTCCAATAACAGGGATATGGAAGATCCCTGTGGCTGATGCAAGGAATGTTTAGAGCTAATGGTGGATGTGGTTATGTAAAAAAACCAAACTTTCTTTTGAATAGTGGTCCTAACGGTGAGGTCTTTGATCCTAAAGTTAAACTTCCAGTGAAGAAGACTTTGAAGGTTAGTGGCTCACTCCAACATCCAAATAATTTGTATTTTATATGAATAATTCTGCAGACTGTCTTCCCCCACAATGTAACCTTCAGAATATCAATGTGCTGATTCAACCTTCTTGATTCTACAGGTGACTGTATATATGGGTGAAGGATGGTATTATGATTTCAAACACACCCATTTTGATCAATTTTCCCCACCTGATTTTTATGTCAGGGTAAGCTGCAGAAGTAACACAACTTAACATTTCATTATTATTATTAGGGAAATTTGCGCCCAGAAGTACCTTTCAAGAAAAAATAATTAACAGGAGTACTTTTTGATATATACTTTGTGGTCAGAAGTACCTTTCAAAAAAAATTTTGCTCAAAAAGTATCTTTTAAGATGCTGGAGGTCCCTGTATTTGAGATTCCGACCAAAAAAATCAACATTCCAGTGTTGACTTACTTTCTATAGTCGTTTTCCTCACCCTCCCTTGTACCTCCTTGTCCTTCCTCAATTTTTCTCTCAACCTTCTGATTCATTTGTGGTAAGGGGTTGTGGTTTCCATGCTATACCTGTATGCTTTTGGAAATCGACATTGTATCCTTACCTTTTCCAATGTCTTCATCGTTATCTTGTGGTTTTATAAGCATCTCAAGGATGCCCGTGTCATTATCTTCTCATTGAGAAATTTATTTGGAGAAGTGTTCTATGCGTTTTAATCTTATTTAGGTTCTGAAACCAATTTACACTTTAAGGATCTTGTTATAAAGTGGCAAGAACCTGTTTAAGTTATTTATTCGCCACTTTACAACAAGAAACTTAATTAAGTCAGTTCGAAACACCAAAAATGAGTTTAGAATGCATTATACATCTCATCGATGGAATTTATAAAGTGAGGTATCAGAGTAGGGGCATCATTGACACACTTTATAGTTTATAAACCACAGGTGTACCATGTAAACTTTGGAAAAGGCAAGGGTACAATGTAGAATTTCTAGCAAACTTAGGGCACATTATAGAACACCCCTTTTTAAATAAGAAAGGAAGTACTAGGCTTGATGTTCAAATTGTTTAAAATAACATGCTCTAATATTTCCTGTTGATCATAGTTTATTTTCATTGATCATCCCAATTCATCTGACCTTTTCTTAGGTTGGGATTGCGGGAGTGGCAGCTGATACTGTGATGAAGAAAACAAAAACACTTGAAGATAACTGGATACCGGCCTGGAATGAAGAGTTCGAATTCCCATTGAGTGTTCCTGAACTTGCACTCCTTAGGATTGAAGTTCATGAGTATGACATGTCCGAGAAAGATGATTTTGGAGGTCAAACATGTTTGCCTGTTTGGGAGCTCAGAGAAGGTATCCGTTCTATTCCACTATTTAGTCGTGAGGGAGTCAAGTACAAATCAGTCAAGCTTCTGATGCACTTCCAATTTGTTTGATTGAATTAGTCCATTTGCTTTGTATCATTAGCTTCTCCCGGTTGGTGTGTTGTATTGCTTTGTCGTTGTGTGTGAAACGCGATAAGCCATTGGATTAATGAAGTAATAAGGCATGCAGTTTAGAGTGTGCAGTCTGCATGACTGCACTATGTGCAGTCTGCATGACTGCGCTATGTGCAGATGGTTAAGAGTGATGTTGGTGGCTATGGTTTTGTCAATGTGTAAATATGTTATTCATTTTGAGTGTCACAATGAGATTATAACCTTTATATATTCATCTATCTATTTCTTTGGTCTCCATATGTTTTTCTTTGGTTCATTTTTTGCTGCATGTTTGTGATGGTGGTGTGCAAAATTATCCCTATCTTCCTCAACTTTCAATACTAACTAATTTTATGATGTGACGTTCATCATACAATTGGTTCAAAATCGTGTGCAGGACTAATTTAAGGTTGACTTCTAATACTATTGTAAAATAAATTTGTATGCAATTGTCTCATCTAAATCTGTGATCAATTTGTTGAAATTGTACTACAGGCTCTAAAAAAAGTAATAGTATAACACAGCTATTACTGGTATAAATTTTCTCATTTGCAAAATTAAGCACTTACTGAATCTTGGGACATCAAATTTGCATTCTCATTGTACAATTTTTTGTTTGATGTGCTCATTGTGCAAACTTACTTACCAAAAAAGCAACAGTATAAAGATTCTTATTATACAAAATTAAGCACTTACCAAATTGCCATTGTCTAGAATTTTCATTGTGCATTCGCCGGCACGATACTGGATTAGCTTACGACACCTGTTTTTGGGGGCCGAATCCCCTATTAAAGACAACAATTACGTGGCGGGCGCGTGCATTGCATCTAGCCGAAATTCGAATTTAGAGGTGTTGAATCATAACTTAACACATGCTAGCTTTATGCCATGAGCTTTTCAATCAAGCACTATTACCAATTGTGTAAATCCACCCTTTCTCTTGTTATAGGCTAAATGTCTGGGTTTGGGACATCAAATTTGCAATTTCATTGAACAAAATCACTTACCAAATAAGCAATAGTATAAAAATTCTCATTGTACAAAATTAAGCGCTTTCTAAATTGTCATTGTCTAAAATCTCCATTGTGCATTCAGTGTGCTAAATTACCTTATAAAGTGCATTGCTTATAGCTCGATTTCAAACTTTGAGACGCTCAACTATAATCTGATACACGCTAGCTTTGCGCCATGAGCTTTTCAGCCAATCGCTATTACCAATTGTGTCAATCAAAACTTTCTCCCGTTTTAGGCTAAAAGACCATTATGGCACTCTCATCATTAGGATAAAATTAAATTGTCTCGAGACAACTTGAACTCAACTCACGTTCATGTTGGTGGGTGAACAATCAAACACGTGGTGAATCTGCTTCATAATGATAACAAGAGTCGACACCGAGGGATCAAAATGCATCGTCTCTAAGGACATTTCGTTATCGCAAGCCAATTATCATTCTGGTCACTTTTCCGAAACCTTTACTTTCACATCCTAAAGATCTAAATAATCGTCAAGCTACTCTTCTACGATTCACATTCTAATCGAGAATCAGAATCACATAAACTTTCACCCTTTTATCCCACACGAGATTCTATTTCTATATTAAATTTTTAAACATAAAACCTTGTACAATATCCCGAAATTCGAAATGTATTCAACTTAGCTACCACCTCTACCTCACAGTTATTACTTTATTAAACTCTTTGGAAGTGTTTGGAAGGAAAAAAAAAAAAATAGGAAATCCAAAACGTGCTAGGAAGTTTTTTCACATGAACTATCAAAGCCATTTAGCTCTAATATCTCCACTATCAAGCTATAATCTTTTGCTAGAAAATCTAAAAAATGTCCCCAACAATAAACCCACCACAATCTCTCTCCTCTGACTCCTCCGACTATGATTCCGACACCAGCACCAAATCTTCCGGCCACCATCTCCGCCATGTTGATCTCTCTAACACCATCTTCAAAGCTTACCTTGAGATCAATGGTCATGATTCATCTTCCTCTCCACAATCTTTAGACCTTTCAAAGATCCAAACTTTCCTAAATTCATCTTCTTCAGGTGCACTTTCTTGCCTTATTTGCCTTGAACGTATAAAATCTACTGACCCAACTTGGTCTTGCAATGGTTTTTGTTTCTCTGTGTTTCATCTTCAATGTATTCAGAATTGGGGTCAACAATCTACTGCATTGGCAGCTTCACGCGCCCTCACGCGCCTCCCCATTTCGGCACAGACGGCGGCCGATACCTCGGTATGGAACTGTCCTAAATGTAGATTTGAGTACTCTAAGTTTTTAATTCCTAAGAATTATTATTGTTTTTGTGGTAAATTGGAAAACCCACCTCATGATCCTTGGGTTTTACCTCATTCATGTGGGGAGATATGTGGGAGGCCATTGAAGAATAACTGTGGGCATTTTTGTCTTTTGTTGTGTCATCCTGGACCATGTCCTTCTTGCCCCAAGTTAGTGAAAAGTAGGTGTTTTTGTGGGGGGGTTCATGATGTTAAAAGATGTGGGTTTAAGGAATTTTCATGTAATAATGAATGTAATAAGGTTTTGGATTGTGGGATTCATAAGTGTGTTGAGATATGTCATAATGGGGAGTGTCCACCATGTAGGGAGAAGGGTGTGTATAGGTGCCAATGTGGGAAGGTGAAGGAGGAGAGGGAGTGTTGTGATAGGAATTTTCGATGTGATAATCCGTGCGGTCAGGGTTTGGATTGTGGGAAGCATGTTTGTGAGCGAGGGTGCCATGGGGGAGTTTGTGGTCAATGCCCTCTTAAGGGGAAGAGGACTTGTCCTTGTGAGAAGAGAGTTTATGAAGGAATGCCTTGTGATGTTGTGGTGCCATTGTGTGGGGATACCTGTGATAAGAAGCTGAGCTGTGGCAAGCATAGGTGCCATGAAAGATGTCACCGCGGGCCTTGTGTTGAGACTTGTCGAATCATGATCACAAAATCATGTCGGTGTGGATGCGTAAAGAAACAGGTAAAAGCTCCCTTCCTTTTGTTTGACTGTTGATTTAGATACTACTATATTGCTATGGCACAGGCCAATGCGTACTAATAATTGTGTAGATTCCCTGCTATCAAGATTTGGCATGTGAAAGAAAGTGTTCGAGAGAACGTGATTGTGGGCGCCATGCTTGTAGGCGTCGCTGCTGCGATGGGGACTGTCCACCCTGTTCAGAGGTGCATCTTATTACTCAATAATGGTTACTTAGTTTTTGTGACTTCCATTCTGTTCCAGATGTATTGAATTATCTGTTTTTCAGGTTTGTGGTAGGAAGCTTCGCTGTAGGAACCACAAATGCCCTTCTCCATGTCATAGGTATACCCATTATGCCCCTGCTGCATTCAGTTTGGGTCTACCAAACATTTGGTTTAGTACATTGTGACGTGGATCATTGTTGGTGTACAATTAATTTTATTTTTTTGGAGCAAAAGATGATGATTGTGTTGTAGTGATCAGCCGTATTGTGACTATATGGACAGTATAGCAAACCAAAACAGTATTGCAAGGAAAAGTTATGCCTTGCCTTCACTTTAAAGCAATAATTCAAGAGATTCTGCTTACCTCTTTTGATGTTGTGAGGGGACAATTAATATTGTTGATATTGTGCTCTTATCTTAATTTGGCGTGAGCTATCAAGCATCAACTCCTACTATTGTTCATTAAAATCTTATTGTGCAATGCCATGCCTTTGTAGGGCATTGAATGCCAGCTCAAATCTAAATGTAAATCATCTATGCTTACAAGTATGTGCACCGTGGATATATATAGTTATGAATGTATTATTATGATGCATTTTCTTTCATCAAGTAGGAAATACAAAGTGACGCTTTTCTGGCTTACTGTTTTAGGGGCCCTTGTGCACCTTGCCCACTGATGGTAACCATTTCATGTGCTTGTGGTGCAACACGTTTTGAGGTGAGAATCAGACCTTTCAAGCTCTAAACTGCGTTCACTTTTGAAGATGTTGATTAATTCAACCTTATTGGCTGTTCGATGTCATTGCCTCCTTTGGGGATTTAAACTAAAAGCAACTAACTGGCTATTGAATAAGAAAGCATTGTAAGACAATTTCCAGACAAGTGTGTGTTAAGCATCATGGAGTTCATGATGCATGTGGCGAGACATGAATATGTTAGTGGCAAAGCAGGATTGTATTATTCCAAAGTCACGTGCATAGTCCTCTCTAAATGCTTAGCACATTAAATCTGGCATGGTTCTGGAAACCTTTCTCCTTGAGAGGGATGGTAGAACAAAATAAAGCTGTAAATCTCATACGGGGAAAGTACCTAGTACAATAGAACATTCTCTTTTGATGTGGATAATTGTTTTTTCCCAGTTATAGTCCTGTCTACTTATCTTCAATAACATGGCATGCAAGTTGCATAGCTTTTATTTGCCTTTCATTACGCTTTTATTTCTAATATGCTTTAATAAACTGTTTGGGTTCTTGTGACCAGGTTCCTTGTGGTACAGAAACAGAACAGAAGCCCCCTCGTTGCCGCAAACCATGCCAGATAGTTCCTTTGTGTAGACACAGAGCAATTCGTAAGGTACACTTCTATTTGAATTCACATAATTTTGCTCTTATTTTGTTTGGTTGAGCTCTGAATTGGTGGTTCCATATATTTATAAAAAAAATTATTGTTTTCTTCTTTGGGTTTGTGCCCTTTACCTAATGACTGCTCGTCTCTACTCTACTAAAATGTACGCACCAGCCGCACAAATGTCATTATGGAACCTGCCCACCTTGTGGACTTCCTTGTGGTGAAGAGTATTCTTGTGGCCATGTCTGCAAACTAAGGTCAGTTGTTGTCTGATTTATCAGAATTTGATTCATTGTGTGGAACCTGAGTCTATTTATCAAAGTTTAACGGAAAATGTTGTCTCTTCTTTCTTTTTTTTGTTAAAAATTCTGTATTTAGGTGTCATGGTCCCGTACCTCCGCCTAACCCAGAGTTCACTTTGAAACCAAAGAAAAAGAAGCACAATCACCCGAGTGAACCAACAGCTGGAATTCCGTGTCCTCCTTGTCCAGAGCTTGTTTGGAGGTCTTGCCTTGGTCAACACTTTGCAGCAGAGAGAATGGTTGAGATTCCTTAAGAATTAACTTCCCCTCTTAGATTATTTAGTTTCGACCAAATTTACCTTTTGATTTATATGCTACAAATATAACTTGACTAGTTTTGCTTCTTTGGTGTGTGTTTATCTGCAGATGATTTGTTCAAATAGAGCGCAATTTTCTTGTGACAACTTGTGTGGAAATCCTCTTGCTTGTGGCAATCATTATTGTACGAAGACTTGTCATGCCCTTCAAAACTCATCATCCACATCAGATCAGCGTACAAGAGGTGCGCCGTGTGATGATTGTACTCTTCCCTGCCAAAAGGTACTTTTCTGGTCAGTCTATCTGTTTGACACTCAACTTATGAACTTAGTACCACCACAAGCACCACCTTGTATAGATCCTGTAATTGCAACTTTGCAAGGTTTGGGGAGGTCTAGATGTACTAGTCTTGCAACTTATCTAGCCTATAGCTCTACAATTAATAGAGAGATTACTTCTGGAGGCCCAGCAGATTTTTTTTTCGTTTTCTGCTCCCTTTTTTTTTCTGTATTTAATTGTTTAGATAGAACAGCTAAGAAACTAGGAAGGATTTCAAGTTTTTAACAGAGATAAAAAAAAGCGTAATGTGCAGTGAGTAGTGGACTTGTGGATGTAATGAAATTGTAACGTTTAGTGCTTTTACGTATTTTCCTTTATCTTTGTTTGACCGTGTCCTTTTCAGCAGCTAATATATGTGATCTTGTACAGTATATCTTTCTGCTGATAAGAATTGTCATAAAGTGCTATTTCATTTCTTCTTAGGAAAGAACACCTGTGTGTTCACACCCTTGCCCGTTGCCATGCCACCCTGGAGAATGCCCCTCGTGCAAAGTGCTTTTAAAACGTGCATGCCATTGTGGTGCGATGGTCCATGTCTTTGAGTGTATATACTACAACACTTTATCCGTAAAGGAACAACTAAGTGCTCGTACATGTGGTGGACCTTGCCACAGGTAAAACCTTGTTTCGAGTATTTTATCATTGTAAAGGAACTCCAGCAATTTTATTTTATATTTGTTATCTTTCCTTTTCATTTAATGGTCTTTAATGGGTTTTGTGGTGGAACTGACATTTCTTTTGCTCTGAACGACTGAGATTTGCTTCTTAAATGGGCATATCTTAACCTTCGGGAGATACTTATGGCACTGTCACAACTTCATTTTCTGGTTACAAGTAGAACCAAGAACGTTAATGGAGTATAATGAGTTAAACAAGAAAAATCTATGAATATATTGAAGTTTTATTATCACTTCCGCAAATTGGCAATATTGCAAGTTGGAAGTGTTTGACTTAGGCTGTCTTCAGGTCAAAATCTGTTAAAAAAAAAATCCTGTCCAAACCATAAGGCATATCAACCACTTTTACTTGTACCAAGTACTTCCTCCGTTTCTAAATAAGTGCAACACTTCTTGTTTTCACATTTGCCAATGCATTATTTTAACCATTAATATCTTCAATTATCAATAAGTAAAAATTATAAAAAGTTGATATTAAAAAAATTCACATTCAGACGAATCTAACAAGATCTCACATGACTATGTTTTTCCTAAAATGTAAATCACCAAAGCTAATTAAAGTTTAAATTGTGAATAGTAAACACTATGCAAATGTTGCACTTATTTAGAAACGGAGGAAGTATTTGTTTAACATTAAATTACATTGCTAATGTAAATTGACATACAATTTTGGTTATATTTAATGTTATAAAGTGAGATTTAATGTTGCATTGGTGTTGCAGAATGACTTATATGATAACACAAAATAATTTGACTAAATGCCTTGTATTTTGAAGTAGAGGGAGTATTATGAATCTGTCATCCGTTCATCCTATCAATTAATGTAAGGGAATTATAGAAAGCGGCTCAACTGGATGAGTAGACGATGCTGTGAATATGCATCTATTTAATATATACATTGAGGCCTGCAACAATTTTTTCTTATAAGATATGATTTTGGTCTTTGTATCATTAAACAAGGCTCTGACTAAGTTTCAATTCTCAGTATGTGATGTATTTTTGTTGTATATGCAGAAAGTTACCTAATTGTACTCATCTATGCCCGGAGACTTGTCACCCTGGTCCTTGTCCTTCACCAGAGAAATGCAGTAAAAAGGTAATTACTGAGTTCAATATAGCCAAAGTCTTTATAAATTGCACAAACAATGTGAAGCATTTTTCCTTTCTTTTATAGTGATAAAATACTAACACGGGAGCTAAGCTTCGTAAATCAGTGTAAAAATAATGGATAATGTCTATGTCACTTGCCTATAATATTAGCTGTTGGGTTATGGTGGATGAAACATGGGGTTCTTTGTTGAGGAATTAGGATCGTATCGCGTGGACTTGACTATATGGAGTACGGACTATGAGGACTGAAGAGTGGATTGTGAACATGCCATCAAAGCATTAGTCAACTTCACCTAGTTGAAGATTGAGCTTTTTTGCTTTTTCTTGTTTACAATTGTGATATGCTCAAACAATATTTACATTCCATACACTTTAAGACGCTTCATTTTGGGTAAAATTCATGGAAACTTCTTTAAATTTGCTGAGCCATACACTTGAGCACATACCCGTGGCCGAGACGAGTACCCTAGTGGCTGAGTCCGAGTAACATAGACTGTCAGCACTGCATATACTCTGATTCATCTGATATGGCATGAGGTAATCCATGTATTGCTCCTGTTGTCCCTATCTTGGCATAAAAAATGTCTAGTAGGCTCTAATAGTCTAATAGGTTCCTGACACACGAGTTTTAATGCAATTATATCACCAAAAAAACTTGCTTATAAATTTTTGATGCAATTTTTCTTAGTAGATTTAATATTGTTGTATCTAGATGACCTGCTGCTTCCTTAATGTACAGTATTCCTTTAATCTTAGAACCTTTCATCTAAACTACTTTTCTTTTCGCAAGGTTACTGTTCGTTGTGGATGTCACAGCTTGAAAAAGGAGTGGCTGTGCCATGAGGTTCAAGCTGGGTACATCAAATCTGATCGTGATCCTAAAGATATACCCAGGACTCAATATGGAAGTGGACTTCTTCCCTGTGATTCGAGCTGTAAGAGCAAAGCCGAAGCTCGTGAGTCAGAATTACTGCAGCGAAAACCTAAGGCTCCAGAGGTAATCATTGGTTGCTGTTTAGCATTGCTGATATATTATTGCTCTGTGTCTTTTATAATTCTACTGAATGCATCCTGTAGAACAGCAAACCATAGAATAACGCTAGCTAGGTGATAAAGAAAGCTTGATAATCAACCTTTATATGAAGTCTTCTCTTGATAGGAAAAAGTCAAATAGCTGAGAACAGAGAGTTGGGTTGTGTAAATACTAGATAGTTTATTTTGGATGCTTGCAAAGTTCAGATCTTGACATTCCGAACATTTATTTGCTCATATCGTGAGTTCAGCTGGATGTCTAGCCTGTAGCCAATTAATCTGAATTGTGCCCATAATTATATTATGAGCATCGAATTGGTCCAACCCAAAAATGAGTGTGACTAATATAGTCCTTCCTCCGTCCCATAATATAGTGCATACTTCATTTTTGGTGGGCTAAACTTTAAAATCTTTGATCAAATATTCTCATTATTATATACAAAAAAACCTACTCATGTGTGATTTTGTTAGATTTCTCTTAACGTGTATTTTCATAATATCAACTTTTTATATTTTTTATTAATATGAGTTTAAAGATATTGAAGGTCAGAGTTACGTCTTGGAGACCGTGTAAAAAGGAAACAAGCACTATAAAATGGGACGGAGGGAGTAATATGTTTAATACTCCATCCGTCCCAAATTTTTTTTGTATGCCACATACCCTTTTTGCTATCTCTGTGTTTATTTATTTTTTTGTAAATTGAGCCCTACATCTACTCACCCACTTTTATTTCGTTACTTCGGACTTTCTTGAAAGTTTGTACCAAAATGGTTTGTAACAATTAATTTGGGACAAAGGGAGAATATTATAGTAAAGCTTATTGACAATAGAGTGATACTCTGATAGACCCATATACTCCAGAATCCAAACTGAATGACTCATTTAGTTGAATATAACCATAATTGAACAACCAATATGCGACCACTAACCAAATATAAATTCGAAAAGTTCTTATTTACCTCTTGTAAAACAGAAAAAGGAAACTGAGGATGAAACACATTTACCAAAGCGAAGAAAGAGGCGTGAACGAGTACAAGAAACGAAGCAAGCCTCAAATCTACAGGTGCTTAGTTACTATGCGCTTTGAGTCTTCGTAGTATGATATCTAGATGCAACGATTTGCCATCCTTTTCATGCATTCTAATTTCTGGCCGTATCTAACATTGACTATTTGCTTATGAGCAGAAACTCATAACCGTAATACAGAGGTACATTATGTTCGCCATTATTTTGGTAGCTTTAGTCGCGGTAGCATATTATGGATACAAGGGTCTCTTGTTCCTCAACAATTGGATGAATGAAGTTGAAGAACACCGTGAGAAAAGAAGATACCGAAGGATCTGATTAGTAAGACAACATACGGATTATAACAGTTGGTGAAAATTATGGAAAAGGATAGAACATCATTCTTTGTTTTTGTTACACAATACACAATACTAGTTGATTAGAGCAGTGGTTTACTTACAAATTACAATGGTGAATATTAGGTGTTTCAAAATTCAGGTATGTTAAGAGTGTAAATTATGTTTACATAAATACTACATAGTAGTCTGTATCTTGCATGTTACCTCTCTTTTCTGGAGATTTAGAAAATTGCTGGATTATGTAACAAGTATATTGTCTTATTGTAATTTCTTACTATTAATAATTATCAGTGGAAATCAATCAAGTTTCAACTTTTTTCTCCCCTTTTATTATTCCTTCATTGTACATACATACAATAAAAATGTAATGACCTTGTATGTGATTTGTAAATAAAATTTCCTGCTATATGTGGTAAGGAGAAATCTTGATATGTCGGGTTTTTTTAAAGAAATCCCTACTTTTCATTGGTGAGAATCGATTCTAAGACCTCTTGAAATTAGGAGAGATTTTCTAACCATGGAGCGATCTCTGACTCTCAAGTCGGTGAAGGTAGCGATTTCTCATTGTGTGTACATTGTCTCATGAGACTGTTTTGCACATCCATTTCTTTTACGGCCCGTTTGGTAGTTGGTCATAAATGGTGGTAATGAGAATGAATTTGTGTGTAAATTTGTGAAAAATATCATTGTCCATTACCATGGTAATGCTAATTTATCCTAAAGTGTCCACTTTCCTTCTTGAATTTTCATTCTCATCCAATACCACCTTGTAGGGTGGTAATGAGTGGTAATGAAAATTGCTTCCCCTTGGAGACAAAAACACAAGTTTAAGGGTGAGATTGCTTGTCCATGGAGAAAAAAATGCCTCCCCATGGAGATTTTAAGGGTGCTTCCCTAATAAAATTACACTTAAAATCCATTCCCATTACCGCATTTTATTAACGACTACCAAACGGGCCGTTAGGGTATGTTTTTTTTGGCCCAAGTGTATAAATTTATTACGATTAGTGTTTTTTGCAGGGATATACCAGGGTAGTAGGCATTCCATGGGAGATATATCTCACTAAACTTTTTTGTAAGGATATACCAACTTAAATTTAAGTTTTGTTAAAAGGTACCAAAAACACTCTTCCCGAAAAGAAAGTCAAAATCTCGGCCTTTAACTTGGTAGGAACTTAAGCAAGTCAAAGGTCGAAAATTTGACTTTCTCACCGAAAATAGTGTTTTGGTACTTTTAACAAAATTTAAATTTAAATTGGTATATCACCAAAAAAAAGTTAATGAAGTATATCTTCCAAAATACCCTATTATCTGGTATATCTCCGCAAAAAACTCTTCCCATTACAATGGAGCAATGAATCTTAGAAGTATATGAGATGACATTCGGTCAAAAAAGTAAGGATTGTGTGTCAGCAACATTATGGAACAAGTTAAAAAAGCCCCTACCAAATGAACATCTTCACATAGGAATTTTATGGTCAAAGATGTTTGGCTGTGTATGTAACTACTACTACTAAAGCTAGAAGAATTTTCTTGAAACCACATGATTTTGATCTTACTGTTATTTTAGTAAGACTGTTTCTTGGTTTCTCTTAAGTCAGTATGTTACCAGATTTTGTACATCTTCTTTGTGCTAGAGTAAAACCATGCACTCGGTTGATAAAGAAGAATATATAGACGGAAAATAAACGCGTATTAACACTACATACTTTTATGTGTATCTTCTTAGCACTAAAATACTCTGCTTTATCATGGATTTGGTGCTAAAGAAGATACTGTATACATAAAAGTATGGATAGCAATAAAATTAGTTTTGAAGATGTTGAAATTAATGTATGCAGCTGTATTCACATAAGGAAGAAACAAGTCAACAACTACTTCCACTCTACAAGTTATAATCACGCCAATTCCTTCTAGTCGAGCCTTCCAATTCGTCATTATACCTCGAGAGGTAGAAAGAATTGCAATCCTCATTCCACCTAAAATTCTAGGAATTCGTCGATAGTTAGAATAGATTCGTAGACCTGGTCGACTGAGCTTCGAATTATTGCTATTTGACTCAGACTTGTTCTAAGAAAGTCGAGGTATTTTGAATTGTTTGTTGACACGAACAAAGTCAAGAAAAACCTCTAAAATTATTTCAATATTGGACCTTAGACATATAATAGTTCCGAATCGAATCTCTTTAGAAAAGTACATTCTTGTTTTCTTTAGGTGGATAAAGTATCTAGTAATGAGCTTCTTAGTAGTAGACTTTCATAAATTGGTTCTTTTTGTTTCCTTTTGTGGGATGACGTATTAAGAGGTCGTTTGGTTCACCTCAAATTCCACTGGAATTTGAATTTCTTAGGAAGTACAAAATAAGATAGTTGTTTGGTATGCAGTAAATAGGGTATTCATGGAAAATAAAATTTCCAATGAAATGGAATTCTTATGAAATGTAGAAATTCTTGTGTCAATTACAAATTCCTATGCTCAACCAAACACCAAAAGCCGATTCCTAGGAAATAGACAAGGAAATTTACTTCCCATAAAATAAGACCTCCCGTGAAAATTAAATTACAACGGTAACCAAACGAGCTTTAAATGTCTCATAATTTGGTTGTTAAGGAATAGAAGTATATTGTGAGTTGTCTTTGGTAAACAATATACCAAATGGACGCATATTATTGTATGATTAAGAAGACATCAAGTTGGCCAAAAGTGATACATTTACTTATAAAAGTGTACTCCATTTGGGTGAGAAATAAAATAAAAAAATTCCCGACATATATATGGGGCGAAATAATGTAACTTATCTTAAAATCACGATAAATATTAATAGTCAAAGATACACGTTATATACAGTCGCAAACATTCCAACTTACAGAAAACTAAAAGGGTAATAATCATCAATACACATATAAGAAGAACAATATCAGGAGTTTAGGGATCTTATAGCTCAAAAGTTAAGACATACATAACACATAAAGAGTGTGTAAAGGCTAAACCAACTCAGCAGAGGTAGACCACCGGCCAAAACTAAGTCTCACTTCACTCTAAACAATTATTTCTTTTTTCATGAAACATATGTGTTGGATGTTATTATTATTAGAATTAGTATCAAAATTAAAAGCAGAGGCACCGACTAATTTAATGAAAATGGCTGGAATTTTATAATGCAATAGTTAGCTTTATTAATAAGGTGGTGGGTCTTTTAGGTTGTATGAAATGTTGGCAAAAATAAAGCTCACCCACATTTTATTTCATAGCTAGGCTCATCAAGACATCAATTTCGACGTTTTGGTTCATATAGTGATATGGGTTTGGAATCAAGAATACCAAGGTAGTATAAATTCGGAACTTAATACGTAATACCATGTATTTGATTTTATTTGGGAATGAAATTTTTTCTTTTATTTGATATCTAAATGTTTAGTATGAGTCATACCCACATCTTCCTTTTCGTGGGAGATTTCTAACATTGTTAAAGATGCAGGTGTGGATGCTCTTCGGTTCCAAGTGTGCGAGTTTCGTCATTGTTTTCGCGAAGTTAACAAGGCTGTTGATTTTATGGCTAGGAAGGCGCATGACTACCCTTCCTTATTATATTGGTTTCATCCTTATATGGATTTCTCCCTCATTATCCGAAAAGATGTTTTAGGCTGACCCCCCAGACTAGGGTGTTAGTCTAAACTTGTTCTCCTTATTAAAAAAAATACCCACATCCTCCTTGAGGTTTAAAAATCTATCAATTTAGTAAACAAACAATAAATATAGATTTTGCTCATTCTAAATTCATATCTTATACCAGAATCATTTGAACCAAACGCCTAACTAATCGGATAACTTTGGTATGTATGAAAGTTTGTCGACAAAACCCATTAATTATTTCACTCCTACTCATATAAAGTTTTGTATAAACTACTGGAGTACAACAATGCATATAAAGGTTTTCAGACTGAACAATCATATAGGTCCACCAAATTGACCATATATATCAATGATCATACATGTCGAGATTTCAATAATTGAAATGAATTTTTTTATGGTAAGTGTCATATCTTATCCATATATGTGTGGTTATAAATTTCAAATCAAATTTGTATTTTTAAGTGGTTTATTTCGACATGTATTCTTTACTTTGACATTATAATTTTCCTTGATTGTCCTTAATCCCTATATAATCGTAACATTAGCTTTTGTACAAATTTAATGAAAGCCAGCTTATGTGATAGTATTTGCTTTACTACTTATATGAAAAGTAAATGTGTTAGAAAATTTTAAGCTGGTGAACCATTTATACTTCGGCCTATGAAAAAAGTAATTTAAAAGTGGATGATTGACACACCACCACGATAGAGAAAGTTAATAATTTCTGAGTTACTATCCTATGAACAAATATTCTAATGATTTTAGAACATCCAAATAGAAAGTATTGCGATTACTATAAAAGGATATTCTAATGATTTTAGAACATCCAAATAGAAAGTATTGCGATTACTATAAAAGGGACTATTAACTTTTGACACAAACATTAGTCGAGATGATATTAATTGTTGATGTCATTATAAATAGCCTAACAAAATTTAGCAAATCATACATGCGCGTGTTTACAATATGGTGACTTGGTGAGTTACCTCATTTTATTGTACTAGCTAGTAGCCAAGCCAGCTACAACTAAAATACGAAATGGAATTATTATTATTTTGATTTGGTAAGATGAATAACTTTTGGACTGTCTTCATACAGGGCCAACCCAAAGGCCGAGGCACTTGGAAGGAGGGGGTTGTAAGGGAAATTCTCCTCCAAAAATAATATGGAAACTTGATTTACAATAGGAGCCAAATTAGAACTTATACATTCACCAAGCATAATACCATGAAAACAACTTATCAAACCTAAAAATATAGTCTGTTCTCTAACTTTTTGTGATTGAAGTCATCATCAATAATGACTTCTAAAGCATTAGTGTCAGTCAACTACGATCTAAGGTATACTCGAAACTAGATAATCCGAACTTCAACCATACCATAATTTCTCAATTTAAAAAGCTAATGATCAAAAATTAATTGTTGTAATTTATAAAACCCGATTGATAATAGATGCGAACATAATTCAAATCGAATAGTGTGTCACCTGAAAATGACCTGAATTAAGCTCCATGAGAGCAACTCATTTGCCAATTGCCACCCTTTTATTGGCACGAGTTGGTACCACATAG
Organism: Beta vulgaris subsp. vulgaris; assembly: GCF_026745355.1. NCBI lineage: Eukaryota > Viridiplantae > Streptophyta > Magnoliopsida > Caryophyllales > Amaranthaceae > Beta > Beta vulgaris. The sequence goes on from NC_079203.1 coordinate 55,841,088, forward strand.
CATGGCCTACCCTGCACAATTTGTAAGTTGTAGGTTTCCTTCTACTAACTATCAAATAAACTTTTATTTCTTGTGAAGGAAACTTGGAAGTAAAAGTATCTATTAGGCTGGAATAAAGGTTTTCACTTCTCAGTTTTCACTGCGTGAGTTAATCCTGTTCACCTAATCGAGTCCGAGATCCAAGTCATTGGGTTATGCTTGGTCTTGAGCCATGTACAACTTGACATATCAGTCTAGGGCTTCGATTCAATCCACCTGTAGGCCAAATCATATGAGCTAGCCTAGGTTTGGAAGAAATCAAAATCATCTACCTACTAGGATAATATAAGGACTAGTTGTTTTAAAAGAGTTACTTTTTTTTTTTTTGAAGGAAAATAAACCATTTATTGAAATAATTTAATCATGCTATCAAGATCGGACTGATGTATTTCCTTAAAAAAAAAAAGACCTGACTGATGTTTACTAATAATTGTTTTAATAATACCTATTTACTTTTAATGTACTTTTTAAATTCTACCGTTGAAATTTCTTATACTCGACTGATAAAATGTACCTACACGGCTACAATTAATCGTCCGATATCCTAAAGACAAGAATAGTCCATCAAGGACAAGTAAGGAGCCAAATTTCCAACAAAATCTCAATTACATCATTCTTTGAATTTAGTTCTCCACCTGAAACAAGAAAATGAACATTTTTTTTTTTGAGTCAATTGAAGTCTTTTTCCACCATAGTATCTCTATGTTATTATGACGAAAGCCCTCCAACAAATTGTAAGCTTGTGAATTATTTTTTTATCCATATGAACCACAAAGGCAGTAGAAAGAAGGAGAGGGTAGACCTGTGACCTATCGTTCATAGCACCTCAATCTTAACTATTACGCTAAAACATCCTTAATTGAGCTTGTGAATTGTTTTTTTAAATCCATATGAGCCGCGAAGGCGATACAAAGTACAAAAAAAGAGAAAGGGATTCGAACCTGTGACTTATCGTTCACAGCACCTTAATCTTAACCACTAAATTAAGACATCCTTGTGAATATGGTATGTAATATGTATATCTAGAATATGAACCAATATTCCAAAAAAACAAAGTTGCATGATCTTGCCGTGCATCCCTTGTAAGACTTGAAAAATCAAAGACTCATACTTGGACCGTCGTCTCTTTGGACCAGTTCTATTTTTTAATAAATGAAATAAAGTTAATCTGCCAAATCTACTGGTATACATCCTATTCAACATTTCAAATAAAGAGTTCCACATGACCTTCTAAACAATGGTTTGATTGCATGACCAAATTCATGCATCATAAGTACTTTGGATGGCTGTCTTATAGTCTTAGATTATGGAAGCAAAACGTGTACTTCCTCCAACATAATAACTGTAACAAATGGGTATTATTTATGAGGTATAAAATATTCATTTGTTGCAGTTATGTTGTTACGGAGGAAGTAAAACAAAGATGCGATTAATTAATTCAATATCTATGATCATTCAGATTATACTGTTTTTGCTTCTTTTTTTTTATACAAGTCTCTTGATTTGCCTACTTTGATTATTTGGAAAATGAACAGGAAATGTAAACTTCAAATTTATGTACATTCTCTCTAATAACGAATTATGTACATTCTATAAACAGGTATAAATAATCATGAAAAATGATCAATATAAAAAGAATGTCAAAACACAATCAAATTGCTTGATTTCTCTTTCAATCTGATCCAATGGATAGTTCAATACTGGAAATACTACCATGACTATCATCACAAAGGGTTAAAGCGCGCTCCAAATTGCTTACAATATCCGCCATTGTTGGCCTGTCTTTCCCCTCCAAATGCACACAATGTAATGCAGTATAAGCAACAAGCTCAACCGCCTCTATTTCGTTCGTTTCAGGCAGTCCTACTCTCTGATCCAAAATTTTCACCAGTTCTCCAGCCAAAATTGCTGGAACCGCGAAATCTACCACACTAGTTGGATCTCCATCACCATTGTTGCTCCTGAATATTGCTCGTTTTCCTGTTAGAAGCTCAAGCAATACAACACCAAGACCATAAACATCACTCTTGGCAGTTAACACATTCAAGCCATAGTACTCAGGATCAATATACCCAACTGTTCCAGCTGCCTTTGTTGGCCTCAAATCCTGATCAGATTCGGGACCCATCAAAGACAGTCCGAAATCAGACACTCTCGCAGTCCAATCAGAATCTAGCAGAATGTTTGAGGACTTGATGTCCCTATGGATTATAGGCGGAACTGCATAGTTGTGTAGGTATTCAATACCTCGAGCAGCATCTAACGCGATTTTAATCCTGATCTGCCAACCATTGATTACACTATATCCTTTCTCCACATTCTTCTTATCATGTAAATGATCATAAAGTGCCCCATTTTTCATGTAGTCATAAACCAACAACCTTTCATCGCGCTCTTCACAATACCCAACAAGCCTAACCAAATGCTTATGGTGTACCCTTGACAAGAATGATAATTCGGATTCAAATGCACTCTCCTTCTCTTGATACTTCTTAGTTCTTGGACCTGTTTCCCCTCTCTTGATTGCTACTTCCCTACCATCTACCAATTTACCCCTATATACGACACCAAAACTACCAGAACCAATCTTATTTTCCAATGAGAAGCTGTCAGTAGCATCAGCTAATTCTTGAAAGGTGAATTCTTCAGCCCTATCAGCATGTTTAGTGGATGACGTTCCACTCCTTTGTCGCCTAAATGCTAAAGACGCCTGACGCCTTAGCGTTAAGGACCTTGGAGGAGGGCTATTGCTAGAGGTATGAGCATTACTCGAACCACCTCGAGTGATTGTTGGTTGAACCGAGTTATGAATCTTCTTCCTCCCGAAACAAACACCAGTATACAAACAATAAATTATAGTGCATATTCCAGCAAATCCACCAACTGACCCAACAATGGCAAAGGCTAAAAGACCTCTTCTTAACCCCCTTGATGTTGATGGTGATGATGTTGGTGGCAAAATCGGCGAAAATGGTATTGGAGACGATGGAGGTAACAATAATGGAACTCTACAAACTTGGCAAATATTACCAGAACCAACACAAAGAGATTGAGATTCAGGATATATACCACATTCACTACACTCAGATTGAACACAAGGTCCAGGAAGAATTCTTGATAAAGGAAGTATTGTACCAAAAGAAGCATTACTCAACCATCCTGGACCCCAACACATAATGGATGAATTCCTAGTAATTAACCCACAAACAAAATTCAATCCACCAACTAAGAACTGAAAATCAACACCTTGAGTTATATTAGTTGAAAATTCACCATTACCACCCCAACAAACAACTGAACCATTAGATTGCCTAATTGCACAACTATAATTTAACCCAAGAGCCAAATTTGAAAACCCAAATGATTCATTCAAAGAAAATGGAAAATTCAATTGACCAAAATCATTTCTACCTCTACAAATTAAAAACCCAGATGAATTAAACCCACATACATGTTCTCCACCAGCTATTAAACTACTCATAGAAAAAACCCCAAATTGAGATTCAATTTCAGAAGCTAGGGTTTCATTACTACCCCAACATCTAACCCTAGAATTATTCACCAAAATCCCACAAGAAAATCCAAACCCAGATGAAATTGATTGAAACCCATTAACCCTTGATGGGATTTGATCAGAACCCATCATTCCTCTCCAACATTTAACCTCATTAGTTCCATTAACAATACCACAAACTTGATTATCTCCAACTGAAATCTCACTAAGTGGTGAAGAATTATTAAAGTAAATTCTTTTTGGAGTAAATGTAGATGAATTTGTGGTAATATTAGTATCCCAACAAAGTAAACTACTTCCTCCTGATCTAAGACCACAAAAAAAGCTTTCACCTCCAACAATGGAGTCATAAGAAATATTGGGTTGAATCAAAATCAAGCGATTATCTTTATAACATTCGATACGACGATTAACTTCACCAGAAACAATCCCACAAACTGTTGAATTTGAGGAGGAGAGAGAAAGTGTTGCACCAGAGCCTAAGCCATGGATAGTACATGGTAGAGAGAGAAAGAAGAGAGAGAAAAAAATGGCGGAAAATAATGGGTTCATAGTAAAGAAATTAGGTTAATGGAGGAAAATTTTGATGTGGGTGATTGAAATTTTTGTGTTTTCTTCATTGGAGAAAGAAGATGAAGCAATTTTTGAAGTGAGAATTTTGCAGAAGAGAAAGAAAGAAATAGTGAGAAGAAAAACAGAGGAGAAAACAAAAAAAGGTGGGATTTTTATTTTTAGTCTTTAATTTGGAGGTTTTTGTGTTTAGGAGGGAATTTAATAAATTTACGTTAGAAAGGAAATTTGGTATTATGAAATTAATTTGAGTTGACCAATGACGACTGATTACCCTTTTTTCCATGTTGTCTCTAAAACACACAAAAAAGAATTGGAAAAAGATAGTGGTTGGTGAATAACTAGTTACAAAGTTGCCCATGATTGATGGTTGTGTCTCTAGTCTCTTCCTAATGCGAATTTAGGGTTAGAGAAAAATAGTCTTGGGACGCGAGTCGGACGTCTCTTTCTGTGAGTTTTGGTCCCTGGTGAGGGATCTCTAATTGGAAGTTTCGATGGATGATGAAATTCTGGTTCGTTGTTCGGCTCTGAAAATTACGGAGGAGGAGGAGGATGTGATTGCCCTAGATAATATCTCTACCGATGTCGAAAACCCTAATATGAATTTGGCGTTAGTGGGGAAAGTGATGACGGTACGACCTTACAATTTCGAAGCCTTTAAAAGGACAATGAATCAAATATGGGCAATTAGTAAACATGCCCTATTCCGGTCGATTGAAAATGGTCTCTTTGTCATTCAATTTGCTACGCTGCGAGATAAAACGAAAGTGCTAGAAGGTAGACCCTGGACATTTGACCAACACCTGATTGCCATGGATGAAATAGAAGGAGCGCTACAACCATCTGAAATTGCACTGGATTGGAGCCCGCTATGGGTTCGTTTATATAATCTTCCGATGGATTCCAGGACGGAAAAACACGTGCGCATAATCGGCAACAACATCGGGTCCGTAATGGAAATTGATTCTGATGGGATTGACTGGGACAGTTCGGCGAGATTGAGGGTGATGGTAAATATTACAAAACCATTGCGGCGGATTATCAAAGTTCGTAACAGTAGTGGTCGAGTGGTATTAGTTGAAGTTAAATACGAGCGGTTGCCTATATTTTGTTTTGGGTGTGGGAAGATAGGACATATGGAGAAGGATTGTGATGAAGCTGTGGAGGATGAAAATGAAGGGGAGAAGCAATGGGGAGCCTGGCTCAAGGCATCACCACGAAAGGGGGGTTTGAAAAAACGAGCAGAGGCAAAAACTTTTTTAGCTAGCGCACGATCGTTGCAGTTCTCTAGACCTGTGAAAAAGGGGGTTAATGAGGGTGATGATGAACAGTGGACGAAAGGCAATGAACGGTGTGCGAAGGAATTGGCTGTGAGGAATGCTGTTACTACGGATTCTCGGATCCCGGTCGAACAACTACGGGAGGAAAGTGGACTGAGAAGCGAGGATGGAGGGAGCTTGTTAAGTGGGGAGAAGAAGTCTCCCACTGTTAATCATTCCCTTGAAGAGAGTGCTACCAGTAGGGAAGTGGTGGAGATTGGTGTTGCCAATACGGTTGGTGTGGAGGAAAGCGGGCATGGTTTAACATCCAGTAATGTAGGGATTGAAAGCTTGAAGGGTGATAATGACTTGATGCTTGGTGGGGTGGAGACTGAAGGGTCGCAGCTGCTGGCCCCTTCTTTCTCGATTGGCTGCACAACAGGTCCTTTAAAGAATCTTAAAAAGGCAGGTAGGAAGGGGTCCAGTGTTAAACTCAAAGCAAATAAAGGCGGTGGGAATGGAGGGCAGACTATGCAGGTGACCACTACTAAACCTTTGGTGGATAGGGTGGAAGGTATGGGTTCACAGGGGGGGAAACGTAAGACTATGATGGATGAATTGACGGGTTTTGAGGGGGATGATGTGACAATGGATGATGTGTATGATGCGGGAAAACGGTTGAAAACAAATGTCGAGTCTGATGGGGTTCGAGCTCCCCTGACAGTAGCGGAGGTTGGAGGTGTCCAACCCCGCGAAGAGCCATGAAAATATACAGCTGGAACTGCCAGGGCCTGGGCAACCCTCGGACAGTGAAAACTCTCCAAAACTGGGTGTGGAGGGAGAGGCCTAATATAGTTTTCTTAATGGAAACTATGATTGATTCGAAAAAACTTCAAGTTGTAAAAGAAAAGTGTGGTTTTTCGGAAGGACTTTGCTTGAGTAGTAGAGGTTTATCTGGAGGACTAGGTTTTTGGTGGATGGATCTTAACGTTCATATTATTTCATATTCGGCCCATCATATTGCAGCAGAGGTGCGAGATGATAATGATGAGGTGAGTTGGGTGGCTGTTGGTATTTATGGGTGGCCGGAAACACAAAATAAACACCTTACATGGGAGTTGATGAAGACCATTAGAAGCTCACATTCTTATCCTGTGGTTTTCTTTGGCGATTTTAACGAAATATTGAATGCATCTGAAAAAGAGGGAGGTGTGGCACGGAATGAGAGACTTATTGATGACTTTCGTGAAACGGTGGAGTTGTGTGGTGTGTATGATTTGGGCTGGCAGGGTGGTCAATATACTTGGAAGCGTGGTAATGAGGAAGGCACGATGATCCGGGAACGCCTCGACCGATTCCTAGTGAGTGACGAGTGGAATCAGCTGTTCCCTCATGCGTGGGTGCGCAACTTTCCAATATACAAAAGTGATCATGCTCCGATATTGCTGGGGACGGACGTGACTACTCACGGGCGTGGAAAGCGAAAATTATTTCATTTTGAGGCATTGTGGCTCTCAAATGCTGATTGTCAAAATATTGTGAAGGAAGCTTGGGGGGAGGAAAGGGGGAGATCCATTGCGTCGAAGGTAGCGGGGTGTGCGACGGCGTTGAGTGGCTGGGCAGCCACTACTTTTGGGGTTTTAAAAAAGAAAATTAAGCTGAAAGAGGAGGAATTACAAGTATGGCAGAATAAAAGTCCGGATGGTATAATGATGGTGAAATGTAAGGAAATTGTCGCGGAATTGGACGAACTGAATCGCCTCCATGAATCTTATTGGCACGCTAGAGCGAGAGCAAATGAGTTACGGGATGGGGATAAAAATACGAGTTATTTCCACCACAAAGCGAGCCAACGTAAAAAGCGCAATGCTATCACCAAGTTACAGAGAAGTGATGGATCGTGGTGCTCGAATGAGGAGGACATTATGCAGACAATCTCGGATTATTTCGAAGGGATTTTTTCGACTTCCATGCCCTCGGATTTTGATGAGGCTTTAGCGGGAATCTCTGTGAGAGTGGCCGAAATATCTAATGCAGCGCTTATGGCAGAGCCTACGGAGGAGGAAATTCACACGGCACTTTTTCAAATGCATCCAACCAAAGCACCTGGTGTTGACGGTATGCATGCTTTATTTTATCAAAATTTTTGGCATATTGTTGGGGATGATATTGTGAGTTATATCAAGAGCTGGTGGAAGGGTGATGCTGATCTTGATGATATTAATAAGACTTGTATTGTTTTGATCCCAAAGTGCCAAAATCCTGTTCAGATGAGTAGTTTTCGACCCATAAGCTTATGTACGGTGGTTTACAAGATAATCTCAAAAATGATGGCTAATAGACTTAAAATGTTCCTCCCTGATCTTATTTCAAAGCATCAGAGTGCTTTTGTTCCTGGGCGACTTATTACAGATAACGCAATGGTTGCTTTTGAAATTTTTCATGGCATGAAGAGGAGAGGGGATGGGAAGGGGGGATCTATGGCTTTCAAATTGGACATGAGTAAGGCGTATGATAGAGTGGAATGGTCTTTTCTGGAAAGGGTGATGTTAAAAATGGGTTTCGGCAGTTTCTGGATTGATAAGATTATGACATGTCTCTCTTCGGTGTCATATGTTTTTAAGTTGAACGGCAGGGTTGAGGGGAATATTATTCCATCTAGGGGACTCAGGCAGGGGGATCCTTTGTCTCCTTATTTATTCCTATTATGTGCTGAAGCTTTCTCTGCTATGTTGGCTAAAGCGGCAAATGACGGACGGATTCATGGTGCTCGAGTTTGCAGGTCTGCGCCTCGCATCTCTCATTTATTTTTCGCGGATGACAGCATTTTGTTTACTAGAGCGACACTTCAGGAATGTTCTGTAGTTGCTGATATTCTCAGTACGTATGAAAGAGCATCTGGTCAGAAAATTAATTTCAGTAAATCTGAAGTGTCTTTTAGTAAAAGTGTGGAGGCGGGGCGAAGGATTGAAATCAGAAATAGGTTTGGTGTGCGCGAAGTGGAGAGACATGAGAAGTATTTGGGGCTCCCGACGGTCATTGGGCGATCAAAAAAGATGGTGTTTAATGTTCTAAAAGAGAGGGTGTGGAAAAAGCTGTATGGGTGGAAGGAGAAACTTTTATCTCGAGCAGGAAAAGAAGTGTTGTTAAAGTCTGTTATCCAAGCTATCCCGACATATATGATGAGTTTATTTGCAATTCCAACTGGCATCCTTGATGAGATTAATTCCATGTGTGCGCGTTTTTGGTGGGGGGCGCGAGGTACTGAAAGAAAAATGCATTGGGTGAGTTGGGACAAACTTTGTCTTCCTAAATCACATGGAGGTATGGGCTTTCGTGACCTCAAAACTTTCAATCAGGCACTTCTAGCGAAGCAAGGGTGGAGGTTGGTTTGTGAGCCGGGGTCTCTAGCGTCACAGGTGCTCGGCGCTAAGTACTTTGCTCGCTTTTCTTTTTTGGAGGCTCGACGAGGGTACGACCCTAGTTTCGTGTGGAGAAGTATCTGGGGAGCGAAATCTTTACTTCTTGAAGGCTTGAAGTGGCGGGTGGGTGACGGTTCAAAAATCCGAGTATGGGAGGATGCATGGCTCCCGGGCGAATCCACTACGATTGTCCCAACCCCGAATCTCGAGAGTGATGCTGATCTTCGAGTTTCGGACTTGCTGAATGAGGAGGGTGGGTGGAATGAGGAAGCCCTTAGGCTACATCTCACGGAAGACGACGCTAGACTTGCTAAAGAGATCCCTCTCAGTTCTCGGAGAACGGAAGATACTCTCTTTTGGTGGCCAGCCTCCAATGGACTGTATACCACCAAATCGGGGTATTGGTTGGCGAGACTCGGGCACACTCGGGGGTGGATGGCACGTTTTGGGGGAGAAAGGGGTGAGGCATGGAAGACAATTTGGAATATAGGGGGACCGCCTAAACTTTGTCACTTTATATGGAGGGCTTGTACTGGAGCTCTAGCGACACAAGACAGACTAAGGGAGCGACACATTATTGAGCAGGGAGAATGTAGCCACTGCCATGGAGGTCCCGAAACAATTATTCATGCGATTTTTCATTGTTCTTTGGTGTCCTCTATATGGACGCAATCACCTTTTATGCAGTTTATAGTGGATGCTCCCGATCACTCTTTCATTGAGCGGTTTATATGGCTGAAAGGAAGGATGGATAAGCAAGGTTTATTGTCATGTATGGCGCTCGCCTGGGCAGCATGGTCTTTTCGTAACTCGGTGGTTTTTAACGAGCCATGGAGCAACATTGAGATAAGTACCGCGGGTTTTCTAAAACTGGTTCATGAGTACGTGGGGTATATCTCGAAAACTCAAGGGCCTCCTCGAGTACTCCCTATATTATCGAGGTCGAGCTGGTGTTGTCCGGAGGAGGGATGGATTAAGGTAAATTGTGATGCTGCAATGTTAGGCGAAAATGTGGTGGGAGTTGGGGCTGTGGCGAGGGACGAGCATGGGAGAATTATTTTCACTGCCATCCGCCGGTATGCAGCGGGATGGTCTGTAGCTTTGGCGGAATCTATGGCTGCTAGATTTGGAGTGGAGCTGGCTGCGAGTTTCGGCTATGACAGGGTGGTGTTGGAATGTGATGCGTATAATATCGTGAAGGCTATTGCGCTGAAGACTATGGGAAGAGCTCCTATTGATCTTGTTGTGGAGGATATCTGTCATGTTGGTTCTAGTTTTGTTAATTTTTCAGTTTCTCATGTTAAACGGGGAGGGAACACGGTTGCACACTTAATGGCTAGACTAAACCCTTCGTATGGGGTCGAACAAATGTATGTTGATAATTTTCCGCCAGGTATTTTATCCTTGGCGGAGTTGGATGTTGCGTAATATATTCGGTTCTGTTTCCCCTCAAAAAAAAAAACTAGTTACAAGCCTAAGTATGGTGCACCTTGTATTTAGAATGTAAAAGTGGCATCCAATTTTGGTATAGAGAGCTAGTTCGAGAATTCAATTGTACATACTTTTAGAGACTAAACAGTTTTTCGATCGTTACTTGAATTTACTCGATTTTGTAGAAAGTGAAAAGTTTATTCAAATTACACGTTTTATAGTTTTAAGTTTATTTATTGGTAAACGTTTACCTATTAAGCAGAAAACAAAATCAAAACTAAAAAGAAAAAGTTAGAAAAAATGTTTTCGAGAGAGAAAGATAGACCCAAAAAAAGTCTCTTAGAAAACCGATCAAAGATCTTTGCAAAACCACCTCAAGCTCCTTAAAATTCCGGTATTCTTCTTTCTGAAGAATGTTTAGACAAGTTTTTCATTCTCTTTTGGTTGGTAAAACTATTTTTTGGTTTCTCAGTTCTAGCCTGGAGCCTAATTTAGGAGAATGGAGTAATTAAAAAGCTCATTTCAACAAGAGGTACTTTTAAAAAGGGTCTCTGTTGGATTGTTAAGTCGGGTTCCCAGATAAATTTTTGGATGGATAATTGGGTGTTTGCATACCCTATTGCTTCTATCTCGCCTCTTGTTTAGGGTTTTGAATCCCTTAAAGTTGAAGATATTATTAATTTAATTAGACAATGGAATAAAAGCATGATTGAATCACTGGTTCCAGGATTTGCCAAGCGACCTACAACATTTTCATTCCCTTTTTAAGTGAGGATGATGTTTTAGTGTGGGATCTAACGCCACATGGACATTATTTTGTCAAGTTAAGTGCTCTTTTAGCCCACGGTCCTGCTACCCCCCCCCCCCCCCCCTGCGAAATCTTATAGTTGGATTTGGGGGCTCAAGGTTCCCCCTTATGTCAGGAACTTTTTGTAGAAAGCTTGTCAAGATGGTCTTCTTACAAAAGTTCGTCTCCAACAAAACCATGTTTATCTTACTCAAGAGTGTGTTGTAGTTTTGAATTCAAAGGGAAACAAAGGAAGGATAAGAAAATGGATGACTAGGTTGGTGCGAGATATCTAGAGATAGTGTTGGGTTAGACTTTAAAGTGAGATGAAATGGGCTTGCTAAGAGAATTTAGGTTTGTATTTGTCTAACTTTTTGTTAAAGTTAATTCGTCTATTTTAATAATTTGTGTTTTTTGTATGTAAAGATGATGGATTCATCTTGAAGCAGATTTACAAAAAATTAACTATTTATATATTTCACTTATAAATAAAGATATATATATTAACGATCTAAGTTGTATGTTAAATAATATAAAAGTTAAAATGTTACGGATAATTAAAAACACAAATAAGGGGGTAGAAACTAGTCATATTAAAAGGGAACTTTGTCAAATATGCACCTTGATTTCGTTGGATTGGCTTTCAACTAGCACGAATCTGAAAATTCGAATTGGTAAATGGAAGTGTTTTCAAATCTCAACAAAAGCTGGGAGTAGTTATATCATTTGCCAAATTTGTTCCAAAAGTATATGAATGCTTCAATTAAAGGTCAAGTACGCACCTACCAATTAATGATAAATTCTAAACAAAGTCAAAACACACATACAAAGAAAACTCATGCTCACACATATAATATATCAGATGGGATTGTGCTCTTCGTCTATTTTCACCCTCTAGTAGGTAGATTATCCTGTTAGCAGTATGTTTTCCGGAGTACCTAACTATAGCCGGTAAAATAGACTCATACCGGTTGATCAACCCGAAATCCTCTTTCCACCCGGAATTATAACTGAATAGAACCGAAATAACCCGACCCGGAATTAAAATAGACCTGAATATAATAACCCGACCTGAAATTAAAATAGATCGGAATATCACCCGAACTTGAATCTACCCGCCCCGTTAATGATGACCTCAACCCGAACACGACCTGAAAAGTTGACATATTAGTTACTTTTTAAACAAATTTAAGGAAAAAATTGTCATGAAATACTATATGTGTTTTATTTATTTGCGAGATTGGAAACCCGATTTACCCCGACCCGATCTAACCTGACTAGTTTTAACCCGTCCCGATCTAACCCGACCTAATATGAACCGAAATCTCATGGACCTGAGATGGACATGTACCTTGTACCGTCCCGAACATAAAGTTGACTCGATTACGACCCGACTCATACCCGACCCGTATGACATGTTTGTCACTTCTACACCTAACTACTTAAAGGCCACAATTTTCCTTGGTAACGTCCCAACAAGAGAGTGCATCGGCTATAAACATTCGTGTAAAACTGATATAAACACCGTAGATTATAGCATAGATGGAGTAAACGTTGATCGTTTTTTGATGCAGAAAAAGTCCCCCAATAGTTCCAACGACTTAGGCAAGACAAGAACATATTCGATGAGAGTTGCATTGATTTAACTGACAAGAGTTTGATCAGTTTGGAGGTATTCAGTCTAAGGAAAAGACACAAAACTAGTTGGCTAAACACATATATATATACGTCTAGCTAGGTTCTTTTTCAACTGATCTAAAGTTTGTTAAAAGCAACATAAAATGACAGGCGTTGCTAGAAAGCGTACTTATGCGACAATTAATGGGGCTATAGCATATTTACAAAGAAGCTGAAAGAATCAATCTACCAAACTCACATATCAGGTCACATTATCTGACAAAGTGTAACAAGGAAATAACTTAGCTTACAATTTCCAGCCACAACTTATCAGGTGGTACATTCATTAATTCAAGAACTACTACTGTGCAAAATTCTAGGAAAGAATGGACTACGTATAGATGTTAGATTAAAACGACCATCGTTCAAGATTTTGAAGCGTACAAAGAGTTGAAGGCAGGAACTGTAGCATAAATAGCTACAGAAAACTTCATCTTTCATTTGAAGAAATGGAGTAAATAAAGAAAAAGGAGTGGTAATAGTAATACTGATTATGGATGATGGAGAACCTAATGGAATTCAGGAAATCCAATCAATACATCATTCCAAGATACATACTGTCTAATTAGAGAAGTGATCCTGTGTGGCATGTCTTTTGCGAAGACACACTTGTCAGTTGTCACACTTCTAGGTAGAGCCGGGCACGAGCTGAGCCACACCGAGCCAAGCTTGGCACAAGGGAAAGCCGTATTGTTCCCAAGGTTGTACCAATTCTCCAAGAGAGGGCCATGCACCAGGTCATGCCAGGGCCAGCAGTCCCCTCGAGCCTATGCCGAATCTCCAAAATAACATTCATGTGTGGGCTATATCCCACCACCCTGTCAGGACTCAGGGAAATAGTTGGGCTCAGACAGACCCGCCCCATGCCCAACTCTATTTCTAGCTCAGACAACTTTCTGCGTCAACCGTCAGAGTCGCTCGGATGAAGCAGCTGAAGAAAGTAGATGATACAGAAATTGGATGAAAATACTAGCGAATTATAGAGTCAAGCTTGAACTCTAGTTACCTGTAGAATCTTGCAAAAAGCCACAACTTTTTTTAACGTTTTCGCCAACCCTAAACCCTGAGCTATTTTTTATGGGTATTCCTGGTCCCAATATTATATCAGAAGTGGATAAGAACAGATAAGAATAACTTTAAGTATTACATTAAATTCATAGACTAAAATCAGGGAGTGCAAAGCAATGTTCACATACATGACTAAAATGAATACTCTCCTAATACATCACTATGTCACTACTAATCAAATTCCAAGTCAGTCTTAAACTAGCTTTTCAACATACAATATGCATCACCATAATATCCCATATCGGACTGCTTAACAATCTCAAAGCAATAACCTTCAAAGAAACAATGATCACAATTATTCAAGGTACTAAGATAGCACATATCACTATTGGACACACACAGCAGCATGAAAAACTAGAGCAATAACCAATCTTCTACTACGGTTGTTACCGTGGCACAACCACAAGAGCCACACTACAAAAAGGGTAAAAGAAGATCAGTGCATTAATCAATAGACAAAGTGTCCATGAGTACATAAGGAGCAACAATGCTAGGCAACACGGCCCGTTTGGTAGTCGTTAATAAATTGCGGTAATGGGAATGAATTTTAAGTATAGTTTTATTAGGGAAGCACCCTTAAAATCTCCATGGGGAGGCATATTTTCTCCATGGATAATCAATCTCACCCCTAAACTTGTGTTTTTGTCAAGCAATTTTCATTACCACTCATTACCACCTAACAAGGTGGTATTGGATGGGAATGAAAATTCAAGAAGGAAAGTGGACACTTTAGGATAAATTAGCATTACCATGGGAATGGACAATGATATTTTTGACAAATTTACACACAAATTCATTCCCATTACCACCATTTATGACCAACTACCAAACGGGCCGTGAGGGTTATGTTGATTGATGTTGATGTCGATCTGGTTAAGCAAATTCCACTTCCATTATCATCCATTCGAACAAAGGAAAAGGCGGTGCAGCTATTATAAACACTGCCTAAGCCTAGAAAAACTGAAACTGCATATATATAGAAGTATTTATTATCTTTAAAAATGAGCATACATACAAGATTTGAAACTTACAGAACTACAATGGGTGACATCTAAAGCATACAAAGTTACAGAAAAATCTACTCTCACAAAGCTACATACAAAAAGGAGAGGAAACAAAATACAATGAGTTTTATCACAACCTTAGCACTGAATTTTTCGTTGAGGCTGAAGAAATTTAAGTCTGATAAATCACCTCTTCACTATACAAGTTCAATGAATACATTGCTTCCAAAATGCATAGGTTACCAGCCAAAGAATAATGCTCTTCAGGCTGCCACTACAATGTCCAACAAGGGGTATGAATTCCGTGCTTTTGGAACCACTCGGGCATATGGAACTTTTCATACAAGACTGGCCTAACATCATCCTGAAGTGAGAGGTGCTTGAGGATCGGAAGTAACACTTCAAGAAGCTGAACGAAAAGTGGAAATAATTGAGTAAATGATGGGTTGAATAACTTTTATCAAATTATTCTGGAACTGCAATTACCTGATCATCATGTGGTTGTCCTGCAGAAAATGGTACACATGGAATCCCATTTAGTGGCTGTAATAAGAAACTGAATGGATTGTTATCGACAATAACTACTCTGCATAGCTCCTGAGAGATGCAAGATAGGTCCTTCACATGATCCCGGTATTCCCTGTAAGTATACAAAATCAGAGTGTGCAAAGCAGCTCAAGTATATGAGTGCTGTAAATTTATTAAACATGACCTATATGAGCTAAAGACTGGATTTCACATACAGCTGCACCTGAAGAAACCTAACTCAATAACGACAGAGATTAAACAACAAACCCACAAGTCACAACCTAATAATAAGCGCCAGATTATTAAACCTTTTGACTGCTTAACTTCAGAACAATGATAATCACAAATTTCATGTTACAATATGTTACATCACATTCACACACACCTAAGGCATTGGTCCATCTAATTCTAAACAAAGCAAAGTCCATTTCAACACCCAAGAAAGTTAACCAGTCTAAGTGTCTAAAAAAGACTATTGTTCATCATAAAAAACTAGCTACTGATGCAGCTACTGCCTTTTTTGAGCAGGGTAACTTTCTCAACAATAATAAGATATTAATATAATGCTGCGATCAGCATATGCGGAAAGTAACAAGTTCATTCCACAAATCTGCCTCCAAAAGGGGAGGGGGTCAGAAATCTCAACAACGGCCGCAGAGAAAAACAAGATAATATATAACTAACAACTCACAGAGAGAGCATTTAAAGATCAATTTTTGTCCAAAAAAAAAAAGAATGCTCCCAGAAAGAGCATTTAAAGAGAAAGATCCTTTCACACGCTTGCCCGCCACAGAAGAAAAGAAGGGGAAACCAGCATCATCACACAATTCTAACATATTCATATAAAAGTGGAACCAGAGAGTTTCGGCACAGAAACCACACACAAAAATGTTGAAGTATCACACTCAGCTTCTCCTCATTGATCCAACTATTCCAAACAAGGGAGAACAGATTGGTCATGCAACTCTCTTACAAAATGTTACGTGACATTCACACACATCCTAAGGCATTGGTAAATCTAAACAAAGCAAAGTCCATATCAACATCCAAGAAAAGTACCAAGTCTAAGTGTCTAAAAGGGACTTATTGTTCATCATCAAAAACTAGCTACTGATACCAGCTACTGCCTTTTTTGAGCAGAGGTAACTTTCTCAACAATAATAAGAGATTAATATAATGCTGTGATCAGCATATGCGGAAGAAACAAGTTCATTTCACAAATCTGCCTGCAAGAAGGGAGAGGGGTGGGATCTCAACAACTGCCCTGGAAAAGATCAAGATAATATATAACTAACAACTCAGATTTCAGATTTCAGGCGGTCAAATATTGGAGCCTCATTCGTACCATAGAAAGACAATGTACTACAGTATCTATGCAAGCAGGAAAATAAAAATCCCGAGTTTAAGGATACTAACGTGCTAGTAGTTGATGGCCGATATAGACGACGACTGAACCGATTGTCAGCATCAATTCTGTCAACAAGAGGTCTAGCATAACCTGTTCAAACAAAGAAAAATAAGTACAGTTACTCTTACAGGGTTACAGTAGCACCTTTGCTAGTCCACAGTATGTTCACGCATATGCTTCTAAGTAAGCTTTCTAGTTTTATCCATTATAAAAATGACTGGTGAGCATGATGAAAGCCAAAAGTAAGTAAAAGTTTGAAAAATTAGAAGAAATGTGAACCTTCAAGTCCAGCTGTGAAAAGAATCAAATCTGCAAATTCACTAAGTTGTACCAAGAACTCATGCAATCCAGGACGCTCAAACACTGTGACATAACTGATTTTGGGCTTCCCTTCACATTCCTTCAATTAGAGATACATAAATCAAGATCCATTGAACAACCACAAAAAAAAATTGATGAAACTGCAAAGAACTCAATACCTTGTCTGATGATACGCATTCCAGCTCAAACCATTTCAAACCTGCTTCAGTCGCTTGTGTGCAAAGTGCAGGTGGCAAACTAGACGTCTCGTATGCACAGACTAGTGTTTCATCCAAATCAAGAACGACCTGCACCATTTATAGTGAGGCACCTCTATTAAGGGGAGATCATTAAGTGAAAACTAAATGATGGAAATACAGCAGAAGGTTGCAAAAGTGTGCACATATGAAAGATTAAACGGGAAAATCCACCACAAAACCTTACCCCATATAACCAGTTTTAAATACCAATTTCACATAGAATAATGCAGCATCAAACATACTATAAGAGAAAGGTGTCCGATGTATTCCTTGCATCCATAGAGAACATCTGACAAACCTGTAAATCTAATGCTCTTTGAACCACCTAGCCAATCAGAAATGGCTATGAATCTATGCCTCCAACCTTGAGATTTTATATTGCATAGATAGGGAGACTCATAGGTACAGCATATGAGGGCTCAATCAAGAAATTCTGGGAATATTATGACTACGATAGGACAATAATATTTACATATGTTGCACACTTTGAATAATGTTTACAGAGGAAAGAAAACTACTTCACTGTAGGCTTTGAGCACAAACAGACTTTTGAGATGATAAAATAACAGAAAAACAAGGTTAATGCAAAAGAAGGCTCACAAGATTGGTAGAGATAAATTATTAAAAGAAATGTAGAAATTGTAAAAACAATTTTATTGTACCGTGTAAAATTAATAGGCCACTGAGCTCAGTAAGACTTCATAGCAGGACATCCCAGTTTAACCCAACTTAATGAAGAGAAGTCAGAATAAAACTCAAAGAATAGCTCTAAGAAAATATAGAGCAACATAAGTTCAAGGGACAAACCTTTCCAAAAAAAAAATATGGACAAAACTACTGAGCTCTTGTGAGTTGTTATACAACATCATTAGAAAAGAAATCAATGAGCAGTGCTCAAAGACAGGAAACTTCCATATCTCAATGATTTGGCTTTTCACTTCACCAATTTGTCCTTCATATGAACCATACCTAGGCAAAAGCACTACCACAACACTCCCATTATCTTTTCTTTTTTTCACCCTAGGAAACCATGATATAAGACTAAATTCATTGTTCAAAAACATTACAACCAATACAACATAAAATCCAGAAACTTTCAACTATGATACAGCAGCAATAATTACAATGATGTGCAACTTGAAACAGAACAGTTCATCAGCAAACTTCTTTATTTAACCTGAAAAATTCACGCCGGACCACAAATGATCACAAAAGGATCATGAGCATAGCACGATTCTCAGAATTCTGCTGACAAATACGCAATCCAGCAAAACACAAACTACAACAGGAATCAAATCAAACAATATCAAGAGGGCCATCAAGCCAACCCAAACCATATAAACCATCAAGCCAGCACTACACTACTCACAAGAACGAAAAATCATTGCAGCAGAGCTTCAACGCCCACCCCAGTCGCCACCCCTCCCCCAGACCCCCAGACCCCCAGCCCATAAATCAGGGAAAACCCCGATATACCCCGACACCTTCCATGGGAAAAAGATTAAATCCATCTCAATAATTCATCATCCATTCTCTCAAAACCCAATCATCTAAATGTTCTCAATTGCATTCCAATTACTCACCAATAATCATCTCTCACAATGAACTCCCTTTGACTCATCGAAAAACCCAATCATCTAAATGTGCTCAATTGCATTCCAATACTCACCAATAATCATCTCTCACAATGAACTCCCTTTGACTCATCGAAAAACCCATTATACTAAAAACCAATAATCCTAATTACCATCAATCAGAAAGAACGTTATCTTCTAAAGTACTTACAAAATAACAACTAAAAGTTCCCAAAATTCAAATAATAACTTATTTTTCCTTGGGGAGGTACAGAGCGACTAAGCACAATGATGTAGACCGAATTCAGTCCCAACTCTTAAATACCATCACCACGAGATTTTACCAACTAAGCTAGATGCCATCTAGGATTCCAAACAATAACTTACACCCTACAAACTTATGTTCATCTAAAATTACACAATCTCAAAATCATCAACTAAACCACAAACGAAAGAATCAAACAAAAACATACCGTGAGCTTATCCGACGGCGAAACAACCGAATCTCCAACTTCAGCATCATCATCCACGCCAATATCAACAGCAGTAGCAGAAGAACTATGAAGAGGAATTTCAACAACAGGCAAAGGTTTAAAACCAGGAGAAGAAGAGGGAGGAGAGAGAAACGAAGTTTGTCCGCCATGGCTGAATCCGATGCTATTGAATACTTGAGCCATAGAAGGAGTACCTTTAACGATCTGAACAAAGATCTGAAACAAGAACGCTAACCAATTCAATACTGTTTTCCATAATTGACCTGATTTTGGCGCATATACTTCAGTTTGCGCCATAATTGGGGAGAATTTTAGGTTGAAAAAATAGAGGAATTAGGGTTTTAGAATAGTGTGGAAATCATTTTTAGGAATCAATTGAATTATATCATGAGAATCGAAAATCAATTTCGATTGATATGTATGTAATTGGTAATTGGTAATCACTTCTTATCTTAACTGTTTTTGAATCGGACGAAAGATTAGAAGAATACGAAAAAATAGTGAAATAGTGATTGATTGATTTGATTGATGGATTGCTACTTTTTTTTTGGCTTTTTTTTCTCGATTCTCCTTTTTCTCTCTCCTCCCTTTAATCTTCTTCAAGTTCTGCGGGCGCTGTTTTTCTGTAAACAGTGAAAGATTCTGGAGAGAGAAAATGGTGGATTAGAGAAGATGAGGCGACGAGAGAATTGAAGAAAGAAAATGAAGAGTTGAGACTTGAGAGATCGTGAAGTTGTCAGTTGTTACCACCATCAACAGTGTTATTTTTCTCTAAATCCAATGAGTTTGTAATTGTATCAATGTAGGAACAATAATAATGCACCTACTCCATTTTTTTTACTTCTTTATCTCTTTAAATAGAGTACTACTAGTTGAGTTTCACTTGTTGTTGTCTTTAAATCCCTCACTCTCAACTCCAAACTTTCGATTATGCGGTTATTTGATAATTGGTTGTTGGCTTTTAGCGGGTTTAGTTAACTTATTTGACTGACTGGAAGTATTTGCGGTATGTATTGGCTTTTTAAGTTGGCTGTTTAAGTCAGCTGTTTGCAAAAGTATTTGGCAAAATTAATTATCATTGTTGGTTGTTTATTAGAGAGTTTGTGGGTTAGTAAGCCAAAAGTCAATCCAAAAAGCTGCTCCAGATTTTGGCTTAGAAGCCAGCTTTTCAGCCAACCAAAAAGCCAATGACCAAATACTTTTTTGTTTGAGCAAATTGAAAAGTCAAAAGTCCAAAGCCAATGGAAAGCCATTTACCAAACATGGCCTATATCACATCAGTTTTTCACTATTTTTTATTTGGGTAATGTTATATGTAGCCCTAAGCATTAGGGATACATATAAGCATTAAATACATTTCTTTAAGTAGAAATAATTTAAGAATTTAAGATACATTTTCACATCAACTGAGGTAATAAATGCTTGATTCAATATTTTATTTCCATTTTAAGCACCTTATACATAGCCCTAAGGGCTATGTATATCATTTTCCTTTTTATTTTTACAAACTCATTTTAGACTCATTCTAATTTTATACTTTATTACTCAAACTCACTCCACCAAAAAATGACACATGACATTTTTTTACTGCCCAAAAAAATATCATTGATATGACAAGAGTCGTAAGAAGAGTTTTAAATATCAAAACCCAACTCAAGATTTTGTCTTTCCCCAAATATAGCAAGAGTCTTGAGTCTTGATGTTTTGAGACTGAGTTAAGACTTTTATTAATTGTGGTTCTAGTGAATATTTATTTTGTTAAATGAGTTGGTCATATTGTGTTGTGTCTTGTGGTTGTATGATTATGAGTTCGGGTTCTATTGAGTTAGTGGCTTCCATTTTTGGTTCATTGGTTGAATAATGTTTAGTCATGGCCTAAATTGTTGGTATTTAAATTGTTGAGTTTATGAATTAAGGTATTCGGATACACGCAATATAATTGGAGTTCTTACTTCTTAGTGGATTTGTGTTGAGTAATCTAATTTTGTTTTACTCAAACTACTACTCCCTCTACTTCACAATAATGGTTAGACTATGTTATTTTACACTATTTATTTTCGCTCATTTGACCAACATTTGTGTTTTATATATAAAGAAAAAAGTTAATCATGTGAAACCTTAATACACTTATCTCAATATGTACTTTTAAAATATCAATTGTTTATTATTTATAATATTTAAATATAATTAATTAGAGATATTTATGCTACAAGTTTTACATCGACAAATGCAAAAAGTATAAGTGAGCAAATTTTAAGAAACAAACAGAGTAGTTGGCTTGCATAGTCTCCCAATGTTCAAGTTTAAGCAAAATTTTCAACTCTAAGAAAAAACTTGTTTTTATAGCTAATTGCATTGTCTTTAACCTTATCTTACACTAAACAGTCAACACCAACAACTAATTTTACAAATATTTATGTAATTCGCCAATAATTAAACAACCAACAAAGACATTACCGACATAAATGATTGGTCAAACCAATGAAGTAAATCCAACAACCAATTACGTAGCATCCTTATTTAAAAAATAATCTTTATATCTATAAAATACTCCTTTTATTATCTGATTATTGGTGTGAATTTAATTCAATTCTTGACATACTTCAAAACTTGGACTATAATGCTCCATAAAAGTATGAAATCATATGTTGTATCATTACTTTATATTACTTTTATCTCTGACAACTGATTTTGTTTGAAATTATATTATCTGAACTAGTTTTATTTCAACTTATTTTCTTTAAAATCGTTTCATCAGTGTATTAAGTTGTATGGAGTTATATAATAACATTTTATTTTATCTGAACTTATTCAAATATATGTTATCTAAAAAAAGCTATAATAAGTAAAAAAAAAAAGTTGAGGTAAACAAATACTAGTTAATTACGAGTCAAATAAATACCACTACACAATTTAGAATTGCAAAGTTTTCCAATATTATTGATCATAATATAGAAATTAAATAATCATTCAAAACATAATAAAGTAAGAACAGCATGATACTAAAGTTTACCTTTCTGTCAATTTGTTTTCTTTACAAAGCATCATTAAAATAATACTTTCTTCGTGTTACTAAACTTTACCTTTTTGTCAATTTGTTTTCTTTACAAAGCATTATTAAAAAAATACTTTCTCCGTTTTTTAGTAAGCATCACATTTCTCTTAAAAACCTTTCATATAAAAGAGAGAAATGTGTCGCTTATTAAAAAAACGGAGGTTTGTAAAACATAAGGAAGTATATAGGGTGTAATGGTGTATGCATGCATGCAAGAAAGTGGGAAAAAAGAATACTCCTTCTGCTTGATAGTAGTTGAAAGAAAGAGGCAATAAGAAAAGACAAATCGGAAGTAGGTTAGTGGACGTAGTTGTGCGTCGTCTTCCTCCATTGAAGTTCGAAGTGGGTTCCAGATGAGTATCAGTTAATTATACCTGACTCATAATCATATGCCAGAAACTCACGAGATTTCTGAACATATACTATATATGACAGTAAGAACCTCAACTTATTTTCATTTCATGTGTTTCTTTCTCATGTTTTTTAGTCCAAAACATTATTGAACATGGCCTACATTTCAGTTAATGGCCCTCAAAGTTTTAATAGGATTTCCAGGGTTATATATTTGGACTTTTTGGGTATATAGGATAAGAAAATGAAGTATAAGGTTATTTGGTTTATTTTAGATGGCTCAAGATTAGTAATTTATAAGTTCGACAAAGGTGCGAAAAAGTGGTGGTATTTTAGTAGAGTATTACTTCGAATCTTCATCGAAATAATATGTTGGGATATTTACTTATAGGTTGTTTAGCCTTGTATTTAGCCTTTGAGCTAGTGTGTCCTACAGGCTAATATGAATTGGTTTTTGGTCTGCTAATAAAAAAAAGTCTGAAAAATGTATTTTTTTTTTGTAACTACCAAAATAAATGTTGATAGATAGAGTTTCTCTAAATTATATGGTCCATATAGAATATTTTTGGAAGGTAAAGATAAGGTGTACGTTGTTTGTGTTCTTTCTCATAATTCCCTCGAACTCTATCATTTACACGGACTATGCGATAATAGAGTCTTGACTAGTCCAATTTTATTTATCTAATGGTCTCAATTAGATAATACTCTCTCTATTCGTAAGAGTTGTATTCTACCATAGATTAATGGGTATAAAAAGTCTATACCAAAGAGTTTTGGGTGTTAACAACATCCAAGAGTTGGAATAAAAATTTGTTGTGCATTTTCATTGAACATAAACTATAATCAAGAGTAACCTGTTGTATGGGAGTCATGGGTGGTTCAATTACTACATCCGTTTCAAGAGTAACACTTTTCACGCATGCCGATGCACTACTTTGAGCCTTTATATCTCTAATTTTGTATTTGCAAAAAATATAAAAACTACATATTAATAAAATACATACTAATACGAATCTAACAAGATCCCACATGACTATGTTTTTATTTACGTATAAATCACAAACGAGGGTCAAAGTACAATTTGTGAATAGTGTAAAATGTCAAAGTGTAACAATTAATTTGAAACGGATGTAGTATTATGCAATGAAATTATGAAAAGTAGCTTGGCACTTATTTAATATTTTAAGGAAAATAAATTGGAAGAGATATACTATAAGAATTTTCAATATTGGTGTCTTTCATAATAGAGTTTTTTTACGTTTATGGGTACAATCTATAGACTTACAATTTGACATACTCCCTCCGTCCTATAATATACTTTTTATTTCTATTATGGGAGTCAAATTTTAAAATTTTTAATCAAATATTCTCATTAATGTATACAAGAAAACATATTCATGTGGGTCTTGTTAGATTCGTCTCAACATGTACATTCATAATATCAATTTTTTTATATTTTTTTTACTAATCTGAAATAAAATAGATAAAAGGCACGTATTGGAAACTATGTAAAAAGAAACATGAACTATATTTTATGATGGAAGGAGTATTACTTATGAAAATTACCAAGGATCATTGGGTCTAATGATATGGCTTCAAATCTTGGTAGAAACAAAATTTCAATATTGTTGAGCGAGCGTTGGGGCTGGTGGGCCTTTGGGTGAGCGACTATGTGCGAGGTAGCCCGGAGGAAATTCATTCTACTACGGATTCTCGAAAGGGGCCAAAAAAAAAAATATTTATGAAAAATATTTATTTAAAAAAAGTTTTAAAGGCCCATTTCCATTTTTTAATCTGGTAGTTAGAGTAGATGTTTTTACATGTTTTTAATGTAGCAAGTTGCAGCTGTTCACTCCCCCTCTTACAAGGGTATAGGCATTCAGGCTTGTAAATATGGGTCAGTTGTCTCAGTAGTCAGTGCTCATCAATAAAGAAAAGCAACATGGCCAACATCAATCAACTTTCATTTGTTGTAGGGGAAAAAAAAAGGTTACTATTGTTAGAGATGATAAATTGATAATAGATCGCGCTAGATTGAGCTTTCGTCTTGGAAAAAGGTGGTTTGTTTTGAATCAAATCTTGTGCCCAATACAGCAATACTAGTAAAAATATGGGTCAGTTACCGAAATGAAATATTGTTTCGGGACGGTTAACCACCCATGAACACCCCTACTGTAAAATCAAGTTGTGCTTTCCGGACCTAAGTTTGATTTAGGTTTCGTTTGCCTGTTTGGTAGAGTATAAAACGTTTTTCTGAAAAACTATTTTCTTCTATTTTTTATTTTACATTGTTTGGTTTGCAAATGAGTGTAAAATTATTTTCTCCAGGAGTAAAATTATTCTTCAAATGATCGAAAATCACTTTCCCTTCAAAATGAAAGGAAAACGGTTATCTTCATTTTTCTTATCTCCCCCATCTCCTTACCTCGTTACTTTCTTTTTTATTTTCCTTTCTTTTCATTATTTTTCTTATATGGAACCAAACAACGGAAAACTAATTTTGAAATTTTGTTTTCCATTGTAAATTGTTTTCCCTGAAAGACATTTTACACTAAAAATGTTTTATATCCAACCAAACGGAGCCTTAGTGTTCGATTGATTTGATGGAAACATTTTTCATGGAAAATGGTTCTCCAAATATTTTTCGATGGAAAACACAAATGATTATTAGTTTTCTTCGTTAGATTTTATGGAAAAATAGTAAGCTAAAAAAGAAAGGATGAAGATGTTGGGAATGAGAGAGTGGATGATGATGGTTTCCTATTACATTTGGAGGAAATTGTTTACAAACGAATAGCATACTTTTACCTATCTTTAGGGCCTTGTTTGGTAATAGGTTTGGGGAAAAACGTGAGGTTTCAACTCATACTTCCTCCATTTTTTTACATGTTACACTTTCCTTAAACGGAATGGTGCAAAATACATGTTACACTTTTTTTCCTTCCCCAAAATGGAATGTTTTATGCTACAAACTCACCAAATTACCTTTACTTATAACAACTAACCAAAATCAAATCTAATGGATTTAACCTTATTATATACTAATCTAAATTAATTAAACCTCTTCTTTTTCTTCCACCACCCTCCCCCACCCACCCAGCAGCCCAACCCAATCCTTCACAAAATCAAAGTCCGACCAATGAAGTACGAAAACAACAACAATGGAGGCGAATGACGACGAGGGTTTGCAGGAGGAGAGAAAAAGTCGGGAGGCGGAAGAGTGATGTGTGCTACGCTTGTGAGGACGACGACGACGAGGGTTGAGGAGGTGAGGTCAGATCTAGAATTCGAATGGGAGGAGATGAGCTGCTGCGGCGGAAGGGGGAGTGGGGGAGGGGCTGCGGTGGTGGAGTGGAGGGGAGAAGGAGAGAGTGGGGGCTGGTTGAGAGGAGAGGGAAGGGGTGGGACTGCTGGGGTGGGTGAGGGAGGGGTGATCTTCACTCCCTTAAATCCCCACTCTTGCTTTTACCTAATCTCCAATTAATTTTTTGCCTAGGTAATCGCAATTTTCAAAAGTGTAACATGAAAAAAAAAAACGGAGGAAGTATTAGAAGATTTAACTAGTCATTCCTCTAATTTGAGTGTTGAGCCTATAAAGCTATTTTTAAATAAGTTGAGGGAAAAGCTTTTTGACATTAGAGAGTTGGAAATGAATGGCCATTTACATTTATGTCCTAAAAGTTTACACTAATTAACAATAAAAGTACAACAACAAATCATGCACATGTCTTTATTGGTCATAACTTACACTATTATGTATCAATCAACTATCAACTACTTAACAAACACCTTTATACAAAACAACTAATACAATCAGCTAGTCAAATCAGGTTATACAATCAACTATTAGCTATCAGCTAATACAGTAAGCTAATAACTATCTGTTAATTGCCAAACATGATCTTTATTTTCCTTTTTAAATCCCTTATCTAACCAAATAACGAAAAATTAAGACGTTTTCCTCCAAAATAAACGGAGACGGACCAAAAATTATTTCGAGACTAATAAACATGCCCATAGGCCATAGCCCCTTTTTTCCTCCAATAATCTGGGCTGAGCCTGAGCTAGGCCAATTTCAAAGTCGGTCCAAAAATACATGACCAAGATTGGGCTCTTTTCGAGCCGAGTTAGAACTGATATCCTCTATTATAATTGCAACACAAAGAAATTTCATGTTACTTTGTTTCTAAACCATCTCATCTTTCTCTCTCCTCCCATTTTTCAAGCAAATTACAGTGTCAGTGAGCAATTTCATCTCAACATTTGAGCTGATTAAGTTTGAATCAAATTTGCCCCAGGTAAATAAAACAATTTCTGGGATTTCTTTTGATGTTGTGAATATCATTTATTAACATCATAATTTCTTGAATAATTATTCTCAATTACATGAAAAATTCTCATTATCATTATTATTTTATTACTCCCTCCATTTTCTTTTGTCGTTCCTATTTAAGACGAAATCGGTCAAAGTAGGAAGAACTTTCGGAAACGTGGTAATAATGTTGCATCAATTCATTGTGTTGTTTATCAGATTAGATGAGAACCCTTAAATAATGGAGTTTAACACTTCAATTAGCTTTAATTTCTCTATTGATATTGTGTATTGTATTAGGGTTTAATGTTTTGGTATGGTGCATAAGATTGATTTGTGAATTGTGATATTGAATAGGGTAGTGGAGAAAAATGGCATTTAGGTCAAAAGAAACAATGAAAAAGATACTGAAGAAAGTGGGAGAAGATAACATTACAAGGGGTGTAAAAGAGGCTTTAAAGAAGAATTTACCCAATAATAAGGTAGTTATGGGTCGTGCTAAGCGAGGACTTTACGCCGGTCGTCATATTCAGTTTGGGAACCAAGTTAGTGAAGATGGAGGGAATAAGTATGTTTTTCGAACTCTACTCCCCGGTTTCAATTTGTTGATATGTTGGATGTTGATTAGATATTTCATTGTTTTCGCTTTGTGTATAATGTGTACTATATTACCATCACTAGTGTGTCTGTGTGTGTGCTACTATTGTAAGATGTAGAATCTGTTTGAGTGTTGGACAATGTCATTTGACAAAGAAATTTGCACGTTTTTGTCGAAATTGAAGTGGCAACTGGCAAGTGTTGTAATCTTGTCAAAATGTTGAGTTTTCCACTTGGGAAAGTGAAGAGTCGGAGCAATGTGGATGGATTATCAGAAAATGAGTGAACTGATTAAAATACAGAGGAATTTTGCACCGTGTCTTAGCTATATCAACTTTGACTTAAATATGGTAGTTAATTAACCCCATATCTTGATTTTTGGTAAATAGTGAGGGAGTTGCGTAGAGTAGCAATGGGAAAGAGAAAAGATTCCAAAAACTACATCATTATTTGTTGCTTGTTATGATGTTTTTGTTACATACATCATTGAGTTTATCCTGAGTCAAGCTGATCTATGGATGTCCCAACTTCAAGTTGTTTCATGCCTACTTGTTAGGCCTACATGTCATAGAGAACAAATGCCGAGTGGTTCTCTGTAGGTAATATAGAGGGATATTGGTAAGTATAACTTAATGTGAGCTATCCAACTGACAGAAGAAGGGATATTTGAGGCTTTTCGACTTGTCTTGCACTTCTAAACAACAGTTATGGAGAGGACAAAGTGCCAAACTGCCAATATCTTAGATCAACACCTTAGTAAGTTTCCTCCAAGTTATAGAATGTCATCTTAGCCTCTACATATATAAAGTTAAAAGGTCATGCCATGACAACTTAACTTGGGTGAAAATATTAGGTTCTGTTTTTTGCGTTTCTTGAAGATTCATATGACAGATTCAAAATATGTGTCACTATCCTCCAATGGGAGAAAGGAAAGTCTTTAATTTTAGCCTTCTTGGAGGTTCCATATAGTTCTTAGGTTGGTCATTACTTAAATGTTATGGCAACTTTGCTGAATATCATTGAGTCAAACCTCCGTGATTCTATTTAGTATTTACTCTTAGAACCAAGATGCTTTGAGTTCTAAAGGGGATCCTATCACTCTAGTTGGTACTTTTTGTATCTTTTCTGTAAAGGTTGTATGCATCAGTTCCTCATTAGGTACTAAGCTCCAAGTCATATCTGACTCGTCTTACGGGAGCACTTTCCTCTGTAAGGATGATACCAAAATCCTAATCTGGACACGACTAATTTTTGGGCATGTCCTTGTTGACTTCAGTCACTTCACTTGAGTACATGACACAATTGCAGTTCACAATATTCTGTTAGGCACTCCATCTCACTCTCTAGCATGACTACCTGAGTTCTGAACTGGAAAGGAAGAGGAAATTTAACTGGTTTTGAGCTTGAAGATGAGGTTTTAGGAAGTCAAATTTTGATTTTGTAATTGAGTAGGATGTCTTGTATAGCTAAACATGATAGAAGATCCACTTAAAGCATCTCCTACAATCCGCAGAAAGGATCGGGTTTCATGGGACCCTCCTATAGTGCAAGATTTTTTCTATTGGGGATTGGAGAGTAAAGTCCTTAGCTCCTATCATTTAAAGACGCTGTCTAATAGATTGAAAGCTACCTTGTCACCAATCACGATGCTGTGTCCAGGTGGATAAGGCGAGTAGATCAACATGATCGACACTTCAATGAGCATCATCTACAACAGATGTCCTTTGTTGATGCTTTTCTAGTCCTGTCTTTCTCCTCTTTACATGGAGCTCTTGGTCGTCAGTTTTCTGCTAATTTATACGATTTGCTTACATTTCTAGTTTAGAAATGATTTTTTTGGGTAGCTTCTCAGTATCTAGGTAATGTCCATTTCTTTCTTTCTTTTTTTAGGACAGGTATGCCATGTATTTTCTTTCTACGCGCTCATAACATGTGAGTAGTCGAGTCATGGAAGTTAGAATTAAATGGAAATCTTAGCTTGTACATCATTATGTATGACGTGTCTTATGGCCTGTGTCTGGAAGTAGGATTGAGTCACAGTGTCTTATTAATTTGAGCTGGCCATGTACCTGAGGACTATGGCATTGCCAACTTTTATGTAGCTTAGTCTTGTCAAGGGCAATTTGGTGAAACTCTTGCATTCTTCTAACAATAAAGTCCTTTCTACTATCATTTTGTGCAAAGAAAGCCTTTCTTGCATGTGACATTGTTGTTTCATTTGGCAATACCTGCATAAGCCATGTTTTGACCTGGATATTTTTGGGCTCCCCCTAACAAGTAACAACTAACAACCAATGGATGGCATTAACTATTTTGGATGTGAGGACTTGAGCGCTTCTGGAGGACTGTACTTGGTGTGAGAAGATCAAGAATATTTGGTAACTAGCTCTCATGCCCTTGATAAAAATTGGTACCCAAGTACAGAGCAGATAATTGCTGAAGCATCCAAGCAGTAAACGCACCCCAAGATAAATGCTCTCCTTGAGATGAAACAACACCCAGTCATCTTTCAATTTAGCCACAAAACTAATAAAAATACTTGTCGAATCCTATGAATTGCTTACACTCCTCAATACTGGTGAAAATCCTTGTCAGACATTATCTTTTGGATATAGAGATTCTATCTTAGTCACGTAACTGTTATGACTATAAACCCTGAAGGAAAAATTCATCTCAGGATTTAAAGTATGAAAATGAAATTCATGCTTTGCCATTTACTCAGAATTCGTCGAAATCATTTTAATGTAATATCAACAGTTACATCAGAAGCATCATGGAGCTATTCATTTTTGGAGACTCCTGACTGTCTATATTGATGTTTGCCCTGCCTAGTACCTTACCTAGTCTGGAAGTCGTATGTAGGCACCAGCTGAGCTAACCCACTGGAAACTAGATCCAGCAAAAGCTTTTGAACGTCGACCATCCTACTCCATCAAGATATTCCTGATGAAAGAGGTTTTACTAGCAATAACACTTTTCGCATTGGCATTAGCACTCTCATTTTAGTCCACAGCACTTTTTAATCCATTAGGATCACTTTAATTCAATATCATATTGTTCATAGTCCTTAATTCTCAAACACCTTATTACCTGGGCTTTTCGATATCTGCTTTGCAAACTTACATTTACTCATTAATATAAAATTCTGCCTTATGAGATCACCACAAAGTCTATTTTCTAGCAGTAGTTCACTTGACATTATAGTGCTTTGATAGTTTTCACTGATCAGACACAACTCTAGCCAGTAGCCTGATTTTAAATTTTTCCATCTATTCGTAAGGTAACGATCCAAGCACAAACATTCTTGTCTTAGCAGTACTTGGGTATCTATACTGCAATATTAAATGACCAAAGAAATTCCTATGATTGTGCTAAACCTTCTTTTTATAGCAGGGTGAAGCTGTCATGCTTTTTATTCCTGTAATCTAAATGACCCATCTTAAGTGAACACCAATTTTTTAGAGAATTGTGATGGATATTTGAAGATAGTAATGCTTTTGGTTGCAAGCCACTCTTCTCATACTGGTTTGCCATTTAACATGGACAATCTGCTTTTCTAATTGGTTTCTTTATGTTTGGGTCCCTTCCCTATGAATGTCCCTTGACTGTAGAAAAATTATGCCCAATCAGGGAAAGGTACTATAAAGCTTTTCTCATAGGTTCTTTTGGTATGGGCCCTTCTCAGCTAATCCAGAACCTTAGAAGCATTTTTATTTGTTCAGATTATAGACAATCTGCGCACTTAAGCACAAAAGATTAACTCACTTAACTTGTTCATTGCTTGTTCTTATTTTATCCAATAATGGGTAGACCTGGGCTACATGGCTATACTCAGATCTAAACTGAGATTTTTTTTGTTTTTCTCTTCCTTAATTTCTCATTACTCATTCATGCCAATAAGTTTCCTATATGTTTTGGTTGCTACATGCGTGCTAATTGTCACGTTCAAGATGTTCAGGATCTTACTCATCCAATAATTGAGTAGTTTATTGGATTTTGTTTTTTCTTGTATCAACTGTTTGCTAAGCTTAGTTATAAATAATCTTGTGTTTATTAGGACACGGAAAACTTGGAAGCCTAATGTCCAAGAGAAAAGACTCTTCAGTTACATTCTCGACCGCCACATCCGTGTCCATGTGACGACACATGCCCTACGTTGCATTGACAAGGCTGGTGGGATTGATGAGTACCTAATGAAGACACCGTATCATAAGATGGACACAGAGATGGGCCTTCTCTGGAAAGCCAAAATTGAGAAGATGTACGCCGAGCTTGGGCAAATGGAGGTATCCTTCTTCTCACCGCAGGATGAAGCAAAATTTGAGCAAAGTTTTAAGGAAATGAAACTAGATGAAAAATCTGCTCGAAGAGAATTCAGAAGACGGTTGTATGGATTTTCAACGAAGTCTGAGGCAACATCAGATC
Organism: Beta vulgaris subsp. vulgaris; assembly: GCF_026745355.1. Classification (NCBI taxonomy): domain Eukaryota; kingdom Viridiplantae; phylum Streptophyta; class Magnoliopsida; order Caryophyllales; family Amaranthaceae; genus Beta; species Beta vulgaris. Next base: position 55,873,163 of record NC_079203.1, read on the forward strand.
CCCAGGTCGGTGAGTCAGATGGAAGCTCACATTCAGATCATGAGCAGATGGTTGCTAATGCTTGAGATGGGACTTCATTGCCACCTTTGAGCTTTTTGCAAGTTTCTTTTTTGGATGTAAACCACCAATTTTGCATCGTTACTCGTGTGGCTGTAGAATTTAAAATATTCATTTGTTACATTTACAGTCTTAAATCATGTAGGCTAATTTCATAAGAGCCCTTGTATGATAGTTATAATCTATATGCAACTCTCAGAATTTTGATGAAAAAAAGTACTTGAGAGGCGTCTTCAGAATATGCCCTACTTGCGCACGCAGCAAAATGAGGCAGCTTTCTTTTTGTTCTAGCCTTAATATGAATTGATGTTTGTTATCTAATAAGCGTGTTTGGTGTAGCTTTTGAGGTACTTTTTAGATTTTGAAAGATTATTTTAGTGTTTGGCGAAGTAGCTTTTAGTTTTTGAGAAGCTTTTGTCAAAAGCTAAGATTATTAGTTTTTGAGCAGCTTTTGTCAAAAGCTACTATTTTTGCATATTATTTACAAATTAAAATTTTGCTGATAACTATTTTTACTGAACACTTCTATTTTATATCGCCAGTTTCACAATTAAAAGCTAGTAGCTACCTCCGTAGCTAAAAACTAACAATTACCTTCACAGTTGGCATTTAAAAGCTCAAAGCTCACCGCCGAAACTAAAAACTTACTTCTAACAGCTATTTTTGCCGAATAAGCCTTTGTAGTTTGACGCTTTTTGGTACTATTTGAGCATATAGGTCTGGCGTGGATGTTCAGTTTCTCCTTTTAGTCTGACTGAGATTGTCAACATGTGGAGCCCAACTTTAGTAAAAGAGTGATACAAAGTAAAACAAAGTTGATAATTGTTTATGGTATAGATTCCGATCAATGTCGACACACATATTAAACATGGCAAATTTTTATGCCATTGGAGTTAAAGTTGGTGCCTCTTAATCTAATTTCCATACTTTTCGGCCCAATCTAATTCTTTATTGAATAATATCCCCAAATCAATTCAATTCTATCTACTCACTTTAAGAATCTTCTTATTTTCAAAAGTTTATTGTAGGAAAAGAAATAGAATTGATTATAGAGGAAGGGAACAAATATTACCTTTTCTTTTCTTCTTTTAATTTCTTATATAGGGTGATTATTTTAATAGATCAAAATTTTAAATTGGTCTATTGAAAATAGTCAAATATGAATTCCATCGATGATTCATAACTCAAAAATTATTGGTATATTTTAAATGATAAAAATCAAAAAGTATCTTATACTCTTACTAAGTTGTTCTTGTGAAGATTACATCTTTTACCTTTTCTCTAATTAGAAAATAGTGATAACTAGGTTAATACTTGTTCTCTCGTACAATGCGCAATTTTAACATTTTTTTTTTACAAATATATTAATCATTTTTTCACATATACTCATAATTATTCATACTCCTCTTATAGTAATTTTTTCCATTTTCTTGTTGCATGGTCTCCAGATTGTTCATATCTTTCATTAACTATTTTATAAAAAAATTAATAAAGTACTTAAAAACTGCATATCGAGACACATCTAATAAAATTCTATAACTTTTTTCTTCTTATTAGTATTTTTGATATATAGATCCCTTAGGACTAAGCATTAAAAATATATACTTATATGGTAGTATAATTTTCAGATAATTTTTGACAATTATTCATGGATCAATTTTATTAAAATTGTTGCATATATCGAAAATTTATGGTCAAAATTTACAGATTCAACTTTTAGAAAAAAAAAAACAAATGGAAAGACCAAATGTTGCTATGCAAGCAATTCCAGTAGATAACAAATGATCCTCATAGACCAAGATTCTAACATGTAAAAGACTTCCATTCATGCACTTCATCAACACTGCAAAACAGCAAATTATGAACATACAGTACATTATACACTGAAGCTGCTACATATTTTTTCTGTTAGCCTGCACTCAGGGAACCAATCCTCGGTCGCTCGACTACAGGGAGAAGAACAACAGCCGAAAAAAACCTATCGCGAAAAAAGAAAAAAGAAACACTAAAAACTCTACTACACTATGTAGTATGTACATCATCCTGTGTCTGTAATATTTACAGATGTTTGGATACGCGATAGGTATTTTGCACAGAAGTTGCACTCAACCAAATCAAACAGCTTCAGATGCAAGTATGCAAATCCCCCAGCCTTTCTCTTCAAAAAGAAAAACTCTTTTTTTCTTTTTTATTTTTCTTTACTGATAAAATGCTAAGAAATCACACATTGGGACATCAAACCGTTGTTGCAGGTGATGATGCTGATGTTAATTAGTATATGGTAAGGAAAGCCAAGGGTGCTCAAGCGCTTGCCTTGCTGTAGGGCGCCCTCGAGGGTTTATTTGAAGCAAATACCTTAGAAAGTCCATGAAACCGGCATCAGAAACTGGAAGATGAAGCTCCAAGGAGGACTGTTCTGGAATTATGTATTCCATTTGATTTGAATCCTAAGAAAGAATGTTCGAGGAGATGTTAGCTCAAGAACAGCTTTTTCCGAAGAACTAGTGAAAATGATGCAAAATTTAATTTAAAGTACATATAGTAAATCTTAAGTTCTGGAAATTACAAAATGTTGGAAGTTTTCAGAACTCTAACGAACACTTTTAACATGGTAATGGAGGTTTAGAGCTATAGAAATCACATGAAACCACAGATTTATTAGGCCATGGTCGTCAGCATCTATGGAAGTCAAAAATCTACTAAATGTGGAAAGTAAGGTTCGGTGAAGTAGTGTTCTGAGGTAGTTTTTTTAGTGGTTGAGGTAGTATATTCGTAGCTTTTGGGGGGTAAGGTAGCTTTTGAAGGTGTAAATTCACAACTACATTTACCGAGCACTAATAATTCACAACTACAACTACTAATAACTAGTACACCAACTAAATTTGCCGAGCAAGCCCTCAGTCCTTGGTTTAGTGCATAACATATATCTTCAAAATCTTGCAATATCTTGATAAGGTTGGTAAGAAGATAAAGAGCACAAACCTCGTTAATATGGAACAGGTCATACTCCTTTGTAAAGTATTTGTGAGTCTCTTGTCCTCTCAAAAGCATCTCCAGATCAATAGGACCAAGCAAGCTAATCATGCGGGCCAGCAACATTACAACACCATCATTCGGGAAAAGTACCTAGCAACAACCATAACAATTTATGAGAAAGCAGTCTTTTACATGGGATTCTACAATGCTTAGATTATCAACAGGAAGCCCGACAAGGACCAAATACTGAACCGATGGCTCCATTTAATCACCAAACACAATTTCAATTCTATCATATTTCATAACCGAAGATGTTTTTACTAACACCTCTCAATCGTAATTGAAGATGTTTTTACTAACACCTCTCAACCAGATCCAATAATGAGGGAAAACATGTCCAATTTTATAAAGTTACTACTCCTTCGTCCCTTTCATAATTTGTCATCTCGAATTCAAATTATAAGTGTGAAAAAAGATTTTGGGACAACTAAAATGGAAATTGTGAAGAAAATTAAGGGATAGAGGGAGTACTTAATTCATATGTAAAGTAAATTCTAGAGTTCAACTTACCTCACTAGAGCAAAGCTCAGCCATAATACAGCCAAGAGACCAGATATCAATTTTTGGACCATAAGAGAGCCCCAAAATTACTTCGGGAGCCCTATAAGATCGAGACTGAACATAGAGACACAAGTTGTCCGTCTCAAAACAACTGCTTCCAAGATCGATAACCTTTATTTCACATCTGCTATAGCTCTTGATCAAAACATTTTCGGGTTTCAGATCGCAGTGAATGATCCCCAAACTGTGCAAGTAATCCAATGCCTCCAAACATTGCCGTGCTATAACCTAAAAAGTAAAGGATTGAGGAACGCTCATTATTTTAGTTATTTACTTACATTGTTAAAAACAGTTTCACGGGTGAGTTGATGGGATAAAAGGCAATAAAGTAACAGAAGTACCTGTAATCTACTCATCGTGAAATAGGGCTCCCCACCAGATTCCAGATTATATTTCTGAAATTCATATAAATTGGCTCGAAGAAGTTCACATACTATGAAAAGGTGCTCCTGTAAATGGAAAGAAGAACTTTTGCAATTAATCACTTCGTACAAAAATGTAATGGGAAGGAAAGAGGAATATAAGAACAGAACCAGTGTCGAAGATCCCCACAGTATACGAACCTGATGGTAAAAGTAGTCATAGAGACGTAAAATATGGTGCTCATCTGCAGGATCATGCTTATTGACATACTTGAGAAGTTTGATTTCATCCAAACTTTGATCAAAAAAATCTTTGTCATTTTTTATTATTTTCAGGCAAACGTCAACTCCGGTCTGGGTATCATGAGCCTGAACAACTTTGCTAAAAGCAGCAGAACCCAGGTACTCCGTAATGTAATACCGCCCGGCGATGACTGTGTGTAGAACAATAGGAAACTCTTTACTCTCTTCAAATCCTGTTCTGTGGATGGCATCGAAAGTATGTAGATATTATGAGCTAACAACCCACCGTACATAAAAGTCCATTGCTAAATTAATACTCTGCAACTTTTCAAGCTAGTATATGGAACTTAAAGCATAGTCCTACATTGTAATAAATGAGCAAACATAAGCAACCTACTACTCCGATCACTCATCCCACACTTCTACTATAATGCAAACATATTAGCAATCGTTTTCCAAGATTTGAAGTTATTTATGACCTTGAAGAAAGACAAGTAGCAAACCTGTTTTTCCGGTGAATGATTCTTAGGTTAAATACTTCATAATCATCTTCGTTGGTCTCACCATACGGAATCTCGTCTAGTATCGTGCTTTCCTGCTCATTGATAGCACTGCGTGGTTCTTCAGTTATTTTAACCAGTTCCTCTTCATCATTAGCTCCAAAGTTGTATTTGCAACTGTTAACAAGAAGCAAATCCTGCTTATCAGTTTCATAGATACTCCTAGAGCCATCCAATTCTTCAGTCATATCCTTTTCGTTTCCTTCTATCAAAATTTCAGTATCAGAAAGCCTCTGCTTAGCAATTTTCAAGCCCAACTCACTCAAGATCACTTCTTTTAGGTTGGAATCAAAGTCTTCACAATCACGAGAACCGATACGTCCAAGATCCAACTCGACCCCTGCTGGATAGCCCTTCTTCTCATCCAGTTGATAACAGTCCTTTACTTGACCATTAACAACAACATCAGAGGCTATCTTATGAGAGTGAGAGGGAAACTCTAAATGATGATCATTTTCCTCTGATTCTTCTAATAAACGATTGAATGAAAACGGATTTCTTGATAGATTAGTTGCCATCCCAGAAGTCATGACAAATTTATCCTCACTTGGACAGCCAAAAGGGTCTACCCCACCAAAGCTAGGAGTCATATATGGTCCATCATCTTTGTCATCATACCACAAGTCAGTTTGCATATCAAAATCATTGTATTCTCTTGCAGTTCCAAACTGAGACAATCTATCAGAGGAAGTGTCTGAATCTGCTTGTGTCGTAGAACGATGTCCATATGGATTCGTAAAGTCTGCAAGAATCCATGATTCAACATCAAAAGGTGCCAAAGAAACAAAAGAAGTTCAGAACTTCATTTGACATGAACAATGAACAATGAACATTTCACTAATTATACATTTATATCATAATAATGTTACCTAATTCGCTAAACCCCAGCGAACTGCAATCCAAACTACGTATATTTGTATATGCAAGTGGACTTTTGGGCTTATATAACAATCTTAGGCAGCAAAGTGTGTTCTTATACCCATTCTCATACCGCGAATTAGGTAACATTGTCTTGATCCTAAAAGAGTAGGAAATTAAGTGAAGATTATAAACATCTCAAATTTCAACTCACCTATTTCACATTAAATCTAAAGTCAACTATTTCTCCTCTAAGTCAACTAAACTCATCCATATCTCTATGAAAGCTTCTACTCCACTTCCTATCTGTTTGTTTGTGTTGCATGTATCAAATTTGGAAATGATCATATAAGGAATTTAAGGATTACACAAGCAAAATCATTAGTACCAATTTTTCTCTAAATTTGGCGCTTAAATCTAAGTTCATTAAAAAGGAAAAAAACAATGAAAAAACATTAATTGATAAAACAAGGACCAGCATTGATTATCATTAAACACGGATATTGGATAATTCTCCTACATTTTTTAATGCATCTTTTATGTCATTTTAAAAAAAGCAGTTAAAATCTATCTTACTCCGACACCTCCATCCACCTCAAAAACCACGTATCGTGTGATACGACACCTCACTTGGATACTTCATTTTAAATCAAAAACTTTTCTTTTCTCTACAAAATAGCCGAGTCGGACACTTGGACACGGGTATCCAATTAGACACTCAATCGAGCAACATAGGTTAAAATCACCAATATATTGAATGCAGTATGATCTTGTAAATTTAATGCTCAACATATATACACTACACTATATGCACTAAGGCAGTCCATCAAGGCATCAACCAACAACTAACTTTATAAAAAAAAAAACTTTCACATGAATATCATAATTAAATTAAAAATAATAAACAAAAAAAAAGTAAAAAAGAAATAAAAAAACCTGAAGAACAGACAGCACTGACAGAAGTAGAAGAGCCCAAACTTTTAAACTCATCATCCCCAGAAGAATCTGGGCCCGACCCAGAACCCAAAACAGGCCCATTAGCCCACCGGTGAGATTGGGCCGGAAGTTTGACCGGAGCAAGAGATGGGTTCATCGGAGAAAGAAACTTCTCGAAGTCATTAGAACCAAAAAGTTGTTTTCTTTCAGTAAGATCTTGTTTTAATGCAAATTCAGCTTCAGAAAAGTTATTATTGCGGAAAAAATCTAACACAGCTTGAAACTCCATTAAAGAGTGAGGAAAAATTCAAAATTTGGATTTTGGAAAATAATATTAATAGTAAGAAAGAAGAGGAGACAAAAAGAGTCATAGGTGATGATGATGATGATGGTGGAGGAGAGAGAAAGGTGATGAAAGACTTAAAAAAATGAGAGTTTTCTTCATATTTTTGCATAAGAATGAATTATGGATTGCAATTTGTAAGTTTGTAAGTTTGTAAGTTTAAGAGTAGTGTAGAAAAAGAAAAGGTTTTTGATTTGCAAAATTAGTATATTCTGGTTGTACTAGGAGTAATGTAATGTAATGTGATTATAGTATAATATGGTATGTCATATGTGAGTAATGTGACATAAAACATATTGAAGCAAACAACGGGAGATATGAGTTTTCTTCACCTACTTTCAAATGGGGGCCACAAAAAACAATTGGCTTTTGCCTTTTCTTTTAACTTTTTTTGCTTTGAGGGGTTTGTAGGATCCGAATTCCTATACAAAAATTATTAAAAGAGACGGTTTAATTTTGATATAAAGGTAGATTCAGTAACTAAATAAATTAAATTAATCACTGCCAAAAAATAATGTAGTCACTATTAGACTAGTTCTCTTCTTAATATTGAGCTTATCATTGTCTAATTTTAATTTAAACGTAGGCGATTTTTTACAAGACAAACTCATAAATACATATCTTAAAATGGAAATATTTTATGAATTCATGACAGAATTTTACATCATTTGAGGTAATAAATGCTTGATTCAAATTTTTGTTTCTATATTAAGCTTTTTATACATAGCCCTAAAGGGCTATGTATATCATTTTCCTATATTCTTTTAGGAATTAAATTTTTTTAGTACAATAAAACATATTTCTTTTGTTCTATACTTATTGTAATATACTCTTTTGGCCCATTGACGTATTATAAGAAACACGTGTGGAAATGAGAGAGATGAAGATAGATAAAAAAAATATAGGTGATCAAATGGCGGATCGAACAGGATTCAAGCCATACCATCGCCAAAACATACCCACTGGTAGGGTTGTCCCAATTTTTTTTCCCCATAATCCACTTTTCGTTATAAACAACAATCTTTTCAGGTTAGGTCAAAAATTGAACTTTTCCCAACTGAACGTTCGGGTCGGGCTCGAAAATTGATTCCAAAAATTGCACCGAGTCTGGTCATTTTTTGGCTAAGTCGGGCTAACTTTGATCACCTCTAATAAAAATAGGACCCATGTAATAGGAGAGAGATATAGATAATATATTACTAAATAAGAAAACGTTGCAATTATTGTCAAATAAAAGAAACGTTGCAATTAACAAAGAACGGAAGAAGTATAAGTTTGTGGATTTTGTTTTTTGATTATGGCTCGTTGCCACGTTGGGGTGTTGTAATAGTGAAGATGTGTAAATTAGAAGAGAAAACGAATACATACAAAGAATCCTAATGTGATTAGGGGGTTAGGGATAATGGATGGGAACTAGGAAGAAAGGTATAGATAAGACGCGTTTTGAATGGTTTATAGTATGGGTCACGCTTGACTTTGTTTAGAATTTAATTCAATTACAATCATCTCCATAATGTTACAAATATACATTTTGCTAAGTAGTGTACTTTAAGAGTTGGGGGGGACAAGAAGCTTAGAAGTGAAAAGATTCTTACACTATTTTTCTTCTATGAGTTTGGGTTGAATATAGTTAAGATATGAAGATATGAGCTAAGAAGAGGGAGTTTCAGATCTTAAAGTATTATTTGAGTCACTTACTAAGCTCAATAAGTGATTTTATTACAAATTTGTATGTCAGTCTATGTGATTATAGGGGTGTGCACAAACTTATCTGGACCGGAATTTGGACAGGATCGGAGATTCCGATCCGGTCCTCGGTCCACAAAATTCCCGATTTCGGATTTCCGGTCTAGTCCAAACCTGAAAAATTCTGATCCGGACCGGTTAGACCGAAATTTCTATTATTTTAGTATAAAAAAATTATATGTTAAAAAAAAAGTTTTAAAAGGTAAAAGTTAGAAATTTAAAACCTATTTTTTATTATTTTAGTAGTATTGTTATTAAAAATATTAATTTCAAATATATCTAATTTAAAAATATATTTAAATAAAATAAAAAAGTTTTTTTTAAAAAAAAATTAGATCCCGATCCAAGAAAAAGGTAGATTTCGGTCCAGTCAGTTCCGGCCCAGTCTGGTCTTGAACCGGTACACACCCCTATATGTGGATATGTATAAGGGTTTGGCTTAACTTATACTTTTCATTACTTTTTGCGAGAAATTTCTTCTTTGATAACTTACGAATTAGGATGATAATCCAAGGGGAAAAAGAAAATTTAGTTAGGAAATAGAATAGCATTTGCTATTCAATATTATGCAAAATCTTATGTGCTTTCGAAAAGAAATGTTTGTAGTATGTATCACATTAAAAATTCTACTCCCTCCGTCTCAAAATATAGTTCCCATTTCTATTTTGGGAGTCAAATTTTAAAAACTTTGACCAAATATTCTTACAAATGTATACAAAAAAAACATATTCATGAGGGATCTTGTTAGATTCGTCTCAATGTATAAATTCGTAATATCAATTTTTTATATTTTTTACTAATAAAAAATACAAGATATCGTAAGTCAAAGGTACGTTTTGGAGACTATGCAAAATAAAATGGGAACTATATTTTGGGACGGAGGAAGTAAATGATCATGTGCTGAGCATGTCAACTTTTTTATATGGAAATTTTCCAAAACATAAAAATAATCTTTCTATCTTTCTCTATAAAGTTTGTATGTAGGTTGATTACATACACCTAGCAAATTAATAAGACAAGTTTATGTGGAGAATTATGGGGAGATATTGTTTTGATAAAATTGCATGGAAGTTATCTTAAACATTAAATAAAATTGCATGATATTACTTTTTTTTGGAACAAATAATATAACTTTGCTTCTAAGATTTCATCCGGTCAATGTTTAAGTAAGATAATCCATTGTTTTATGGAAGTCCATTTATGGACATAGTAAAGAATGCATACGAATTATCATTACTTTCAACATTACGGTAAGACGAACTTTCTATTTGTTTAAAGTAAACTTAATGATTAATTAATTGGCTTAGGCTTGTTCTTTTCGACATAAAGTAACTAAACGGAACCGATTCTAACTAAACTGAACTAAACTGAGTTGAACTGAATTGAAATTAATTAAATTATAACTAAAAGAAATGATAATTGGAGCTAAACTGAATCGAATTAAACTTATTACAACTGAATTGAACTGATTGTAACTGAATTGAAAATAAGTTGGGGAGAACTGGTCATCAGTGACCCAATCTTCAAAAGTGTGAGATCAAGGAAGTAGAAATTATCTCGTTTTCGATGGGCTAATGATAAGGACATTTGGGCTGATACAGATCTTACATCTCGGTCATTTGACTCCCATTATTGTTTACTTCTTTAATTGATCATGTCGTTTGGTTGATTTGTTGAGAAGTCAAACCTTGTCTTTTGGTGAACCAAAGTTGCTTGTTTAAGTAAGTTTTTTCATTAAGAGAAAGAATTATATAATCTCAAATTAATTACTTGATCTATTTATGGTGATTCGCTTGAGTTTATTAATTTTGTAATGGCTAGAGCTGGATTATGATATGCATTATATTTTTGATTTTATGTTTTTAAAATGATATATTTATAAATGTATTTATATCACATTATCTTCATATTCTGTGTTTATATTTTATGTTTTTATCGACGCGTATACATACTACATGTTAATATTACAAATTTACAATCACTCATATTTTCCTTTTTCCTATAATTATATTTGTATGTTATTTATGATATACTTTTAAAACGTGTATGTGTTTTCATCATACACACACTTTTTCGTTGAATAATCCATGTTCTTTTTAAGCACATCTTGATGATTGTATCAATACATTTGTATGTTCATGTTACTTTTAGTAATTTATAAGTAGTTATAACTTATAACGTATTTCATGATTCGGTCCTATTTTTTGCGAAATTTTTCGACATAGTTCTAAGTCTTTGTTTTAATTATTTTTTTGTGTGTATAGTGTTTGGCTTTGAACGACTCTTTGTAGCTCTTTCGAACACCTCTTTAGTATTCTTTTATTACCTTTAATATTAAACTCAATTATAAGAAAAAAAAAATCACAATAATACAACCAGTTTTCAAAGTTGAACATATTAGATCTCGGTAACTATATTAAACTTGTTGTATACAATACCTAGTGAATTATACCCGATCTATAGCTAGTTTACACTTCATAATTACTTCTAAAGCTAACATTTCCAAACTCATATCATAATTTATATTGTTTTTTATCTATGAAAATTTACAATTATTATTGTTGCTCATAAACTCAAGTATATATCATTATTAACGTAATTTACATATGCAACATGATGGAGAATTAATTATTGCACATTATTCAATTCTACGGATCTAATTGATGAATAGAAATTGAATTTCATATGAGCATTCATACTTCATCAAGAAGTTTGTCAGTCTCGTCAAAATGAAGTGAACCACTCAACCTTATATGCAATTTGTGATCTACTGTTATTTGGTGGGGGCCAAACTTGACTAAAATAGATGGAGTAACAAATTACTTTAATGACGAGGTAGAAACGAAACAATCTTTGAGTCAATTTGATTAATGTCGAACATGTTCTTAAACTAGCTAACAGCAACTGCAATCGCTAACAGCTATTAGAACTGTTAGTTTTGCCAAACATATTCTTATATAGACTAGCTATCTAGCTTTCAGTTTTAAAAAAAATAAATCTTGAGCATACAATATAATATTATATTGACTAAAACTTCTTGAGTATACTTCAATTTTTTAGATGGAATTAATGAAAAGTTTTGGTTGATCAAAGGAATATTACCACTATAAATCTCAACCTTTGAGTCTTTTTTCATATTAATCAAATGTTTGATTAATCGATTGATAAACAATATAAAGTTTGCAAATACTATTTTCATATTAGTCTAGCTCCAATCAAACTGATTTAATTGATAAAAAAAAAGTTACGTCTCATGATGTCATTCTCTAGTTTGTTATCGTAGTTTAGTAGGTGTTGAAACCAGACAAGAAACAGAATTAGGATTTGAACACAAGATAAAACATAATCTAACGGGTTACTTATGACGAGCTGAGAACCAATATAGAAGTGATATTTGACACCCTAAGATTATTAAGAGTAATCTATATTTATATTAATATATTAAAAGGTGTTCCTCAACAAGATAACTGTGTCATGTGACGCTATCCTTTAGAGTTTTAGCTTCGTGTACTCCATGTACAATAATACAAAAAATAGATTTTGCATGATATAAGATTTGATCTCATGACTTCAAGTTTGTGTACTAATGTCTTAACTATTAAACCAAGTATGGTATTATAATTTCAATGTAAAATACTAATAAATGAGATATATATATATATCCGACGTATGACCCAGATCTAAAAACTAGTTGATAATGAAATAGTGTGGAGTGGGAAAGATGTGTCTCAAAAACTTTTATTAACAAAATGTTTCATTTTCTATAAATTGCGAAAAAATAAAATTATTTGATTGATCTTTTTGTAAGTTCTATTGACTATCAATCTAAGAATAATATCAAACAATAATAGAATATCAAATAATAAAGCAGGAAAGAACACACCAGAAATTTTACGTGGAAACCCAAGAACTGGGAGAAAAACCACGAATATGCACTAGGAATCGATGAATATTCAAGAAAGATTACAAAAAAACGCTCAAGAACTCTCTCTATAACTTTTTCTCTCTCTAATATGTGAATAATGATGAATCATACATTAATCGTAATTAGGGCACCTATTTATACCCTCATTAAACGAAAAATCGGAAAAATAACGCGTCGAACTTTTTCCCGCAAAACCGCGAGTCGCGGAACTGGCCGCGAGTCGCGGTGCCTGCCGCGAGTCGCGGTGCTGGCCGCAAGTCGCGGTCAGCTCTCGCAGTTTTGCCAGTTCTTCGTAAAACAGTCATAACTTTCTCGTTTCTCACCGGAATTGGACATATGACCTATCGTTGGAAAGCTCTTGGAACAAGCTATCACCTCCACTTTAAATCACCTCAAAATCATTTATAGATTGAAAGATATGTCCATTCAAAGTTAGCCTTATGTCCCAAATGACGTTTTCCTTCTACGCAACCTCATCTCCACACCCATACACCTCCATGAGCTTCATATACTACCATATACCCAACACTTTTAACATGTTTACCCCTTACGTAATGTACTGTACTAATAGTTTTCTTGAGAATTTATTTTAAGAAAGAAAAAGCTATGAACACTTTTGTAGATTCACTTTGAGGTCAATCATATTTATAATCTTGAAACTTTGAATTTGTTGAGCGGGACAATATCTTAATCATCTGTGATTTGGGTTACTTTTTTATTTGGTCAGATGCTTCCAATTAAAACTAAGAATTTATAAAAGCGTAAAGATGGAAGACAAAGTCTGTCACTGACACCCCTTTATTCCATCATCAGTTTCAAACCTGCACTCTCATGCATCAGAGCGCCATTATTTCTATTATGCAACGTCTACAAATTACAAGGTTAAGGTTGGAAAAGAAATTATGTTCAGCAGGTAACCACTTAGAGATGGCAAACGGGTTATACGGGTCGGAGACAGTTTGGATTGTAACGGTCGTGTAAATGAGGTCAACTTTGTGTTTGTGTTACGTTCGAGTATGGGACCATGAGATTTCAGGTCATATTGGGTCGAGTTTACTTGAGTCGCAAATAAATAAAACACATATAGGACTAGTTAGAGTAAGTTAATAATTAATGGACAATGGATAAATTATATATATTATATCACGGCAATTTTTTTCCTTAAATTTGCTTATAAAATAACTAATATGACAACTTTTCGAGTCGGGATCGGGTCATCATTATTGGGTCAACCCGGATTGGGTCACTCCCATATCAGTAGATCCGAGTTCGGATCATATTTGGGTCTATTTTACTTCGAGTCAGATTATTTGGTTTTCTTGTTGTTATTTTCGGGTGGAAAACAGGCCCGAGTCGGGTATTCATAACGATCAATGTATACATGTCTATTTTGCCGGCTACAAAACCACACGGTAAAAATAATACTGTAATTAATAAAGTACAACTTGATAAAGTTAATAATTTTTTAATTATCTATTTCTAATAGGTAGTTATATTAATCTTCATTAAGATCTACTATGATTTAAGACATGCAAGTGAATCTTAAGTGAAGAAAATGCATCCTTAAAGGATGTATAAGGGTAAAAAAAATTGACATTTTTCCTTATCTCAACATTGGAGTTTTAGCAATTACTTGAACTTCAAAGTTAAAAATCATGCATGTTCTTAAACACCTTTGCTTAGAAAATAGACTAGTAAACTTTGGAGAGATGTTTCAAATTTGAGATCAAATCTTATTTATATTATTGTCTTTTGCAAGTCTTACAAAAAAAAATGTATTTTCATCATATAGTATACTTCCTCCGTTTTGAATTAAATGCAACAAATCTATTTTTCACTATTCACATTTTCCACTTTGACTAAGAAGTGTGATTTATACATAATAAAAAACATAGTCAAGCGAGATTTTGTTAGATTCATTTCATGACGTACTTTTATAAAATGTTATTTTAATAATTTTTACTTATATATAATTATAGATATATGTGGTGAAAATAATGCATCGTGATGCGTTAAAGTAGATTTGTTACATTTAATTCGGAACGGAAGAAGTATATTTTTACAATATTACAAAGATAGATTGATAGTGGATATGTTCGAATGTAGGTTTATTAAGCATATGTCTACTAAATAATTAACAAGTAGTACTATATATGACTCGTACAATACATAGGATTTATAGTCATCATATCTTCAAAACAATCGGTAATTGATACCAGAGAAAAAAAAAAAAAAAAAAAGAAAAAAAAAGAGGTGATGAATTGACGATAGAAAGGATATCGCAACTAGCCAACTAGGAGTGGTTAACTAGATATTTGTCTCATGAGTTTAGTAGATTGTTCTAGTAATTTCACTTGTATATTGAGGAAGGGTTGAATGATATCCATTAGTATTTAAGCGTATTTTAAGAACTTACATAAGTTAACTCCCATTTTTAGTAGTGAAATAGATTGTAATAAGAATAGGTTGAATAAATTGATCATGGCTATAAAAATTTGCCTTACTTGATTCGTTAAGGTTCTTCCTTAAGAGAAGAGTGTCATAACATTACCAATGTACCAAAAAAAAGAACATGTTGAAGAATGTAGTATGCTATATAGAGTGTGTCTCAAAACAAGAATTATAAGTTTGTACTAATTGTATCTATTTTTTGGAATTTCGGAGAAATGGACGAGTGTTTTGAAAATTTCTCATTATTTGAGGGTATATTGATAAGTAATTCTAATAAATACTTTTAAGAAATTTTCACTTATATGTGAAATATTTTGTATATATTAGATATAATTTAGGATTATGTGAAATATTTTATATATATACTCCCTCCGTTTCCTAAAAAGATCTCCCCTCTTTTACTTTATTCCTTATTCGGAAATTCTTTTTCCCTTTTTACCCTCTCATGTCCCTATCATATGGTCCACCATTACATTATTAATTCAATTTTACTCCCTTTCTCTCCTATTTTAACCCCTTTTTATTTGTTTATTTATCTTAACCCCTTTCTCTCTTCTACTTTACTCATCTCACACCCCACACAAAGGGATCCTCCTTGGTATCTGTAGGAACAGTAACAAGGAAGATCTTTAGGAAATAGAGGTAGTATTATATATATATATATATATATATATATATATATATATATAAACTACCTCCATTTAATATTATTTGCAACGATTAGACATTTTCTACTTACACTTTATATAAAATCGTTGCAAAGAATATGAAACAAGGGTAGTATTAGATATAAACTAGGAAACCAACCAAAATTAAAGCAAAGTAAAAATAAAAATAAAAATAAAAATAAAAAAAGGAAACCTCTCCTAGGTGAACCCACAGTCAACAAAACCCCCTCATACTCCTTCTTTGTTCCCTATTCTGATCTCCCTTATTTGAACCACCATTCATCATCAATCACGTTCATTCTTATCTCCAAATATCTGTCTATAAATGCACAGAAGAATTAAGCTTGAATCACAAACTCAAAACCACAAAGAAATCACAAAAAAAGTCTTCTCCTCTGTTTCGGATCTCGCACCAGCACCACCACAATCTGCCGCCAGCTCGCGCGACGCAAGACAGTCGTCGGTCATTTTCGCGGCACTCGCCAACCACACGCACTCACGCAGCTCTCGCACTCTCTCTCGTCGCTCCTCTTCGCGCGCTGCTGCTGCTCGTGTTTTCCGCCGCCGCCGATCTCTCGTACCGCCGCCTGCGCCGCTCGCCGGAGCTTCTGCTCTAGTTGGTTTCGTCCCTGCTCCAAGAGAGCAGAGGTATACCACCTCTTTTGATTTTCATTTTCCCTCTTAAAACTGATTTTCAAGTATTATAATGATTATAGCCCACTTGTTAGTTTTTATCCATTGCTAATTAGTGTGATTGGGCCTTAAAACTGATTTGCATTAGTAAACCAACTCAATGCAAGTGTGGTATGTTTATTAATTGGGATCAAATCTGACTTTTGATAGTGTTAGTTAAGCTCCTTAATATTACCTCTGCTTTTATTTAGTTGCAACATTTACTTTTTTGTACAAAGTTTAAGATATGAGAAAAGAGAGTATAATTGACTCACTTGTCTCTACAATTAGTACTGATCAGGTTCAAAAGACTAGGTGAAGTAAGGATAATATAGTCAAATTATCCCAAAAGCTTTCCTAAAAAAGGAAATTGTTGCAACTAATAAAAAAAACCTAAAAATAGAAATTGTTGTAACTAGATAAAAACAGAGGTAGTATTAGTTGGGCTAATTGAGTTAAACTAAAGCTGATTTAGTATTTTGTTAAGTTATGTTAGTTTAATTTAGTAAGTTAAGCATAATGTTGGGCTTATAATTTGATTTACTTAGTTAAGTCACTTAAGTTAATTTTGTTGCTTTAATATATTGGACTTTAGTGGACTGTTTTGTTGGTTTTAATTAAATCACTTGGTTTAGATTAAACGTTTAACTAGTTGGGTGATAATTATACTAAAAATTTAATTAAAAAGGTTAGGCTAAATTAATTAACTCCTAGTTTATATAATCTGAATTTTTGTAAGAAAGTATTAAGAACACTAAACTCGTATAAGTAATTTCATAAGTTTATTAACTACTAATGTAGGAGGTTAATGCTAATATTTTAGATAACTAGAATAATGTTAATAACCAACCTAGTTTAGTGATCATACGAAAATTGATGGTTGTTCATGGATGAGTAATTTGATAAGCTTTTATAATTGGTTTTAGTTTCTACAACATATTAGGAGTTCGAATTATAATATATTAGTGGTCATTAGATTAATGATAATTCAAATTTAGTGATAACCACACCTAAACTTATTTAGGAAATAATGAGTTGTTTGATAGTAATAATATATGTTACTCATTGGTTAACTTTTAATTATATTAAGGTTCAAGTTTGATAATATTTTTCCTATTATAAAAGGATATTAGAAGTAATGGTATAAACTATAAGATGAAACTAAGATTGTTTGATTGTTCATGTTTAAGTGTAACTCGAAGGTCTAAAAATATTTTATGGGTAATCTCACGCCTAATGAAAGAATGTTTGGGAAAAACGTAACGTCTAATTAAATAGTAATAAATTTCATTATTCAATTCTTTATTAAATTAAAGGAAGGAATATTACAAGCCTCCCTCGGCTCTCAAGAAAACGTAACTACGGTACCCGGTAATGTCTATTGCTAACACCCACAATCCCGTTCGAATGATGTTTTATGGTATTTCGCACTATGTTGTTGATATATGGATTGTGGGATATGAAAGGTTTTATGAATATGATGATTTTCGATGAAATGAAATGACTTCGATGTTTATGAAAATATGAGTATGATAATGCTATGGTTCTAATGATGTTTCATGATTATGATTACAATGATGTAATGTAATTATGATATGATATGCAAAAGGAACAAAACATGATAAAGTACGGTGAAAGATTGTTCTTGGCAGTATGATACGGGTACCGCAAATGTCACCTATGTTGTGGCCACCCGACTGATTTATGATACGGGTACCGCAAGTGTCACCTATGTTGTGGCCACCCGACTGTTTTATGATAGGGGCAGTGCAAGTGTCACCTATGTTGTGACCGCCCGACTGTTAAATGATACGGCACCGCAAGTATCACCTATGATGTGACAGTCCGACTGTTATGTAATGGAAGACTCCCCTTTGTTATGACGTACTAGCCAAGTTACCAAGATGATAAAGTAAGATAAAAAGATAATGAAGAAGATTATGATATATTTACGAAATGATCAAATATGTTTATGAAATGGTTTTACTATTTATCTCCTCCATGTTTGCTAATAAAATGAATTGGAATGTTTTACGATGTTAGAGTAGTATGTTATGATGAACTTGGATCGGACCGGATCGAAGATTTCTGTTCGGTTCTTGGTCCACAAAAATTCCGATTTTGGGTGTTCGGTCCGAACCGGAATTTTTATTTTTTAATAAAAGAATTTATATACTAAAAAAAGTTTTAAAAGGCAGAAAGTCAAAAATTTAAAAAGCTACTATTTATTACTTTAGAATTATTGTTATTAACAATATTAATTCTTAATATAACTAATTTATAAAATTATTTTAAATAAAATTTTAAAACAAAATTAAAAAAAATAGACTCCAGTCAAACCGGATCGGACTGGACGAAAAAAATCCTGTTTCAGTCCAGAAAAAACTTAATTCTGATCCACCGTCCAAGATCGATGCACACCCCTAGTCATGACTATCAATCCCCAACTTCCAATAATGATGAAATAATCAAAACTTAGAATTATTTATAGTAAATCATGCTATTAGCTTTCGGATTATAAATCCAAGCTTTTTATTTTTTAAAATCAAAATTTCACTCATGATATATGACATAGGACCTAACTGTGAGTAAGTCCATGCTTGTAGCCCAACCCAACTATATATGGATTTGGATTGGTTTGTTCAGTCGGGCCTTATTAATGAAACTTGTGGACCAAATCCTAATTTTTTTTAATCTTGGATCGTGAACCAATAATACGAATTAATATCAAGCCCTATCCAGGATCAACAATCCTAGTTCAGGATGCATACTTTTCACCTTAATTTTGCAAAATATATTAATCCACTCGTTTCAAAATATTGTTCATTTTTCTATTTTGGGAGTCAAATTTTAAGATTATTGACCAAATATTCTCATGTGAGGTCTTGTTAGATTCATAATATCAACTTTTTATATTTTTACTAATACGAAATAAAAGATATGATAGGTCATAGGTATATCTTGAAGATTGTGCAAAAAGAAACGTAAACTATATTTTGGGATGGAGGGAGTAGAACAAATCTAAATTTATCCGAACTTATTGAAACTTAAATTATGAGGTGTTAAATTTATTAAAGTTTATTAGAACTCATCTGAATTTACACAAAATATAATGAATTCATTGGAACTTATCAGACTTGAACACACTCTTTTATATTTGCAATATGTAACCAATTTTCATTCGACGACTTTAAATTAAACATAACAAAAAATATCCATTATTAATTCAATCTATATTGTCAAAGGACCAACTCAACCAAAAGATTAAGATGATGGTTGAGGCCCCAGGAATAGATTTATATTATATTACGCCCCCTTACGTAAATATTCCACTGAGAAAAAAGGGGTGGATGAGATTCGAACCCGTGATCTTTTTGTCACGTTGGCTCTTGATACCATGTCAAAGGATTAACTCAACCAAAAACTTAACTTGATGGTTGAGGCTCTAGGAATAGATTTATACTCTATCATATATATATATCTAAAATCCAAAACAAACAAATTTCATGATGTCACATGTACTCTCCCCTCTATCACAGAATCAATGAGACATTAAGCAATAAAAATATGTGTTTCAAGACTCAAACCCATGACCTCTAATTTGATAAGTTAATGCACTAACCAACCATGCTACAATACTCATGTTCGTTTTGTGAGGGAAAAAATCATTTAAAGACAAAATAAAATTTCTATTTTTAAATACTTCAACTACACATTGGTAAATAATCCGAAACGTGTTGTCCGGAGTAAGAACTAGTTTAATCTTATAACTTATACTCTTGAAAGAAAAAAAAAAAAAAGGAGCTCCATTGCTTCAACTTCTTTCAGGTACATGCAGGTGACCCATATCAAATTCTAAGCCCAAGTGATGTTTTTAGCATATGGACTCTTTATTGATGTTTGCAACTGTGAAGGAATTTATTTAATTGCGACAGTTAATTTGGTGTTCAACCTTTTAAGGACGAAAATTTGAATTCGGCTATTCTTTTGCACCCTAAAAAAAAAAGGAACAAGCTAAATTGAACATGTGATACAAAAATGTACTGTCCTAAGTTATAATTTTCTGTCCTAGATTTATGAGACTAAAAAAATTTAAAGGAGCTAAAATTTAGTCGAAGTCTTACAATCCAAGGGCTAAAAAGAAAGTTAGTAAGTTTTAACCTCACAACATATTCAATAAAAAAGAAAAATCAATGAAATTATATGTAACGTGTCTTCTCATATTAGTCCCAAATTTCAGTTATCTATCTATAATCTCAAGTTTGGTGATAAGCTTATCATATTAGTTCCTAGTAATTATAACTTGTTTAGTAAAGTAAATATCGCTCCTTTTCCAGAGTACAAATTCTTATTATTGTCGCTCATTTCCAGAGTACAAATTCTTATTATCGTCGCTCCTCTATCTCCTTTACATGTTATGTGAACTAATTTCACTTATGCGATTAATCATCTATTATAAAAAAAATTTCGAATTAAGGATATTTTGACCTAATGATTAAGATTAAGGTGTTGTAAACGATATGTCACATATTCTAATCTCCCTCCCCTTGTATTTTATACTGCCTAAATCAATGACATATGGAGCTTAAGGACATAGCAAGTGACTAGAGCTTTTTAATTTTTATGGTGGGGAGTCTTGTCATGGTCCTTGTGATAGGGAACTAGTCCATATATCATGTCACACTCTAGTTGTACACAATAATACAACTTTAGACTAGGAGGAATTTTGGGCCGTTGAATTTGATATACTATCTAAAATATCAATTTGTTCATCGCCCATTTGATTAGCTTTAATTGAAACTCATTGTACCAGATTAAAAATGATTTAAAACTATTAGCCTTGATTAATATAAGTTAACTCTAATTTGAACTAATCTAAACCATTCCCTCCTAAACTTCGAAGAAGAAAACGCATCCTATCTCTATTATATAAGTCGGGGGGGAATGGTGTCCCCCCTTGGAATTTGCTTAGTTGTCCCTCCACAACATAAATATTATATTTCAAAATTTCACACACAGCTTCTAACATAACCAAAACCAATTCAATGCATAAACTTGGCCAAAAAAAATCAAATCTTTATTAAGCTCAATCAACTCATATAAAAGCGCAATGAAATAAAATTGCCAATAAAAAAGATTCATATTCGAGAACTTACCAAACATTAGTGCCACAAATAATAACAAAAAAAATATCAAAAATTATTGAAAGAGACGGTCTAATTTTAATATAAAATTAGACCTAATCACTTAATGGATTAAACTAGTCACCAAAAGAAATTAACCTAATCACTATTGGGATATATAAGTCTCTTTTTTTAATATTGGGCCTACCATTGCCTAATTTTAATTTAAAAGTAGGTGGTCTCTTACAAGACAAACTCTTATACTTCCTCCGTTCTGTTTTAAATGAAACATTGTGCAAAATGACACTATTCATTGATCAATTTTGACTCCAATTTATCGCCATTATATAAAGAAAAACATAGTCAAGTGGGATCTTGTTAGATTCGTCTCGATGCATACTATCAAATTATAACTTTTTTATATTTTTTACGTGTGCACAACTAAAGATATTAATGATTAAAGAAGCGTGTTGGGTTGCGTGAAAAAGCAAACGTTTCATTTAAAACAGAACGGAGGAAGTATATGACATTCTCATAGACACTCAATTCAAACTCAAAATAATTATTTTATAATACAAACACAATTACAAACACAAACTCCAAATAAAAAAAACCAGTTCTCTTCGTAGATTGAAGTTTCACGATATTTTGAAATTTGCGGATACTTTACTGTTGATTAGGTACACAAATTGATACTGAAAATAAAAGTATGTGTAATGTTCTATGTTCAGTAAATCTTAAAAATTGATAATCTAAATTCATTTTTTAAAAAATAATATTAAAAATCACTAACAACTTTTGTTAATTTTTTACATTAGCGAATTAATATATTTATATTCATTTAATTATTAGTCATTTATATTTTAAGAGTAATCATAACTATAATACAAATGGAGTATATTAATAACAAGTTTTGAAATTATGGGAGTGTTTACTATTACTAAAACGAGCAATAAACAAATTGCTCTCATTTTAGTACTATGCATAAAATGATTGGTCTTTGGCAGTGAGTGGAACCAAAATATAATGACTTAGGAATTGGTCATGTCCAATAGTCTCTTTATGCGACAAGCACGTGTCCATCAAAAATTTCATATGGTATTTTCACTTTTTTCTTTTTCATAATGTAAATGGTTGATTAATATTCAATTGTAAAAGTGACAAGAAAGTTGAACATATGAAGTATATGTTTCTTTAATTGAAAATCACCTCTTAAGTACTTAGGCCTGTTCTCCCCAGTTTATTTTCAGTTCAATTCAGTTCAGTTCAGTTCAGCTCCCATCAGTTCAGCTCAGCTTCAATCAGTTCAGTTCAGCTCCATTCTTTTATAACTATTTTGTTAAATATTATTATTATGTTGGTATTAATTATTGTACTAATTACTCTTATTATTATTATTATTTAAATATATATCATTACTATTAAGTATTATTATTATTATTATTATTATTATTATTATTATTATTATTTTTTCTATATATTATTTTGTTTATTATAGCTTTACTCATTGTTATTACTATTATTATTAGGAGGAATATGGTTTAGGTCAAAGCACAAATAAACTCACTTTTTTTAGCCCATAAACCAATCAAATCGTGTCAAGACGGTTTATGATGTAATTTTCGCGGTCCAACCCAATCATTATTTTTATTACTAAATATTTTTATATTATTAAATCTAATTATTAGTAATATTAATTTACTTCTTAGATATTATTGTTATTATATATCATCATCAAGTATTAATATATTAATACAAATAATATAAAATAATAATTATTAATTATCATTATTATTATTAATTATTATTATTATTATTAATTTATAATTATTAATATTATTTATTTATAACTATTATTTTAAAATATCCAAAATACTATTATTATTATTCATCATTATTACTTATCATTATATTTATTACATTCAATCAAATTCAATTTACTTTAGTTCAGTTCAGTTCAGCTCCAATAAATTCAGTTCAGTTCAGCTGTTTTATGCCGAAGAGAACAAGCCCTTAATTCCTTTTTTTTAAGTACTTAATTCCTAATTTAGAACAATTTTGAACAAAAATTTGGTCAGAACTGTATGTTAAATAATGTTGTATAATCAAACATAAATGTTATATATTGAATCATAAATGTTATACATACAAATAATTTTCATCCATTCTGTTCTAAATGAAACATTGGGTGAAATGACACTGTTTATTAATTAACTTTGACTCTAATTTATCACCATTGTATAAAGAAAAAACATAGTCAAGTGAGATCTTGTTAGGTTCGTCTCGATGTATACTATCAAATTATAACTTTTTAATATATTTTACGTGTGCACAACTAAAGATATTAATGATCAAATAAACATGTTGAGTTGCGTGAAAAAGCAAACATTTAATTTAAAACCTAACGTAGGAAGTATGAAGTGTACAACAAGTAATACTTGGTCTAGTGGTAAAACTCTATTAGGAGTATAGTTTTCAATAGAAATTCTTTATATGTATATATCTATATATATTGGTTTTCATGAGAAAGAATCAAGATGTGAAAATAAGGGATTTTTTTAGATGAGAAGAAGTTGAAGTTACGACATAGAAAAAATCATAATAACAACATAAACATTTCATCATATCACCCAAACAAAGTTTAATAAACCATTGCGTTATTCCCTTTTTTTTTTACCAAATATAATAGTATATAAATTTAGTACTAAAGTGGAGTATCTTATGGTCATCGTTATTATTATGTGTCAATATTTCAATAATATCATCAAACAAAAAATTTGCTCAACAACAGAGATTAATGTAATTTATAATAAAGAAATTGTTTGGTTACAATTGGCTAAAAAATGAGATAGATCACTCAAGTAGTAAAAACAAACTTCCGATGAAGTGAAAATTGTAAGTTTATTTTCACCATCTCTCTAAATAACTATTCTAATCAATCATTTTTATGTTATATTTCATTTTTTTATTGCATCATTTTGATTTTTAAACTATTTATGCACTAGTCAATAGAGTAAATTTTTAATTAATAAATAAAATCAAATATGAGTAATAAAAATGTTGGTTTCATCTAAATGAAAATTTTCAAAACATCAAAATTCTAAAATATTTACTAAAAATAATTAATTAATAGTTAAAATTATGTATCGACAAAAGTGAAATCCTAGAGAAAGGTAAAACGTAGAAAACATAAAATGTTCAATATATTAATAAAAATTATCACATCAATCAACCTTTTTCCTTATTTCTAATGTTTGTTTTCTCCCCTACCATGCCTTTTCTTTGGTGCAATGTCAATTTGCTATAAAAGCTTTTTGTTTCACTATCATCGTAGGTGATGGTCCGAAAACAAACCAATCATTTCTTCTTAAAAGCTCTAACATCCTCACTTTTCGGAGTAATTGTATTGTTGATATTTAATAGTAGCTTCATTATTTTCACATCTTAAAAGTCACCATATGAGAAAAGTTTCTCTAGGGGATAGTAGAGTACTTGACTCTTTGCTTCTTTGATAAATCATACACATTTTTTTTTTCCTACTACGAGGAGTTTCCCACCATCTTTGGCAGTGAACTAATTTTCCACAGAAGTTTGTATGGGTACCTCAAAGGGCAGCATCCTTTCCAGCTGGAATTTTTTCCATACCTAAAGCTCGAACTCGAGACCTTGGTTAAGAAGTGAGAGACCTTTAACCACTCACGTCAATCCCATTTAATATAAACCATACACATTATAGCAATGTCTTTGTTTACTTTAGCAAACGAAGGATGGTTATCATCTTGCCACGAACCAAAATGCTTGAAGCCTTAAACTTAAGAATCCTAGTCCTATCATCTTGTCAATTCCATATACATACCACTTTCATATTGCTTGTCATAAAGAAAGAAAAGGAAAATTCGTATAAATCAATATTTCTAGGCTGAAAATCACATAAGCGTATTAAATAGGAGACGTTTGTCATAATATTTTAGAAATATCACATTTCAGTGATTTCAATCATCTGATCATCACTTTGAATACTTAAGGTTAAAATTTATTAAACTTTTAGTTAACTCCATGTCAAATTATTGAGTTGGTCATCACTATCGCATGTACATGCATAAAGAGAATATTCCCTTTAAAATTAGATACCTTGTGAACAATTGAACCATTATGAAATGCAAAAATTATTGAATGAGACGGTCTAGTTTCAATATAAAATAAACCTAGTAACTAATTAAATGGATTAAATTAGTCATCAAAAGAAATTAACCTAATCATTATTTTGCTAATTCTCTTTTTAATATTGAGCTTACCATTGCCTAATTTAAAAGTAGGCGATCTCTTACAAGACAAAGTCTATAAAATGAGAGACGACGTCAAACCTTTTGCTTTCCATTGTTTTGCATTGCTGCGATAAAAATCTAGTATAAGGCTCATATTTTTGATGGGAATTAGAAAAATGAGGAGAAAGAATAAGAAAAATATGAGGCGAAAATTGTGAGAAGAATAGGTATGGTTTCGTAATGAATAGTGTGACAGCTCTAATAGAGTTAACTAGATGGATACATGAGCATGTAAGTTGTAATCTTTTTTTTTTTGAGGGGAAAGAGAAGTGCATTAATCAAGGGACAAAGTGTCCATAAGTACATAGGAAGCCACCTCTCGAGGGTAGTGACGTTCCCAACATTGTTCGACTCCAAAAGGCACAACTCTCGCTAGATTATGGGCTACTGAGTTCCCATGTCTTTTAACATGATTAAAACTAACAGAATGAAAAGATTCACACAAAAACAAAACATCACCAAGTATAGCATCCAAATCAGAGAAAAAGAGTGCGGACTTCGTCAGTCTTGTAGTCACCACTTGGGCATCATACTCAATCACCACTACCTCCAGACCATGGGACTTGGCTAGCTGCACCGCCATATGAATAGCTTTACACTCCGCTACTTCCGATGGCCAGTAAGCTCTAACACGTCACACTGCTGAAAAGCACACACTCCCAGTCGAATCCCGGGCCACAACTCCTTACCCAATCCACCCATCATCACCAACGCGAGCGTCAGTATTGAGTTTAATTACACCACTTAAAGGAGCTATCCATCTAGATGAGCTAGTAGCAGTAGCCTTTGTAACACTTCCATAAATGCGGACAGAGTATTGATTGTACTCCTCCAATTGCCTCCCTATCCTTTGACATACTACAAATGATGGAGTGCTTGAGTTCTCAAATACCTTCTTGTTTCTTTCAACCCACATATTCCACAATATATAACAACCACGTTGAACCAATTGTTTCTCCAGACACACCAACGCACCAACGTTTCATCTATATCCTATCCCGGTAAATCCCTGACTAGCTCTTGGCAATTCATATCCTTCCAATAACTCGCCACTAGTGCGTGTTGTAGTGACTCTTCTGCTGCCTCGCAGCATGGGCAGCGAGAATCGTCAAGCAAATGACGGCTCTTGAGAAGCTCCTTGACCGGTAGTGACTTCGTACAAGCTCGCCAAAGAAAATGTCTAACCTTAGGGGAGACATCCAAGCTCCACACCATGCGCCACACATTATGAAAATCATCCAAATTCCCACCCTTTCCTAACATATACGCAGTTTTCACCGAATATAGTCCATCTTTGGAATACGCCCATGTCAACTCATCACTTATAAATTTCGAACTCAAAGGGATAGCAAGAATGCAACGTTGGTCTCTTTCAGTGAAGTACCTCTCTATCACATCAACCTGCCACTCCTTTTGATTTTCATCGATTAAATCTCCCACTACATTCAACCCCTCAACCACCTCACTTTTGATAAATCGCCCCTCTTCATCTCCCACCCACGGATCACCCCATAAATCAATGTTTTTTTTTCCATCTCCCGTCCTCCATATAACACGTTCCTTAACTAGACTCTTCGCACCCCAAAATGCTCCGCCAAGAATAACTGTTGGAAAAGCCTAACCTTGCTTTAAATATATCACCATGAGGTAATATCTATACTAATATATTAAAAGGCGTGCGTAAACCAGGAACGGTGCCACGTGGCGCTCTCCCTAGGGAGTTTTAGATCATGTAATCCATGTACAATAAAAAAATTAGAAATTGCATAGTATAGGTTTTGATCCCGTGACCTCAAGTTCATGTACTAAAGTTTTAACCACTAGACCAAATAGTATTTAGTACTATCATATCAAAGTACAATATTAATAAATGAAAATTTTCTTACCCGGGGCATAGCCCGAGCCTAATAACTAGTTTAACACTCATAACACGACTCAAAAGTGAGTTTTTATAGTGCAAGCGACGCCAAACTTGCCTACCCAACAACGCATCATTAAAAACAACAAGGTCCTTAAACCCCATGCCCCCCATACATTTTGGTTTGCACATCTTTTCCCAACTCAACCAATGTATCTTCGTCTCATTTATGTAAGTTGTAACCTATGTACTTTGATTATTAGGGATAAATGGCTTCCTCTTCTCTAGGTGTGGCAATCACTATAAAAGTTTCCTTCTTCTGAGAAGGAATACCTGGTTTAAAGTCGAAGTTATTTATCTCTTGATGATCTAATGAAACTCAAATTATCTTAGACCTTTTAAAAGTAGGAATTTCCTTACTATTCCTTTCAATAGTGTTATGGGTGGTAAAAGGTTGAAATTCACTATTCATTAGCAATGGACAATCTCAGCCCTCCATCTCTCAACTCATCTCAACCGCCCAATTCTTTTCTCCTCCCTCCTCTTCACTGCCACCCTCTCCTCTCTGTCTCTCTCTCATCTAATCTTCTAAGCTCGAATAAGTTAGGGTACGGTTTTGGCTATGGCTAAGCACGCATAATTGAAGCAGGCTTCATCAATCATCAATGCTTGAAGAAATCGTCCAGAAATCTAATCTTCTAATCCATCTGCTATCTAAGCTCGAGAAATTAGGGTTTTGGTTATGGCTGGCAGAATTGAAGGCTTAATGCTTGAAAGGATCGCCCAGGAAAACAACTAATGCGACTCTTCTTCCAATTCGTGAGGTCAGATGATCTTGTTTGTTTTTTTTTTTTTTTTGAATTAGGTTTGATTTACTCGAGTTTCTCGAATTTTGCTTTTTTTTTTCTCTCTCTAAATTTCGAGTAGTTTGGGATTTCCGTTCTATGTTTAATTTGCGTTTAATTTACTTGAGTTTCTTCTGTTGTTGATGTTGAAGTTCTATGTTTAAGCCAGGCTTTTTGATTTTAATATTTTTACTTCTTGAAGTCTTTATCGAATTTTTTTTTTCGATTTCATGGTTGGGGTTCGTGGGTTCGGGTCTTGGTTTTCTTTTGAAGGTGTGTTTGATCTGCGAAAAAATTGAATTTTGCAGAATTCTTGATGAAATCTAGGGGGTGGGGGTGGGAGAGGGTTCTATGTTTAAATTACACTCGCCCTCTTCCTCTCCATGTTAAGGGCTTCACATAAGCCTGACGCTCTCACGTGCTCTTTCGTCCTCAAGGCATGCGCACGTGCCTTGGCGAAGTTTGAGTGTCTTTTGATGCATTCGATGGTTATTCGATCTGGGTTTATGGTGGATATGCTTTTCCAGACTACATTGATGGATGTTTATTGTAAAGTTGGCGAGTTTAGGGGTGCTAAGAAGGTGTTCGATGAAATGCTTAAGAGAGATATTGTTTCTTGGAATGCTTTGATTTGTGGGTTGGCTCAAGGGAGCTTTCATAATGAGGCTTTGAAGTTGTTCCAAGAAATGTTAGGAACAGGGTTGAAGGCGGATGAGATCACCGTGCTCGGTACTCTGTCTGCTTGCTCTCAAATGGGGGCTTTGAAGGAAGGTGATAATGTTTGGTGTTTTATCAAGGAGGAGAAATTGGATATGAAGGTTGCAGTGTGTAATGCAGGGATTGATATGTATAGAAAATGTGGGTTTGTGGATAGAGCGTACGTGGTTTTTAGGACTATGAGGTGCAAGAAGAATGTTATTACGTGGAACACGATTGTTATGGGATTCGCAATGCATGGGCATGGGATGGAAGCGATTGCGCTTCTTAAAGAGATGGAGTGTGTTGGGGTTTTCCCTGATATATTAACCTATCTGGGGGTGTTATGTGCTTGCAACCATGCAGGTTTGGTTGACGAAGGGTTTGGATTGTTTAACTTGATGGAGGAGAAAGGGATTGTTCGTAATGTGAAGCATTATGGTGCTGTGGTTGATTTGTTGGGAAGGGCAGGGAGGCTTAATGAAGCTTATGAGGCTACAAAGTGCATATTAGATTAGTTATCTTTATCATGTGAAACTGAGAAATTTAGGACTCTTGTGAGTTTACGAAACACAGGTCTTTATGTAAATCTTGTCAGATTTGTGGCTGGAAAGTGCTATCTGGTTCATTTCTGCAAATTCTGGTTCATACTCTCTCCTTCTCTTCATTTCTAACCTGATCATCAAATTATATCTCATGTTATCTTCATTTTCTACGTTTTTTCGGGGATTTCGTTTCCTCTTTATCGTTTTCAAGAGTTTCATTTCAATTATTTTCCCCTTTTTGTCTTAAATTCTACTTTAGTTGGTTGTTTGGTTCGAATGTTTTCATCGTATTTTAATCAAGCTGGATTTGGTTAAAGGATTTCTATTCCCTTTTTGTGTGCTTCTCCCTTTTTGCAGGAACTGGTATATTTTCAAGGCCACACATTGATTATTCCTCGAATTTCATTGGTAATTCATTCAATGAACTTTATGAGTTTTCGATTTTGGTTCGTTTTCTGCAAACTCTGGTTCATACTTTTGTGAATTTGGGAATTTATGTGGCTTTTGTTGCAGGGTGATCTCAGAAATAAATATGATGTTTGAGAAGTTTTCCCTGTGATCAAGTATGACTTCCTTTTTTTATTTCCCTTTTTCTGTATGAGTGGTGTGATAATTATGTAATTATGATTGCTTGTTTTTGGTTTTGATGATTGACTGTTTCTAGCATTAGCAATGTATGAACCTTAATTAGTTTGCGAGGCAGCCCCTGGTAATCCTCTACCTGTATCTCTTGTGTTAGCCTACTTAGCTATTTTTTTTTGTCTTGTTTTGGCAAAATCATGTTTAGCTTGGAATTTGTTTGCTTTTTGCTTTTTGCTTTTTGGTTTGTGAATTGTGTGCTCTTTCTTGGTTGATTATTTAAAATTGATCCAGTATTCATAAATGCATTTTTTCTAAAGTCAACTTCCCTCGCCCCATAGAGAACTCGTGTTCTTTTCTATGTATTGGAGAATGCTTAAATGTTGTTTTGATTATGCTGCAAAATGCTGAATGAGTTGCATCTTGTGGTTGTTTAAAGATTAACATCACACATATTTATATGGAGTTTGGATTTCTTAATCATATAAATAACAATATCATAATGAAAGCGAAATAAACAAAGAAAATACTATGAAATATATGTACTTTGGGATCTCAAAAGGATAGGACAATGTCCAAGGGGACAAGGGTTTAGTAGATGACTTTTTTCTAGCATAGAGGTGGGCATATGAGAAAGGGGCATTATGATAAATGTCTCATCTTATCTAGCAAATAAGAACACAACAAATTCTCATCTAAGACTAATTCAAGAAGGTTTTTTCACTTCAATGCAGACATTTCTTCATACTGTCTTGCTTTTTATAAATATTTCTTTCTCTTTCATGTCGAAGCCATTGGCGTAAGTGGACATCTGAGTAACCAACAGATGAAAATGAAAGAAATTTCAAACTAGAATGTCTTCACCAGTATATTATCAGGAAAGATAAAGATTCTTAATCATCTTATTGAAGTAGACATACATAATTTTCTTATCTTAGACCTTTTAAAAGTTGGAGTTACCAACACTATTCATTTTAATAGTGTTATGAGTCACAAAAGCATGGAACTCACTATTCATATGCAATCAAACAATCTGAGCCATTCATCACCGCTCCATCTAAACTGCACGATTTCTTTCTGCTCCCTTCTCCTTTGGCTGCAACCTTCCTTCTCTCATTCACTCATCGTCTTTCTCTCTCTCTCATCTTTTCCATCTTCCATCTAGATCTAGAAAAATTAGGGTTTTGGCTATGGCTGTCACAAAGCTTGCAATTTCTTCACTGTTACGATGACTCGAAGCGATTCAAATTCTTATCGAACTGGTTATCCTTTCTCTCCAAAGACCCTGGCATCACTGCACCTTCACTCTCTCTCATCGCATCCGCTCTCTCTTTCCTCGTATGTTTTCTTGCATCTTCGCTTTTTCCTTTCTTCTAAATTTTTAATCTTATGATGTTGTTTGCGTTTTTTTTTGGAATTAGGTTTAATTTACTCGAGTTTCTCGAATTTTGTGTTTTTTTTCTCTAAATTTCGAGCAGTTTGGGATTTCCGTTCTATGTTTAATTTGCGTTTAATTTACTCGAGTTTCTGTTGTTGATGTTAAAGTTCTATGTTTAAGCTAGGGTTCTTGGTTTTTATATTTTTAATTTTTGAAGTCTTTATCGAATTTTTTTTACGATTTCATGGTTGGGGTTCGTGGGTTCGGGTCTTGAATTTTTTTTAGGGTGTGTTTCATCTGCTAAAAATCTGAATTTTGCATAATTCTTGAACAAATCTAGGGCTGCATTTTGCAGATTTCTTGAACAAATTTAGGGTAACATATATCATGTAAGCATTTCTAAATGATCTTTCTGTTGGAGTCTTTATCTCTTGCCACACATTTCAATATAGTACATTGTTTTGATCTTGTGTTTTAGATTGAGGAGAAGCGGGCATGTAAACTATATTTGTGGTCACAAAAGGAGGAAATATAACCTATCCATCTTATGTTGGAAAAGGTTTGAAGGTTTTGTAAATTAGATTTAGCTTACATGATATCTGATTGAGCAAATTTTCCCTGGAAAAATTGACATGTTTATGATGCTCGTGTGATGAACATATTCCAGATTTCAAGTTGTTTAATGTTGTAAGTGCTACTACATAAGTTTTGCCTCTATTAGAGCATTATTTTCCCTTTAGAACCTGGCACATTTATAATGGTCATGCTTTAAGCTCATTTTTGTCTTTTCTCCAGATAAACAAGGCCCAAATATCTCCAGGTATGTTGATTTTTGAGTTGGGGCATATCTATTTTGGCTGTTTGGTTGTTAAATCTTAATGGGTTGCACATTTGCACTAAAAGAGGGACGTCGATGGGGAGAATTAACTCAAAAAATAGGTTAGCATTTTCTTTATGATTGGTTAATACATCAATTGTTGATTTTTATATTAATGTATGAGGTTTGATTTTATGATTTGGATTTAAATTTGTTTTAATAATTAAGCTATTTTGCAACAATTTCGGTTAGCGTTTGGTTGAGTTGAAGTAGAAACGTAGCAGAAAGATGATAGCAAGTCTTTTATGTTTACTAAATTAATTGGTATACGATGAAGATTACTTAATATGCTCTGTTTTTTTTTTATTTGAAGCCTTTTAATTGTATGCAGTTTTTACTTTTTGGAATTCAAGCTAGATGCATGCCTTTCCTTGAAAACTTTGACATTTAAGCATTTTATGTTAACTAAAAGCTCTAATGTTTGAAGGATGGTAGTGATATCTTCCTTTTAATTTAGAGTGTCATGCTCTTATAGTATTGCGTTCATGATTTTTAACCTGTAGAGTCAGCTATGCCTTCTTACAATGCCCTTCCCTGTGGATTACATGTCAAGTGTTTGGGATTTTCTGCCTTTGGAGGTTAATGAGAATGATAGGCTTAAGTTTAGCCTATAATACTGTCTTTAACAACATGCAGTTCTGTTGTGTTTGCTTTGAACTGCACTATGGTTAGTTTCATATGGCCGATGCCCTCTAAATTTCATGTTGAATAACTAGGAGTGTTGGTTCGTAGTTTGGGTTAATAATGTATGCATTGTTGGGATCTAGGGAATTCTTGGTTGGCTCTTAATTGTGTAGGTGTGTTGGTTAATGTTATTTCCTCACCAATTCACAGAATTATCCAGCTGCAACACCCTGATGCATACTCCTTAACCTTTATTGCTCTTGAATGATTTGTTCTTGGACTTTTCAAGGTTCAATTAATTACTTTTTTTTATATGAAAGATAAATAAAAGATATTGCTGTTCATAGCCTCTTTACAGTTACGGTGTAGATTTTTCGATATTCCCAAGTTGGTCCTGACTCTTGAGCTCCTTGCTCTACAGAACTAGAAGCTGAGGCATACTTATGTCAATTCCTATTATATGTAGGTCGTTTTGTTTTTCTTCTAAATTTGTTTTTCCTTCCTTTTAATTTTCCTTAGAAGTTGATAACTTTTCATGATTAATGCTTAATTGCTTGTGTAGTGTGTATACATCTTGAGTAAATTAGGGTTTGAATAGAGTTCATCAATAACATAATCTCAGTTCAAGCAGCTCATTTTGTGTTCGTTGAAATTGCATTATGTATGGTCTGCGTAGGGGTTGGAGTGGTAGTAGTAGGAGGAGGATTGATAGTAGGAGGAGTGGTCGTAGGAGCAGTAGTAGGAGTGGTAGTAGTAGTAGTAGGAGTAATAGGAGTGGTGGTAGTAGTGGTGGTAGAAGTAGGAGGGCTGGTAGTAGTGGTAGTATTAGTGGTGTGGTATGTATATGGTAGTTAGTGGTGGTAATGGTGGTGGCGGTGGTGGTTGTGGTAGAAGTAGGAGTAGGAGTATTAGTAGTAGTAGGAGTATTAGGAGTAATAGTAGTAGTAAGAGGAGGAGGAGTGGAGGGCTGGTAGTAGTGGTAGTATTAGTGGTGGTGGTACTGGTAGTAGTGGTGTTAGTAGTGGTAGTGGTGGTAATGGTGGTGGCGGTGGTGGTTGTGGTAGAAGTAGGAGTAGGAGTATTAGTAGTAGTAGGAGTATTAGGAGTAATAGTATAGTAAGAGGAGAGATGTAGTAAGCAGTATAGTAGTAGGAATATGCCACAACTTACACGTCATATTATGTTCATATTGTTTGGTTGTGTCGTTGATTTCATGTGGGAGGGAGTATGCCACAACTAATCACATCATATTATGAACTTTATAGCCTAAATAATTGTTTCTATATGTTGGTTTTAGCTTTTAGCTACTGATTGGATACACGTTACATTACTTGCAGTTGGATCATGAGATTGAGTGGAATCTATTATGAATAGGGTATCTAGGATCTGTTAAATGCAGAGTATATTTGATCGTCCTTTTTTAGGGAACCTTGAATGCATCTTCAACTTCCTGATATGAATTCTGCATGCTCTCCTTGCATTCTGTCATGCTTTTGGTGATCTGAAGCAACTTGTCTTTGTCATTAGCATTCTCTGCCTTGCAACACAAGGCTTCATCTTCCAACTCAACTACACGAGAAACCTTTTCACTAACTGCTACTCTTACTATACAAATTCAATATATACCATCACTGTTCATTTGCAATGGGCAATCTCAGCCCTCCATTTCTTACCTCATCTCAACGGCACATTTCTTTTCTTCTCCCTCCTCTTCAGTGCGTCTGCGACTCTCCTCTCTCCTCTCTGTCTCTCCCTCATCTAATCTAAGTTCGAAGAAATTAGGGTTTTGGCTATGGCTGAGCACGCAGAATCGAAGGCTTAATCTCTCCTCTCTACTCTCTCCTCTCTATCTCTCTCTCATATCTAATCTAAGCTCGAAAAATTAGGGTTTTGGCTATGGCTGAGCACGCAGAATTGAAGGCTTAATCAGTGCTTGAAAAGATCGCCCAGAAAGACAACCAATGCGACTCTTCTTCCAATTCGTATTTAAACACAACCAGGCTCTTAATAACTGATATTTGATTGATAATCTGGAAATTTACATCAAAATAAAAAGCAATTAAACCACTAATCTTTCCAATATTTTCTTAATCATTTTACCCCGTTTTGTAGTGGTGATTCAGAGCTGTTTATTCACTGGTACAATGTGATCCGTTTGTTTCTGATTTCTTCCTTTCTTAATATATGTCTTATGTAGTATGACGAGTGTATCAAGGATTGTGATCAAGCTGTTGAAAGAGGTAGGGAGCTTAGATCAGACTACAAAATGGTTTCCAGGGCCCTGACCAGGAAAGGAACTGCTTTGGCAAAATTGGCAAAGACTTCAAAGGATTATGAACCAGCTATTGAAGCGTTCCACAAAGCTTTGACAGAGCACCACAATCCCGATAATTTTTTAGGGTTATTACTTCCTCTTTTTGTTTTCATTCTTCTTCCATAACCCCTTTCTCTTTGTCAAGAGTCAGCTTACTATGATTTGATCATGGAATCGATTGCAATATTCAATTTTAAAAGGTTCAATTGTTTGATTTCTGTTGTGATCTCTAGAGTTTCGTGACGAATTTGATCTGAAAATCGCACATCTTGTGATCGAATCAGGCTACAAATTTGAGTTTCCTCTTGGTATGTTTATTTGTATCTGAATTCCAGTTCACATTTCAATTTTGTGTGGCTCTTTTCTTTCGAATGAACTTGATTAGAAGTTCGCAAACCAAACCCACCTTCGCTCCAATCTCTCTCTGTTCAGGTATTCTTCTTTCATTTATAGGTTGGATAATTGTGCTGAGCTGCTTTTGTTTATCTCATTGATATTTTGGACTTGGATCACGAAACAATAGCTTACAGTTTTGCTGCCATTTTTGATAAAAACAAGCTTTAGAGTTGTGTTATTTATGAAATTATTGTTGGTTTTTTCTGCTTTGGTGATTTCGGGTCTTTTCTCAAAGCATGGAATTAAACTTGTGTGTGTTGGGGCTCTTCTGCTTGCAAGATTAGTGAAAACTGAAAAGGTGCATGTTTGTATTACACATATTTGATACGTGAAGGAGTATGGTTAAGTTTATAAGTATATCGTGGTTGTTTAGCTGGTGCAGTCATGAGTCCCACCTTTTCTTTTCTCCCCAAGAATTCAGGATTTTAACTAACTGGTTTTTAGGTCTTCATGCTGCCTCACGTGCTTTACTCACGATATTATATGATAGAATGGAGGAATTTGTTTCCATCCATGCTGAAAAAATAGTGATCGAGTTTACTAATCTGATAAGCTTTTGTTTCCAAGCTCTGTTCTCCCCACCTCAATTTCA
Source organism: Beta vulgaris subsp. vulgaris (assembly GCF_026745355.1). NCBI lineage: Eukaryota > Viridiplantae > Streptophyta > Magnoliopsida > Caryophyllales > Amaranthaceae > Beta > Beta vulgaris. The sequence continues at coordinate 55,909,733 of NC_079203.1, forward strand.
TATGCCTCAGAAAAAATAAATTCAAGGTAACAACTTCCGATAAGGTAAATACTGAAATTAGATAAGTTGAGTTTAGGACAAAATAAACACATATAATTTAAGTTCAGCATAATAAGTCCATATAAATTAAGATAGAAAAGGCACTCGAATGTTTATAACATTGAAAAATGGCCTAGGTTTGTAGAAGAAGTGCACTCCAACTCTTACAAAATGGTGATCAGTTTCTAAATATGTTTTCTTAAATTCATGACATGTTCAAGGTTCCCATAGCATACATTATTGTTGCTGCCATTATCCCAACTGCCATAAATTAATCACCTTGTTAAGTTTGATTATCTAATATGCAGCACGAAAATTCAACTTGCGATGCTGCCCTATGCTACATGTCATGTATTGGAGTTAATTGAAGATAAATGAGCATGTCTATGAGTTACTATGAGATAGATATCAATTGTGCTTACCCTGTGTACATTTCACTTTTAATGTTCCCATTCATGTAGGATTCGTGAGTCTCATCCTATTAATCCATTTTATCGTATTAGGATCCTCTCTGTCTCCTGTCTTAAAGTGATGCTACATAAGTTAGTAAATTGAAATAGTCCCCCCCCCCCCCCCACCCACATTTCCTTTCTTCATGCATTCCTAGCCATTGATTTAGGAAATGGGCCTAACATTTCTTTTAGGAGCTCAGATTGTTAATGAGATTACAAATCAGTGGTAGCGCTGTTGCTATGTGATTGTTAATGAAAATATAGCTTTCAACTGCTAATTGATGTTTGATCACTTAGATTATTTCCATTTGGCAACATTGTATTCACAGGATTCTTTTCTCTAATTTTGATTTAGAACTCTCCTCTGATGGTGGGCTACAAGCAGTAGCACAACGCTCTCTTAGTGACGTTGAGATTGAGCTACGAGAGATGAGGCTGAGTTTGTTGATGGAGATTGAAAAGAGGAAGGTAGCAGAAGAAGCTCTACAGAGCATGCAACAACAGTGGCAAATTCTGCGAGAGAAGTTAGGGCTGTTGGATTGGTACTTCCAGCAGATCTTACTTCTTATAGCTGAGGAAATTGGTTACCTCTATTTTTTCAAATTCAAGTTCTAATCCATAATATTTGATAATTTACAGTTTTTATACATCGATCTGATTGTTTAGGTGTTCTATGTGTGGTTTAATTTGTTCTTGCAATGTCTTGAGTTATTATTATTATTATTATTACTATTATTACTAATATTATTATTACTGTTGTTATTAATAATTAATAACAATAGTTCAGTAAACAACGAAGTTCAAATTTTGGTTAGGTTGGTTAGATTCCCAATTAGGGTCATCTGGTGCCAAATGCACCTTAGTTCCAGGGAGTAGAAAGATGTCCAGCAGGGTTATGATGTGTATTATAACATTTCAAAGCTTTCCCCAAAAGTACAGTTACTGTTCTAACCAGTGAAGGAGGTATGTATCCTGGTTTTAAGGCTCTTTTGGAATGAAAAAGAAGGGTTGGGGTAAATAGGGCGTCATTTTAATTTAAAATTCAGAAAATTGTCTCTGTCACAGTACATCCCATCTAGGGTTTGAGTTCCCTTCACATATAACCTTATGGTATAAATACTCCTTTTAATAGAAAGTGCCCCTCTCCTTTTGAGCTTGAGCTTCAAATCTAAAAATTGATAGGTCATTGCTTCATGCCCTTCTTGTGTTAGGCAATAACTAATATTTTAGTCAGTGGCTTGCCTTTAATCATCGAGATAAATTGAACTTAGCACAAATCAATTTCTAAAGAAACTTGCAAAGATAACTACCTATAAATATATGCACACCAAATCTAACTTGACAATTATGCACTTATGACAAATATACCTCGACAATTATGAACTTTGACAAAAAAAGAGAGTCAAGTTGCTGTTTATATTGTGTGGATTGCTTAAAGTTCTCTTTGTGCCTTTGTTTTTGAGATTTAAATGGAGATTCATGCTGGTTGAACTTCACTTTTAAGCTTGCTACATGTTTTCCCTTGAAAGCATGGATGTTTTGATTTGAAGCTTATAGCTTAATTTTAAGTGCCAAACTTAAATATGATGTTGATGGTGTTCCCACTGTAGGATGTAAAGTTTTTGGGAGGTTTAGTGATAATAAAATCTAAAAGTTCAGCCTAAAAGCATATCTTCTAAAAGCATGTTTTTTTGAACTCTTGAACTCATCTTAATATTGTTCAAATGGCTTGTGTGTTGCGCCTAATGTTTATGAGACTTGGTAATTAATTTGGCCTGGTATCTGCTGAGTTATCTGGAATATTAGGAACTAGGTTTTCTTTGCTGCTAATCCTGTGGACTCTCCTTCCAATTCTGATTCCGAATTCATACGGTCAGTTAATAGTTCCTTTTCAAATCATCATCGTTCGTTTCCATTTTTTCTTCATGTTCAGCTTAATATGAATTTTTTTCCATATGTTTTTAAGCTCCCCTTTGCTTGCTTTCCTCACTCCTCTGCTGTTTTCTTACACCCTCCAACGGGTCCAACAAATTATGTGTTGCAAGCTCCTTTCTCTAAGCAAGAGGTCAGGTTTTAACTTTAACTCTCTAAATCTCCTTTTTTTTTATCTAGAGATTGAAATTAACATATCATTATATTTGTTTGAAATTTTGGATTGGAATCATGTAACTCTACTTTCTCATTTTTCCTTATAGCTACTATAAATATGGTAATTGTTCGGCTTAGGAGTTTTAGTGGATTTTCCGTCGAGTATTGGGCTGGTCTTTCTTTTATAATTTTAGGTTATTGAATTTTGTACGTGTTTGAATTATACATGGTCATTTGAGTGCTTTCTATTGAATCTTAGCCTCTTAGTTTGCACAATAGGCCCTTTTCAGTTTGATTGAATCTCCTTTCATTTTTCGAAATAATTACCATGTAATTTGAGTGTTCTTGAATTATACATGGCACTGCTAAGGAGGACGAGGAAGAGGACCATCAAAATTAGAACAACCTTGGCCGAAGTGTGAAGAATGCATACCATAGATTTACCAGTAGTGAAAACAAAACATAAAAGGAAGACGAATATTACCAGTAATGAGGGTGGTAATGAGGGATTTAACAACGGAGCCCATAGATTTAGCAACAGTTTGCATCTTAGCCTTTTAGTTTGCACCATGGGCCCTTTTCAGTTTTACTTCCTTTATGCGAAATCAAATTACCTTTTAGATATTTCAGGGAGAAAGAAATCCTCTAATTGTTTTGCTTTTCTTTGCAGAGCTGGATCTCATTCATGAATCATGGACTGAGATTAAAGAAAACAGAAGTGAATGAACGCGGTCAGGAAGCTTGCTTGCTTGCTGCTGCTGCTGCTGCTGCTGCTGCTGCTGCTGCTGCTGCTGCTGCTGCTGTTGTTGTTGCTGCAAGGAAAGGTGTAGCCTCTTTTTAGAGTGGGTTATTGCTAATCTCATGATTGGGTTGTTTTAATCACGTCATCATTTCTATTATTTGTATAGTTGATTATCTTTGTAGGAATCCCTAGATTACATACGTTGGTATCGAGTTTCTAATTGCTTTATTTTTCGATTTCTATGTAAAAGTGAGGTGTCGAGCTAAGCTTTAACTGTTTTAATTTGCGATCTCGAGTATTTTACTCAGTTTCCTCCATAACCTTCTAAAAGTGACGCCAATCGGGTTTCTAATTGCTTTATTTTACTGTTGAACGTTTACTCACCGCCATTGACGTCCCTTCCAAATTTCTACTTTACGAATTCCTAATTTCTGCTAAATCCTTTCATCTTTCTTTGTTGATGCAAATCTATACTGTGCTATTACTAATCTGCAAAGGCTGACAGATTCTTGCTAAATCCTTTCTTTTTCTTCTTACTTTGTTGATGCAAATCTATACTGTGTGATTAACTAATCTACAAAGGCCGATTAACAAAGAAAAAATGTTCCTTCTTCTTCTTGAACTTAAGATTGGGTGCCTTGGAATTAGCTAGCGTCCCTATCTGCGGATGGATCTTGAAGGAGGTGCAATTCAGCTACTTCTTGAGCAAACTCTCAAAATTGTTCAATCAATTATCCATGCTTCGGAGGTTGATGCAGCTATTTCCCAGTGGCCAAATTGGTGGCCAGGCGGCCTTAGTGCGGGTGAGCTATCGAATTGCAAATTAGATTGAGCTCGGTCCATATTAAAGATATATTCTAAATTGATAGTCATGAATAACTACAATTTTCATCCATAAATTTACATGATTAGGCTTTATATGTGTACTTTGGATTTGCTCTCCTATCTACCCTTCTCAATGATTACGAAATATCTAGGTAGGATTTCCTTTGTACTTAGTTTAATTAGATTATCCATGGGGAATTTAAATCGTTTGTGCATATTATTACATTGTTGCAAACTATATTAGGTTTGCGTGGGGGCCATTGACACTAGATGCTCATTAGCTATTGAGGGTTGTTTAGTTTTCCTGGTTTAAAATACAACAAAAAAGTTCAAATACTGTTTGAGCCAGTTAGGGAGTTACTCACTCTGGTTTTGAAGCTCATTTAGTTCCACAAAGAGGACTGAGACTACAATATCCACTTGTTTTAACCTATGTTTATTCAGCTTCTCGGCTTTCCACCAAATTCAAAACATTTTCTAAGCACGACTATTTGTATCTACAGGGGAGTGGGGTGAAAGAACTTATATGTGAATTACATAAATTTAGTGTTGTGTTTTGATGGCTTTTCATGGTTATTGGGATTTCATTCTTAGCCTTTTGGATTTCTTGTCCAGTACCTTTAGGATTTTATGTAACGAATTTCCAAAAATTCCCTAAACTTTTTTGACTGCATGCTAAATAGCTAGGAAACTTGGTTGCTGGTTTGCATCTGATGTTTTTTGTAGAATGAATTCCATGCTAAATAGCTTTAAAACTTTATGTGTTCAAACTAAGTCCAAATGCACAATTTATTCTACATCCTTGTGTATTTGCACTTTCTGCCCAGGAATTTGCCAGCATCTTTCATGAATTGAAGACAACTTTTTAAATCCAAGTCACACCAAGTGCATCATTTTCTAGAAATAGGGTGCTACAGTGGGATGTTATAAACATCTTGTGGTAATAAGCCAAGGCTCCACATCACAAATACTTCAAAGATATGTTGGAGCCCTCCAAGTTAACAAGTTCCACATTTTATTACTATCAGGAATTGCTAAATGAGACGTCCAAATAGTACTTTAGACAGCCTATATGTATTTCTTTTCACTGTTGTATAGACAGTTTTAGTGCAGGCACCTACCCTCCAACAAAGAATGTGATTACCACATATTCGAAACCAATTGAAAAATGACATTGTACTAATTACACCCAACAAATTACGAACATAACAATAACGCTATTTTGGGGTGTCGTGGTATGCAATTCGTCACAAAATATATGGATATCTATCTATTATCAAAATAATAAGATCATAGATATCTCTATGCATTTTTTTATAATGGATAGATATCCATAGAGCTAACACTGAAAAAATATATTAAAAGCATTAACATATTCAGATTTGGTTAAATATATTGCATGCATTGCTTGTGGCAAATGCGTTCTGATAGCAAGCAATGTGTCATATGGTTGTTTAAATTGTTTAAGAGAAAGTTTATATGTGCCAAGATATGCAATTCCTCACATAACTAATCAAAGTTGTTTTAAAAAGAACAAAATGGCAGTCCCTTTATTCCTGGGCTCTGTTTCTAAATCAAAGCGCCCGATGTAACTGATTCAATGTTTCTTATGGCTTGCATTGAACAATATGAAGCTCTTTTCATGCCAGTCGAACATATTAGTAATCTGCCTACCAATGTAAACATCTTTAAACTTTACATTTATTCTCACTTTACATTCGTACTCATACTAATTTCATATAACCATTAATTCTAAGTCCTTGTACATTTACATTCTCTTGCTAGCCCTTTACCACGATCTTCGATGAATTGATTGCAACAAACTTTTATATCCAAAACACACCAGCTACATCAATTTCCAAAAATAAGATCCTACAATGGGACCTTATATCCACCTTGTGGGAGTAGAACAAGGCTCCATTTCAAAAACACTTCAAATACATGTGGAATACCTATAAGTCAGCAACAAGTCCCAATTTATATAACTATTTGAAATTGCTAGGTTTAACGCTCAAATTACACTGCAAACAACCACTATCATGCATTTTGTCTGCACCATAATATGGGAGTATAAATAAACTGTGTATATACGCCTAACTTATGCGCTTTGTCCAATGCACAACAAACAACGAGTGGAACTAACACCTGTTTAAGGCAACTACAAAATGCTCATCTTGCTAATTAAATCCAACATACTTCAGATATCGTAATTATACTATTTTGGGGTGCCGTGCGCGTAGGCGCACGGTGCAACAACTAGTAAAAAAAAAAATATGAACATTAATAAGGCAAAGAAAAAAAAAAGGATTGACCATGTTAGTTTGTAATAAATTTATGCATTGTATACATCATTCATACTAGAACGGTGCTTTAATAAATGAAGAAGATGCATTTGTTCCAATTAACGTCTTTTATCAAAATTCAGGGAGGATGATAAACAGCCTGAAATCTCATATAGCAACTTTAATTTGAATTTAGTTTTTTTTTTCTTTTTTCATTTTGTCCGTTATATAATACATGATCTAATAAAATCATTATATTACCTCCACATTTACCACATCTTTTCACTTACATCCATATAATAACTGATGTACCAAGTAGTACTTGGTCTAGACGTCTAGTGGTAAGGAGAGCACCCTTTTAACCTCAAGGTTGCGGTTCAATCCCCACTAGAGGCACTTTAAGGGTAGGGATTCCCCTTATCCGATCCTTCCACCTTACTCTCAAGTGTCTGACCCATTAAGACTTGAACGGGATCCGGGCCACTTCTTACCAAAAAAAAGTAAAATAACCGATGATATAAAAAAATATGTCGGGAATATATGGTGAAAATTCGTTTTTTTTTTGGAAGGGGGAGTCATAGGTAAAATAATTTCAACTACATAGTGGGGAAAAATATCATCAAAAATTGACCTTTCAAAGCACTCTTAGGTGATGAAAGGGAGTTATGTTTCAATTCAAAGATACTCCATTTCATGGAGAATTGGCCATTGAATTGGAATGATGAGCTAACCTCCTCACTCAATTAGCCTAGTGGCTACTGCACTTTGTAGAACAACCATTGACTAAATGAAATTTTGGTCCATACCCAAAGGAAGAAACACACATCATAAAAGATAGCATTTCGAAAGTAGATTCCGAAAGAACAGACAACTTTGTCCTATTAATTTACATTTTCTTTCAAGAAACCCTTCGCGACCAAGTAGGAAAAGTAACTTATCTTGTAGTACTTGGTCTAATGGTTGGATTTGTATCTCACAAGTCACGACTTTGAAGTTGTAGGATCAAATCTCATTAGAGGCATTTTGGGGGTGGAAATTTCCCCTTACCACTCCCCCAACTCCCAAAGACCTTGCCTGCAAACTCAGGTCGGGTTGACCTGTGCGACGATGCGAGGTTTCGATTCGGTCACCTTCTCCTTACCTTAAAAAAGAAAAGTAGAAATCGTACTTAACACTTAAAATACTTTTCTAAATAATAGTATCACTATTTTTAGTACCATTCAATATCTTAATGGTATCATTTGGAAAATGATTTTTTTTTTTCAAACACCACCTTGTAAAAATGATATTGTGAGAAACCATCCTATATATTTCTTTTTTGCGAAAACAAACTTTAAACAATTTCTTTTTTGCAAGAACAAACCTTATGTTTTATTCTGATTATCGATCCAAGGTTCCTACATTCATGTGTCTATATGCCTTATTGTTTAGATGAATCTATATGTCTGATCATTTAGATTCATTTAATATTTTTGCTTTTAGTTATCTTATCTAACGCCCAAAAACGCTTATTAACTTTTACCCTAATAAAAACCGAAGAGTGTATTTATCAGATAGACACCTACCACAAACCTTCTTTTCTTTCATAGTACTTCATGCACAATTAACCTCTTTTTGCCAGTCTATTTCTCTCCCTCTCACTGTAAGATTGTAATACAAATATACAATCAAATCAACAATCAACGGAGAAAACTGCCATCAAAAACAGAATCTCATAGTGCTCATGAAATCATTCTCGAATCTATGCCTACCATGTGTTCGACTAAATGCCTCAATGAAGGTCCCACTTTCCACCACCATCAACGACATCATTTTCCACTTACACCATTTCTCTCCACCTTTCTTAACAATAAATAAATCAAAAAGCCACCAAATTTCATTCTCATTTCAACTAAAACCTTTGATTTTTTTAATCACCCAATTAAATATCTTTTTCTTTTGTATGTTCCCTTTAAGGGTAACAACAGTATGCCAACTCCGGTGAAAACAGCCAAACAATGCCTTAACAATGAAGCTTCTTACGCGCTTGATGAAGCTGTGTCATTAACGCGCCGTCGTGGACATGCTCAAACGACGTCGCTTCATGCTGTTTCAGCTTTCCTTTGTTTATCTCCTTCACAACTTAGGGAAGCATGTATAAGAGCCAAAAACGCAGCTTTTTACTCCAAAGTTCAGCTTAAAGCTTTGGACTTTTGTTTATCTGTATCATTAGATAGATTACCCATGTCACAACCTCGTGTAGATGAACCTTCAATCTCTAATTCTTTAATGGCCGCAATCAAACGATCACAAGCTAATCAAAGGAGACACCCTAATAGCTTAATCACCATTAAAAATCATCAAGTGGGTCATCATTGTAATCAAGAACAATTAGGGAATAGTTGTAGTTCATTAGGGGTTAAAGTAGAATTACAACATTTGATTGTGTCAATACTTGATGACCCAATAGTTACTCGTGTGTTTAATGATGCTGGGTTTAGTAGTTTTGATGTAAAGTTAGCACTTTTAAGGCCATTGCAGAGTTATTTTAGATACCCACCAAGTGTTTTTGGTGGGTATTTGGACCCGGGTGGTGTTGGATTCCGGTTTCCGTTTTCGGAGTATGGGGATGAAGAGGGGGATTATAGAAGGATTGGTGAAGTTCTAGTGAAGAAAAAAGGGAGAAATCCTTTGCTTGTTGGTGTTACTGCAAATTCTGTTCTTAAGGGTTTTGAGGAGGTTTTAGAGAGGAAAAAGGGAAGTAGTTTTTTGCCTATGGAAGTACATGGGATTAATGTTTTTTGTATTGAGAAAGATGTTTTGAAGTTTGTGAATGAGAATTGGAGTATTGAGGCTGTGAGTTTGAGGCTTAGGGAGATAGATTTGATGGTAGAAAAGTGCTCAGGACCAGGTTTGATAGTTAGTTTTGGTAATCTGAGGTGTTTTCTTGGTAGTAGTAATAATGGGTATGTGTTGGATTTGGTGAATTGTGTTGTTAAAAAGTTAACCAAGTTATTGGAGATTCATGATAATAGAGTATGGCTTATTGGTTCTGCTGCTAATGATCAGATGTACATGGAGTTTCTACATAGATTTCCATCAATAGACAATGAATGGAATTTGCAGCCTCTACCAATCACATCTGTCAGGCCGGCCTTGGTCGAATCATGTTTCAAGTCTAGGTAACTTGCTGTTCTACACATATATGTATAGTGATATTTATTATATATGTTGATACATCTTGTTTTATGATCCTGGTTTATTCTAAATTTTAGTACTTAAAATAGGAGATTGCATGATTTAAGAGTTTATCTAATATTGTAGCATCTGAAGCAGTAGAAATTGAACATGTGATCAGCATAGATTCCTTCTTGTATCAAAAGTTAAGTTTGATCATTTGTTTCTTTTAATCTCCTTGAGTTTCTCTTTGTGTGCCTTTGGAGCATGGACTCTTTGAAAAGCGATAACAATAGGTTCTTGGGCTTAAATTCTATTCTGTTTTACTGATGCTCTAGGCATTGAGGACACATCAACAACATCGTGAAGTTTAGTGATAGATTCTCTCGTATATGAGTATGACTTTTAAGCTAAGTTCTTTTCACCTGTAAGACTATAAAATGTAAGTTTCGGGACTAATAAGTTCAGTAAAGGGCTCGTTGCTCACATTAGTTTAGTTTATGGCTGTAAAGTAGTTCAGGGCTAAAAGTATGTTCGGACAAGATCAGTACATGCTATGAACTTCATATAAGTCTTGGATCTTATAGGTGAAAAGAATAGGGCATAATAGATTTGGCCGAAAATTTAATGTCAGCTACAAAAATAAAGGGCCTAACAAATTTATGTATATACCCATGAGATCCCTCCCCCCAAAAGTAGGAAGAACAAGGATTTGTGTTTTTACTTGTATATGTTGCTCAATTACTATTTACTGGTGAACCCTAATGAATGTATGTAGACTTTTTTTTATATGTATAAGATGTTTATACTTTTATGGATCCAGCACTACTAAAGCACATATATAGCATTTGTTTTTTTAAGCTTAGATCAGAATTTCTCACTTTTGCATTTCACAGTCAGATGCTCATGAGGTAAAATCGTTTATGATGAACCTGCAACTGAATTGTGCTAGTGCTTCTTAGGAAATTGAAAAAGATAGATACAGGGTGATGAATTCTACTTTTTCTGATACCTAGAAACGAAAGACTAACCTTGAACGCACACCTGAAGATTAAGAGTACTCGAAATGGAAGCAGTAGCGTGCATTTCTTTATTGTTGCATCACGTCTATGCCTGTCACAGGGGGTTTGGCTTGATGCATTACGCATCAGCATTGTTCAGCTGCCATCTCTGTTGCAAGACTTATTCTATGTTTACACTTCTGTAACGTCAGGTTTTTGAAAGATTTGCTGTTTGCTTTGACATCTGACCTCTTGTCTCTCACAGACTTACACTTTCATGTCCATGATATCTTAACAGCTTGATGGGATCTTTTGTTCCACTTGGGGGGTTCTTCTCATCTCCTGATGTCAAGTGTTTAGTCAGCAGCTCATGTCGTCAAAACATTACCCACTCCGCGAGCAATGAAAGATTTGAGGAAGAAAGAACTTCCGTCTTAAATGGAGGACACACTGTTTCAGTTACTGACAAACAGCAGACTACTCTTTCTCCTTGTCTGCAGCTAGCTAAACAAGGAGCAAAAAATATGTTGGATGACCTAGAGGTATGTATTATCTCTTCCAATCTTTGTTTTATGAATGCATAAGAGATTTCAAGCGCATTGTGCTTGTATATTATTCCTTCTCCTGGATCTTCCATTGTGTCAAATATTAAAGAATATTGGAGAAGAGTGAAGTTAATAACGAAAACTCCAAAAAATGTCGACAGCTTATAATTGTGCTTAAGAATTAGTGTATCCGAATTTTGCCTTTGTATTTATACTTGTGATTAATGCAACCTTGATAAGGTATACTTTGCCATGTCTAAGTAAGCTCAGAAAATAAAATGGTGTAGAGGTTTAGTGTACATAACTCCTGAAGAACTTCAAGCTTAACTTTGACGGTCATCAATCTCGAGGCAGGCATCATTCATTGGGTTCTCCTATATAGACAAACATATGAAAATCCGTATTTCGGATTGACACAATATGTGGTTATGAATGAAGACATTCAAGCAACCATGTTAAGAGGCATTGATAACCTCATTATAGAAAGAGATTATATTAGTATGTTCAAGTATTTGGTTTATACATAGATACATGCTTGATGTTGCATCATGTATTTTTTTTTGTGTAAACCATTTCCTGTCTCCTCAGTGCAGGCTAAAGAGGGCAAAGTGTTGCTAAGTGCTCCAGAAGCATTTTTACAGAGAAATCCGGGAAACTTATGCCAATCTCAGAACCATAGTCAACCATCACCCAAGGCAGATGTTTGTCAAAATTCTTTTCTACTTTCGACTGATGTAGGCTTCCACTGTCTTGAAGAAAAGGTAGAAAATATTAACAATGGGAGCACCTGCACCACCAGTGGCTCTTGCAAGCAGTGTGATTATGGAAAGATCAAATCGTGCACGCCCATAGATTTAGAGAAACAATCTCAGTCAAGGAGGCCAGTGTTTTTAAGTGCCCAAAGAACCGACCATCCTCCTACTAGTGGATCTTCATCTCCATACAGTCTTTGCATTTCAGGTGTGGATGATGGTCAAACTTCTCCCTCCTCTGTGATTTCTGTAGCCACAAATTTGGAATTGTTTTCTCAACCTTTGAAGCAACAAAAAGCAGTTGAGCAGTCTACAAATAATTCTTCTGAGGCACTTTTCAAAGCTCTGTTTGGAAGAGTTGGCCGGCAATGTGAAGTTCTTAGACTTATCAGCCAGATAGTCGCGCATTCCTGGGCAAATAAAGGAACGCACAGAAAACCAGGTCGCAGAGGAGATCTTTGGATGAATTTCACTGGACCTGACATATTTGGTAAGAGAACAATTGCTTTGGCTCTAGCTGAGACTTTGTATGGCAGTAAGAAAAACTTCATTCATATAGATTTATGCTCCAGAGATGTGATATTCCACCAGAAAAGAGTCTTTGGTTATCCGATTGTAAATGGATCGAAGATAAGATCTCGAGGTAAAACTGTTGTTGATCACATTGTTGAGGAGCTGTTTAAGACACCATCGTGTGTAGTTCTCTTTGAAAATGTCGATTATGCAGATCCACTACTGCAGCGCAGCTTGTTGCAGGCAGTTAAAGATGGTCGATTTTCAGACTCATATGGGAAGGAAGTTGTAACTAACAATAGAATTTTTGTGCTGACCTCGAATATCAAAGACAATAACTCAGCACTCTCTTGGAAGGCGAAGCCATTCAACTTCCCTGAGGAGAGAATTGAAAGGGCAAAAGGCTGGCCACTTCAAATTTTAGTTAAAGATTGTACTTCAAAGAAAACAGGAAAGAACTACCCTAGTCAAATAATCTTGAACAAGAGGAAGCTCAATGGCACAGATGAAAAAGCTGAGCAGTATATAAGCACAGATCATATCAAACAGTCCCATAGGAAGTCTTATATGTCTCTTGATCTGAACCTTCCGGCTGAAACTATTGAAGCCGATGATGCCAACTATGTAGAAACTGCTGTAGGGCATATGTCTGAAACATCTGATTCTTGGCTGGAGGATTTTTCAGGTCAGTTAAGTAAGTTATTGGTGAAACTGGTTTTCGATCCTCTTGATTATGATGCATTGGCTACAAAATTGTTAAAATTGGTCCATGAAAAATTTAATGAAGTGATTGAGCCCAAGTGCTTGTTACAAGTTGAGCCAAGAGTATTGGATCAGATAATTGCAGCCGCCTGTTTAGCTAACGGCGATAAGGAGGTTGAGCATTGGATTGACAGGGTACTTAGCAAAGGGTTTGCTGAAGCTCAAAAAAGATATCAGCTAACTGTCCATTCCACTATGATGATTTCGATCTGTGAGGCGCTATATGTGGAAGAGCAGGTACAAGAAGCTTACCTTCCCTCAAATATAAGTGTGACTTGAAACAACTTTAGGAACATTAGTACTTGTATGATCCATAAATGTATAGTTTGTAGAGCTCAGCATATTGAAGTAGTAGGTTGTATAAAACCTTCATATATGTTTCCAAATTATAGTTTTGTGTTTTCAACATGAATGATATCTATAATATGCAATAAAATGTGTTTGTGATGTTGTGGACCTAAGGCTTTGTATGTACAAGTGGGCTTAAGGAGGAAGTTTGGACTTTTAGTTATGTCTTGTTACTTGGACTGACTGAACAAGACAATTTGTCTAACTCCACATAACTTTCTCTTTTGGACTGTATCTTGTGGTCTTTATTTGTAGAAGTTGTAATGTCCTTTACTCCTTGTAATGTGACTGATAATGGGCTTTTGCTTTGTTGAAGTGTTGAAAGGATCAAAGCTATACTTAATCACTCTTAAAGGATAAGGGGGGGAGTACTTATTAGTCAATTAGACTTGAACCAATGGTAATAGCCATTAGGGATGAGATATATTATTGGGTAGCTAGTTCAGTATCACCATGTTGCTGTCGATTTCACCCAGTAAGGCTTGATCGAGAGTTAAAGGTTTGGTCTCATAACTTCAAGATACTATGATTAAACCATATTAGGGGTTCTTTGGGGGTGAGGTTTCCCTTACCATTCCCCCTCCTTCCCAAGGAGTCTGATAACGAACCTGGCTGGTTAGAGCGAGGTGTCAATTTATTAGAGTCTTTTTATCATCTACCTAGAAAAGAATGTTGTTGATTTCAGTCAATTATAGTGAGAAATTGGTATGATTATTTCCTCCGTCTTCAAAAATCTTTTGTTATTTTTTTGAGAATAAAAATTAGGAGAAGTTTTTATAATAGATCTTTGCTTTCACCAAAATAAATAATAGTACTAGCATATATTATAAAGAAATATGCTCACAAAGTCACCATTCATGTAATATGTTCTATTTTGGGGTTAATTTGATAAAGAACATAAGAATTTTTTTTTTTTGAAAAAAAAAACTAGTCTTCTTGATTAGCATAATCTGTCATTTAACCTTATCCATTCAATTTCAACCATTGTGATTTTTTAAGAAAAGGATAAGGAAATAAACTAGCTACAGACTTGATCTCTCTGAAGATAGAAAGTCATTCCTTCAATGATCCTCTACGGTGATTTCTACATTATATTCTGCAATCTTTCACTCCCCATCTTAAGTAAGCACTTTTTTTTTTTTTTAATTTCTGCTCAACTTATTATGTTTTAGGGACTGTTCTCTTCGGTATAAAATGGCTCAACTGAACTGAATTAAACTGAACTGAACTGAATAGTAATATGTGAGAGTAAAAGTATTGTTAAGAGCTGAACTGATCTGAATTGATCTGAACAGAATTGAATTGAACTGAATTGAACCGAACTGAAAATAAGCTGGGGAGAACAGGCCCTTAGATGGTAATAATATGTCCTACTTGTTTATATATTACTTGTGTCACTCAACCTTATTGGATGATGTTAATTATTCGTTATCTTGTTTATTTTTTTATAACAAGAAATTTATTTAAATCTAATGATGTAGACTTATAATATTGACTGAAACATATAATGATACAAAAAAAAAAGTAAATATAATAGTAAGATTGAAACTAGTTATAAATGAAGTATGTTTTCAATCAATAAATTAATTGTTCATATAATATTAATAGATCTAAACTCAAGTAAAGGAGATCAAAACTCATTATGAATTACGACAGTCAACCTGTGAAGTAAAATATTTTTGATTTTGTGTTAAATTAATTCATTTTTTCTGAAAAAATACTCTAATAAAATATCTCATTTTTTTAAAAAAAAAGAGTGCGTAAATGAGTTGGTCTTATAAGAGATTGCAAGCTTAGTTTCAATTTAAAATTAGGTAATTGTCAAAGCCTAATATTAACAAGAGCGCTAATATATAGTGACTAATTTAATCTATTTAATGATCAGTTTAATTGATTCAATAATTACTTTTTTCAATCTATTCAATGAGTAGCAGCTTAAATCATTTAGTGACTACTTTAATTCATCCGTTAAGACGGTCAGGTTATTTTAAAAAATTGTTTGCTATTGTTCGAGATTCATAAGGAGATAAAGGAAGGAGAAGAGAAGCAACGACCAAGTTGGTATTAATGTCGGATTAAACTTTAAAGTGAGATAGAATAAATTTGTTGAAAAATATAAGTTTGAATAAATCTAATTTTATATTAGAATTAACTTGTCTGTTGTTAATATTTTTTACAAGTGGAGGAGAAAGGGAATGACATAGGTGGAAAAAGAAGAAAAAGTAGATGTGACACGTTACTAAAAATAGAAAAAAATAAAATATATAAATTAAAAAGAAAAGTGTGTAGATTAAAAAAAAACGCAACGAGTATTTGGTTTTGTAGTTGCGGCCTGTCGGGGTGTGAATAATGCGGCCATGCGGGTCTTACTCGAGAAAAGACGCGCACACTCCAGAATTGCCTAGACATTTGACGCGATGTACTATCCATCTGGCGCACTACGTGTAAGCTGTGAATCCTTAAGTTCAGAAGTATCTTCGTTATTCAGACTTCTCTATAATTCTTTCAAGACACATGTTCTGATTTTTTTTGGTAGATGTAATGGCTAGATTAGATGGAGAAGTCAATTGATTTCGAAAAACTATGTATCGTCAATCCTGTATTCTTCACCTAACATCATTCGAAATTAACTACTGAACGGGGTAGCGTTGAGCATATGTAATACTTATAGGTTACACACTTATTATACCTAACAATATATATGTTCTTACAAGGTACTTAACTTTTTTTTTTATTAAGGAAATTTGTATTAATTAAAATGGGATAGTCTTAGTGGTGTATCTAGAAATTACGGGATGGGGTTACAAATAAGATAAAATTAAATAAAACAAAGTACAATGCTAGAGTTAATCTACAACTGAAAATTCAACTTTTGTGATTTTCCTCCACCTCTCTTCCAAAAAAATTCTAAACTTTTGTTTTTCATCTTCCAAATCTAGTATAGAGTAAACACATTAATAGATATTAATTTCAAAGTCCCTAATTTCAAATTACATTTCACAAGATACAACATCTCATTCCGAATTCAACTAAGTTCGATTCACAACCTCAATTTTAATTTCACAATTTATAATAGCTCTAACTTGAATTCAAGAAATCTCAATTTCCATATTTCACAATGACACATCATCTTATTTCCCTTTCATAATTTCTGATATCAATTCACATATGATTTTAATTTCACAACTTCTAATCATACTCACAATTTCATTAAAGAAATTGGAAAGTCTATATATTAACAGAAATAAAAAAAAATCGAGAAAAATATACCTAGCTAGAACTGATGAATTTGTTAAATTAGAGGAAATCACTCCTTAAAAGGAAGGCTAAGATAGCAGATTTTCATAATACCAGTATAAGAAAACTAGTGCCAGAAAAAAAAAGTTAGACTGAGTGTTGAAACCCATTAAATGCCCACTTGTGAGTGTCCAACATTGGAGAAAGAGGAGAGAATAAACTACTTTATAAGATTAGGAGTTACTCCTCCTATCACCAATTGGTTTTAGGATGGAACCTCCTAGCTTATAAGTGGACTAAACTCTCATCCTCCTTATTGGGTTACCCAGGCTCATTTTCATATAATCTAAAAATTAACATGGTATCAGAGCTCGGGTTGTGGGTCTCTTCTAAACTGGGCTTCTAATCAAGCAACTGGGTAAGGGTTTACCTTGTAATATCCCGAAAATTTAAACTTTCTTAAATTATATAATAATAATTAGTGGTGAAAATTTTCCTTTAATCATAAGTTATTATTGAAATTTTGTTATACTATACCCAAGTAATGATAGTTAATTTCGTTAAATAATACATGTTGCAAATAATAAAGTTTTGTTAGATTAAAACAATAACATATAAAATTAAAGTAAGGAAACAAAGTAATAAACAAATTGGTTACTATACAAATTAGTAGTATCAAGAATAAAAAGGAAAAGAAAAATAGAAAAGAAAAAGAAAAAGAAAAAGAAAAAGAAAAAAAAAAAAGGGGGAAATCAAAAGAAAACAAAAAAACTACTGTTTCATTACATTTCAATCCATCCCCATTTTTCCTTCCCAAACAACCCGACAATGGATTTTGACCCATGACATAATTTTTTTCACATAAACAAACTCAATTGCAATTAGAAACTTCAATTCAATTCAAATCCACCTAAAAATCTGATTTTTATACTCAAACCCACCCAATTTCAGTTTTTCTTCATCAAATCAACCCACCAAATTCATGAAATTTATCCCCCAAACTATGCCTATAAATACCCATTTCTTCCTCCCTCAATTCACCACCACAACCATTCCACTTTCTTCGCCAAAAACCCGCTAACCCTCGCCGGAAAAAGCCACCAAAAACGCCCCCCCAAAAGCTTCTGTTTTTCTTTCTCCTCTGTTTCGGATCAGCCACCTCATCCCCGCCACAGCACCACCGTCCGCCATCAGCATCGTCGCGCCTCCTGTGCGCTACCATAGCCACCACCACACCTACCCACCGCCGCCTTCTCCCTCACTCGCTCGCCCCTTCTTTCTTCTCGCTCGCGCCTGACCTTCTGTTTCTCGCCGTACCGCCGTCGTTCGACGAACCCCTCTGTGCCGCCACTTGCTGCCGGAGCTCCACGACGCCGCACCCAACCTCTTTCCTCCCTCCCCTGTTTTTTTTCGTGACTGCTCTGTGAGCAGGAGGTATGAAGAATACCTCTTCCTCTTTTGTTTCATTTCATTTAATTTATGTACATGAGCCCAAATATGACCCATGATTTGTTACTTATTGTTGGGCTTAAAATCTAGCTTTAGTTTAGTTAAACCAATCAATAAAATCCATATAGTTAATTTGTTAGGCTTAATGGATATTTTATATTTAAGTTGACAAGTTGTTCTATAAATTAAATAAATTTAGTTTTATAACACTAGTTGCCCATTCACTCTTGTAATCTAAAAATAATAAATGAATATTAGTAGTTTATGGTTAGTTGGGCTACGATAACTTAAATTATTATAAAACTGGTGAAGCTAATTTACTTATTAAATTATTTATAGTACAGATATATGACGAGTAAAATTATAAATCTATTAATTAAAGTAACGTAAGCTTAAATAATAAATATAAGTAATCACCAACGATCTTCGATAATAAAAAGTATTAATAATAACTAGAGGTTAGTTGTTAAAATAAATCGAATATTTATATTTTGTTGCGTCATTTCATGGTTAGATTAAACGGAAAGGATATTACAGCCTCCCCCGGCTTTCAAGTTATTACGCAGGAACCGAGGTAACATCTATTGCTAACACCCACGATCCCCTTCGAAATGTGCTTATGAAATGATGTTTATAATTATGTTAAGGATTTTGCTATGTGATTCTTATATGGATTGTGGGACTAAATTGTCTTCGAATGATTTTCGTAAATGATGATCTTATGATTTATTGATGCTCAAGTATGATTGACGAAAGATCTATGGCTTATGCCGATGAATGCTAAACGAACGAAACATGATAAATAAAAGTGAAAGAGGTTCTGGCATTATAATGTTACGCTTATCTACTTTATGGTCGTGCACGTACCTTCGCACCCGCCGTACACCCGAAAAGGGAGCTGGGCTCCTTGAGGGGTACCGCATGCTTTTTTTGGTGCGAGCGGTGTATCCAAAAAGGGAGCGGGGCTCCTTGAGGATCATCGCATGGTGGTGTATCCAAAAAGGGAGCTGGGCTCCTTGAGGATCATCACATGGTGGTGTACCCAAAAAGGGAGCTGGGCTCCTTGAGGGTCATCACATGTCTATACTCGCCAGTTACCAAGCTAAAAGATGAAAAGATAATGGGAACTTATGAAGTATCACGATGCTATTTATAATTGTTTACTTTGCTATTATTTCATTACGAATTTGAAATACGTTTTACTATATCTCTTCTCCCTGTTTGCAAATAAAATGAATTGAAATGAATTTACGTTGTTAGGGTAGTATGTTACTGAGCTTCGGCTCACGATGTTGCTTTTGGTTTTAGGTACTAATGAAGATGACGGGATGGCGTAGAAGTGAGGATGGCCAACTACTTTACATTATGAAAACTATATTGGTTATGTAATCTAAATCTATGATCACTAGAACACGAACTTACTTTAACTATAACTACGTAATCATCTATGCTTATATATTTTTATTAATATGATTAAGATGCTTATTTTAATAATTATAATATGTTTAGCGTCATATATGAACGAATGTTTGCCTTGTATTTTCTCGAACGGAAAATACGGCAGTAGCGCACCGACCATCTAAGTTCCGCTGCCAATAATTGATTAATTAACTTAAAAATGATGTTTAGAGGTCGGGGCGTTACATACCTCGACAGGATGTCCAGGCCCTAAGAGGATTATTTCTGATTACCTTTCCAGTTAGCTCTAAATTCAAAAATTAACACTTATAAAGAGAAAGATAAAGAGAGGAGCCCAGAGGTGAGAGAAGAGGAGAAACTTTTTTTTTCTTTTAGCTTTTATTTTCTTTAATTTGTTTTTTTGGGGAATTGGGGTACAGTCCGCCCCTGGGTAGCCTAATGCTAATACATCCAAACATAAAACAAAGCAAACGAAAATCAAAGTGAGCTTCATTTGCTCGTATATATTTAATTAAACAAAAACTAACTAATAATACTTGTGCAGTCTAAAGGAAATTTATCTCGAGCGATGTTAGATGATGTTGAGTTATATGTCTTGCTGAAGAAGATCTGAAATGAGAGGGAACCTGTTGAGAGACGTAACCCAATCAATCTTAAGAACTAGATTGACGAACCTTAGCTAGTAGACCCCAATGTCTACTGGACAATAACTCCCAAGGTTCTTGAAAGAAAGTATCATCCTGGGATTTTATATAAAATGTTGTTGGATTTGTTCTACTAAAATATTCTCATAATATCAACTTTTTATAATTTTTACGTATATCATTAGAGATATTAATTGTCAAAATTATGCGTTAGCAAGCATGAAATTCATATTGTTGCACTCCTCTGAAAACGGAAGTCAGTAGAAGCACATATAATTGAGTACTACGTCCAAAACGAGTATCCAATACGTGTCCTAGTTCGATAGGAGACATTTGATCTAAATGAAGTGTATGTGTAACCTGAACTTAGTAATTACAAATAGAACAATATATATTATATCAAACTGATTTAAGCATGTGTGTGTTGGACCCTTGTTGTTGTTGATAAACTTGCTGGTGACTGACGTGTATTCGTTTTCAGCACATCTTTAAAGGACCACTAAATCCAACTTTGTTTTGGAAAACTCAACTCTTTTATCCTGGCTAAGCCACTAGAATTATGGACTCGAGTGCTATCTATTTCGCATGTGATTTGTTATTTGTTGTCTTTGTTGGAAAAATGAGCATGGAGTGTATCTTCATCTCGAGCATATCCAAGTGTTTTTTTTCAATGATTTTTATATTTATGATTTGACAACTCCAATTTGGCATTTGGCGGTTGATATTCCATTATCAATGACAGTTAGGAATCCTACACCAAAGTGTACGAATATCGGAATATGCATGGTATATCCAAGACTAATTTTTGTTTATTTGAAACTTTTCTTTTTTAAATACATTTTTCTCATTTGTCATGATTTCAAACAAGCAATGAACAAAAAAGAATCTTTAATATACCACGCTCAAAGTACACTCGTATGTATTATAATATTTAACATAGAACCGACCTCTAATAGCAAACCAGTAGTTGTGTATGATTTTTAAACTGTAATTATTTCTTCCCCGTTTTATCTCGTTCATATTTAAGTAATTTTATCACATATTATTCTTACTTCTAATGATCATCTTCCAATTTATTATTATGACATAATGACATTTTTCTCTCTAAATTTTTCGACTTATTTCAGGTAATATCAAGGTAAATCCCTTGGATGAAGACAATTTTGATTCGCCTCAGAATTCCAGCTTGCTTTTGCAATTGATTGCTTTCTGCCCTCCACCATGTATGACTTTCTTGTGCTTTTCCCTCTTCACAACCAGTTGATAAGTGACGAATCATGAGTTTTTTTGGCCAACCACTTGCTGTGCTCAGGAATTCAGGATGGCCAAGAAAATAAAGGAAGTACATTTTTTATTTTTCACGAAATGGCACACAGAAATAAAATTAGAAGACCTTTCTTAGTTCTCACAAGTCACATGAGTGATAAGAACTATAAAGAAAATATTTATAACAAATATAATTGCATATGAGTACTTCTTTTTCATTTTCCATTAGACTTGTAATCTATGTCATACACGAGTCAGATATATCTCTATTATATAAGTCAAGGGAGGAGGTGTGGTGTCCTTTTTTAAAGTGACTAAAATACCCTATAATAATTTTAAATAATGTTTTCTTTTTATAAAAAATTAAAAAAAATGAGAATCAATGAAACTTGCCATATGAGTAGGTCAAAAATGGAATATGCAATACCATTAATAACAAACTAGATTGACATAATCAATTCACGAAATCAATTAGAATATTCAACCAAAACAAGTTAGCAACATATCGTGATAACATAATATTTTATATTTACAAAGTTCAAACAATATGATTTATTAACATCTATAATTGTTAAAGAATTATACTAAAGTCGCTAAAAAGAAAATATTAAATCATCTACCTAATTTTATAGTGACGGTATTGAACAGTTAAAAATCATTCACCTTTAATTTAAAAAGATAATAACATCTACAAAAGAACCTCAATAATATACATCACTATCAAAATAATTTTAGATAAAAAAAACATGCCCATTTATATATAACTACATAAGATTGTCAACGCATATGCAGCTAGTATTTAAATAATATATTTCCCTTGTTAAATTAGATATTATAATTATCATTTATCTTAATCATTTTTCGTTTTCAATTAAAAGTTATTCATTTATATGAAGTCATAAGATATGTATAATAGAAATTATAAACTAACAAATCAATTACATATCATTCAAAGATAATTCATTATTGTGCCAAATTATATAAAATAAACATTTGGCGTCTCAAGATGGTGCCAAATGTAACATAATCTTGCCAATAATGATGCTACGAGACAAAGAAGGAAATAAAAGCCAATCTCATCATTTGAAATGGAATCCCACCCTCAAATAACCCTTTATGTGGATGAGGTTTGCCTAATATATGAATAATGTGGTATATCTGACAAATAATGAGTTTGTCTTAATTGGGTGTAACATATTACACCATAATTCATGGTATAATAATCTTATACATGTGTGAAATGAAAACAAACCCAAGCATTCCTCTAACTTCCCTCGGGTCACTTGAAACCTGTCAGGTCACATCGGTTGGTTTCTGGTCAACCCAAGACCTGTCAGGTCGGGTTAGGATTATGATTATTCACTTGGAGTTAAAATCAGTTCTAGTTAGGGGTGAATGACACGCACGAAATAGGATTCAGGTGGACCTAAACCCGATCTGATCATCACTCCTAATATGTTCTACATGTTTATTAATGTTAATAGTATTATACTAATGTAATTCGACACTTCCTTATTCCTATGGCAAGTGGAAAATACCATGGAGCATTCTTAGATCATCAATAGCAACCTTATGAAGTTAAATTTGTCTTGTTGAAACGATATATTTACCCCTTATCCACCTAGGGTTTGCACTAGATTAAGTTGTCGAACATCGCCTTAAGGCGCTCCTTTTTCCATTTGGTGATCATCCAAAACTTGGCAACATCTCCTCTTTGCACAACATGATTCATTGTCATGTCTTTTTGGATATTTCGTTATTTCTTTAATTGCTTTATGGTCCATTCATATTTCTTTCGACCCAATTTATTTGATAAAATACATACTGCGCATTTATTAAGAATAGAGAAAAAGAAGTAGGTGTAGAGAAAGAATTATCGTAGGTGGTTATCCCTAGAAGAAAATAATTGCAAATAAATTGTGTCCAGATGCATGATCCACTACTTTTGTGTAGTATTATCCCATACTCTATATCGGGTAACTTGTCCCATATTATACTACCTCTGTTTTTATTTAGTTGCAACATTTTGACTTTCACGCTTGCCAATGTACAATTTCAAATCGTTTTATCTCTAATTGTATGTAAGTAAAAATTATAAAAATTTGATATTATGAAAGCTTACATCGAAACGAATCAAACAAGACCCCACATGACTATATTTTGTTTAACATATAAATCAATAAATGTGGTCAAATAAGAGAACATGAATAGTGCAATTTGTCAAACGTTGCAACTAAAAGAAAACGGAGGTAGTAGTATTTTATAATTTTACTAACAACTTGATACAATACAATATAATATAACGTTCACTCGATAGGATTAGATGCAGTCAGGATATGATATAATAGCTAACTGATATAATAATAAGATAGTGTTAAGATATGATATACTAGTTATCTAATACATCAACTAACAATCCCCAAATAAAAATATATGTTTTTTTTATCGGAAAAGATAATTGATCCGAAGACCAACCCCTAAGGATCCGAACACGGGGAAATATCATGGAATTCGAGGTGGTACTCCACTGAGCTACCACCTCTTTCTCTATAAATTTTTTTTTATTTATAATTGTTTAATATTAATTTTTGTCATAAATTAAATTACTGAAATGCCATGGTATTGGGTAATTTGCCCAATATCAAATATGGGAATATCATTGCTCGTCATATGTCAAGTTTTGGCCCGTGGACTATTTTCGGATTCGTTTAGTTCCTAAAAGAGGAAACGCTATTAGTAAAACACTTATTTATTTTATATACGAGAGCTTTATAAAAAAGTGTTTCACTTATTTCAAAACAGATGAATATGATGCTATTAGTGGCGATATGGAGATCCGACGCCTGATTAGGGATGTAATCACGCGGCAGACTAAATAAGGGCCGGATTATCAGCGTAGGATTTACGGGAGAGAGATTCATTCTTGAAGATGTTTTATTTATTATTTCTGCGTGAAATATGATGCTTCAATTATGAAGTCTTCCATATGAGCTTTTAATTATTGAACATCTTGATCACTCGTATCACTATTAGTTGATGAAAGTGTTTGACGTATTTGCTTACGTTTGTAACGTTTGTTTGATCAGTTCTCAACTTCTCATCGTTATTTCTATTTTTTTTTGGTTATAAGTTTAGGTCTGATTCTTACATGGGACCATCTTACCGTATTCTTTCCGATGATGGAAGAAGAAAACCAATACAATAAAGATGAAGCCTCGTGACCTCTATGAACCACGAAATCCACCGCTCGATTCACTTTACTAAGGGTGCGTTCTATTCAACTTATTGGACCTGAACTTATTAGAACTTATCTGAACTGAACTTATTGAACCTGAACTGAACTTATTGGAACTTATTGGACCTGATTGGACCTGATTCAACTTATTGGACCTGATTGAACCTGATTGGAACTTATTGGACCTGATTGAACCTGATTGACCTTATTGGACTTTATTGGAAGTTATTGACCCTGATTGAAACTTATTAGACCTTATTGGACCTGATTGAAACTTATTAGACCTTATTGAACCTGATTGAAACTTATTTGACCTTATTAGACAAAAACATTATTATTATTATTATTATTATTATTATTATTATTATTATTATTATTATTATTATTATTGTTGTTGTTGTTGTTGTTGTTGTTGTTGTTGTTGTTGTTGTTATTAACCTGATTGATAACATTTATATCTTTCATAGTTATTAGTAACGAAAACATGTTATCTCTAGTTATTTAAAGACGAATTGCAAAATATTGTAATTATAATAATAATAATAATTATTATTATTATATTATTGTTAACCTTAATTATTTGACCATGATTATAATATTATTCAATAGCAATATGAATAATCAAATAATAGACAATAATACAAGTATAATACTATACATTGTGGTACTTTAATAAAAAAATTCTAATAATAACATAATCAGCTAATAGTAATATGAATAATAAATAATAGACATAATACAAATAAATAATAAAATAATAGACATAATACAAATAAATAATAAAATAATAGACATAATACAATAAATAATAAAATAATATATACTAATACAAGTATAATACTATATAATCATTGTGGTACTTTAATTAAAATTCTTATAATAACATAATCCGCTAATAGTGATATGAAATTATGAATAACAAAATAGTGGACAATAATACAAATGTTTATTAAACATTGACTATTTGGACCTTATTGGACCTTATTAGACCTGATTGGAATTTATTGGACCTTATTAGACCTGATTGGAACTTATTGCACCTGATTGGAACTTATTGCACCTGATTGGAACTTATTGGACCTTATTAGACCTTATTGGAACTTATTGCACTTATTAGACCTTATTGCAACTTATCTGAACTCATCTGAACTTATCTGAACTTATTGGACCTGAAACTTAATTTTTTAAGTTGAACAGAACGCACCCTAAACAGTGGTTGAGCGAGACCTCGTGAACCCTCTTCAAGTATTCAACCAAATCAGTGATCAAAGCAGAAATTTCCACGAAAACCAATTCAATAATTCTCATCGTTAATACCCCTTTTGTTTTTTTAGTTGCTACATTTTTGCTAAATGGTTGTTTCTTTTTAATTATTTTTATTATTTAAACTTTTCTTTTTTAGAGTAATTGACCCACCAAAAAGCTGTAATTTTGTCTTTGTTTGTCACTCTTTTGACAAAAAATATTTTTTTTCTAATTATTTTACATTGAATGGTCAAAAAGTACCTTTCAAAAAACTTGAAAGTGACATTGACTAAAATCCCCAGTGTAGTAATAGAAAAAAAGGAGTATTTTAATTTGTTACATATTTTGGTGTGATTGTGCCGATAAACAACATAAATTGATAAATTATGCTCCACCCTATAACTCTGAGATATTATAGTTAAAATCATGTCGCGAAAATTGTGAGAAAGTGAATATAGGCATATAGCCATTAAAAAGATCAATCATAAGGAGTTTGTACGTTCGAGAACCAACCACTCAAATTATTTGACCAAGAATCAGGGATATATCCTGTAGTTTGCAAATATCGATAAGATAAAACTCGTCAAAAGTGGACTAAATTATGGGCTACTCTATTAAATAAAGATAGAGATCGAAGTAAGAAGTTGTACTCCATAAAGATTATTGATGGATCTATTAATCATGTGGGAAAAAAAAAGATTTAGTGATGTCAGAGTTGAGAAGTCATGCATCTTAATCACTCAATTATACTACCTCTATTTCTTTTTAATTGTTACACTTACACTACTTTTCACACATGTCGATGCACTACTTTGAGCCTTTATATCTCTAATTTTGTATTTGTAAAAAATATAAAAACTACATATTAATAAAATACGTACTAATACGAATCTAACAAGATCCCACATGACTATGTTTTTGTTCACGTATAAATCACAAACGAGAGTCAAAGTGCAATTTGTGAATAATGTAAAATGTCAAAGTTTAACAATTAAAAAGAAACGGAGGTAGTATGTTTTTAAAATAAGTTGATCCCTATGTTCATTAAGTCGCTTTTGTGTTCCTTTTAGTATAATGATCTTTTAATTGCTCTTGTTTAGTCAATAATTGTGTTCTGTAGTATTATGTTCGTTTACTTGCTCTAAATGTTAGTTTGTTTGCGCGTAGTTTGATGTTCTTTTAGTCATTCTTTCTAGTAAATGTTCATTTCGTTTGCTAGTTTTATGTTCACTAATCACTATAATATACTACCCGTAATGTTATTTTTTGTTTACATGCAGTTAATAGTATGCTCATTCCTTTTACTTATCTGATCACAATGTTCTTTGAAAATGAGAGTAACTCCTCATTTACGATTAAGAACGATGGTAATAAGAGCACCCCTCCCATCCCTAAATTGTCTTACATATTTTGTTTTCGATCATAACCAAGTAAAACATGAAATGAACGTATATAGGAGGTGGAGAGGAAAAGTACGAAAGAAAAGAAAATATAATTATAATATATCACACGAGGGTTTTATAAGATAGATGGTGTGACGTGTGGAATAATGGTTTATCATTTTTCACCTCGTATTTCTTAGGTTCAGCCGTTTAGAGATCAAATTTTATGGAACTCATCTGAGAAATTTCCCTTTATCTCCCCATCCTCTTCATCTTACCTTAAAAAGGACAGATAGTATGGGGATCTACGTATGGGCTAGGTGCAAGTACAAATACACGTGAGTGTATTACTTTAATGTATATTACTTATTAGTTACTCCCTCCGTTTCCTAAAGATCTTCCCTCTTTTCGTTTAAAGGTGTTTCCAAAAGATCTTCCCTCTTTTGCTTTATTCCTTATTTGGCAAAACAAATTTCACTATTTACCCTCTCATGTCACTATCATATGGTCCACCATTACATTATTAATTCAATTTTAATCACTTTCTCCCTCCTACTTTAACCCCTTTTATTTGTTTATTTATCTTAACCCTTTTCTCTCTCCTACTTTACTCACACCATGCCCCACACAACTTGATTTTTCTTGGTATCTGTAGGAACAGTAAGTGGGAAGATCTTTAGGAAACGGAGGGAGTATTAGAGTAAATTTTAAACTCTGACGATTAAAAGCTTAAGAATTTATGTGTCCTGGACTATTGGAGGTCTATGTGTTCAGGATAAGAGTGAGTTTATCGCAAGTCTGGAGGGAGAAGTCTGAGGCCAGACTTTGTGGAGTAACACTCCAGACTTGCGGTATTCAACGAAATTGGGGAGGTGAGTCTGGAAGTGAGTTTTGGGTTTCCAAACTCACTTTCAGACTTGCTTTGGGCCCCACATCTGAATTTTTTTTTTTTTTTGTCTTCCTTCAATACAACAAAACTCATTTTCCTTCCTAAAAAAAAAAGCAACGGTAATATTTTGCCCACTCAAAATGAGCTGGGTTTTGTTTTTTTTTTTAAAAAAAAAATTGGCCAACGGTAATATTTGTGAAAATGCTTATAAATAGGCTTTTGTTTGTATAATTTTTATCATTCTTCCAAATTCTCCTACATCAATTTTCTCTTTCTCTCCACAAATTCTTCCAAATTCAACCTATTGTATTTTATAATGGATCCAAATCAAAATTTTGATTTGAATTCTCTAATGAGCTTACTGCAAACAATGCCCAATTTCAAACTTTTGTTGCTCAACAAAACCAACCCGGAAATTCTCAATTTTCAAATTTCTCTACCCCCATTCCTAATAATATGGGAAATGCACAAGTGCAAACTTTTACCCAATTTCTCCAGACTAAGATAATATGGACCAACCTCCTATTACACCAATCAGTATTGGATCCAATTCCGGTAACCCATTTGTAGATAATGTAGGCATTGAAGAGGGGGAAGATATTGATGTTACTACAACTACGCGTACTGCTGCTCGTACTGTTACACGTCGCAAAATAAGTCAACCCAGAGAGAAAAAAGGGGTTAATTGGACGATAGAAGATGAAACACTTCTAGGTATGGCGTGGAGTAATACTACCAAAGATGAAGTAAATGGCAATTCACAAAGAGCAGATGCCTACTGAGGGAAAATTTGTGCATTCTTCAATGAAAATAGGCAAACAAATCAAACTGAACGAGAGGTAAATCCTTGCAAACAACATTGGTGGGCAATTAATAATGCACTTGGAAAGTTTGCAGGGTGTTATGCCAAGTATCACTACAAGAAAATAGGTTTTGGGCGACGGATTTGAAACAAAAGGGCAACAAAACTGAATTTCGTGGCCCATAATCGAAAACAAGGGCGACGAGTTGATTTTGTTGCCCTAGTGTACATTATGGGGCGACTAAACTTTTTGTTGTTGCCCAAATTCATAATGGGGCGACGAAATAAGTTTAGGTTGCCCAATTCTTTTATTAGGCGACAAAAGAATGTATTTTGTTGCCCTATTTAGTAAATGGGCCAGTTAAATTTAAGATTCGTTGTCCATACCAAACAAAAAAATAGCGGAAAAATAACTCCCTCCAAAAATTTCCCACAAAAGCACGTTCCTTCCAAAATCACGTTCCCTCATCTCACATTCAACTGCTCATATCTCTCAACTCACTCTCTTCGGTTCACGGTGGTTCAGTGGTGCCTCCTCTTCGGTTTTTTCCCGGTGAATTGGTGACTTCTAACGAGAACCTGGACGTCTCTCAAGTGACAAGTTCAATTATGATGGTCAATTGTTACCCTCTTATGCTTTGCCCTAACTTTTTCAAATTACGCAGGTGGTGATGTGGGTCGCTGCCGGAGATAACAGTGAGGCTAGCGAATTCATATTAATAATTCAAGGTAAAGAACTTTTTTTGCTTGACAATTGACCATTTTCTTATAACATGGTATCATATCAAGTTCTTGCTTGCTGAATATTCGTGTGAAGTTTTTTGGTGTTCTGGTAAAAAAAACTTTCAAGTTCTTGCTTGCTGAGGTTTTTGTGCGAAGTCTTTTTTTGTCTGTTTTGGTAAGATTTCCTTAAATCGCACTAGATTTGGAAGGTTTGTTTTATGTGAAATCGATTGATTTGTGTGGAGTTTCTTGTGAATATTTGTAAATCGCTTGATTGTGAAGCTGTGGAGTTTTTTTGTTGTTGTTGTTGATAGTTCAAGATTTTACCAATTGAATCTTGAAAGATTTTCTGAGGTTGATTGAGGAGTAATTTCTTGAACGTTTTTTTTAGTTTCTAGTTTGACAGTGAGTTTCTAGTTTCTACCATATGCCATGAATTAGTTAGAAGTCATATAAGCAAGAGTATTGAATCTTTGAAACAACTCGCTGAATTTGAGACGAATTCTACAGCAAGCTAAAACAAGAGAATAAGACCAGTTTCACATGACACAAAGCACTAGCAAGTCCCATAATACATGTACCCTCGTCTCATAACAACTCTAAGATGAATTACCAGGTTCTGTTTTGCACATAGTACCTCTTGAAAGTCATTATGCTAATTGCTATCCGCAACCCTTTGTTTCATCATACAGGATATCCCTGCAGAACTCCCCCTTGCTGCCACCACCCACCTGCAGACACTCTCCCTACTGCCACCACCCCATGTAGACACTCACTCTACTGCCACCCCCCTACAAACCCCCCTTACTGCCACCACCCCTTACAGAACTTGCAATATAAGGAGATCCCAAGAAACTACTAAATATTATGTAGTAGTTGAAATCTATAATAATAAGATTATAAGATCTTGTTGGGATAGGTCGGTTACTAGGGTCCCAATGTATAAGGTGGTAAGTAAACTGAAGCTCATCAAAGTTGCTATGAAGAAGCTGAATGTTGATTATCTCTTCACCTGATTTTTACTGAGTTGAAACTATCTTATTAAATAATACTGACTAAAACTGGTAATTTTTCTTTTCCTGATTAGAACTTTTTTCCACTTGTAAAGACTGAAATTTTACTGATAATAACTGAATTTGCTGTACTATCCTTTGTAATCCTTATATGCATCTTTCTTCCATGTCTATCTCCTCACCTGAACAAGTCCTTTCTGTTTTTGAGTTTTCTGTTTTCCTTTATCTGTTTGCTGCGTAGCTTTTTGTATGTATGATGTCACATTAACTTTAAGAAACTTACAAAAATATCATGCTCACACGCACACATGTTCCCTTTTAGTTAAATTCTTTTTACCAGATACCTGAGCCACTTATTCCACCATCTGGAGCTTGAGTGATGTCTTTAACAGATGGTCTTTCTAAGGAAATAGTTATCTTGTACAACTAGCCTTTGACTTGCATGCTTGACTGCGTTGCTGGTATAAACATCTCTCTTAATGTCATGTCAGCATCGTGGGTATATAGCATCTCTCACCTTTCTCTAAGGATAAACATCTATTAGTTTTTTTAACTACTAGTAATTAGATAATGTAAGAAAGGCATAACATATTTTTTGAGATGCATTGTCAAATTCTGGAGGATATATAGTTAAAGTAATTTCTTAATTAATATTGATCAATTCATGAAATTTAGCTGTGGTATTCGTGCTCTATGACAAATTGTTACTTCATCAGGAAAATATGACATTATCTTCTCTTTTAAAATTACTGATGTTAGAGAGGAATCCCCTTCTTGTCAGACTTGAAGTTTTTCATTGCTTTGGCATGATTGTAGTTAAGTACCAGGTAATGTGGACTATTAGATATCACTATGTAGCACTCTAATTCACCTATGTTAGGCATGCAGTTAGTTTGTAAGGATTCCATCATTCTATATCTGTACAAATGTTCTATTGTTACAACTTGACTTTTACTGGATTGGTAAAGCTTATCATGCCCTTTAACTTTTGGCTGGTTACAAGGAGCTGCACAACTTCTGTCATCTTTATTTTGATTGCTCGCATGAGAGTGTATGAAATATGAGGATTTGGCTTTTGGATAGCCTAATGTCAATATAGCGCATTTCAAAGTCACATGTGTGCTGAACCATACTTTCATGATACCAGTTTTGAAATTTCATAAATTAGGACTGTGGGGCTTAGTGAATGAATGACATCTATATGTAACTTTGTTGACTGTAATATTTCTTGTGAGTCTTGATGAGCTGTGTTATTGGAGCAGATATTTCCTTACGCTCTTATATCATGTTTACCCATTAGATTCTATGTCCAGTTCATTGCCATTGTAGTTATACTTGTTATATCGGTGCACCTATATATTTTTTCGGGAGAAAGAGTAACAAGATCATTAATTCCCCCCATTTTTTAATCACATGGTATCTAATTATAACGTTTTTTATTTTATCAGGAACAATGGGTCGTGACTATTTTCCAAATTAGCAGAGGAAAACTATGATAAGGCTTGGATTATGTGAATTTCTTCGTAGATTATGGGTACTGCTAATTAGTTTTTTTTTTAGATTTACTTTGAATATTCAAGTTACATTGAATGTCAAATTTGAAGATTATTTTTGTAGTACTTGATTATATACAATTTGTTATTCCAAAATCTTCTTCTATTATCTCATATTTTTGTTTTAATAGGTTCATCTAATATATACGAACAGGAAAAAATCTTATAGATTCACGATAACAATAATTCGTAGTCCATACCAATTTGGCAACAAATAGGGTTCCACATTGTCATTTCAATTTAGCGCGGATTGAAGAATATGTACAATAATTCGTAGCCTAAAGTATTTTGGGCGACGAAACTGGTGTTGCCCAAAACATCATGTCATGTAAGACTAAAAATATAATGGGCGACAAAAAATAGTAATTGTTGCACAAAGTTCAGTGATATTGGCGACGAAAGTTAAGTAGTTGCCAAAAGTCAGTCAATATGGCAACGATTTAAGAAACTCGTGCCAACTGTCCCCATAAATGTGCAACGGATACACGGCTCGTAGCACAAAAGACCATTATGGGCAACAAATGTAACTCGATGCCCAAGATGTGGTTTGGGCAACGATCACAATTTTCGACGCACCAAATACAATGGGCGTCGAGCCTAAGACGACGAAATTGGTGCGCAAAAATCTCGTTGCCCAAACCTTTGTGCAACGAACTTGTCCCTTTGGGCGACGAATATTTTTGTTGCCCAAAACCTATTTTCTTGTAGTGTATGCAAAGAGGAGTGGGTTCAATGAAGCCTTGAAACTCTCAGAGGCTCGTGCACTTTACCAAAGTCTCTACAATACAAAGTTCCAGTACGATCATGTATGGAGTATTGTGTGTGAAACAGATAAGTTCAGAGCTAAACTTAAGGGCAAACGTAAGAAAGGCAGCGAAACTGATTCATCAAAAAGGAATAAGATTTCTGAATCAGGAGACTACACAGCAAGCGGGGATGATGTTGAGGCTTTCCATGAAGTTGATGATCCCCGACCAATAGGTCAACAAGCTGCAAAGAAACAACTCGCTGCCTAGAGGAAGGGAAAAAGCAAAAGCATCGAGAGTGATCATAATGAAGCCATATCAGCTGCAAAGAATATTGAAGGGTCACGTGCACAATCATTGAGTCGTATGGCAGATTTGAAAGAGCAGGAGCTTGAAAATCAACTACTTTGTGCCGATGTCACCAAAATGGCTCCTTTACAAAGAAAGATTCACGAGAAGAAGTTGCAAGCACTTGCGGAAAAATATGGATGGACTTTTGATGATTAAGTTGCTTTGAACTTGCTAAATTTTATTATGTTTATTAATGTTTATTTATGTTGTTTTAATATGTTGTAGCTATGTTTCAGTTAAGCATGTTTTTAATTTATGAACTTATGTTACTTCTTAATATTAATAATAATTAATTATTTTCTTGATTAACTTTAAGTATAATAATTATTAGTAATATTATTGATAATAGTAATCACAACAATAATGGTGAACTGATCCAACTTAAGTGAGTTGTCACTTCCAAGTCTATATCAATGCATGACTTGTTACCTCACATCCATCTTTTCAGTAACTTTATCAGATATTATTTCACTTTTTTTTTGAATTATTGTACCAAAGATCAGTGCATTACTGTTGTAGTACTCATTGAGTTATTTGAATATTGTGCATTGAATTATTAACATCTACACCTTGTATATATTTACCTATTTCTGAGCTCAAATTCTCATAACAACCTTTCCACAAATCCTCTGAACAATTATAAACCTCAAGGCATAGTAATAATGTCATACTTTAACCCTCCCAACACCTTTGATGAATTGTATAATCAAACATATGATTCATATATGGGGAGTGACGACATTTCCACACGTTTAGTAGATGATATCCTAAATCATGTGATTGAAGATACATCACCTTCAAACCCTACAAAAACAAGAAAGAAAAGAAAAAACACAGAAAGAAACCGGGAGGAAGGGCATGAGCGCATATGGAATGATTATTTCTCAAGCAACCTGGTGTATAGTGCACAACAATTTCGCCGAAGGTTCCGAATGAGAAAGGAGTTATTCCTTCGCATCGTCAATGCTCTTGAAAATCATTCTACATATTTTGAAGAAAAAGTTGATGCCGTTGGTAGGAAATCTCTCTCCCCACTTAAAAAATGCGTTGCTGCCATTCGGTTATTGGCTTATGGAGTGGCAGGTGATGCCGTAGATGAATATGTGCGAATTGGTGGATGTACAGCACTACAATGCTTGAAGAACTTTTGTAAGTGTGTGATTGAGGTTTTTGAACCTCATTACTTGAGAAGGCCAACGGTCGATGACACTCGACGTCTTCTTCAAATCGAGGAATCCCGTGGATTCCCTGGTATGCTAGGTAGTATCGACTGTATGCATTGGCAGTGGGATAAATGTCCCACGGCATGGCAAGGTCAATACACTGGAGGTCATCAAGGTGTACCAACAATGATATTAGAGGCTGTTGCTTCTTATGATTTATGGATTTG
Source organism: Beta vulgaris subsp. vulgaris (assembly GCF_026745355.1). NCBI lineage: Eukaryota > Viridiplantae > Streptophyta > Magnoliopsida > Caryophyllales > Amaranthaceae > Beta > Beta vulgaris. The sequence continues at coordinate 55,944,582 of NC_079203.1, forward strand.
GCATGCATATTTTGGTGTCGCAGGATCTAACAATGATATCAATGTCCTGGATCGATCCCCGATATTTGATGAGTTGCTTGAAGGTCAAGGTCCTGAAATCTATTACACGATAAATGGAAGCACGTACAATATAGGATACTATCTTGCAGATGTTGTATCTATCCTGAATGGCCTGTTTTCGTCAAAACCATTCCTCGAGCAAACATGTTATCTGAAAAAAGAAAACTATTTGCTCAACATCAAGAAGGTGCAAGGAAGGATATAGAACGAGCTTTTGGGGTGCTCCAAAAGAGATTTGCGATTGTTTGCAACCCCGTACGTTTATGGGAAAAAAGTGAAGTTGGTGATATCATGAAAGCATGCATCATATTACATAATATGATTATTGAGGATGAAAGAGATGATACTGAATTGACCACTAGCGTTAACTATACGGTAGCAAGGAACCAAAGTGAAAGTCCACAACTTCATACCGGTCTACTTAGAAATTATTATGTAAACCGGAGTAGGTACTTTGAAAATCATACGCAAATTCGCAACCGAGCCCAATGTCACCAAATGCAGCACGATTTGGTGGAACACATATGGTCGCGTTTTGGAGGATACGCTAATTAAATTTCGTGTGTAATTTTGCAATTTCGTGTGTAATTTTCAATTTCATGTGTAATTTTTAATTTCGTGTGTAATTTTCAATTTCGTGTGTAATTTTCAATTTCGTGTGTAATAACATTAAAGTAATTCTAAAATCTTAAATTCATAATTACATAAATTATAATTTTAATTATATAATAGTCGATAAATATTCGAACTATATATTATCATCATATTAAGTAATTAACATTGTAGGAAAAAAAAACATAAAATAAATGTTATATAAAATAATATATTCAACTTTTGGTAGAGAGTCTGGAGTGAGTCTGAGAGATAAAGTGTAAAACTGGAATGAGTCTGGAGTGAGTCTGAAGAATAAAAAGTAGGTAAAAATTAGTGGAAAGCTGATGTGGCACAGTCTAAAGGTTGGGTTTGAGTCTGAGGGATAAACTCACTCTAAGATTTCATTTATTCCTCGCAATAGAAAAGTATATGATAGTCCAAATGTCCAATGAGCTCTCTTTTATAGTAGTTGATGTAAGTTGCTACTCTGACTGTGATGTATTGCGGCGTTGCTTGGACATGAAAAATAAAAATAAGCAAGGTTCTTCGAATGTTCATTACGAAACGGTTAAAAAACTTGTGAAGTGATAGGTGAAAAAAGCACTAATACGAATAGAGTACTGTCTACATGCACACTGCAGTGTTTAATTTGTCGTGGTGAGCTGAGATTATTTTTGTTGTTCATCTTTTAAATTTATTTTGATGTTTTGTTTTGTGTAATAAGACAAGTTGTTTTGGGTAATACTTCTCATTTAAATTTATAATATTTTATTATGTAAAGTGAAATGTTTATTTATTTTACATATTTTCTCCGATTTTTATTTGTTTACCATTTATTTGAGGTATATTTACCGACGCACTAATCTAAACTTTAATTTCTCTAATTACCAATAAACAAATATTACAAGACTTCGTTTCATGAAAAAAAATTACAAGAACTTTGTATTTGGATAACACACATGGAGACAAATCTAACAAGTTCTTATATGCATGATTACATTGTTCCTTAAGTACAACGCTAGAGATACTCAGTCAAGTATATAAATAGTGTGACAAGTCAAAACGTTTCGTGGATTGGCGATGGTAAAAAATGAGTAATTAAACGAATTATCGCTGAAGGAGACACTAGTAGAAAAACGTTGATTTGCGTCTCCTAAATTTGTGTTATACAACTGGTAAACCGACGCACAAGTGTAAGGGTGCATCATTTGCATTGGACACCCATGGAGTCGTAGGCCACTCATGTTTTATATGAGTCAGATTTAAAATGCATTCGACGCATAAAATTAAAGCAAATGGGTGTCGGATTCATGTGTGTCAGACTCCAATCAATGTTCAACGCAAATAATTAAAGCCAATGAGTATAAAATGAACAAAGGATTTATGTCGAATCGTTGTATCCTACTATTTGCGTCGAACTAATAACATACGACACAAATGAGTTTCAGTCCCCCTTATTTTGGAATGATTTGCGTCGGACCTAATAGGCTCATCCGACACAAATGGTTTCAAGCCCGCTTCCCCCCTTTTTATTTCAAACCCTACCAACACTTCTCTTCCTCTTTCTTCCTAAGCTCGTTGTCGTCGCTCCTCTCCCTATCTCTCTCCCTCTCCCTCTTTCTTTCTCAAACCCTACTAGCACTTCTCCTCCTCTTTCTTCCTTCACTCGTCGCAATTCATCAACACAATATGAAAGTTCATCACTGCCGAAGTTTGTAAAACACCTTCCTCCTCTTTTCTCCACTCTCTCACAGTTCAATCCCTAATTCATTTCCCCAAAATTTCTAGGGTTTCTCGCAATTATGACTTCTATTTTCTCTTCTAGTTAATTCTCATTTTCTTTGAAGATTTAGTTTTGCTTAATTCAAATATTGAAGTTAATTTGGTGTTTCGAATGAAAGATTACTTTTGGGTTTGGGTGTTTTGAATCATTAACTATTCGATTTTCACGCAAATGTTTTGCTCGAATTTCAAGAACGAGAAGAAAGAGCGATAATTGAAGAAGAGAATTCTCAAATTCGTAGACAGACGAGAATCTAGAAACTGGTGGGCTGAGGTTTCATTTGGTGTTTGCCGATTGAGAATTAACGGTGGTGATGACGGTTAGGTTATTTACGAATGTATTTCTTAATTAGTTATTGAGAAATATATTTTTAAGAATTCTAAGCTTTTCTTAATGGTTGTTTTTGTATTATATTTCTATACCTAAAATTAGCAGCAAATTGACATATAATGACCAGATGATTCAATTAAAGCTAATTTAAGACGTTATACAAGTTGAGATAAAGTAATGACAAAGACTACTTATGACAAAATTATTAATTTGCAGGAATTACATTTGATAGAAATGAAGGAAAACCTTGAAAAAGGTGTATACATACACAATAAACTCATTACATAGACAAACATTATAATGGCTTAATATTATCTAGGAGATTTCAAGGACTCCACTTGAGACTTTCCTTGAGGACCCTTTAACCTAATGTAAAGCCTATATTCATTAAAAGTCATAGGCGGATACAATGCAGGATTCTCAGGAGTTACAAGTTTCTTGGCTGGTTCAATTAATAATTCACCCCTTGGATTAAAGAAGAAAGCCAGTGAAAGTCTCTCTATATTAGGGTTTACAATTACCCTATGCTCCACGCTTTTGTACGCTGCATTGCTTAACACCTAAATCAATAAAACAAACAATTTGTTAGTGTTCATATACCATTAGTGATAAAGCATTTGGGTTAATGAGATGAATAATTCTGGGTTGTCCTCGTATATGATCCAATCTAGAGGTTCTATGAAAGAGGGGGGAATGATAAGGAAAATCTTCCTTCAAATTCCCCTTACTGGATGGAATTTGAACCCCTAACATTATGATCGAGGTGGAAATTAATCAATAAATAGTGTCATTTTACCCAATATTTCATTCAAAATAGAACGGATGAAGTACTAATTTGAATACAAATAAACATTGAAAGTAATGCGTTTATGTGAACGGGTCTAAAAAAAAAAGGATTTCGCGTTTGGCAATCAATGATAAGATGGGATTTGAAAGCATATATACATTCAGTTGTCTTGTTCAGTGGAAAAATAGGCCAGATAACTTGATAAGGTTGCCATTTGCCAACTGGTACAACCCAAATTGAAAGGCGATTAGGACTAATGGAAGTTCAATTTGCAACACTTGTAGTCTTGTTTATGCACGTTTCATATTTGATGTTTATATAATCAAAAGTACTACTCCCTCCGTTCCATAATATAAGTCCTGTTTCCTTATAGAGTGTCCCAAAATATAAGTCCTATTTCTATTTTCAATCAATAATTATGCCCAAAATACCCTCATGAAAATTATTTTATTCTCAAAATGCCCTCATAATTTCAGCTTCCAATGCACTATAATTAATGACAAATTGGAATCTTCTACCCTATTAAACTCCTCTACACATTAAACTATGCAACATTAATGTTCAGTTTTTATTTTTTGTTACAAAGATATAATAATGTAAGTGTTACCCAATAAAAATGAATATTTTTATCCAAAATAAAACAATATTCCACTTTACCTTAATTCCCGCATAAAAATAGAATCAAGACTTATATTATGGGACGGAGGGAGTATATGAATATCATCATCCTAATAAATTGTAGTATTTGTCAGTATTTATAAATTATAATGGGTGACTTGAGAAATTTTGGGCACATGGAATGGACTTTGGGGTACGCAGGATATGGGCCAACAAGGAGTGATTGGACGTCTCACCTACTTCACACTTTTGAAATCTGTTTATTTTTGAAAGAATTTGTTAAGTAAAAAATCGTCTACTTTTAAATTAAAATTATGTAATAGTAGGCCTAATATTAAAAAGAAAATTAGTCAAATATTAAAAAGATTAATTTCTTTCGATGACTAGTTTAATACATTTAGTAACTAGGTCTACTTTTATATTTAAATTGACCGTCTCTTTTAATAATTTTTGTTTTTAAAATAAGTGATTTTCACCAAAATGTTATGCATCACATTAGGGTATCTTTTTCTCTATTATATACCTTTTATTGCAAGTATTTTATATTGTAACCTAAATGTTGGAAGTTTAGTCCAACATTTTTTCTCATCTTTTTCTCACATCCAAATTAAATAAGATTAGTGGTATAATTGCTTTATATAGGTACCTTTTTAAGAGCAAGAAGCTAAAAGAAAAAAAAAATACATAGATTATTTAACACGTGAGATGGAGTCTTGTTTACAATATTCTACTTTTATAGTTAGCTAAGATAGCTTAAGAAGTTCAATTAATATTAATACTAATACTCTCTTCGTTTCATAATATAGTGCTTGTTTCTTTTTTACACGGTTTCCAAGATAAACATTTGACCTTCAATTCCTTATTAATAAAAAATATAAAAAATTAATATTATAAAACTACACATTGAGACGAATCTAGCAAGATCACACATGAATATGTTTTTTTTATATATACAAATGAAAATATTTAATTAAAGGTTTTAAAATTTGACCACAAAAAAAAAACACTATATTATGAGACGGAAAGTAGGGGTGTTCAAAGTCGGATATCGGATCGGATCCGATCCGAAAATTTCGGATCGGGGAAATTGCGATCCAAATCCGATCCGAAAATTTCGGATCGGATCGCCGAGTTTTCGGATCGGATCACCAGATTTTCGGATCGGGTTAGTTGAATTTTTTGAAAAATCCCGATCCGTATCCGATCTGAAAATCCGAAATTTTTTCCGGGTACCCGATCCGAAATATCCGAAATCTTAAAATCGGATCGGATATTCGAAATTTCGGATCGGATCGACGGATTTTCGGATCGGATATTTCGAATCGGATATTTTTGCACACCCTAACGGAGAGAGTACTATATCATCTTTAACGAAATTTGAATTTCGTTTGTTGCTAGAGCGGAAAGTCCAATAATACTCCTATAGATTTAGTACACGTATTATCGTCTCAACCAGCAATGATAGGAAGAACATTCCACATCTTTCATTTTGAAAAGATGCTTCATGTGATCATGTCTACTTAGATTCCACGTTCCAATTCTATAAGACATTTATATGTCTACTTATATTCCTAGTTACATGATCGAATTAAGGAACAACAGAATAAGATTCAAACAAAAAGAGAAACTATGGATTATTATTAGGAGTATATAATCCTACAAAAACTTCACATACAGTGCATCGCTTAATATAATGCTAACCGATAAGCCACTCTTAATTGACTTTACAACAGTTTAGGGTATTATGCTTGATAATCAATAATTTCTTAGCATGTGCCCGTAAGTTTCTCATTTTTTATGATTGATTAGTAGTCCACTTTGTATACTTCATTAAAATTACATGTACTTGTCTAACTTCTAACCTATTAAGAATTAGTGTATTAATCATGATTAATTTTCATAAACTCGATAATGATCATATTCTAAACGTCTAAAATTTGTTTGAATCTAGACTAAACGACCCATCGCGGTACAAAATTTACTCGAACCAAACAAACTTTTGGCACCTTTTTTTTATCCATATGAGCCACAAAGGCAGTACAAAAAAGGGGAGGGGGATTCGAACATGTGACCTATCTATCGTTCACAGCACCTCAATCTTAACCACTAAACCAAAACATCCTTGGTTTTTGGCACCTCTAGTTATTTGTTTGTTACAAATATATTGTTGGACTAATTCTAAGTACGGATTTAATAATTAACATTTATAACTTGCACATATCTTTGAAGAATGTTCTTTTTGTGATAATATCCTTGAAGAATGTGGTACCACTTTTGTAAATATAATAGACGAAGAAGGGGTATGAACAACATTTTTGGAAGTTGGCATTCATTTAAAGCAAATAATAAAGTTCCCGTAAAAAAAAAGGCAAATAATTAATATAAAAGGAATAAAGAAAAATAAACACAAAATGTCACGTTTTACAAATATGTTCTTTTGACTAAGTTCGCGATATTTTAGTGGCATTCAATTATATAGACCCAATCATAAACAACCAATCATAAACACCCAATTCATACAACAAAAAATCAAAAAAATATCCAAGTCAAAACGGATTAGTTAGCAATGTGGTGCAAGATTAACTACTACCATAATCCACGCTTTAAAGCTAAAATATAGAACTATATTAATACATGAGATTGCCATAAAATATGCTGATGAGATGAAAATATAGTTTAAAAAAAGCTAGGAAGAATGAACAAGACAAACAACTAAGAAAATCTTGTCAATAATTTTAAAATAAATGGACAAAGTCTATTAGAATCAAATGATTGAGTAATTTTTTTGAAGTGAATGATTGACTAATCTTAGATAGAATAAAAGTGTGTTATAGTGAAGTGTGATATAATGAATACTTGTGGGTAAAGTCTTGTAAGGATGGTTAACTGATTATCGAGATTTGAGATCGTGTATATATATATCATTATGCTTAGTCGCTCATTTACGCGAAAAACGGGTTGTGGTAGGTAGGTACCTGAATCTGGTCGCCAATATTGATGATGAACGCATGTTTAGCAGGTTTGACGGTTATCCATTTGTCATTTCTACGGACTTGAAGACCCGGTACATCGTGATCCGGCAGCAAAATGGTTAACCCACCCGGATCCGAATGAGAGGATAGTCCAAGGGTCAAGTCAGGTTGTGGGCATTTTGGATAAAAATTCACCCTTAAACAAGCTCCATTTTCCTCTCCTCCAAATGCATTTTGAAGATAATCCTCCTCTAATCCAAGATTAGCCGAGAAAACCTTCATTAATCTTTGACCTAATTTCACCACTTCTTGTAAATATTCCTCAACCACCTCCCTGCAAGTTACATATTACATATAATTAAATTTTACAATTTAGGGTAAAACAACTACTCCCTGTGTTTCAAAATATAAGACATTCACGCTTTACAGAAATTTACTTTGACCACAAATATCTCATAATATGATAAATAAAAATTATAAAAACTATACCGTTAGATTCGTCTTGAAAAATACTATAATAACATTATTTTAAAAAAAAATTATATTAACATGAATTGAGAGTAACTAACGGTCAAAATTCGACCTCGAACATCATACGCTCCTTATATTTTGAACAGAGGGAGTATTAGTATAGGAATTCTATGATTAGCTTAAAGATATTAATGAGCTAACCTCGTACACGCAAAATCTATATAAAGTGATAATCAAGATTAAGTGATAACTCTTTCTTTAGTGCTTACTATAGAGATCATGTGATTTTATTCATGTTGGATGACACTTCAGAAAGCACAAAGTGTGGCTCTTATTTTACAAACAAAAGTTTCTAAGTTGAGCAACTTTTTTTTTTTTTTTGACGGGTAAGTTGAGCAACTTGAATGATGACAAAGATTCAATAATATAGTACCACATGTATCCATTATAAGTACTATATATAAGAATATCATTAAAAGTGAAATATTGAGGACCAATATATATAATCATGAAAAATCTACAAAGCAGCATGTCAAACTCAATTAGCATGTAGTTGATATATCCTTAATCACAGCTGAAGCTTGACGATAATAAACCCTTATTATACTTTGTCTTTTGTACCAATTTTCATATTATAGTAACACGCCGATTATAAATATATGGGGTAGTACTTCCTCCGTTTATAAAAACGGGTAAATTAATAAAGATTGAAGGGAGTATATTGTAATGAAAAGATTATGATAGCGATTCTTATGCAATGTTATTTACATGGAAATGATCAGTCTTGTGCTAATAATGTTCATTTATTTTCGTTCAATGTTATGCAATGTAATCGTTGTATTGGTATATAAGATTTAACTTTGACTTTGGAGTGCAAAACAATTTTGATAAAAATATAGAATAAGTAGCATTAACACTTTCTAACCAAACAAAACTTTCCAAGTTTTCCTAGATACTTCTTTTAGATCTTTTTACTTTTTATGGCAATCTCTAATATGATTGATATATAATAATATTACCAAAATCAAGTTAGCGAAAGTGTCACGAAAAAGGGAACAACTTGAATCGATCAAACAATAATGAACACCTGGTAACTAAAAGTGGGAGAAAAAAAATTAACCTTATTACTACCATATCATAGTTGATAAAGTCTTATAAAAATAGTATCCGAGATTTGGAATCGATAAATTTGAAAAAGTAAAGTAGACCTACTTTATAGCTAAAGAAGATCATGAGATCCTCTTCTTTAGCTTTTTCTATTCAACTTATTTTTTAGGTACCACGTTTATAAAACACGTCATTGTTCTGAACCTGAATTTAATGTAACATTGATAATAAATTTTGCCTTTACTTCAAATTCAATTCTTCGACATTGTCTTTTATAACAAAATCTCATGGTTTATTTTGGATGTACTTGCGCCACACTTAGGCTCACCTTTTATAAATTTCATTCGTACTCTGAACCCAGTACCACTTTTACATAATTAATTTTTTTGAGTTTTTCAAGAACGCGTGTGTATATATATATATATATATATATAATATTTACAACTAATCAAACCTCTCCTTATTTTATAAAATAAAATTTCTTCTGCTCAAACATAAAAGAGAGAAGTGTTTCATTTATTTCAGAACGGAGAAAGTAGGTGACGAGTACCTGTGATGAGGAGGCTGAGCAGGCCATTTGCTATGATCCTTCAAATTAGAAGGAAGATAATGGAGGAAATAGTAATCACTCCAATCAAGAACAGCACCTTTTTGAACCCCAAGTCTACTCCCATACCCTTCATAAGTTTTAGGATCGTTAGCATGTTTTTGTTTCTCTTCCATGGGTTGGTGGAAGAATTCGCGCCAAGTTTGGCGCGCGTGATCCATGAGGTCAGGGTAGACCCCGTGATTGACAGCTTGAAAAAATCCCCATTCCCTGCAGGCCTCACCTACTTGTTCTCTAGTGACCCGGACTAGGTCCGGGTCACTAGAAAAGAGGCCTGACAGGTCAATCATGGGGATATTAACCTCGTCTAAGGGGTCTATCACAGGCCGCTCTGTCAGTGGCCTGACATAGCGGTCTGGTATCATGATAGACCCGCTATCAGATAAGGATTGGACTCGAACTATGGGCTCAGGCCACTCTTGTACACAATTCATAATGATTTGTGTATATGTGTTTTTTTCTTCCTCTTTATGTTATCAAAATAAGTTCTCTCTTATATAACTTGCTTGTTTTTTCTTCTAGTTTAGTGTATGAAGATGGAAGTAAAATTGAGGGGATTGAGTTAGGGATTTTATAGGGGTTTGAGAGAGAAAGAGTCAAAGGAAGGTTAAAAGAGGAGAGAGAAACTAAGGAAAGAAATGATGAGATATTGAAAAAAAAGAAGAAGAGAAAAAGCTATTATGAAGAGGAACGTGGGCTAAATTGCGTGATAGGTAATAAAAAACGTGCGAGTTAGTGAGTGTGTGATAAAAGCAGTACTGCCTACTAACTAAGAAAAAGACTTGGGGTTAGGATGTGCTTGTGGGGGTGTCTTTACTTGAGGATGACAGGCCGACACAAGGATAAAGATGGCAATATTAACATTTAGTACTCTAGCACACAACCCATAACACACAACACATGCATTGGCTAACATATCATTTCTCTTTTCATTCATCTTCTTTCCTCTTTGTGATTTTTTTTATTGTAATTGACTTAGAACTTAATTAACTTTTATATTACTAATGGTCTTGTCATAATAGAGACTTTGTTGAAAGATTAAGTTATTAATATATAAATCAAACTTCTTCAACTCTTTTTTCTTGTGTGTGCCATAAGTTAATAGGTTTAAGTAAGGCCTGTTTGAGTTTCGCTCTTTCAGATAGGAGCGTTTATAAATATGTGATTCGGTCGTTATGATTTGTTTTTTTCGGATATTCGATCCGATTTTTTAGTTTTCGAATATTTCGTATCGAATATCCGTAGATTTTCATATCAGGTACAAATCGCGAATAATTTTCATTTTCGGATATTCGAAAAGTTGAAGTTTTTCAGTTTTTCGGGTATCCAATCCTAAATATATGTTTCAAGGCGGGATATTCAATGATCTGATCCGAAACTTTTTTTATGAATTTTTCGTTCGAAAATTTAAAATTTCCAATTTTTGAATATCGGGTTCGATCCAAAATTTCTGATATATTTGATTTAAATTTTTTTTCGGGCCAAAATCGAATTGCATTTCCAGATCCATTATTTTCGGATCGGATATACGAAATGAATACCGTACGGTTTTAGAGTTATTATCCCAATTATATAGTTTGTCATTCTCCACCCTAATCATACTCCTCATGAAAATCGAAGGCTTCGAAGCCCTTTCACTAGTTTGTCTATCTCCTAATTCTCATTCTCAAACTTCTACTTTGTTGGGTAGAATTGCATTTTGATATTTTACTAACATATTGTTATACTACCTTTTACCCTTTTTTTGGCACATAGTTTAAGAAGAGTGGTGAGGTGAGTTAATTACAAATCATTATACTCCATCTGTTTATTTTTATATACACACTTCGTAGTTTGACTTTATTTATATACTTCACTTGACCATCGATTGTAATTTATATATAACATAAACACAATCATGTGTTGTATATTGTAAATTAGATTTGTCTCGATGTTAGTTGCCTCTTTTACTTGTTTGATTTAAAAGATATTAATGGTAAAAAAAAGAATCAACTCTAATAAGGGTAAAAGTCAAATTATGTAACTAGAAAGCATCACTTGTAGCATTGAAGAGAAAAAAAGATTGAAGACACTCTAATTTTTACTTGAGAATATAATGGTTAAAATTAGATGTGATGTGAACTGATGAATAAATTGTTGTATACTCCCTCCGTCTCAATTTAGTTGATACATTTTGATCGTAGGCACTATTCACGTCATAATTTTGACTATCTTTTACTCCATATACATAAGATAAAACATAGTCATGTTGGATCTTGTTTGATTCGTCCCAATTTGTATTTTTCAAATATATAATTTTTATAATTTTTTCATATATGTAACTCAAGATATTGGTGTTTGAAGTTGCATCTCGTAAATTGTAATAAAGCAAATGTAGCAACTAAATTGAGACAGATGAAGTAATAATTAAGAGTTGTTCTGATCAACTTTCAAAAAATGGTAAAGTATTTAAAGACAACTAGATACAAGTAATTTATTATATCGAGATGGAAGGGGTATAGTGAATAATAGTAATAATAATAATAATAATAATAATAATAATTATTATTATTATTATTATTATTATTATTATTATTATAGTGATGATCAATTGATCACAATGACGATAATAATAATATACATCATGTACTTTTTGTAAATAAAAAAGGAGATTTAGATTTTAAAAGAAATTGAAACTTTCAAAAGAATCATGTCACGAAATCTTTGTAGAATGACATATACAAATATTATGGTATTAAACCAAGTTCTCGCAACGCAAGCAACTAGTCAAGCACTCCCCTTTAATATTATCAAATCTTGAGATGATATTGAGTTATTGACTAAATCTATATTATTATTATTATTATTATTATTATTTTTTTTTTTTATTATTATTATTATTATTTATTATTATTTTTATTTATACTATTATATATTATTATTATTTATTATTTTTATTATTATTATTATTTATTATTTATTTTTATTTATATTATTATTATTTATATTATTATTATTATTATTATTATTATTATTATTATTATTATTATTATTATTATTATAAGCTTTTACATTCTTATAGCATTTGAAAACAATTACCCCCCAGATACTGGTTGTATTCTAATTAATCTTCTAAATATTTCTATCTATGAAAAAACACATGTAGTTTTTCACCTTTTCCCTGCATATTAGCATATTTGCCGATAATGCATATTTATATAATTCAGATGTTTAACTACATATTAGTAAAATAATTATAAATTTTGATATTTTTAATAATTACTCATTGAGAAGAAATAAACAAGCTAAGACCATGCTTACTTGCACTCTTATAGGAGTCTGGGAGATATTTAGAATATTTAAAGGTGTTAAGTTTTCAAATGGAAATAATCTCATAGAATAAAGTGATGGAGTATTGATTAATTACTCCCTCTGTTTCAAAATAGTCTAAAATCTAAATACTTTTGTTCTATGTATGTTCTAAATTATTTAAAACGCTTTAACTTTTTATATGGTCCCACTATTAATATATTATTGCTTTTACACTCTTTTGTCCACACTCTACCTTTTATTAATAAAGTTACCCTACTTTCTCTCTCTTCTAATAAAAAAATACCTCACCAACTCCTTACAAATCTAGTTTTTAAATAAAATAACATTTGATAGTCATACTATAATTTATCACCTTAAAATACATGTCTTAATAAGTGTTCAAATCTTTCTGGGACAGATAGAGTAATAATTATAAAAACATAAATTATTTTGTTTAGGAAAAGCTAAAAGTCATTAGTTGGATAAACTTTCTCTAAATTTAACTAAAACTCTAGTTTTAAACCAAAAAAGCTTATACTAAATGTTTTCTTTGTTTCAAAATACTTGACACGCTTATCAATGTATATTAATATTATTCATATCTCTAATTTTTTTTTTTATAAGTAAAAAATTCAACAAAAAAAGTTGATAGTTTGAAAGTATATGTACACAACAATGTAACAAAGATCATATATGGGTATTATTATATTACTATTATTCTTTACGTATACATAATTTGGTCAAAAAAAATAGTGTGTAAAACAGCGTAAACTAAAGTTTAAAAAAATGCCAAATATTTTGAAACAAAAAAACATATGTCTTTATTGTTTGATGACAACAAGATACTTGACAAAAAAAATCATCCATTCTATCTTGAATGAAAGGTAGGGTCTTGGTACGAGAATTTAAGAGAGTAGAAAGATGAGTCAAAAAGAAAAAGAGAGACCTATATCATAAGGTGAAAATAGTGAAGTAAATATTAAAGTAGATAACGTTTTTATTTATTTTAAAGCAGATGAATTATTAAAAAAAAAAAAACATTATCAAACGTGAAAAGCCCCACACATAAGAATGTGGGATACCACACTAGAGGTGGGGTAGCAATCGTTTCACTTTCAATGCAATGAAGTCGTGAGCCATTTGATATCTTCCAAAAAGAAAACAAACAAATAAAAATAATCCATCTTAAAGAATTAAAGAAAAAATTAACAAGATAAAAGAAACGCACACAAAAAAGAATTAAAGGAAAAGTAACGGATAGTAGCCGAAATCCATGCCGATTACGGCAGTGCAAAGCTAAAATGGTACTTAACTTGGTAAGCATGCAAGATGACGTAGAAACTGACGGACACACGACATGTAACATCTTAGCCACCTTCGCAAATCAATCCACCTTCACGCTTTGCGGCAACGATTTCTTTTTCTTTTTTTTTTTTGACAAGGAGATGAAACTTAAAAAGATTATTCGATCAGTTCGGGCTCTATGGGTCAACCTAAAACATCATTGTGGATGAAAAGACACTATTGAAATTTTGCTTCCGAAATTTGAACCTTGGTCTCCTCTGTGGGATATAGGAAGTCATACCATACGACAATGAATAAGCTCTAATTAATCACCTTTAGAAATACTTACATTACTGTAGACATTAATCCACTTTAATTGGAATGAGGTTAAAATGGTCCAAAATTTTTACAAAATTCAAATCGATATAGGTATAACTCTAGAAAGTTATGTGAGAACAAATTATCTGAACTGTCCCACTCAGAGGCTCGCTACTACCAGACATGCATAATGGTTAAGACCCTAACCCCTCCACTCCCTTAAATCTCACGTAAATGTTTAGGGTATAAGAATTGAACTTTAAATTTCGCTAGGAAAATGAGAAAACCCATCGCTTCCGTTAACCCCAATTCCTGTGCTATATACATTTTTTCGTAGTTTAGTGAATTGTAACTTTTCCATCCTATATAAAATAGGGTAATCTATATGGTACAATAGGTAGGGAGGTTAGGTAATACTCGTAGCTCTGTTCTTTTTGTATTATAAGGTTTACGTAGTTTCATATTAATTGTAACGTTTTCTTATTATTAAGTAATATTATATCTTCTATGTAAGCTAAGTACTCTTTCATATCTCGTGGGTCAGTTTTTATCTATCTATTTCCTAACACAACTAACTCATTTGATTAAACAAGTCTTATTAGTGTTAATGCAAGCATCTTGACATGTTTCAATTAGAGGTGATCAAAGTTAGTCCGACCCAGAAATTCCGGGCCTGGACAGATATTTAGCCACGTTTTTGGCCCGAACCGACCTTTTGGAGGTGGGGTTGAGACGGGTCTAGGGTAATATTTTGATACGAAAATAAGCCCGCTAGTTTTTGCTCAGAAAAAAGGGCTTTGGGGACAAAAACTGGCCCGATGAAGCCCAGCATGACTAACGGGAAAGCTTTTTCAAGGAGCGGTTCAGCCCGCTATTCAATCACCTCTGATTTCAATTAATAGGTGGAGTTACTATCCGAGATATTGGCTCGTTTTGTGCTTAACATAATTACACACTCTACGCCACTCATTTAGTAGCTCCAATCTTAACGACTCTTACATGGATCGCTAACATTAGTTACAATTTAAGTGTTAGTTATTTGAAATTGACATCAATGAAAAATAATTGTTGCTATGGTATTTCCTGCATTCCAAAATACTCTTGATACTTAGTTTTAGATGATAACTTATTGTCTGGTTATTAGTTGTTATTTGGAATATTGCATTTATTTTGATTTAAAAAATATAGTAGTATTATATTAAAAGACATACGTAAAGACAAACTTAATGAATTACATACTAATATTTATTACTTCTTTTGCTCCGAAAAGAATGAAACACTTGCATTTTTAGAGTTCTGCTTTACAAAACATTAAACACTTGCAAGTAAACAGTAATTTACATAGACACATGAGATCTTGTTAAATTTATGTCAATATGAAACTTTAATATATGATTTTTCGATACCTTTAATACTACATAATTAAAATTTTACAGTCAAAGTTTATACTAACATGTTAAAAGGTGTTCCTAAAAATGTTTGTGTGCTACGTGACACTCTCCTCTAAAGTTCTAATGCAAATGGTTCAATATATTATAAGTCAAACCCTCAATTAAAAAAATTATGTTGTGAAGTTACAAGCAAGTTATCGAACACGTGACATTTGAAATGAAAAATGAAATCATAACCATTAATCCATCATAACACCATTGTTTAATATTTCAAAATAAAATTTTGTGAGGTTTTATAATTATATGTCATTAAAAGATTTGCACAAGTACTTAGATACCTAACCTTATTATGATAATAACAAGACTATTATAAACATAAACTCTTACTCCAATTACTTGTAAAAAGTTAAGCTATTACTTTCATCCTCTACTTTGAGGGTTTATTTTTCAAAAATTATGCAATTACTTATTATCATGTCATTACGCCAATATTTCATCACTTGACAAAGAGGTACGAAAAGTAACAAATCGAGGCATCCCACGGGACACTAACTAGTAATGAATTAATGGTCACCAAGTACCCCCGACCCGACAAATAACGAAATTCACCATATACCCCTGACTTTTTAAAATAGTTCACCAAATACCCTTTTTCTAACGGACATTAAGTCACGATTAGCTTTATTTACAATATTGCCATTATTAACCCCTAATTTCTAAAATCTAATATAAACCTTAACCCTAACATCTAAACCCTAACCCATCCCCTCCACCATCCCCTACCCCTCCCCTCCACCAACCCCACCCTCCCCCTCCCCCTCCCCTCCCTTCCATCGCAGCAACCCCCTCCATGCCAGCCTAGCCCCATCCCCTCTGTCTCCACTGTCAGTCCAACCCCCACCCTCTCACCCACCAACCCAGCCCCACCCCATCCCCTTCGATTTCTCTCTCCCCGACGCACTCACACATGCGCACCACCAAAATAATGTGAGGCCTTATCAACGTACTCACACCTGCGCACTACTAAAACAACAACAACAACGACGGGAGAGAAAGAATGAAACCCCGTCGGTGTGGGGGCTGCGGGAAATCGAGGGGGAGCATTCGCACCACCAAAACAACAACAGCAGTAGCAACGAGAGAAAGAGAAGCGTCGGTGTGGGGGTTGCGGGAAATCGAAGGGAGGGGGTGGCCGGGGGGATGCGGGAAATCGAGGGGGAATAGGAGGGGGTGGGCTGCCGCATTGGTGGAGGGGAGGGGGTGGGGCGCCTAGGCTGGGATGTAGGGTAGGGGGAGGGGATAGGCTAGGGTGGAAGAGGGTTAGGATTGGGGGGTTAGAATTTGGGTTAGGGTTAGGATTAGTCGTAAGATTTAGGGGATTAGGGTAGCAAAATTGTAAATAACTCTAACGACGACTTAACATAACTTATGAAAAAGGACATTTGGTGAACAATTTTGAAAAATCAGGGTCTGAAGCATTGAAGGTATATCGTGAATTTTTTAATTTGTCGGGAATATTTGGTGAAAAAAATCGATGAATTAAAACAGTTGAAACCTCAAAATATTCGAGCATTCTTTATAGAGCAAAGAAAATATAATTTAGAAAAAGTATGTTTAAATGTTAAAACATTAAAGTAATGCGAGTGACAAAATCTAACTTCTTGTTTCTCAAACCATTTTTAATTTGGAAAAAGACAAAGAAAGAATAAAACACTGCACTATCAAATTTCGGCTAGTGGCTCGGAGAATATACCAATATAAATAAAACTCTTGCGGCTTTGCCTGTTGGCTGTTGCCATAATAATATTTCGCACAATTCTGCCGACATTATATGATTTCTCTTTTTTTTGGGTGCAAATCTGCCGACATATAAGGCTATCGTTTTGGTTTTCTGACATGATTTTGCACGTGATGTTCACATGGGAGTGATGTTCAATTTTCTTTCCTTGTGATATACTGTAGTGATTTATGAATTCATGCTGCCCCATTTATAGAAAGTGACTGTTGTTGCTGTATCTCTAATGCTATGCATATTGCATGTCCCATCTCCTACTTGCGCAGTTTTTAGAGGCCTATATTCTCACAGCCCACAGGTTTTTAAATTCCAAGAGATTTTTTGCTGGCCAATATAATGGCCATGAAACGTAACCTAATAAGGCCTACAGTATTTTTCAAGGAGAATTGCATGAAGGAGATGTAAGACAAATGGCATACTACAACTTTGATTGAAATTGTTGATATTAGTTGTTTATTAAGTTTTTCATTTTTTCAATACACATTTGTCAATAATTATATATTAGTTGTTGGAGTTTATAGTAGAAATTCGTAAAGTTTTGCTTCAAAAGAATATGAAGGGTATTCTTTTGCCTTTTGTCCGACATTAAAAGAATAGAAGGGAAGAGTAAGGTTTATAATCGTTACTCTTCCTCGATCCTTTGAGTTGAGTAACAATGAGGCTTTTAGGCTATGTTCAATTCATTTTATTTTTTGCTTATTTCAGATCAGATCAGATCATAAAAAATAAGTTCAGATCAGATCATATTATGCTTATATTTAAAAATCATTATTACTATTAGATATCTTTCATTACATATTAGTAAAAATTATAATAATTGAATATTAATGAAGTACTCATTGAGATGAATCAAACAAGACTCCACATGACTATATTTTTTCTTATATATTGAGAAAAATCTAAAAGATAAGATCTTGTAGATCAGATCAAATCAGAAAAAATAAGTTCAGATCAGATCAGATAAGTTCAGATCAGAAAATTTCAAGTGAACTAAACATAGCCTTAGTGGGTATATAGTGATGTATGGTTACCACACTCTTGGGCTAGGACTATGGGTCATGGACCTTGGGCTTTGGGGAATAAACTTAACTTCACTATTTTTTTGGGTCAATTATTTATCAACATTTAATGACCGTTTTTTGTAACACATTACGTTATCGTTTATCCCTAAGTGGCCACTTTCCCTAATTTCTCTCTATGTCTTATGTCGTTAACCCCCATTTACTGACCGTTTTATCCCACGTAGTCAGCCATGATCTGGTCAAGTTTTTTTTTTCACTTCCTATACATAACAGTATTCTGGTATTTGTTGAACACACAGGAAAAAAAAACACATCTTCCTCTTCTCTTCCAATTTCTTTTTCTGGACAATATTTTTGAACTAACATTCTCAATCTACTTTTCAGTCAACACCGGAAAGGTAGAAGTTGTGTATCCCTAGAGGTTGATTGTTATGAGTTCGTGTGTTGTAGAGGGGCAAATTCAACTTTAGGGCAGTGTTTAATTCAAGCCACGGTTGTCAGATTAATTTATATTAGTCGTTACCAGTTTTCGTTACTCTAGCAATAATTATAAAAGTTTTATTTTCTAATGTACATAATGGGATGAATCAAACAAGATTTCACATGATGACTATGTTATTTTTTGTATATATTTATATTTTCTTTAATTTGAGGATTTTCTTTACCTGTGAATAATGTCCAAATTAGAAATGTAAAATCTAATAAGGAATGGAGGGAACATATTATGTTTTTTCCATGTAAATTGCTACTTTACCTATAGATGTCAATCATCAATATCTTTAATAATATATTTACTTGCATCTTTTTTCATTCTTGATAATTTTCTATCACTTGTGTCGTTTCTATTTTTGGCAATTTATTCTCTTTTTCTCTCTCCCAACACACGAGCTTCATTTTAGCTCTACATACCTCCCTCCTCTCTTTAGTCCTTGTACAAACACATAACAATGCAAGTAAAAAACAGAGGAACTACATAGACAAATCTAACAATAGTAACTACGTTTATCCAGCCGGCCTTACGTATAGATCATGATAGATAGTCAATAATGTGTGGATAATGTAGAACTCTAAATATCGCAACTAAGATAGAACGCAAAAAGTATATGAAAAGAGTTCGCATTTTTATATTAAACAGATAAATAATAATGCATCGATATGTTAATGACAAATGATAAAAATTAGAGTGATCGTTAATAAGATGATATAGGAAGCGCATATACTAATACTTCTTAATTTATAAATGCATAAATGAAAAGGTATACATCACAAATGAAATGTTAAGAGAATGAAAAAGAAAAGGGGTGCGGGCAACGACTTTTATCTTCCTATCTTGTATAGTTGTATGATACTCCTTTCATTCCACTATATTTATATTGTTACACTTTTTAAGTTTCACCACTCACATATTCTATTTTAACCATATATTATAACTTAGATATAAGAAAAAATATAATCATATAAAATTCAATGTCATCAAAATTTATCTAAAATTGTTTGGACATGTTGGATGCATGTTGCTTTTATAATTAACTAAAATTTACGTAAACTTATCTAAACTAATTAAACCTTTTTATTTCATTTTGAAGAGCTAAATACGACTTTAGAGTCATTATATATTATATACGTTGGGTTTGTTTGACAATACTAGTTGAAAAGGAGATTTAACTGATAAATTAGCTGAAACGGATAAGGTAGTAGCTGAAACTGACAAGGTAGTCAATTGACTTAACTGTTTGGCAACATTAGTTGTGTACTTAAGTTGATAAATTATTTTGTCAAAATTAGTTATCAAAATTTAGAATGGTTTACCAAAATTTTAGTCACCTGATAATTAAGTTACAAATTTTAACTTATTACTTTCAACAACTTTAACCACCAAAAATTTTATTTCAGGTGCTTTCCAATCAATATTAACTATTTTAGCACTTCAAATTTGTTAGCGTGATATTTGGTGGGTCCGAAAAGAAAGATGTTCGCATCAATATATTTGTTTGATGTTAATTTTAATGTTTTTTTTATTTCTCCAATTATAACGTTTGTGTTGTAATCGTTGTGATTGCAGGAGGAAATTAGGAATAATATCTTTAGAATATATAAAGAAATTTGAGAGAAAAGATAAAGTTGAAACCAAATATGAAAAAATAATTTTTTTTTTCCTTCTTTCATTCAAGTGCTTATCTTAAAAGGCAAATTACATGAGAATCCACGTGAAGGAAACTCTTGAAATACATTACCTCTAAACACTAAACGGATGAAAGTCCATCTTTAAGCCCAAAGTGGAATAATTGTTTTAGTCGTTATACTTTAAGTCTTAAGAGATCAAAGCCACAAATCCAATCCCCTTTAAAAAACTCGACTTAGGTTTTTTTTTTTTTTTAAATACGAATTAAACTGAAACTGCAAAGAAAAATAACTGAATTAAATTAAAATTATGCCTAAAACAAAAGGGACTTAATCCATTTAATGTTAGACCTCGAGTAGCTCAACAAAAGTACATACCAAGTAGGCGAGGGAGAAGTATGCAATGGGTTAAACGGTATTCCCCCCCCCCCTTCTCCTCTCTTTTCTTTCTCTAAAATCTAGCCTCCTTTACCCCTTATTCACCAGTTAGGGACTGCCATAATGGATGTTTTCATCCATGATAAGCCTCTTTTCCCCTTTCATTTTCAGTTAGTTATTTTTTGTGTGTTGTTGAATAAATTAGTATCTCTTTATGAGATTTCTTTAGTCTTTGTTGTGGAGATCTCATTTTTCCTTATGTGAGTTATGAGTATGGTTTTTTTTTTTTGTTTTTAGGTATGAGAAATTTTTCTCATTGGTTGAAGTTCGAGACTCAACATGAAGCTATTGGAATCTCGGATGCGGTAAACATTGCTCGTTCAAGAATGCTCTTTCCAAACTATGTCAGGATGATAGACTTCTTCATCAATAGCTGCTTGATCGATTAAGAAAACACAAGGGGGTTGTGTTGTATTAATTGCTTGATCTGGTTCATTGTAGTTTATTCGAAGACGCATTTGATTTAACCTTGTCTGATTGTATCTTGTTTTTCTTCAATATCTATTTTAGATACCGTTTGGCCTTCAATTAATAAAATTTCTGTTTCAAAAGATAAAAAAAAAAAGGTAATACCAAATGCTCCTTTCTTTAAATTACCATATACTTCCTCAGTTCCTTGCCCCTATTACAATAATAAAACTTTGTATAATATAACACTATTCCCAAATCTCATTTGGATTATTAATTATGATTCATATACAAGGAAAAATATATTTATGTTACAGCATATTAAATTCGTCTCAATATATATTTTCAACATATCAACTTTTAGTAATTTTTACAAATACATAATTTAAAAATATTATGTTTTAAGTTCTATATTAGGAGACATGAAAAATTAGGTGTAATTGATACACTAAAATGGACGAGGTATTAAGTCTAAATGACTTGTCGGATTGTTGGTAATATATGGTAGTAATGAAATGATTTTGTATAAAAAGTCTCATATATTTCCATTTTTACTCAATACCACTTTTGTAATAATGGTAATTATCTCTATCAAGATGTATTTCATGCATATCCTATTTGATTTTTAGGGCCTGTTCTCCCCAGCTTATTTTCAGTTCAGTTCAGTTTAATTCAGTTCAATTCAATTCATTTCAATTCAGTTCAGATCAGTTCAGTTCAGTTCAGCTCTTGACAATACTTTTACTCTCACATATCACTATTCATTTCAGTTCAATTGTTTTATGCCGAAGAGAACAAACCCTTAGTGCAAATTAACGATAGCACCATCCAACTCCAATATTCAATCGATTTGCTACTTCCAATCAGGAGTAGGGACTCCATGTTATGGAGTTTCAAGTACAAAGAAATTAAAACAAAGCACTTAACAAATAACTTTCATCCGTCCGCGCGCAGTTGCGCGTTTTTTTTGGATTTTAGTTGCTTTCAGATCATCAGTTAATGGATGTATTTCATGCATTTTCTATTTGATTTTTAATGGAAACTAATGATAGCACCATTTAACTCCAGTACTCAATCGATTTGAAGAAAATGTTCCATACCCATTTCTTTAAAATGTTGAAAGTTCAATACCTCTCTACTGTAATTGGTGGACACTGGACTTTAAGATGTGACTTTATTTATAAAGTCATCGGATTTTCACCAAATACTTCTAAGTAATTTTTTATTTCTTCACTAAGTATACTCTAATCTTTCAAAATTTACCACAATCCGTCAAATCTAATGAAAGATATTTCAGTTTAAATATGTACATTAGAAGTGTAAAAATGATAAAAAAAAAAACAGAGAGAGTATTCAATTACAAGCTAAAAGAACTTGTCTAGTATAAAAATTGAGAATATGTTATAACTTATAAGGAGTGTGAAAAGCGGGGAAAATATGGTTGGCATTTTTTTTTTAATAATGATTTTCATTCTAGCTCTTTATATTATGTAAACAAAGTTCCATTTATAGTCATTTATTATTTGCTTTACCATTAAAATAAACCAAAAAAAGTAAACGAACGGTGTTAAACTTGAAGTCTTTAATAGAACAAGAAGAAGAAAAAAAGAAAAATTTTCAATGATGACCTTGAACTTTTCGAGTTTTCCATTGAAGACCCTTAGTTTTTCTATTCCTGCTGGTAACCTTTAATTATTATTGTTCTAGTTCCGAATGCTACCTTATAAAACCGTTAATTCCATTGACTTTCAATTATTAGAACTAATATTTTGGCACACAAACCAAGGTCCTTCAGATCATTTTTGTCAATTTGGACGTCAAAAATATACTCCCTCCGTCCCAAAATATAGTTTCCATTTCTATTTTGGGAGTCAAATTTTAAAAATTTTGACCAAATATTCTTACTAATTAATGTAATTAAAAAAAACATATTCATGAGGGTCTTGTTAGATTCGTCTCAATGTGTAAATTCATAATATCAACTTTTTATATTTTTTACTAATAAGAAATAGAAGATATCGCTCGTAGGTCAAATGTACGTCTTGAAGACTGTGCAAAAATAAAATGGGAACTATATTTTGAGATAGAGGGAGTAGATCTTAAACAAAATAAAATACTTCCTATACAAGCCTTTGATTTCTTAATCAACGACTGATATTTAACGAACTCTACCGTGTAGAGTTTTTTTGAAACTCTAGAGGATCTCAACACGTTTTCTTTTAGATGTTACACTTTCTATTTTAGGAAGTTTTAAATTAGATGTTATACTTTTATTTTGGGTAATAACTTCTCTCTATCTATCTCCTATCACATGTTCACATGGGACCCTTTTGTTTTTCATTCTCTCTATCTCTCTCTCCAAAAATTACCTACGAGTCCGTGATTTGAAAAGTGTAACATCTAATAAAAAACGGAGGAAGTAATAAATTGTAAAAATCATTACAAGTTACTATATACAG
Source organism: Beta vulgaris subsp. vulgaris (assembly GCF_026745355.1). Classification (NCBI taxonomy): domain Eukaryota; kingdom Viridiplantae; phylum Streptophyta; class Magnoliopsida; order Caryophyllales; family Amaranthaceae; genus Beta; species Beta vulgaris. Next base: position 55,968,438 of record NC_079203.1, read on the forward strand.
TATAATGCTAAACTAGAACATGATGAAATATGAATAATAAATTTTTGAGCACGTTTAAATCTGCTGGAAGCGTGCAGAATCACATTACGCAATCATTAATTTCTTTCCACTATATGGGCTGTTCACCATATAATTCTGAAAAAAGTGGAGCATAAAATGGCAAGCAAAAGGATAATATGCTCTAAAAGGAAAAGAAGAAAAAGAGAAAAATAAATGTGGTATGAACAACAATCAATATAATGCTTTGTTGGAACACTAATGATCCTTCATCTAGGTAGGTAGCTAGTTGGATAAAATCTCAAGATAGTAATAAAGATATATTTATGCTCTATGGTTACATCAGTCACTGAAAGTGGAGCATTATCTAAGTTTTGAATCATGCGGAACAAAAATATTATCTAATTAAGTTCTGAAACATGCGGGGAAAAAAAACATAGGCAACAACGATAATAAACTTCAGTTTGAAGGAAAACTGACGCACTATCTAAGTACGCAAGAGCATTATAGGAAGGAACCAAATTTGTCTTCTACTCTCTTTTATACTTCCTCCTTTTTTTTATATGTAAAAATCTGATTTTTTTTTATGAAACATGAAACTCTACTTCTCTATAATCAATCCCCTCCCATCTCTAGGAGAGGGAGAATTGAAAATCATCGTATTATTGTACGTATTAGAAGATATGATTAAAGTTTATAAGATATAATTATATAGGAAATATAGTTTATTAATTGTATAACTAGAATTCTAGTTAGATATATTTAATGAGTTATTATTAATGTTTTCTAATTTTGTAGTATATATACGTGATTGATTAATGAGAAAATGGATGACTAATATTGAAATTGCAGGTATGATCAAGTAAGGCTTGGTCTAGTGGTAAAGGTCTTGCCTTATGATTTCAAGGTCATGAGATCAAACCTTACTATGGGATTTTTGGATGAGGTTTCCCTTACCACCCCCTCCCTCCCATTCAAGTAATCGTAGTCTGACCGCAAATCTAACTGGTTATACCTGTGCGAGGTGCCATTTTAGTAGAATCTTTCATCTTACCAACTTAAATAATTAAAAAAAAAATTATTGAAATTGATATGAGTCGCTAGAGACAAACTTAACAATTGTTTTTATTACCAAAAGAAAAAGACTAGTTTGAATACAACTTTTAATTTATTTTTTTCAGATCAAAATTAATTCATTGATTTAAAGTCATACGATATCTACAATAGAAGTCAAAATTAAACAAATACATATCAAAATGAAATAAATACAATTCTAATGAGAAAAAACCACGACCGTTGAGTAGATCTAACACTTTTGAAAATCCTCGTCTTTCACATCGCTGTCTGATGCAGCTTATGTAAGGGGGTATGTCGATCTTTTGTAGTTTACAAGTAGAACTGGATTCAATTCAATGGATTGTAAACGACGTACTGACATCTGTTGCAATCCAACACAGATTTCGATCAACAAATCAACCTCTTGAATTACACAAAAATCCAAAAACAAATTCTCCAAACTCTCACATGGAGAGACATAAAACTCAATATACATGTAGATATAACCCAATAATATATGAATAGAAAAACTCTTCGTTAGAGAGAGATCGAAGTTTATTAGAAACATTAACATAAAAAACTAGTTATAAAAGGAAAAAAGAGGCTTACGACAGCCCAAAAGGGTAGCGGTAGTTCCTAAATTGAAAATTAGGATTTTGTAGGGGAGGAGAAAAAAGAGAGAAAAAAAAGGGAGAGGAGGCATGTGCATTACTTGCATCCACTCATACACTCATTTACTCTTACTTTTCATATGTGTGGATAGTTTATAAATACAACTATTCAATTTTAAGTACTTCTTTTGTTCTAATAATAAATAAAACGCTTATTATTGTTTTAGGCAGTTTCAAAGTAAATACTTCCTCTGTTTCTTTTTACTTGCAACAGTTTGACTTTCACGCTTGCCAATGCATAATTTCAACCATCAATAAGTTTAATTACCGATAAATAAAAATTATAAAAAGTATATATTCGAAAAATATACATTCAGACGAATCTAACAAGATCCCACATGAATATGTTTTTCCTTAACTACAAATCACCAAACATAAACTAAATAGAGTTGGTGAATAGTGTAAAAGTCAAACCGTTGCAAGTAAAAAGAAACGGAGGAAGTATAAGTTATGTATATAGTATATATTTTTCTCTATCGCTCTCCTAAACACATTTGTTCGTCTTTTTCTTTCTCTCTATCTCTTTTCTCTCGACTATCCAACATCCTCGTGATATATTTGTAGGAAAAGAAGCTATAATAACAAAACTATACAAAACTATACTGATTACGTACTCTTGGATTATCAATTTATCCTATCTAATAAGGATTGTATAAATGACTAATTGATACTAACTATCAACCTCACACTAATCTTTTGGAACATTACCAAGGAGGTGTCGAACATGTCTTAAAACATGATTATTTGGAAACTAAACCAATTTTTTATAGCAAGTGAGAAATGAAAATTCCCTATATTTAATTTAAAACAGAACGGAGAAAGTATAAGTAATACTACTCTTCAATTAAGTGCTATTGAGAGGTGTGTTGAATTAAGACAATCAAGCGTAGAACTACCATACACAAAATAAATTGGGTTACGATGAGTTGGGTCAAAATGAGCTGGGGGTGGCCCAAAGTTGATTACTACGCAATGCACACCTTTCCCCTCTCCCTATATATGTACTATGCGTGTGTGTGTAATGTAAGTATTCGCATTTGTTTCAACAAATTACTTAATCTATATCAGTTGAAGATGATGTAGTTAATGGTTTTTTCGCCATGTACCTTGAGGTTTAACAAAATCTATTAGATACTCCTTTTATTTTAGAAATTCACCAATTTCCCTTGAGATTATCGGATATGCACCAAATGTCATTACTGAATAACGACGTCAGTTTGACGTTAGAAGGTGCAAAGATTTATGCACCATATATATACCCTAAGCAGGTTTAACAAATATATACAAAAGACTTGTAACGACTAGTTTTTACAAATTTTTAAAAAAGTAGACGTTGGGGTATCATTTGGGCTGCTATTTACACTTTCGCTATTATAATTTGCAGCCTCCTTCCCTTTTTTGCTTCATATACTATAATCTTTGAAAGTAAAAGCTATTAAACTCACAATCTCTCACATGCTCTTCAAATTTTGATCCCGTACATTAAAGTCCCAAATAGAAATTGCAAATGTACGAAAATATTTGCAATTAGGAGCTCGGAATCATCACTGGATCCACAACAATTGTTTTATTATAAGTGTGATGACTGCAACAAATTTAATTAGGTGGTGTTCTGGAATTGTTGAGTAATGTTGTAGTGGTATTTGTTAGGCAAAGGGATAGGGAATTATGGATGTTAAGAAGAGTAATAGGAAGCAAAAAAAAAAAAAAAAATGCCAATTTAGAGAGGAAATGAAGCTATTGAAAAAGAAACGCAAACAGCGAAATTATTTGCAAGCAGTGGCTATTAAAATAGGCATTGTGGTTAGGGATGGCAAATGGGCGGGGCGGATGCGAATACCCCTAAATCCACACCAACCTCCACCTAAATTTTCCATACCCACCACCTACCCGCCAACCATGGCGGGTACAAGTTTCCATATCCACCTCCGCCCACGCGGGTATAAGGTTATACCCATCCGCTCCACCACCCAAGTGGATATCCATTACCCACTTATACCCGCCCATCACCTAGGTGGATTTTCCACTCGCACACCTAATTTATTTTCTATATATAACCTATTATATAAATTAATTATTAGAAACACCCATTTCAAAGAAAAAAAGTATACATTCTTAGTATTCATATTTCTTAATTATTTTTTACAATTTTTTAGATTTATGAACATAATTCTTTATAAAGGGTAAATTAGTAAATATTATACGGGGCGGTTGGATATGGGGCAGGGCGGGAGGATATGGGGAGGGGCGGGTGGATTTGGGGCGGATGTGACCTCATATCCACCACCTACCCACCACCCATGGCGGATTTGACTTTTCGTATCCATACCCACCCACTACCCACCAAAGTCATATCCATACCCGCCCCAACTGGGGCGGATGCGGTGCGAAACCCGCCAAATTATACCCACCTGCCATCCCTAATTGTGGTGTTTGTTATGCTTTTTTTTTTCAATAATAATGAAGAATTGAAACTTAATGTACTAAGCACCTAAATTGTGAGAAATAACATTTCAATTTTAGCATTTAATCAAAAATAGTATTGGCAAAAAATCATGTAAAAGAGGCAAAAGAAGTAAGGAGTTTGTAAATTATACTGAGTTTTGACTCTGATAGAGTTCACTTTATAATTCAAAGGAGGTTCTACCTTAAAATCATATGACAATAAGGGAATTAGTCCTTTTGGATTATAAAGTAAATTCCTCTCTCTTCTTTTATCAATGTGGAATACTCGCATGTGTTATGCAATATACATCATAGCTACAACATAACTTGATCTCCTCTTAAAAATAAAACAAATTTTCGCCACCCCTAAATAAAATTTATGGCCGGTTCCGTATATAGGGATGGAAATTCTTTTTTTCTTACTTTGGTGAAAAGGAATTCCCCCTATTATTCTCTTCCACTTTAAATAGGGGCAGATCAGAATCAGAAAAATATTTTAGAGGGAGTCAAAAATATAATTTATATTTTTAGAGGGAACCAAATATAAAAATTAAGTTATTTTATTTTTAAAAATTACATTTTCAAACTTAATTTTTAGAACAATTTAAAAATTGATCAAGACTGTGGCTCCCGCCGATTTCTGTGATGTTCCGTCCCTGACTTTAAAAGGTCATTTGCTTGTTAAGTTGAGCCATGTAAAGTGTGCAAGATTTCAATTTCATAGGACATTCGCCTTACCAATCTAAAAGCAGCTAGAATACATGCTTTTAATCTTAGCTTATGTAGTGGTGGCTCTTACTCCCTCCGTTTCCTAAAGATCTTCCCACTTTCCGTTTGAGGGTGTTTCCAAAAGATCTTCCCTCTTTTGCTTTATTCCTTATTTGGCAAAACAAATTTCCCTATTCACCCTCTCATGTCACTATCATATGGTCCACCATTACATTATTAATTCAATTTTACTCCTTTTCTCTCTCCTACTTTAACCCCTTTTTATTTGTTTATTTATCTTAACCCTTTCTCTCTCCTACTTTACTCACACCATGCCCACACAACTTGATTTTCCTTGGTATCTGTAGGAACAGTAAGTGAGAAGATCTTTAGGAAACGGAGGGAGTATAATTTAAATCGAAGAAGTAATGTGAAAATGTTTTCACATCTTTTGCTTTTGTGCTCCCCATTTTATTTACAATGCCATATTCACTACTACGGTACTACCCCACTGACCCACTCTATATTTACACTTGGTTGCCTCTTGCCTGGTTGAGTGGTTGGTGTATCTTATTTTTTCACGTGCTACATAGTTTCTATCCAAATGCCTTTGGTCTTACTAGCTTGGTGAAGTGGTATGATGATTTGTAAAATATGCCCTACGTCCCAGATTCGATCCTTGTGATTGAATTATTGTGAATAGTGGCCATATTCTCCTCTTCTAGCTAAGGCACGTGTCGCGACTTACCTCCTTCGTGGTATCTTAGTGGTGGGGTGGCGGGAGCCTTAGGGTTGGGGTTCAACCTTTTGCGGAGATTAGGAGGGCAGAAATTTTCCATGCTATGGCTTTGAACTTGCTGCTACTCTACTGCAGTTTTATTTTTATTTTTTGTGTGTTGTTGCATAACTTGCATTGTTTGTGGAACATGGGATGAGAGTATGATATCATGAGATAAGTTGAAGAAAATTGGTAAAGAGTGATTGAGAAAAACAAAGGTGGAGCTAGCTCTGCAAGGGATTGGAAATACACTCACAAAGGCATTTAGGGACTAAAATTGAAGAAAAAATAAGGGTCTGTTTTAGTAGCTTATTTGATTTCTTTGGACTTGTTTTATTTTAGGAAAACAATATATGCAGTTTTTGAAGTTGTATATAAGAAACTACAATGGAACTTATTCAAAAAAAAACCTACAAATGGCTACAATGGAAATATTAAGCAAGAAATAAGCTTTGATTGTGTTGGTTGACATGTAATTATATCATAAATTTCTATATTAATTATAATATTGTTAAGAAAATATATTTAATGCTTATTTAGTTTGCAATCCTAAGGATTGCATTAAGTAATTTATATTTAGTTATTTAGTACTCCCTCTGTTTCAAATTATAAGGCATTTTAGCTAAAAGAATTTGTTTCAAAATATAAGGCATTCTACAATACCAATGTAAGATTAAATGTAACTTTATATTATCATAAAAGATAAGCTTATAGGTTATTTTGTATTATCAATACAATATTTAATGTCAATTCTTATTACCCATACAAAAACCTTAAACGACTTATATTTTGAAACGGAGGGAATATACGTTTATATGAAATAATTAGAACTTATTTTAATCTAATTTATCGAGATTTATTGAAATTTATTATATAAGGGATTAGAATGAATATGTATAAATTGAAATGTGTTAAAACTTCTCTTGAAGTAATAAGAAGCGGGCTTATCAGAAAAGAAGCACTATAACAATTAAATGGACATATGTTGCACTCGTTAATCGATAAAAGTTTGAGCAACTTACACGCACTCAAAGGAGATTGCGTTCTAAAACCAATTGGCAATATAAGAAGTAACTCCTCAAACTTATTAAATTGTATATTTATCTCCTCATGATCAATGTATGACAATACTTACGTTTATATATACTTCCTCCGTTTCGAATTACTCGCTACATTTTGAAAATTCCACTATTCATCAATGAGGCTTGACCATACATTATTTACTATTAGATAAAATCAAATATTATAATGTAATATGTTGTTGGATTCAATTCGTCTTAATGTATATTTTCAGAAAATAAAATTTTTATACTTTACTATGATACATAATCAAAGATATTAATAATCAAAGTAGTACATCTGTAAGCATGAAAATCAAAGTATAGCGAGTAATTTGAAACGGAGAAAGTACGTCCTTTGTGGTATCTCAACGAATATTGATATAAATATAAAATATTTAAAGTAATTTACACGTGCACATGGAGAAATGTTCAATCAATTTATTTAAAGTAAATAGGGCCCAAATTACATGAATTTTTTTTTGTTTTATTGCACAGTACAGAACTAAAAAAAGATGGTGGAAAAAAAGTACATCTCCAAAAGAAATGTCAGTTTAGCTCCACATTGAAAAAAAAGAGGAGAATCTCTAACATTAAGTCTGATGAGAAAGCCTTGGTAACCAACTGTTTGAGTCCAAAAAAGACTCAAACACTCAAAAAGTTACACAATGGTACCATTATAACCTGGTATTGCACATTGTTATCAGGATTGGTACCAAGCAACCTTACTTTGGTATCAAAATTTTCGGACAATGGTACCAATCTAACCTAGCATTGGTACCAAACAACACGAGCGTGAAATTTCCAAGGCTTAAAATGACCAAATTACCCCCGTACGTTTGAGTCCCCTAAGAGACTCAAACGGTTGGTTGCCAAGACAAGCTCAAGTCTGATAGGGTTATTCGCCAACATCTAAGCCCATTGAAATTTCATCAGTTCATTCAATTGTTAAATCAGCAAAGATATAAGCTTGGGAGCACCAAAAGCACCTTGATTATGCCAGAATGAAATAACTAGAAATTGTTCTAATTCAAACAATTATTTCCCCAAGTCACTCATCATATTTTGACCTATTTTCTCTCATTTCATTCTATTATCTCATGTATCATTTATCAGCCAAGAATGGACTTTATGAAGATAATTATGAACATGTAATAAACATCATCCAAGATTGAAAGAAAAATATAATATAGGTTAGCTACATTTTCTCTTCCACTTCAAAAGCCTGAAATTTTTTTTTAACTTAAACTCTTTTGATTGGATCCTGATGACTAGTTATTAGGTCCGAATTATATCCGAATAAGGATATTTTTCTTTTTATTTATATTATACTTTAAGATGATAAAAATAAAATTATTTGGTTTAGTGGTTAACACTTTAGTATAAAATCTTGAAGTCGTGAGATCAAACCCTATGCTATACAATTGCAAAATTTTCGTCCTTTGTTTAAGAAGCCTTTTAATATATTTTATAGATATTCAACGAATAATTAGGGTAATTTGTTTCCTTTTTTTTTTACTTTTCCTTTTCTGTTTTCGGGGACATTTTTTTCCTCAAAATTACTTACCGAATGGTCTCATATTATAAAATGTGAACACCGAAGGAGAGAAAGGGGTGAGTAATGGTAGGGGCGAGCACAAGCGAATACCCGGTCATAATTTCGGGGAATTGGACCCGGACCCAGTCAGAACGGTTCCTAAAATTTGGAGTCGGAATTAGTTGGACCAGGTCCTCATTTTCTAGAATTGGTCTTGAAACCATTGGGACCAGTTCCAACACCGGGTACCCGATTATCGAGAAGTGTGATGTAATGTCGATTTTGACTGGAGGTGACTTTCTAGAATTGGTCTTGGAATTGGTAGGAACCGATTTTAGTATTGGGTATTCGGTACCCAATGATATTCAAAAGCTAAATTGTTTTATTGTTAAGTTTAATAAAGACTAAAATAAGAACCATAGCATATATGTATTAGTATCTCTTATAATTTCGGCCAAACTTCTAATGACAAGCTAATAAGTCTTAAGACTAAATTATTCATCATACATAAAAAATTTCACTAAGTACTTAGTCTGAGACATGATTTTGTCAAGTATCTATATTTACCGGGTACCCAGTTGGTAACGGGTCCAACATTTTACTACCCATAATTGGAACCAATTGCAACCGAATCCTCAGTTTTGGACCCAAATTTGATCCCAATAGGACTAGTTTTAATTCCGAACCCAATGAGTTCAACCGGTTTTGAATTTGAAATCGAATACCCAGTTTTTCTACTCACCCCTAATTAAGGGGTGGTCCTAGTAAAAAAAAAATGTACGATAATGACTAAACACCAGCCATTTACTACCATAAATATTGTGCTCATCATGAAGATTTCAACTATAGTAGTAGCTTAGGTATATATCAATTATTTTTGTTTTGGCTTTATTAAGATGTGATTCTCATTTACTTATCGAATTCTAAAAGCTTAGATGGCAAATCTTGTATGTCATATTTCATTTCTTTTCTACTGCACATCATCACATGACAGATATATCTCAAGGAGAGGTAGGAAAAAGATAAAGTAAGACAGAATAATGTTTCTTGTCATTGTTGAACGCCACAAATTGTTGAGAAGTTGAAACCTTAACTTCCGCGCACATGTTTCTCAAGTCTTTTGTATAGAACTTAATGCATTCTCTCCTTGTAAGGCACTTGGAGAAGAAGTGCATTATTTGTCATGAAATATACTAGAGATCGTCAGAAGTTCATAGGTAAATTGATGCCCAATCTTGTGATGTACAGTAAATTGATGTCCAATCTCTAAACTAACGTGTCTTGTATGTGCTAGTAGCTTAGCAGGGATTGGTTAATTAATTTGTCTGCTAAAAATATAGTAAAAGTTAAAACTTTAATGCATGCTCCACTTTTTGTTAGGAATTTCATTAATTGAAGGCCAATGACATGTATGAACAAGTAGTACCTTTTTTTTCGGAAGAGAAATTTCTTTAATTGAAGGTCAAACGACATCTACAATAAATATTAAAGAAAAACAAAATACAATCAAACAACATCAAATCAACTTTGTGTTCAATAAACTTACAATGAACCAGATCGAATACTGTGGTGGTCCCTTGTATGTATTTGTTGTCTCAAGCAGCTGTTAATGGAATCGTCTATCATTTTGACATAATTTGGAGAAGAATATTATTGATCTAACCATATAGCATGGTGACTGCATACCAGCTTCCAATACCTTCATGTTGATACTCTTGAACTTCAATCGATGAGAACGATTTCTCATACCTACAAAATAGAGTCACAACTCCCATAGGGGTGAAGGAGACCTCCATGACAGAGAAGGCTAAACTTTACACAACATGGCACGAGAAACTCATAAAAAGAGACTAATTTATTCAACAAATAAAAGTACAAATCAAAAACTAAAAGCAAAAGAGGAAAAAGGCTTACCAGCATGGGTGAAATCATCCATGACAGTCCCTAATTGATGAAAGGAAAGGGGGGGAAGTGGGGGGTGGCTAAAGAGCGAGAAAAAGTATATGTTTAGGTTACTTTTAGTGCATATATGAACAAGTAGTACATTGCAGATTAGCTTATGTACTCGTACACATAGCTATTAGAAAAAAGATATAGATCAACAAAAGAAATTAATAAAATTACTCTTTCTGCCTTCATGTAATTGTCGTGTTTTACTTTCATACTCTACCCTTCACTATTAATGACATTGATAAATTTTTATTACATATTAAATTGAAAAGCTAGTTATAAGGCCTAGATGATTTCACATGGAATCTAATTATAAGACAAAAACGATATATTGTGAGGTTATCATTATGTCACATGCACAACAAAGAGCCTGGTGCTTGTATGATGACTAGTGAGATGTCAAGAGTTTGAGACCCCTTATAAATATTTCTTCATTTTCTCAGTAACAAAAGAGTACTATAAGAAATATCGTGTCACTTGTGACATGGCCCCACTGAAGAGTTTGAAAGGAAAGGGCAATATATATTCTATTTTAATTTCGTTAAATATAAGGGAATGTAAATAGGTGGCAAGAATTAGGATTATGACATTTGTAATAAGTGATAGATGTTTCAAGACCTCTTATAAATATTTTGATAATCTTTTAGAAAATTGTCATGTAAGAGATGATGTGGCATCGTATCAGCACTTAAAGTTGAGTGACACATAGCTGTTAGGGTAATAATATTATATACCTCCTCTTTTCAATGCTAATTAATCAATACATTTTATATTTCTATATTCCCATATTAATTGATATAATTTTTAAAATGGAGTAGTCCCACCAATCTAATAGTATAATTCTCTCTTCATGGAAAACTCTACAATAATACAGAAATTTCACCACGTTTTTTTTCAAAAAATTGAGGCCAAACGATCCACCAATTATTACAATAAAAAATCACCTCACTCCAACAACTAATAATAAAACAAGAAGTCATATGATGGTAGTTGGCATTGCAATTTCATTACAAAAATATCTCACAGTGGATATTTGATTCGAAGAAAGTGATCGGTCATGGGTTCAAAACCTCTTATAAGCATTTCGATAATTTTTAGAAAAATGTTATGTAAGAAATGACGTGGTGCTATGTCACCACTTGGAATGGAGAGACGCGTGGCAACCTATAATTATTGCCCTTACGTGTTACTAACATACTTCTCCCATTCTAAAATAAGTGAAACACTTCTTTAAAAAATCTCTGATATATATAAAAAAAATGTTTCAGTTATTTCAGTGGAGTAAATATATATAAATTATAAACCTTTACATATTGTAATCATACATTGAACACATCTAGTAAGAGCAAAGCCCCAAAAAAGTTGATCTCTATATTCATGAGCTTTGTGATCATCAATCATGTTGGAATCAAGGCTTGAAAAGCGTTGTCTTCTTTTTATTAAATGTCCCACATTGCTTATGGGAGGGAATACTTTCTTGCTTTATATATTCCCTCCCCCGGCCTTCTTTTTATTGAGTTGATACTTGAGATGCTTTTGTGGTTGGATGTCATGTTTGGGTTTGGGCTTGCTATCACACACATGTGCGCACGCCTCCCGAACCGGGCCATGGGCCATATGCTTTGGGTAATAAACTTAACTTAACTAACTTTTTGGACCCAGGCTGAGCGTTGTGTGACTGATGAAGATTTGTAACGTTTTGACCGTTACGGGATTAATGGCAATCCCATGATATCCTCCCCTTTTACTACCTTTCGCCTGATTTATTCCTATAAAATCAGTGATTCCTGATCAGTTCAAGACACACAAAAACATTCTCTTCTCTTCCCTTTCTTTTCTTTTCCTAGGTTCGTGCTACTCTCCAAGTTTTGACCGCTACTGGTGGCAGTTTTAGGCTGTTGTGTTAACCTTGGAGAGCTTTTCGACCAGATTGATTACCACCATTGTCGGGCCGTAATTGCTTTCAAGTCAGTGATCTCCTACTACGACACAACCTTGAAATCATTCTTCCTCTGCCATTGCGACTGTCAATTTCTAACAAATCAAGATACTCATGGTTAAAGATACTCGTACCTTTGAAACCGAGATCATCCACTATTTGACTACAACGATATACCATCATTCAGTCATATCTGATCCACTTCTCCAGAGTTAAGCCATTTCAGGGAAACCCCAACTACTTCCACCAAAAACAAGAAGTTTACATTGGAAATTAAAATAGCGTTTTCGCTTTGGATGGGCCTAAAAACATTATGCTACATGTAGGGCGGAAAAGAATGTTTTAGCTAAAAAATGGTAGAAAGCTTCATAATTTCTACCATTTGTTTCTGGTAGGAATCAATCTATACGTATAAAATAGAAGTATAAAACATGTTGTTAAGCAACTAAGCAATTAAGAAATATATTTTAATAAATGAATTACCCGACTCGTCTATTGGCTTGTTTCTTAAACAAGCACATATATATAAAATAAACAAATTTACTTATATTTATGACAAATATTCAAATTATTTCAAGCACAACTGATAATATTGATAGTAGAATTGTACGTAGCTAAACAGGTTGTCATGCATGTCAGATTTGGATTAAGATATTCAATCCTAACCTAACTCGTTTAATAAATGGATCATAAATGAAGCCCGCTAATTTCTTGTCGGATTTGGATCAGTCAATTTCACAACCTTCCCTAAAAAAAATAACTAAGCATGTCTATCCCTTGTTCAAGCCTCACTATAATCATCCTCATCCATCTCAAAAATGACAAAGATGGTCAGTACAAGTCTTGATTTCACTACATCAAGTATCCACACCCAATACTCATCCATGGATCTAATACAATTTTTCGACTCCTTCTCAAAACCTAATATATTAAGTTATTTATACTTCCTCCATTCTTTTTTAATCGCGATATGTTGATTTTTCTATTATTCACAGTTTATACTTTGACTAAGTATAATGATTTATATACAAGAATAAACATATTCATACGATATTTTATTTGATTTTTCTCAATGTGTAGCTTTTTAATCTCATTTGCATAATTTTTTTTATAAATACATAGCTTGTTTTATTTATATCAGATATTATTAGTGTCTTATTTAAACCAACTCTTATATTTTAATGGCACACATAATATAACTATAAGATTATGGACTTTGGTATATACTTGACATGACTATGACAAAAACAAAATAACTAAAAAGTCTAAAACAAATACACACATCAGATTAATAACAAATGTTGGAGTTAAGGCTTGGAAAAGCCTTGGCTCATTTTCTTGTTTGTCCCACATTGCTTGTGGGAGGGAATTTCTTCATGTTTATATACTTCCTCCCTCCTTCTATCTATTGAGTTGTGAATAGAGATGCTTTTGTGGTTGGATGATATGTTTGGTTTGGGCTTGCTATCACACACGCGCACGCGCCGCCCGGACCGGGCTAGGGCCTTGGGCCTTGGGGAATTAACTTAACTAAAGTTTTGGACCCGGGAGCTATGCGTGTGTGGCTGTTGGAATTCTGTAACGTTTTGACCGTTACATTATTCATGGCAATCCCTAATTATCCGCCCAATTAATTCTGTCTTGATTGTGCCTGATTTTTCCCTATAAAATCGGTGCCTTCTGTTCAGTCAGAGATACAAAAACAAACACTCTTCTCTCTTCTCTTCTCTCTTCCTGGGTTTTCGTGCTATTCTCTAAAGCTCAGTTTGCTAGTGGTGGCATTCTTAGCTGCTGTGTAAACCTTGGGGAGCATTCTGGCCAGGATCGATAACCACCATTGTCGGGCCGTAATTGCTTTCAAGTCAGTGATCTCCTATCACGGCACAGTTTATGAAAGCTTTATTTCTGCCTTTGCGAATCTTTTATTCCAACAACAAACATCAGATTAGTTTCTAGCCCACGTGGTTCCTTAACCCAACATCACAAAAAAAATGTTTCCCAGCAAAGAAAAAGCCCAAAGCTATCAAATTCTATAAGCGGCCCAAATGAAATAGTTCAATAAAGAAAGAAGCCCAAGTGCCCAACATAGTATGAACAAAGCCCAACTAGCAACAAGCCAGAATGAAACTTATATAAATTCGACACACTACCTGATTAATTAGCACCTTTTTGGGCCCAGGTACAATACGAAATGACAACAATGCGTCTTCCATAGGAAGGGTAACATCAAAGCCCACAAAAGTTGATATTACCAAGCTATAAGAAGTCCAAATAAAGTCAGAGTTTCTATTAGACCCACGTATATATAATATATGCATGAGTATGGTATATCCAAATGGCTATTTTTTCGCCATAACAAATGAACAATGAGCTAAAATGTCTCTTTAAGGCAATGTTCAGTTCACCTTATTTTTGCTTATTTCAGATCTAATCAGATCAGATCAGATCAGAAAAAATAAGTTCAGATCAGAACAGTTCAGATCATGCTTATATTTAAAAATCATTATATCTATCATTACATATTAGTAAAAATTATAATAATTGAATATTAATAAAGTACTCATTGAGACGAATCAAACAAGACCCCACATGACTATATTTTTTCTTATATATTGAGAAAAATCTAAAAGATAAGATCTTGTAATCAGAAAAAATAAGTTCAGATCAGAAAAAATAAGTTCAGATCAGATCAGATAAGTTCAGATCAGAAAATTTCAGGTGAACTAAACATAGCCTAAGTGTACAGTGTTCGATGCTCTTCTGCGAACCCCAACCCTAAGGGCCCCCACTACTAGGATACCACAGAGGAGGTAAGTTGCGATATGTGCCTCAGATGAGAGAGGAGAATATGGCCGCAATTCACAGTAATTCAATCACAAGGATCGAATTTGGGACGTAGGGCATATTCTACAAACCCACTATACCACTTCACCTGAGACGTAGGATCGATGCTCTTGCCCAAGTGTACGGTGAATGTTTTGCAATCAAGTAAGAAAATATCTCGTACAATACATTTATACCATTATAAACAATCAAGTAAGAAATTTTCTCGTACAATACATTTATACCATTATTAAAAAAAACAGGTAATTCATCTGAAATGATCTTGACCTTTAGCCTATTTTCCTAGATAACTCTTACTTTTACACCTCTATCTTCGATAACCTTGTATGTGTATTTTCTCATAAATACATATCGAAAAATAGATGGCGTTACGTGTGTTTGACTTTGGCATGTTTGACAGTTAATTAAAAATATCCGCCAACTTCTTTTCCCTTTTTACAGTAATTTCTCCATCAATTTGGCATGTGTTTAGAGAGGAAAAGATATTGTAAAAAGGAAAAAAGGGGTTGGGAGATATGTTTTAACTAGATGTCAAACATGCCAAATAAAAGGCGTTCTTAATCAAGAACGGAGCTACGTGGCGGTCTCTCTTATGGTGTTCTACTATATGTAATCCATATACAACAAAAAAAAGAGAGAAAGAGTAATTGCATTTTGTAAGATTTTACCCATGACCTCAAGTTTAAATACTAAAGTATTTACCACTAAACTAAATTATATTTGGTGATAACATTCTAAAGTAAAATATTACTAATCAAAATTATAAGTACCATGGGCTACCGGTCTATAAACTAGTTAATGCTCAAAAGTTGTTCATCGACAAATGTGTAAATTAAAATGAAACATCTATTTTTTATTTTTTTTAAAGGAGAAAACTGAAACATCTATTTAAAAATAGAGGAGTATAATATTTATTTGATGTATATAAATTTCAAACTTTTTATGATTGTATACTAGTGTTTTTTGTTGATATAATTAGAATACTTCCACTTGGTTTTGATTGTAATTATAGAGGGAAAAAGCAGGTGAGGAAAAGAGGGCTCTAGGAAAGAAGAAAGAAAGAAAGGGAAAGGCAGAATGAACTTGTATTTGCAACAAGGATGAGTCATGAGTTTTATTGAGTTAGCTGATCATTAGTTCATTACCTTTAGCCATATAATCCTAAAGTATATAATTTTTTTTATTAGGAAAGATAATTAATTTCAAAATCAGCTCCTATTAAGCTATCAGCTTGCAGAGCACACTAATTTAACGATTGTACTCAAGGCTAAACAACTCAGAAGACAACATGTCTAAAGACCCATTATCACTATAAATAAATGGGACGATGAGGATTCAAAACCTAAAGAATATAATGCTCCAGAATTTCGAATGATACTCCACAAAACTATCTATGAACCCCTTCTCCTAAAGTATAAAATGGTAGTACATATATAGATTAGCATATGGCTAAATTAACTTTATATCAAAAAGTAATGCATAATACAAATCTACAATCATCAAAAGAACCGTTAGCCTTAAAAAAGTTTTTAGTATGATTTTCTCAAAAAAATGATCACTATATAATGATTAAATCACAACCCTTCATTTGGAACATCTTCATCATAATTGTTAGACTTTTACATAAGTGGCCAACCATGTATGAATAAAATAAGAATATAGGAGTATGGCAAATGGGGTACACTATGATATTTTCTTTTTTTTCTTTGTACGTCTCATAAAAAGACAACACAACACACACAATATTTCCACTAGCAAGACAATCCAGCATCACCCATAAAACCAAGCAGGAAACCACTACATCATTATATAATACTACTATATATATATGCATAAACTCTATAATATATACATATGAACGCGCAAATGGGTAATTAATCTGCTAATTATATACAAAGTTCTTCAGGTTGGTCATAGTCCTAGCTCCTAAGTCACGTAATTTGGCTGTTGTGATTATTAATCAGCAAATATACCCACGTGTGAATATGGATGCTCCACTCCTACAGTCTTATTACATACTACTTTCTTCGTCACATAATATAGTGTTTGTTAAGAATATTTATAGTACACCTGGGTATACCATGAACATGGTACACCCAAGACTATTTTCTCCAAATGAGCAAAATGAGCGAATGAGCAAAATGAACAAATGAACAAACATTTCTACTCATTTAAAAAATGAGCAAATACTTTATTACAAAATGAGCAAATGAATAAATGAGAAATGAGCAAAATCCCATATGAGCAAATTTGGTGTCAAATGAGCACCTGAAGTTCTAATTTATTACAAAAATACCCTTGGGTGTACCATGCTCATGGTACACCCGGGTGTACCATGAGTGAACTCGTGTTTGTTTTTCTCTGACTTTGACCAGGTATTCTCATTTGTATATATAAAAAACATATTCATATGTGATCTGATTATAGTTTAATAATATCAACTTTTCATATTTTTTGTCAATAAAAAACTGAAGTTATCATCGATCAAATATTTATCTTGAAGACCGTGTAAAAAAAACAATTACTATATTATTACACGGAGGGAGGGAGTATGAGAAATTTGTGTGATTTAGTTTTTCTTTAATCTTAATGCTTTTGTTGAATTTTATGCGTGTACCTTACCGTGTTAGAAGGGCATGGACTAGACTAGAAAAACTTTGACTTCTGTTAGACATTGAACTGCTTTTTGTTCTTGTAGTACTAATATGATTCTTTTTTGCTTTAGCACTATTTGGTGGCCACCAACATAAATAAAATTGAGGTTATATATATATATATATATATATATATATAATATATAATATATATATATATATATATATATATATATGTGTGTGTGTGGTGTATATTTATGATTTTTGGATTTTTACATTGCTCATCATTATTTTAAAAGTTAAAGTCTTACTCCTAACTTAATAATGTGCTTCGATTGTACCCCTTATCGTTTAATTGTTCTTGTTATTTTTGTTGTCAAGGGTATATGTTAAGAGAAACCTATGAGTTGTCCTCATAAAAGAAAAAAAAAAGGCCGAAGAATGACTAAGGTCTTGTTTGGTTGTATATGGGAAGTCATACTTCCTAGGAAGTTATTTTCCCATGTATTTGAAATTACTAGGAAATGTAAAATTGTGTTTGGTTGACAATGGGAAGTAGAACTTCCCGAACTTCCCATGGGAAGTTCTACTTACCTAGTTCTACTTACCTAGGGAGACCTAGGTAAGTAACTTCTTCCATTTTGGAGGAAGTAGAACTTCCTAGGAAGTGCAAATTCCCATGATTTTGCCAACCAAACAACTTCATATACTTCTACTTTTTGGGAATTTGCACTTCCCATGATTTATTTTGTCAACCAAACAAGGCCTAACACTGTAAGTGAATGGATTGTTGATTACACCATCTATTGCCAATTTTGTTTGATAGAAATTCACCCGACTTGTGTATATGGTCAAACCTTCCTTTAAAGAGTCTGTGTGGCTGTGTATAGGTCCATTGGAATCGAAGATTCCTCATCTTTTTTTTCTTCTAGTTGTACCATTTTCATTTTGACACTAATTACATAGTTCACTTTGACGCTCTTGTATTATTGACACGTAAAAAAACATATTTATGTGGAATCTTGATAAATTTATCTCAATATATATTTTCAAAATATCAACTTTTTATAACTTTTTACTTAAATATAACTAGAGATATTGATACTTTTAGTTATACATTGACAAACGTGCCAAATTCTTTAAATATAATAATAAAAAAAAGAACGGAGGTAGTAATCGAGTAATACAGAACAAGAGAAAATCCTGACCCACAAGCAAGTTGTGACCTTCTTCATTCAACATAGAAAAAGAAAAGGCCGAGGAGAATGATGATCATAAAAGCACTTCGATAGGTTAGTAAGCTTAATCTGCTAATTAACCCGAAATCAGCTAATTAAGCATGATGAATTTATGTCTTTGATGGTGTCCAATTATGATTAATTTGAAATTTTGAGTTTAATTATCATGAGATATATTAGCTGATGGATTTATTAGATGAAGTTAGGGGCTAACTTTGTTTTTTTTTTTATAGAATATTAGATGGATGTTTTTGTGGACAAATAGTTGATAGAAATTGATGGCTTTTATTAATAGCTTTTTGCATTTCATTATTAAAAAAATTGATATGTATCTAATAAGACCCTATTTGACGTTATTTTCTTGTATAATGATGCGAGATAGCATTGTAATACCCTTCATGATTGTTTTAAGGAGATTTAATCAGGCCCGACCATGAGGGGTGTTTTGAGAGGCAATGGCCTAGGGAGCTCATTTCCTAAGTTATCCATTAGTTAAGAGAAATTAGTAGTAGTACTTAGGTAAAGTTTCATATAGTTGTTTGTATGTCTTATTTTATTTTATATGAAAAAAAATGAGTTGAGTCTACCGACTTCTCAAGTGTGAAACATTTTCGAAGTGCTCTTATAAATTAATGACTTGGGTCATAATGATTATAATTATTGTTGTTGTTATTATAATAATGATAATAATAATAATTATTATTAATAGAAGTTGTGATAGAAATAAAATGATTATAATAGTACGTAATACTATAAATTAGATCTTACAATGTATTGCATAATAATAAATTATAAAGTAATAATATAATAGTAATAATATATTTTATAAAAGATAAGATCTTGTAAATCAGATCAGATCAGATTAATTAGAAAAAATAAGTTAAGATCCGATCAAATCAGAAAAAATAAGTTTAGATCAGATCATAAAAATAAGTTCAGATTAGAAAAAATAAGTTCAGATCAGATAAGTTCAAATCAAAAGATAAGTTCAGATCAGAAAATTTCAGGTAAACTAAACATAGCCTAAATCACAAGCTGTTTTTGGAGTACTACATAGAGTATGGTAGATTTCAAAGTGACACGGTCTCATAGACTCACGAAGATAAGAAAATATATCTGCTTTTTGTGAGCTGCAACTTGCTGTGAATTCAGTCCTAATCCACATGAATAGTGATTAGTGATGATTACTCATTTGGTCCCTCTCAAGATTGAAAAATCAATGGTCAAATAGTTGCTACTTGCTAGGTCTTACTTGTAATTGGCAAAGGCAACGGCCAGGAAGTTTAATGAAGTACTACCTCGTTCTTTTTAATTGTTACACTTTGACATTTTACACTATTCACAAATTGCACTTTGACCCTCGTTTGTGATTTATACGTGAATAAAAACATAGTCATGTGGGATCTTGTTAGATTCGTATTAGTATGTATTTTATTAATATGTAGTTTTTATATTTTTTACAAATACAAAATTAGAGATATAAAGGCTCAAAGTAGTGCATCGGCATGCGTGAAAAGTGTAAGTGTAACAATTAAAAAGAAACGGAGGTAGTATAACATTTATCCATCACTCCAATGTATAGCCTTAGATTTGAGGCCCCCTTTTTTTGAAATAGAGAAAATAAATTGAACCGGGAAAAAATTGAACATGAGAAAATTTCTAAAATGAATTGAACTAAAAATAAGTTCAAAGAATAAGGCCGAAATTCTATATTATTATTAAGTAATTTAAGCTAAGTCGTTATATAAATACGATGCAACATTAGAAACCATTTATTAATATCTGCCAAATATTAGTCAATATATAGACAAATACAGTAGTAAACGCAAAAAATGCAACTTTGATTGGAATAATTTTCCACTTATATACAAATGACCAAGCTTATCTTCCTATTATGGACACTATGAAAAAAACGAAATGATGTTATCTTCAATAATGTCTCTTTTGATAATTATTGTGTCCTTCACAAGGAAAAAGTCTTACATCGAGAATGGAGTCTCTGAAATAATTAATAAGATTGTTTCTTGTCAACTCGTAAGTATCCATTTTTCAACTCTGACCCACATGAAATAAACACCAATTATTCTGATCTCCTACCACCTTAGTAGCTTGGACGCCACCACCCCCTCCCACCTTCAAGCTTAACTTCGACGGTCCCGTTGCAAACAAGCCAACTGTTGTTGGGGTTGTTATTGGCAATTGCCAGGGAGAATTGATTCAAGCATGTACTTACAACCTTGGCACGACCCCAGTTTTTTATGTTGGAGCTTTTTTTTTTTTTTGACATCGAAGAAATTTGCATTAATGAAAAACGAAATTACATCCTAATGCTAAAAACAACCAAAAAAAACATAAAAACGAAATTGAGCGGAACTCGTTCTTACACAACAACTGCAAAAACATAAATAACATAAACTAAAATAAAGCTGCTCGATCTGGTGGATGACGCTACTTCTGGTGGATGACGATCGCCGGAATCCGGATAAAAGGAGTAGGAGGAAAAAGCTGATTTCACACGTGGGGGAACTAGGTACCAGCGAGATTATAAACTCGCAACAAGACCAATGCCAGTGACCTTCTATCACCCGGAATTCGATGGTCGAGTTTGTTGAAAGAGTCACATTCTTGTGTGACGTAATACCCTTTTGAAAGAGTAATACAGGCTTCTCCGGTGAGGAGAAGCTCATGGACGCGCTGTAACCCCAATTAAGAAATTGGGGGGCCGCCTTCAGATTTCGTTTTGTCAAGACAATGATAAATGAAATCATTGCCAAGCGAGAATGAAATCTAACCAAGGTTAGATCTCGAAGAACCATCCGATTAGGAAAATCGGATGAAGCAAACCCCAAACATGAAATAAACCCTAACCAACTACATAACCAGATTGAAGTAACAAATACCACCACCATAATAATCAACAACACCATTGTAATCCAACCAAAGAAACCTCGCCAATGAAAACAGTAAGCTAAACTAACGCGGGAAAAGGAGACGCACCTCAAAGAGCCAGAGAAACTCCAGATAAAGGGAAATAAACTACCAACACAGCACTAAAACCCGACACAGCAACACTAAGGGGGGAAGGGGAAGCCCTGTAACTTTACCTTTTCTTGATACAACACTAAGGGGGAGGGGAAGGGGAAGCCCTAAAACTTGACTGTTGCCTCGATACAACACTAAGGGTGGGGGGGGAGGGGGAGGCCCAAAAACCGAACAACTAGGGGGAGGGGGATCGGGAGACACTAACACGAAACAGGGGGAGGGGGAAACACTAACCACGAAAAAACGGGGGGAGGGGAGATGGTGGAGGCACGGTTGGAGCAAGGAGGCGTGAAAAGAGATGCGGCCACGAAAGGAGGGTGGCGAAGAGGAGGCTGGAGGGAGCAGCTATGACCGAAAAAAAAAAACGACGGCGAGACAAAGAAGCCGACGAAAGCGAAGAAAAGCACCTAAAAACCCGACGGGAAAGACGATAAACCGGCAAAACTGACAGACAAGGCGAAAAGAAAGCAACGAAAACTCGCCGGAAACCTGCGCGGCACCGGATCTCCGGCGAGTGTTAGGGTTACAGTAGTTTTTTTAAGAGAGAAGGCAGAGAAAAAGAAAAAGTAGAGAGAGAAGCTACAACGATGAGGAACTTGATGTTGGAGCTACTGCACTTCAAAAAGGCCTTGTTCTAGCGCTACAACATGGTATCCAAGCTAAGACATCTACATGTAAGGAGATAATTTACTTGTTATTATAGCGGTTCAAGATCTTTGGCACTCTTCATGGCAAATCCAAAATATCATCAAAGACGTCAAATAACTCCTACAAGACTTTCGATCCTATCATCTCCAACACATTTATCGTGAACCAAACAAAGCAACCGATTGGATATCAAATGTTGGCACTTAATTCAATCTATAGTTTTGCAATTAATCATTGTAATAACTCAGTTTTTTCATTTCATCCTTGTAGATGACTTTTTAGGAGTTCCCTTCGCTCTAAAATTTCTTTTCCTTAACTATGTAAAAGAAAAAAAAACTTATATTCTATGCAAAAATTGCTTAACAGCTTGTTTAGTATAAGACATTTGAGAGGAAAAGAAAGGAAGAAAATATTTTAGTTTCTAATGTTTGGTTCAAAAATAAAATCAACTGATATGAAATGGAAGGAAGTGGAAGGAAAGTCTCCCTACAAATGTTCGATTTGCTTTCTTTCCAAAAGTGGAGGAATTTGTGAGGAAAGAGAAAACTTAAACCAAACAGAAGAAATTAAAGGTTTTTTTTTCCTTTTTTTTTTCTCTTCCGTTCCTTTCAACCAAACATGTTGTAAATGATAATATCTTGTTTTTTGAGTAGTGGGAAATAACAAGAAGTACAAGAGAATTTCAACATTAGAACAAGATATATGTATCACATAATTTCTTTCTGTATTTTAGTGATTTTGTACTCACAATCCGAGCATTGATCAACCTAGCACACATACATTTCAACATCGACCCTTATATGATTCTCTCTATCAATTTAGACACTCGAGATGTCATTGCATACACATTCATTTTATATAATGAAAAATGGTATTAATATCAATTTTTAGTTTCAATTTTTCCCTTTTTCTTATACTTGCAACATATGGAAATATTACATAAACTAAGGATGTTGAGAGAGTGTCAAACATGATTATTCATGTGATTAATACTAATAATGTAAGACTTTCATTGTATTATAACTTTTTTTGAGAGGAAATGCAAGAACCCGTTTTAACTTGTCGGAAAAAAATATTGCAATTATTGTAAAAATACCCCCAAAAAACTTGATATTGCAAAAGAGGTAGTGTGATGTAAGGTCGAGCAACAGGTAATAACATAGTGATTTTGACATTAACTTCGATCCCAGAATTCTTGGAATCGAAGTCTCTCCCTTTGCAAGAGGGATTCCCAAATTTTCTCCCCTACTTGCAAGAGATTTTTACTTTTTTACTAAAAAAAAGAAAGATATGATGTAAGGTCAACTGCCACTACAAGAAGTCCTCATCTTATTGTTGGAATGAGGAATTAAATCCAGGACAAAACCTTATAATAGAGCGTTGTACTTCATTCAACTATCACCTTTTCCTCAAATAATATATGATGTAACTTATGTAATACACTTAAATTTAGTCATATTCTATCAGCAATTTGTTTCTTATAAAGTCAAAAATTATATTTTTTTTGTTTGCAGAAACAAAACACAATAACAGACATATCTAACACAAAGAATTCCAATCCCTACCAACAAGAAGGAAAAAAAAGCTAAAAATACAATTTCATGTGCGATACACTAACTGAATAGTAATCATCATTTGATGATAAGAAAAGGTCAACATATAACAATATTATATACGTCCTCGTTTTTCTTTTAATTGCATCGTTTTTTACTTTTTGCCAATTTTCTATTATTTGCATGGTTTTTTTTTTTACAATATACCCTTTTTTCCATCTCCTAGCACACACAAATGATGCGATAAAAAAGCGAGGAGATAGATTATAGAGTTATAGAGTAATTACAAATTATTAGAATAAAGGATAGGAGTTAGCTCAAGCCTTTGGCTTCGGAGGTCAGAGGTTCGATCCTTACTCCTAGCATTATGCTGGGGTTACCAGCCAATGTGTTGGAGTTTTCTACAAGCTAGTAGGCTTGTAAGGGTTAGCCCTTGGGTTAACTTAATTCCCTAATAAAAAAATATCCCAACATTATTATAGTCACTCTGATCCATACGAGCCACAAAGGCAATACAAAGAAGACGATGGAGGTAGAGCTGATCACTTTGTCTCGGGTTTTGGGCAGAATTTTTCGGCCGGCCCGGATTTTTTTGGCTTTGGGCAAGCCAAAAACGATTTTTTAGTCTATTTTTTGGCCTGACTCGTTTTGGCATAAAAATCCCGCTAATTTAGGCCCGAAATAGCGGACTTTGGGCACAAAAAATCGGCCTGAATTTAGGCCCGGACCGACCAATGCAAAGTTATTAAAATCACGATTCAAATCTTAAAATCTTACGATTTTACGATTCAAAATATGGTAGACGATTCGATTCTCGATTCTAGACGATTCTATACATTTTTGTTGACTAGCGAAAACCTCGCAAGTTTAAATCATGCTAACAAAGAAAATAAGAGATATATATTGATAGCTATTGCCAATATAGTGGGTAAATAACTATTTTTTCCAATTTTTAGGTCTTTTAACTTATAATTTTAGCATATTCAATGAAGATTGAGTGCAATATCTTGATTATACATGTTTGTAGAATCTTACGATTCTACGATTCGATTTTAGGATTCGATTCTAAAGGTTGTTTTCGATTCAAACTAGAATCTCGATTTTAACAACATTGGACCAATGAGCAATTTTTTTTGCCGCAGCCTGGGCCATGAATCATGGTCACCTCTAAATAGAGGATTCAAATCTGTAAACTATCATTCACAACACCTTACTTTTAACATTTAGGCTAAGATATGATTGATCAGAGTGATAGTTAATGTGAGTGAAAGATATAGTTAAGAATCTATATTTCATGCAAATTACATTTCGTAGACCAAGGTATAGTCACGCCCACACGCGTAGTACCCCTTTGACCCCCTCTTCAAACCCAAAAAGAAAAAGACCCCAAAAAAAAAAAACTCTTAAGAAAGAAGAACGAAAGCAGAAAAGTCACACTTTCCTCCCTTCTTCCTTTGGCCGGTGTTTCTTTCCTTTATAAGAGCCGCTTATTCTCTCTTTTCTTCTCTCAAATTCTCTTCATCACTTCCTTCATTCTTTCTTTCATTTCATCACTCTTAAACTAAATCAAAACAACAACAACAACAAAAACAATTCATTTTATGGGTATGGATATTATTATTCAACAACAACCAACTTCTACTTCAACTTTACTTGAATTTGCTGCTTCAGATGATGTTAATTCCTTCAAATTAGCTCTTCAATCTTCTGGGTTATCAATTGATGATGTGGGTTTTTGGTATACACGAAGAATTGGTTCTAATAAGATGGGTTATGAACAAAGAACTCCTCTTATGGTTGCTGCTCAATATGGTAGTGTTAAAGTTGTTAATTTCATCATTGAATCTGCTAATTCGGTTGATATTATTAACCGAGTTTCTGGGTCTGATAAAGTTACTGCACTTCACTGCGCTGTTGCTGGTGGTTCTGTTTCATCTACTTCTATTGTCCACCGCCTTATCTCCGCTTCCGCTAACACCAACATCGTTGATGCTAACGGTACTATACTCTTTATCCTTTTTTTTTTTTTTTAGCTTTACAACTGTAAACGAGTAACAACTTATAATAGTTTAGTGGTATTGGTATGACAGCTGTGGAGTGTGTAACTGATTATGTTGTTGATTTTTGTTTGTTTGTTCAGGGAATAGAGCATCTGATTTAATTGCAATGTTTCCGAAATTGCCCTTGTTTAAGAACAACAAGCAGCTGGATACACTGCTGAAATCTGAATCATCTGATTCGGATTCGATTTCAGGGTTCAGTACTGATTCAGAATCTGATTCGAAGAAAGAGTTTGCAGTTGCGGATTTGCCAGATATAAACAATGGAGTGTATGGAAGTGATGAATTTAGAATGTATTGTTTTAAGATTAAGCCGTGTTCAAGAGCATATACACATGATTGGACTGAATGTCCATTTGCTCACCCTGGTGAGAATGCAAGGAGAAGAGACCCAAAGAAGTACCAATACACTTGTGTGCCGTGCCCCGAGTTTAAGAAGGGTAGTTGTAAGAAAGGAGAGGAATGTGAATTTGCTCATGGTGTGTTTGAGTCTTGGTTACATCCAGCTCAATATCGTACTCGTTTGTGTAAAGATGAAATTGGTTGTTCGAGGAAGGTGTGTTTCTTTGCACATAAGAGGGAGGAATTACGCCCTGTTTATGCTTCTACTGGCTCTGCTATTCCAGATGTGAATGTATCATCATCTCCCAATGGATTTTCTGGTTCATCCACTCCTCCGATGTCCCCATCATACGCTCCGCTTTCCCCTAATAGCGGAGCGTCTGGGGGTGCAGGAGGGATGTATCAGGGGAAATCTAATTTTGGTGTGTCACCCCCTAACCTGCAGCTTCCTGGCAGCAGGTTAAGGTCTAGCTTAAGTGCTAGAGATATGAAATTAGAAAGAGAGCTCATCAAAATCGAGTCGCAGTTTCTGAACCAACAACATCAGTTTCAGCAACACCAACTGCATCAGCATCAGCAGCTGCAGCAACAGCAGCAGCAGCAACAACATCAGCAGCAGCAGCAGCAGCAGCAGCAGCACCAGCAGCAGGTGCATTCGCCTAGGCCATCTCCTAGGTGGAACAACAGCATGATCCCAGCTACTAACCTCGAAACAGCCTTTGCTTCGATTAATGTAGCTAGGAAGATGTCCCCTCCAAGTGTCCTAGAATCCCCCTTCAATGGACCTAGGAAGCTGTCTCCTCCCAGGGCTTTGGACTCCCCAAAGTCTATGGCGGCAGCAATGCTAAACTCTCGAGCTGCAGCCTTCATTACGCGGAGTCAGAGCTTCATTGATAGGGCTGCATCACCAATTGGTGGCAATATGTCGAGTCCTAGAGCTGATTGGGGTTCTCCAAATGGAAAGCTAGATTGGGGGATTCATGGAGAAGAGCTTAATAAGCTAAGGAAATCGAATTCTTTTGCTATTCGAGGTTCTAACAACAATGCTACTAGAACTTCCCCACCTGGGTTCAATGAGCCGGATGTTTCATGGGTTAACACATTGGTTAAAGATGAGGCAAATGCCGGGTATTTGGGTGCAAGGTCGCCTAAATATGGCCGCGGTGGTGCTGGAAATGGTGTTCAAGGTCAGGATATGTGCTCACCATGGGAGCAACTGTACATAGATCAAGAGCAGCTGGTTGCTAATTGAACAATGTTTTAGGCCTATAAGCTAACTAAAAATATTGAATTCTATTCTATTATTTCAATTTGTTGCTATATAGTGGAGTATATGTTGAGAAGTAGGGAAGAAAAACAAAAGATTTGAGGGAAGATCAGATTAAGAGAATTTAAAGAGATTTTCTCTGATTGTGTATAGTAGTAGTAAGCCTAGAATCTATTCATTCTATTGTTTTCTTTTAGAATAAGGTTATTTGATCTTTTGTAGGATTATTCTTTCCTCTCTCAAGGAAATTCTTATTTATAGATAGTAATGTGTTTTGATTATATAGTTGACAACCAAATCAATGTGTTATTACATCTATTAACACATTGATTTTAGCAAATTGCATTAGTATAAAGTTCTCAAGTTCATAAAGTTTGCACAATCTGGATCAATGTGTTTAATCAATTCTTTTTGTTCCTAGAAATGTCAAATTTCAACTTCTATGACTAAGCATATTTGGAAATATGATGATGACATCAAGCAATTGCTTGAAATTGTTTGACAAGGCAAAGATGGAAGACTTCAATCTTGTTCCTTCCTTAATGATTGAAAGGGACTTCCATAATTGGAAGCTTGAAACCCTTTATTCCAAGAAGTTTTATATCATCAAAAACCATCAACCTAAGCCTGGCCTAGTGGTAACGAAAGAACCTTCCAACTTCAAAGTTGTGGGTTCGATCACTGTTAGGTGCACTTCGTGAGAGGGTTAAGGTTTCTCCTTACCATCCCCACTTTCAAAGTATCTCCCCGCGAACCCAGACCGGTTTAACGTACGAAAGGTTGCGGTATGACGGGATCCTTCATCTTACCATATGGTCTCTATGTGGGCCCAAAAAAAATCATCCAAAACCAACTTAATATTGGATAAGCCAAGTAACCTTGTCTAGATTTACTCCTCACATTATTCTAATATTTGCTAGTCTTCTTATGTAGGAAATATAATAGATTTAAACGTCATGAGGATATTTTAAAAAACGTTGTTATTTTTGTAACTCTTTTATATGAGATAGAACTCTATGTTCCCAAATTCACCTAAAAATTTGCAATGAAAGGATGTTTGATCTATATTACGATTCCAATTTTAGTGACTTAACAACTATCATAACTATTAGAGTAAATATATGTGTATATATTTACTCTAATAATAATAACACTTAACATACTAATAATCATATTGACAAATCTTCCACAAAACATCTCATCCCATTAGATTATTTACAAACTGCTTCATTAGATTTATATACCAGGAACAATTATTAGTGATGTAATTTCCATCCATATCAGAATCTTTTGAGACTTCTAATGAGGGTGTTCAATAATTTTGTTATTTTTGATGGGAAGGGTGTTCAATAATTGACAAATCCTTGTAAAATGGAAAAGTCATACTTCATGTAGAAACAAAGAAGGTAAGGAAAAATGATATGATTGGTTGTACTTATTACTATTATTTTTAAATATGAAATATATTTGTGAAATACGTGTTCAAGTTCAGGACAATCATCTTTTTCTGACCAACATAGAACTTTCGATTCAGCAAAATAATTGGAAATAAATGCAATAAAATATAAATATACTTCCCCGGCCTTTCTGTTTTAAATGAAACGCAAAGTCTTGAGACGAGAATTTAGAAAAGGAGAAAGATAGCAGGAAATAAATAGATAGACTAGACCTGATCAAATAAGCCTGACTCATTTTTTTGCGGGTTTTCGACAGATTTTTTTGGCCTGCGGTCGGTTCCGGCTCGATTTTTTTTGCTTTGGGCAAGCCAAAAATGACTTTTCAGCCCGAAAAGCCTGTTCATTTTGGTCCGAAAATAGCAGGCTTTGGGGAAAAAATTTTAGCCCGAAATTTGGCTCGACCCGACCAATGAAGAATTTTTTAAGGCGCGGCCCGTCCCGACCAATGGGGAATTTTTTAAGGCGCAGCCCCCCGTATTCGGCTCGACACATGATCATCTCTAAGATAGATCTATGTGAGTGAATATGAAAATATCAAATAAAGAAAATTTTCATATGAAACGATCTAAAATGACGTGTGTTTCATTTATTTTAGAACGGAAGAAGTAGTATAATCATGTATAATCCCAGTGCTCGAATATCTATGTAGTCTAGTGGATCTATGCTGGAGCATGGTTGGTGAAAGGAAAGTGAAGGCTCAAGGCTGTCAAGTGTCAACTGCAAGAAAATGGCGCGTGGGACCCTCTTTTGGCTCATAATAATAGTACTTGTAAGTTTTTCTCTTCATGTCCTACCAAAACTCCAATTATACTGAGATGATGGAATGAGCTGGGTTAGCCGCCCACATGCACAAACAAAAGTTATAGGTTTGTGGATAACGAGTTTATGGGATATGGAGGATTTTAGTACTTTTTTGTCGATCTTAGTTAGACAATTAGTACTAACCACTCAATCAGGTAGCGTAATGTTCTAGCAATTTCAAGTGAGGTAAGCTTGATTCAGTAGTATTACGTAGAGGAGATAACACAATGTAGCAATTAAAAAAAAAGGAAAAATTGTTAAAAAAAACCTTCAAATGTTCAATTTTACGAGAAAAATCTTTTAAAGTATTTTTTACGAAAAAAAACACAAACTTAATTTTTTCTGCAAGATGAAACCTATTCTCATTTTCTGATGTGGTTTTTGAGATGCATAGGGGTGGTGCCGCAGTTAATGAAAATAGGGGGTTAAAGAAAGATAGAAGGGTTAGTGTCGGAATTGAGAAAAAATACACCGTTAAATGAGAATAGGTTTCTTCTTGCAAGAAAATTTAAGTTTGTGGTTTCTTTTTGCAAAGAATGATTTATAAGATTTTTTTACGCAAAATTTGACCTTTAAAAGGTTTTTGTTGACAAATTTTCCTAAAAAAAAAAAGTGGAGGGAGTAAGAGTTATGGGTTTTGGGTATACATTTCAAAGAGAGGTAAGAAAATTACCGAGTTCGCCAACTATACTAGTATGAGACTTTTTGAGAAGGAGTCCAAAAATAAATTTATACGGGTTAGGCCCAAAGCCCCAAAACATGCAATATCATACTAATGATAGAGTTTTAAGTGGACTCGTGGGCTTAACAAATAGTATCGTGAAGGAGTCTAAAAACAAATTTTTGAGTGGGCTAGACCTAAAGCGACAATATCGTAGTGGAACTTTAGGGGGACTCGTGATCCCTAAAATGGGATCAAGTTTTATTAGGAGGGCATCGAGGTCAGAATTTGGTTGACCAATGCGAGATTTTGGTCTGGTTGGTCATTGCTCTTTACCAACCCCTCGCAAAAAAGTTTTAACAACATTTATTGAGTACTTAAACCGCAACTAGATTCAAATGATAAATGCAATTAGCTAATCGTTTGATTTAATTTATTTTGTCTTATCTTATTTTATCTTATCTGAACTTATCTTATCTTATTTTTTCTAAGATGCGTGAAGATAAGTTGAACAGAACATCTGATCTGATCTGATCTAATCTAATCTTATCTTATCTTATCTTATCTTATCTTATTTTATCTTATCTTATAAGATCTTAAATAAATTAAAATAAGTTGAACAGATTAGGGTCTAAGTAAGGTAAAATCTTGTACAAGTTGTACTCAGGTCTGTCAATTTATGGGTTGAGTCATGAGTAATGTTATACAACTCTTATCCAAGATGTTCCAACGGGCTTTAATAGTTATAGAATCTTATGATGAGCGCTCTTTATGTGGATCTTTAGAGACCATATTGGACCCCATAAAGGACCTTTAGATACCATATTGGGCCCCAAATAACTTACATCTAGTACTGGCCTTCCTCTGTAACTAGTCTTATTGTCTATGCATCATTATTATTTTCTTACAAAATTGCTGCATAACTTCATCTTTAACCTACTAACTTATCAAATGAGGCACACACCACTTGAAAAAGTTACATTTTTGCACCTATGTGTAGAAAAAGTTTATTAGAGCTATCTCTAAATTTTGAGACCTTCAATATTAACTTCTTTAGATTTATGCATCTCCAACCTTTGTTATCGTACCTCAACTTTGCAAGAACGACTTTGGTTTCATTTTTCGTCCTGAGAATTAGGGCACAATATATTGGGTATATATATTTTTTTGACTTAAAACGACGATGAATATATTAGTTTTTGGGCATCTGTTAGGAGTTACGGCTTCACTGTTTGTGCCATTCAAGTTAGGGAAGTTTTGGCCCAAAAAACTATCTAGCATAATAAGTTTAGTACAAGTCGGGGAAGAGGATAAAATACATTCAATCTCATAATAGCTACGTGAGTCTTCTTTTTGCACGCTTTGCCATCTCATCAGCGGGGATGTTAGCTTCTCTTTTTTCATGCACCAACTGACCTCCATCCTGCTCTAGGAATATTCTGGACATTTTGACTAGTCTGGTTAGTTCATCTTTTCTCTCCTCTTTGGAATTAATCTCGATCACTGCCTGGCTGCAGTCCGAGGCGATGGTATAGTTAGTCCAATGTTCTTCTCACACCCATTGAAGGTCGAGTAGGATAGCTTGTACGTACCTCCGCTGCCTTACAATTTCTGCGGAAACTCTTTGCAACAAAATCTTTGAGCCTTAGGACCTATTCTTTTCGATTGAGATATGAACTGAAACGAAAACTAAACTGAGAGAAATAAATTGCATAGAAAAACTAAACTGAACTGAAATTGACTGAACTGAACTGAACTGAAATGAATTTGCAAACTTAGGACCAATCTAAAATAGCAAGGTTTGAACGGCAAACGTGGCGTACATTTTGAATACATGAGTAACGATTGATAGTAACCATTACTTTGGTAAGTTGGCAAATTGCAATTTGCATAATCCAAATAATTGTAGTTTGCTTGTATTATCTTTCTTATGTGAATTGGACATAAAGTGAATTCTTTGATCAAAATACCAAGTTTTTCAACTAAGACAATATTTCTGCGACAGGGTAGTGATAGTTAAGACATTTAGTTTTTGTATATGCTTGACCTGTATTGACCTTATGCGTTAACCTTAGCCATTTAAAGAAGAAAGTAGGAATTATAGCTTAACCTGTTTTAAAGTAATCATCTTTTTATGGTCAAATTGTGAGAATCACTTGTAACATTACATTTAAAAATTTATTTCCATTACCACTATTTATTAACGATGAACGGGCCGTTAAGGTGTACACACACTTCTTGCGTGGTCCTTGCTAGCCGGCGAACTTTTTCAGTCTGTTGATTCCTTGGTTGCATTTGATTGTACTTCATGTTCATCGTGGCGTTAAATTTTGTAGCCAGTGTTACTCCAACACCTTCATTTGTCGTATTGTGTTCGACACGATACTTTACTTGAATACTTCATTTTAAACTAAAAACTTGACTTTTTCTATAAAATATCCGAATCGGACACTTGGACACCTGTATCCGAGTAGACACTTAATCTGTATCTGAGTAACATAGTTTGTAGCAATATAAGTTTTTGTGGATTAAATTTGAGAACTGATAGAGTCGCAGCTGCTTCTTAAGCATATGTACCTCTAATGTGAATGCAAACTAATGAAATAATGAATTCTGATGAGGATATATTTGATTCACTTGTCATGCATGGTAGTCATATTTTTGTCTTGTTAACTTGATAAATTGGACATATAAATTAACTCTATGCTCATTTTGAACAATAAAGAGCCTGATACAACATTATAGTTAGCGTCTTTACCATATGGCAGAACTAGAGCTGATAAACCTCAGCCCGGCCCGATTTTTGGGTGTGTTTGGACAAAATTTTTTGGCCTTCTCGACTTTTTTTTTGCTTTGGGCAAGTCAAAAATGGCTTTTCAGTCTAATTTTTTGGCCCGACCCGATTTTGTCCCGAAATAGCGAGTTTTGGGCACAAAATTTGGCCCGGCCCGACTAATGGATAATTTTTTTAGGCGCGGTCCGGCCCATAATCACCTCTAGGCATAACATAAGATGATTGATCACCTGAATGTTAGGTTGATTAATTCATGTGATTGGCAATTGCTAATTATTTACATGTAGGTTTGTATAAGAACATAAGAGAGATCTATCTTTTTCAAGACTTTAGTTGAAGTCAAGAAATACAAGAATGCTAGCATCATCTAAGAGACATTCACTGAATCTGGTGCAATTGCAGCTGAAGCTGGTGCTGCTAAGATGATTACAGAGATTACTGACAGTATTCTGAAAGCAGCTGCTGCTGCATCAAACATAGAATATGTCCAGGTATATAAAGGTCATACATGAATTACTTTGGCCGTAGTTTTCTTCAACATTCTAACTTTGTGCAACTGTATAGTTTTGCAGTCTCACAGGAATGGTTCGCGGAGTACCTTCCCAAGGATACCGGGAACGTGGTACGTGGCCACCTTCCACGTTCCAGGGGACGCATCCCGAAACGCAGAATGTGGTACGTGGTCTAGGAGTCCATCTGATTTACTCTAGAGGCTGCGTTTCGCGTTTTATGTAACAATGACTTTCCCATTGTTTGTGAAAGAGAATCGAGTTGTTTATGTTCTTCACTCTGATAAAGATGCAAGATTGTTCTCTTGAAGACTGGATTCTAGTAGACAGTAGTCAGTACAACTGGAGGAAGGTATGTCTGTTTTACCATCATGGATTTTTGAGCTTATAGAACTTTGTTTAGATAGCAATGATAAGAGGAAATTTAGGCACCTGCACTTTTCTTCAAATTTTTTCTAACACCGGAAGGATTTATTAGAGTTACGGTAACTATATTATATTAGAGTATCATGTTTATTAGGACTTAGAAGTCTTGTATTATATTCCTATCTGTTAAGTTGTTAAGATATCTAGTTCAGTAAAGATTTCTGATATTAGGCTGTATATATATATATTCCTCTAAAATTTAATGAAAAGTTTGATAAGTTTCAGATTCTAAACCTTAACCAGATTTGCTAAGTGGAAAAATAATGAATCCTTCTAATTCCCATATATCCCTTCCATCATGACTCTGTGTATCCAAACAAGGGAAAATGTGTCTCTTGCTTACCCTCCAAATTCTCCTATTCAAAGAAAGTATTAATATCAACCTTAAATACTAACACATTGTATTACTACTAAAACAAAGCATAAGCGTGGAACTGGAAGTAATTAAATAGGAGCGGAGGAAGTATATATATATCAACGTCTAACACTTTTTAAGTCTTAAAAGATAGACACTACTACTTTCTCATTTTGTTGTTATTGCATACTTGTAATAGTTTATAGGGCACTAGTCCTATCATATAACAGAGCTAGAGAGTTTCCTAGAGATACGCCGAGTTAGCAAGCAGTTGCTAGCTAACTTTGCCGATGAAGTGGATGAGCAAATGACTCAGATTTTTGTGCTCGAAAGAGCTTAATTAATTTCTCTTGTCTCAAAAACTTAGAAAGTGGAGAAATAAAAGTACTCCAAATAAATAAATAAATAGTATTTGGGCCCGAACGTTTCCCCGGGTTGGTATTGATTTCGAACTTGATATGTATTTTTCTCTAGTCCCATTAATATATATTAAGTAAACTTGACATTTAAAAGGTACAAATATAATAATGTAGACACTTAAGGCATGATTAAAAGTAGGTTGAGATGGTATGTGTCATATATAATAGCAAGAGGTCGTAGGTTTAAATCTTGTTGCAAGCTAATTTTACTTTTGTAAATCGACATGTATATACACATTGGACAATTCTAATAGAATAACAGAAGTGTTACGTGACGTGTATACATTTTCATACACGCCTTTCTAATGATCTTGAAGTTATAGAGAACAAGAGGGGGTAGGATTAGCATAAAGAAGAGCAGCATTGAGAATATAGCCTTATTTCGTTATTCGGTTAGTCCTGCTGTGGGCCTGTGACAAATAAAGTCGCTGCGCAGTGAATATTTTGACAATTTTAATCATCATTTTAAAATATTCTCCCTCGAAGTTTTATTTATCAAAAAAATGAATAATATGACCCAAAAGAGAAAGATTAAGGCTTATTCTTTTAGGTTGAAATGAGTTGAACTGAAATATCGAGACTTGAGAGTAGTTGAAGTTATAGCCGGCAAAATAGACACATAACCGTAACCTACCCAAAACCCGTTCTCACCCAAAAATAACGACCCGAAATAGTACCAAAACCCGTTTTTCACCCCAAAATAACGACCCCAAAACAGAACTGAACCCGATCCGAATTAAAATAGACCTGAATATGAACCGAACATGAATTTACCAGATTCGAAATTAACCCGATAATAATGACAACAACCCGAACCCGACCGAAAAGTTGTTATATTAGTTACTTTTTAAACAAATTTAAGGAAAATATTGTCATGAAATACTATACATGATTTAGCCACTGTCCATTAATTATTTAATTTATTTTCATTAGTCTTATATGTGCTTTATTTATTTGGGAGATTAGAACCCAATCTAACCCGACCCGATTTAACTCGAAATCTCATGGGCCCGACATGAAACCATATCCGAACAAACCCGACCCGAACGTAACTAGAACACAAAGTTGACCCGATTATGACCCGACCCATTTTGAGTCGATCTATATCCGTTTCGTATGATTCGTTTGCCACCTGCCCACCTCTAGTTAAAGTGAATTGAAGTGTACTGAACTAAACTAAAACTGTCCAGAAAAAACATGGCCTAATAGGCCTCTTTGGCTGTTTTTTCTGACAAAAAAGGAAAGAAAGATAAGAGAGTACTTTCTCTTGAATAAAGCCACTGGCCACTGGCAAAAGTAGTGAATGATGGAGAGCAAGAGCAAACATCAAGATTCCATGGCAGGTGAAACTTTAGTGTTTGGTATTCATAAAAGATAAAATTCCCCCTAAACATGTCAAGAAATGATTGTATTGGAACTCCAATTAAGGTGTTTTTTTTTTGCATTGACTAGATAAAATTAAATTTGAATCAATATCGATTATTTGAGCAGTATAGGTGAATTAAAATTTTCAATTCAATTTATAATCATCCAAACGTTTTCATATATACATAAATTGAAAAAATCGAGCATGACTCAAATATTACTTAGTTTATCCCAAATTTTTTCCATATAACAAATGTTAGTATAGCTTGAAGGGTTATAACTTGTGATGTTGTAGACTTCTTGTGATAAAAAGAAGGGTGGTGGACTGCTACTTGTACTCTCATCTGTGTCAAACTGTCAATTTTTGATGTATGACGTCTATTTGTTATGTAAATTCTTGTAAAGTATCATTATTATTTCTTTTAGCAAAAAATACAATATATAAGAAAAATGTTCATGAGCTTCTCCTATTTATGATTGCATTCTAGTTGCTAAACATCATCTTGATATTTCATGAGTTGCATAAAGCCAATTTCAACTTAAGAGACTTGAAAAGCTCGAAGAGACATGAGTTAACTAATCGATATTTACTTATACATATAGGGATTTCAAAAATATTGCAAAAACTTCGTAGTAATACAAGTGTTACGAGTCCAATCATTCCAAGTTCAACCTCAGCTCGATCAACTTATGACTTCTATCATTTTGTTGATGGGCAACCTAAATTTAGAATGGAGATTATGATCTACGTAATAAGTAATTCCATTCAAAAATATAATTCTTTTTACGACTGACAATTGACAAACCATACACAATTGCGACTGCTAAATCCACGCACATTCAATTTTCTCCTCCAAACACCCTCTAATTTTGTCAAAGAAATACCTTAACTACTCTGTGCGGCTATTTATTAATAAAATAATGATTTATTCAATAATTATCACAACTATATCATCCTTGTTCCTTTGTGGTGTTACTCTCCTCATTCCTATTTCCTCAATATGGTTAAGGTGCAATAAAAATGCAATAACCACTAACCATATTAGGCTATTAGCCCACTACTTATCTCGTACGAGCTATAATAATTTAAGATGTAACGCATGATAACTCATTTCATCTATAAATGTCAATTATACATTGTTTACTAATCACAGTAGTAGAACAGAAACCACATGTGCATGCCGACGTGCCATAAATTAACACACATTGACATAGCTTTTCTACCTTATTAATTATAATCAACAGCTTTAAGCAATCATCCATGACGTGAAGTTGTTATGCATTCTTCTTCCTATTTAATAAACATAATATATATCAACAGCGTTGACGTAATTGGTTAAGGATCTCTCGCTTCTTAACTATGGTTTCGGGTTCGAGCTTTGGGTATGGAAAAATTCCCAACTGAAAAAGATGTTGCCTTTCAAGATACCCATGCAAACTCTGGCAGGAGATTAATTCGCTCATCAAAGGTGGTGAGAAACTCCTCGTAATAGGACCATAAAAAATACACACAATATATACATCATTAATGAATATACAAGTATATAAATTGCGTTCACATATATTATTATTGACATTATTTTCGGACATAAGAATGAGAGAATACGAAAGTATGATGGTATTTGACTTAAATATGAGTAATACTGAGTGGTGAAAGATATGGGAACCGGAAACACGTTTACAAAAGCTTCGATCGTGTAGGAATCCACAATGAAGTGATTCAATTGATCAAGATGCATGGGAGATAAGAGGACTCGAATCGCTAACATCCGCCATAGCCCATAGGGTAAACCATCGTCTCTCAGGCCCCCCAACTGACTGATTTTAC
This sequence comes from Beta vulgaris subsp. vulgaris, assembly GCF_026745355.1. Lineage (NCBI taxonomy): Eukaryota > Viridiplantae > Streptophyta > Magnoliopsida > Caryophyllales > Amaranthaceae > Beta > Beta vulgaris. Next base: position 56,006,780 of record NC_079203.1, read on the forward strand.
CGAAGAAATCTCTTATAGACAGTAGTAATAAAATTCGATCCGCTCCTCATAAGGGAGAAACATACACACTACATACGGTCCACATTTACAATTTTAATGCTACATCTCCTTTTCTCCTAAGGAGTCTGACCTGCAAACCTGTTGGCTGGTTATATATGCAAGAGGTGTCAATTTAGTTTAATAGGGTCATTCATCTTACCAATTATAAAAAAATATATAAATCTATACAATTTTATTGCTAAGTTTTATTTGTTTGTTTGTTAAGTTTAATTACAACACTAAAAGAGGACAAACTACCTCCTTACTTTTCAACAATGAAGTAGACAGTGGACCTATATTAGTTGATAGTTGGATCTCAAGATTTATTGGTGAACTTTATTTTCGGTGTTCTCTTTTTGGTACCTGAGAAAGTGAGAATTGAGATCCAGAAAATCTTTTTTATTTTAATGGTACCTTCACGGCTTCACCAAAAGGAAATTATATATCTTATTGATGTGGACAATACTTCGACACCAATGCATATTTTGATAAATTTGATAGAACTGTAGGCAATTTTTAATAAAGAGTAGAAGAGTTCGATCCACTTATAAATTTAAAAAAAATTCCCATAATAAAATTAATTTAAAAATTATAAAAGTAACTCTTCTAACTTATAATGCGAGTAATAACTCAAATATGTAGAGTATTCCAATGGCTATAGTCGGATTTTTTTATTACAACATTTATTTTTCAAAGAGCCTATACGGAAGGATGGGTAAATAAATTCTAAGTAAAGCACCAGGATTCTAACCTTGTTTTAGGGGTGAGAGGTGAATAAACTACCATCCACTCCTCTTAAAGTCACACTTTCAGAGTTCAGACTATTCATAAAGCCTAAGAATGGTAAGTTTGTTATTCATTTGAGAAGCAATACAACAAATTACTTTACATATCTGGAAATTTTAAGGAAAAAATATCTAAAAGATCCTAGAAAGCAGTGGCTGATGTAAGCTCATGAAAGAGGGGTCACTTGAACCCGCTTGAGGGAAAATAATACGAGAAAAAAATATAATATTTTATGTATAAAATATAGATAAAAGTGTTAAATGATAGTAAAAGGAATATCACTCAACTTTATAAAAGAATCTCATGCTACATTAACATTACTTTCTCAAACACTTATTGTTACTGACCCCGTTGCATATAGTTTCTAGATCCACCACTATAATAAAGGATAAGTTTTTATTATAATATGAGTATTGAGATTATAATTTGTAAACATTGACCTTATTTTTTTTTCTAATATAGTACCTTTGTTCTACAATATATGCACCATTTCTCATTTGGACACTATTCATTAACCAACTTTGACAATATACCTCTCATCATAATGTAAGAAAAAATATAGTCAAGTGTAATCTTATTAAATTCATTTCAATTCAAGGATTTCAAATATCAATTTTTTATAATTTTTACTTAAACGCAATTAGAGATGTGAATTTTAGAAAAAATCATGTCGTAATACGTGAAAAGGCAAATGATGCATGTATTGTGAAAACTATGGTAATATTATACAATATTTAATTTAAAAATACTATCACTATTTCTCTTAAATGATATCCAATGTATATTTTGAATAACAACAAAGTTATACTTCCTCCGTTTTTTATTAGATGTTACACTTTTCAAATTACGGACTCCTAGGTAATTTTTGGAGAGGAGAGAGATAGAGAGAATGAAAAACAAAAGGGTCTCATGTGAACATGTGATAGGAGAAAGATAGAGAGAAGTTATTACCCAAAATAAAAGTGTAACATCTAATTTAAAACTTCCTAAAATAGAAAGTGTAACATCTAAAAAGAAACGGAAGAAGTAAAAAAATTCTACTATCTATAATTTTTCAAACATGTAATTATTTCCTAATATTCCTTTATTGTATTTAAAACGGAACGGAGGAAGTATTTATATTTATGGTCATATATAACCAACTATAAAAGTATTTGCGAAGTGGAGTGAGTATAAAAATAGTCAAGTACAAGATTCTTAGGACAGCTGAAAAGTTCTCAATGTGGACCACTAACCTAGTATCTCTGTGGTCCAGATTTGAGGGCCCACCAAAAATTTAGGACCAAAGTAAGCCAGCACACTAGTGGGCCAATCAGCCCGTGAACAAATCTCTATCAGCAAGATTATGGAAAATACGTAGTAGAATTTTTAGTACTGTGATGATGAGAATCACAAAATTCACAATTGTGAGAAGTTTGATGATTGATAATCTTACTTGTATGATGTAGTATTAAATTTTGTTGATGAATATTTTTCTTGAAAATATTGCTAGTATTTTTTTTTTCTACTTGTGATGTCATATATGCATCACATAGTAATAGTGATCATTATATTAACACTTGACATCATTTAGTTTTTATAGATATTGAATTATTCACATAAAATATTGAATTATCCACGTACATATGTGGATATCAGCTTGTTTGGTTGGTAAAATCTAATAAATTATTGATATGATATATTGATATTTCACCTTCTTTGCACTAACAAAAAAGTGAAAATTAAAAGCCGTGAAATAGACCTACTAGTGTTAATAGAAAATTAGTGATAAATCAATACAATAGTATCTTATATGAAGCAATTTAAAGTTAGTTTTCACTCAAGGAATGAGAGAAAAAAAGTAGGGATATGATAAACTTTTCACCCTTATAAACTGCTTAATAGTTACGCAACTCAATTCAGCTTATGTGAGTGTGATGAAATCTTTTCTCAACTCTTTATGTACCAATTAGATCCACTAACAAGAAACTACAAGCCGTGAAATACACAGAAAATTAGTGACAAATCAATACAATAGTCATGCAAATGATGTGTGATACAAACTGATTAACCAAATAGTCATAAAACAATAATCATGCTTATTATACTCATTTCACTAAGTATAACAACTATAAATCCCAAATTAAATGACAATTTGGGGCTGAAATTCCATAATTTATGACTAATCACAAATCTGATTGGATCCCAAATAATCTATATTCTATAGTGTCCTTTAAATTATCTATGTCCTACTACAATTTTGGGTCAGTTTGATAGTAGACAACATCTCCAGTATCACTAACATAATGATCTTTCTTAAAGCTGTTTAAGAGAACATTAATTAAATATAATGGAATAGGTCCAGATTTCTTTGGTTCACGGTAGTACTTCCCAAGAACTGGCTTTGCTGCTTCTGTCTGAAAGATCACATTAAATAATTACCAAATGTCAGAAGAACAAAAACAATGTAAATTGAATAATTGAGTTATGTACTCCCTCTGTTCATATTACTCGCTACACTTCTTAATGCACGGACTCTTAGTCAATTTTTGGAGAAGAGAGAAGTAGAGAGTAAAAAGAAAGTGTAGCAAGTAACGTGAAACTTACCACAATGAAAAATGTAGCGAGTATAATGAAACGGAAGAAATTTTTAAAATGAATATGTACTTACTGCTTCAATTAGATAATAATGTGGAATTTGTGGGAAAAGATGATGAATAACATGAGTGCCAATGTCATGGTGGATGTTGTTTATCCATCCATAATCACGATCAATTGTTGTAAGCCCTCCTCGAAGGTAACTCCATTCCTAAAGAAAGGACATAAAATCAAACTTGTAATTTATACATCCTAATATTAGTATATACTCTTTCCGTCTTCTAATTAGTAATTGTTTCGATTTGATTTTATGTTATTGCAATCATATAACTTCGATTATTGATATATTTAAGATTATAAAAATTGATATTTGGAAAATATACACATCTAAAAACATCCAAAATTTAATAACGTTTGTTATTGTTATATGGAAAAGTCATTTGAAAACAGACTGTACTAAGGGGTCGTCAAATAGAAAACAGACCAAATTAATAAATACTAGCTTCTTTCAAATGGTGCAAAGAATGATGGTTACTAAATGAAATCGCAAACTAAAATTGAAAAAGTTGATGAACGAGGTCTTTTGTCTTATTGTATTCTCATTTATTATACTCTGTTTCTTGTTGTATGTTCGAAATTTGTAGTCATCATGTTTCTTATTTTTTAGGTGTAAAGGATGACGTAAAAAATGTTTATTGAATGAAAGAGAAATCTACGAGGTGAATGAGTTGATTTTGTACTAAGTGTAAAGAATAATTCTATTAACCTGATTATGTTAATCCTGACATCATTTAATATACTACCTCTGTTTTTATTTAGTTGCAACGTTTTGACTTTCACGCTTGCCAATGTACAATTTCAAATCGTTTTATCTCTAATTGTATGTAAGTAAAAATTATAAAAATTTGATATTATGAAAGCTTACATCGAAACGAATCAAACAAGACCTCACATGACTATATTTTGTTTAACATATAAAGCAATAAATGTGGTCAAATAAGAGAACATGAATAGTGCAATTTGTCAAACGTTGCAACTAAAAAAGAACAGGGGTAATATATAGTATTTATAATACAGACTACGACTAGTAAAAAAACCATACTATCCTTTTACATATAATGTTACTCTAATAGATTTAAACAAGAACGTACCTCGCCACGGTACCAAGGAAGTTTGTGATCATCAGGGCCATGGTGATGCAAGTAAGTCACCATGTCCAGCCACATGACAAAGATCTGAAATCAATACATATAATATGTGAACAACAATAAGATAAACCATTTTATTCTGTTTACTCCATTTTATATATTGGTAGATTGAAAAAGAATATCAGAGAACAAATATCAAAACTCACCACATAGGGAATACCATAGAGTTTGAGCAAGTGAACAGGGCCCATAACAAAGCACAAACTCACAAGCAAAGCTGCCATTGCAGACCAACAAAGTGTAGAGATCATAACATCATGTTTTTCATTTGGAGTGAATAAATCACTTTCTGAGTTGAAATGTGAGCCTGCTTTTCCTGGACTTCTTCTCCACTGTAGTACCATTTTTTTATATAAATTGTTAATAATTAAGCTAGTTAATAATAGGTTAAACAAAATAATTATCAAGATAATTTAATTGAAGGCTCACCAGATAAATTGGATATGCAAGCAATGGAAATGGAAAGGTGAACCTTAACTTCTTTGTCATAGTGTCCAAACTATTGTACATTTTTTCGGACAACTGAAATAAAGCGCACAAGAATAAATCAATAATAAAATTCGCAAAAGAATCGAGGGGGAGCTCGATAATAGATTTCGTAAGTTAATTGGATATGATATGATTATTTTGTTTCAGGGTTTTCCCTTTTATCAATTTAGTTGGTTGGCATTTCATTATAGGACGAAAATGAGGTTCACTTTTTAAATCCCAGTCTCCAAGAAAAAACAATTTCGATACCAGACTTATACTAAGTCTTATAATGAAGCGTATGTACAATAGTTAACGAGTTTTTCCTTTTAAGTTATTGTAAGTGCGTCTAGTACAAAAGTAATAGCTAATAGCAATAATAATAACTTGAAAATAGAGTTGACAAGCTTACTGGGTGCCAAGATTCATCATTCTCAACATGACCATGGTTTTGATGATGAGTTCTATGACTAATCCTCCTACATTATCACCAAAAGATTAAAGCTTTCAGTTTAAATCAGACATACTTCCTATGTTTCGTTTTAAATGCAACAAATCAATATTGTATATCTCACAAATAATACTCATTTGTTGCATTTAAAACGACGAAACAGATGAAGTATTATCATTAGCCAACAAATTAAGGCATAAAAAATGGTTTTGCAAGATAATTTCATAAGCAGCAAAAACAACATACCATCCATTATATGGTACAAGAATAAAAGAGTGAAGCAAGTGGCCTACTACACTGTTCAACTTGGGATTATTCGAAAAACTTCCATGCCCACTGCCATTACAACAAAAACAAAAATAACTCACATGTCATGCAGAATCAGAAAAATATCATAGTATTATACTATTAATATTCCTGGCAGCATGAAAATAACATATTATAGATTTCTACTACCAAGCAATAATTCACATTATAAGCACTAAACAAAATGGCATCTTATAGTATATACTCTTTTTAAATTACTAAACGAAATAAAATTTTAATTCATACACTTCCAAAAATGGAACTCCTGTTGCCCCACTCCTAAACCTAGATCCTGATTTAATAAAAAAGTATATATATACATATGTTGTCTATGGGCCGACTATATGAAGTAAAAATCAACGCAATGCTGGTTCGTTATTGTTTTCTGTTTCTAGTCTTCAGTATCTTTAATAACCAAAAACAAATATATATATATATAAAAAAAGTGATTCTAATTTTTATTCTCAGTTTTCAAAATTGACATGTTTACTATAACTATAATTAATCAGTTTGTTATACCCTTTAACTTATATCATATGAGATATGACTTTTATATTTCTTGGCCTCTAGGTGAGTAGCCCTGTGCGAGGGCAGCTCAGAGGCAATTCATCTTATCACGGGTTTTCGAAAGGGGCCTAAAAAAAATCTAACACCAAAAACTGAAAACTCACCGTAATGCTGAACATGATGCCCTTACCAAATCGACGTATGATTTTGTCATAAATACATATAAAATAATACTATTTCAAGAAATATATTCAACATTTATTGCTAAAGTAGCTAAAAAAAAGGTAGTAGAAAAAGTAAAAGAAAAACTCACCAATCATGGCCAAGAACAAAGAGAGCCCAAAACATGGTACCTTGTGAAACCCAATAAAGAGGCCAAAGAAACCAAATGTTGAAGAAAGAAGCACAAGTAGCCAATGTAAAAACAACAACAATATCTTTAACAACATAACTTATGGATTTCCAAGGGTTTTTCACCCAACAATGTTTTGGAATTGCATTTCTAATATCTGCTATTTTGAATGGTGGAGGAGAACCTGGATTAAACTCCTTAATCTCATTAACATTGTTGTTATTATTATTATTATCATCAACATTGTTGTGTTCTTTAACAAGTGTTGAGGATGATTTGCGGCCATTGAGCATCTTCACTCTTTGAACCGCCATTTGATAATAATAAAAGTAGTTATGAGAGTGGGGAGAAAAGGGAGAGATTTTTGATTCTTTGGAATAAAAACTCTACAAATGTTAATAGTAGTATGGCATTTTATACTAGTAGTGTACTGGTAGTGCTAACTTGTTGCCCTGTTGTATATTGTGAAGCCCTACCTTATTTATTATTGTATATAGATATATAAGTACGGAGCTCGAGACATTTGTTCAGGCTTCCTTACTTGATAGGATGGTGAGTTCATTCGTCGTATATCTGGGTGTATCATTTGTGTCTTACATTTAAGATTATTTTTTGCTCATTTGGAATAATTAATTATCCTTTTAATATATTTTACTCATTTTTGGATTATTTCAAATGAAAAATGAGAAAAAAAAAATAGTCTTGGATATAGAGATGGCAACTAGTGAGAGCTGGGTGGGCCAGGATGAGATTTCACGACCTAGGATCGGACCGTGAAATTTTGGACGAGCTAGTCCATGAGTTGAAAAATCTTGGCCAACGCCAATCTGTTGTTGGTTTTCACAGTTCGGGGAATGATTATGGTGATTCGTGGGCCTAGTGAACTGGACCGGCTAGCGATGCGGAATGAGAATTTTTTTATTTTTTTTTTTCAAAATTATATATTGTTATATAAAACCTTTAAAATTAATTAAACTATATATAATTATTAATATTAATGAATAATTTCATTATTTTTAATTTGATTGAATTATAATATATGCAATTTGATCAAAATATATACAATTTGAGTAAAAAATATACACAATTTGGATAATTATTTGGTTGGACTGGTCCGATTCATGGGCTAGTAGCGGACATTCGTGGGTTGAGTTCAAAAAATTCGGCCCAAGATCAACCCACCAATTTCACGGTTCGATGCGAGTTGACCCAGGCTTTTATTGGGCTCGACCCACACGGGCCACGAGATGGGCTGGGCTAGATTGGCCCGTATTGTTGGTCATCTCTACTTAAATGTAACATGTTCATGGTACACGCAAATGTATGATAAAAATTGTAAAAAGATGATCTCTTCTAATGATTTGGTTCTCCTTTTAACGTTGATAAAAGAAAAACTTGGGTAGGCATCGTAGCTTTAGACGTACGGTCTGTGGTCAAATTCTACCAAGCATATAAATGTGATTTGGGAGGGAGATTATTTTCCTTATCACATTTATTAAGATGTACCTTTTTTTTTTTGAAAAATATTAAGATGTACCTTCATTTTACTTAGACTAGTACTCCCTCTGTTTTTTTTTATCATTCCTACTTTGACTTTGCACGTTTGCCAATGCACGTTTTAAAACTTAAATATCTTTCATTATATATTAGTAAAAATTATAACTATTGAATATTAATAAAGTACTAATTGAGACGAATCAAACAAGATCCCACATGACTATGTTTTTTCTTATAAATTGAGAATATTTGAGAAGATTCTCTCTATGCATGAATAGTGTCAAGATTCTAAGTGAGAAAGATAAAAAAAAACAGAGGGAGTACTATTTTATTCGAAACGATCGATTTTCTTCCCTATGTTGAAAATACAAGCCAAGAAATTAATTGTGACCTTTTATTGGTGGTTCTCTTTTTGAAGATATACTTTGTATCATTTTTTAAATTTCAAAAACATGTTTATGAAGTGCAATTTCATTTTTCAAATATTTTATGTCAATTTATAGACTTATTACTATTTTATATGAATTGATTTTCATCCTTTTCCCCCTATCCCACCTCATCTATCAATAATCTCAAAAAGTTTAAAAGACCACAAAATATTTCTTCATAGTTTGTTTAATCCGATTAAATTATATATGTGAGAGGTACATTTCCAAAAGTTGAATATACATGGCAAGTAATTTCTAACTAATAAATGCCACAAATTTGGTCATGTTTCAAAAATTATACTCCCTCCGTCCCAAAATATAGTTCCCATTTCCCTTTTTTCACGATAATTTATGCAAGTAGTTACTAAGAGGAATAATAAATATATTTTGTTTATTCAAATAAATGTTGTATGGGAAAAGATGATTTTAGGAGAGAGAATAGAGAGTAATTGGTGAAAGAGCATTAATTGTAACATTTTGGTTGAATAAACAAAGGAAAAAACAAAATTCAATAAGCAAATAAATGATGGGACACGGTTTTTCTAGACAAATTATGGAAAAATGTGGAACTAAATATAGAAATGGGAACTAAGTTTTGGGACACCCAAAATGGAAATGGGAACTATATTTTGGGACGGAGGGAGTATATAACTTTTTTTTTACGGGTGGCTCTCTGGCCTCTCTATTAAATACAACACAATTATATTCTCCTAAAAGATAATAACAAATTAGGAAAATATATTCACAATATTTCCTTAATAGCCACAAGTATTGGCGTGCACAAACCGGTTCAGACGGGAGATTCCGGTCCCCGATCCGCTGAATATCATGATTCTGGTTCACCGGTCCGGTCCGATCCAAACCCGAAAAATTCCGATTGGACCGGAATTTCTATTATTTTAGTAAAAAAAAGTTTATATGTTAAAAAAAATTAAAAGGTAGAAAGTTAGAAACTTAAAAACTTACTATTTATTCTTTTTATATATATAATTTATAAATATATTTAAATAAAATAAAAATATATTTTTTTTTTGAAAAAAAAATCCGGTCGAAGAGGTCTAGGACCGGACCAATCCGAAATTTTTCTGGTTTGATCTCGGTCCAAAAAATGCCGGATTCCGATTCACCGGTCCAGCCGATTCCAATCTGGACTGGTCCTGGACCGATGCATACCCTTACAAGAAGTATTCCATGTCACAAATATACGAGTAACACTTAGAATCTTGGGCACGTACTCTATCGAATTATCGATTAATCGATGGGTGGTTCTTATTTTTGATCCTCTGAAGATATACTAATAGCCAAAAAAATTCAGCAAAAAAAGTTAACATGTAAAACATAGTGATGTCATTGCCTAAATTAACTTGAGTGGATCCAAGATGCATCATTATCATTGGTTGGTAAGACAAAATTGTTCAGGCACACTACATGTGCATCAGATTTGCCATGTATATTTACCATCTACTAGTAAATTACTCCAGCAGGCACCAACTATATACTTGAATCTTGGGTACGTACGAATACGATGCACACTTTTCTCAATTCATCAAATCAGTTAAAGAGTTCAATTTTCAAATTGTGTTCTGTAGGAACAGTTTATGTAACACGTAACTTGTCATTCTTGACAATGTTACATGTCATTCTTAAAAAGTTCTCCTAACAAAATTTTAATTAAAAGATTCAACTTCACATCTGTATAGTATAGTAAGTCACCTACTAAAAAATTGATATCATTTCAAAGATAACGAGAGTGAAAAAAACAACTAATATAAGCAATCTTTGGGGTTAGATCAAACAAAGCCGAAAAAATAAAGGACCACAAGTTACAAAATGTACAGTTTCTTTTCTACGAATATATACTATATAAAGATAATGAGATTAAAAAAACAACGAAGACAAGCAACCTTTTGTGTTAGATCAAACAAAGCCGAAAAAACAAAGGACCACAAGTCACAAAATGCACAGTTTTTTTCTAAGAATATAGACTATAGTCTATACATCTAGATAGCATTGTTGGAATACAAGCCCATGTCGGAGAGAGTTTGACCATAAACAAGGTTTGTAGGGTTTCATCCTAAAACCAATTGGTGACAGGTGGAGTAACCCACCAATCTATATATTAGTCATTCTCTCTTAATTCTTCAATGTGGGACAACTTTTACTAACTCACATGTGGGTTATACTCTTAACCAATATTATAGTCGTGCAAGTTTCTTCGGAGACAAAGTTATAGGTTAATCCCCCAAAGAAGTAAAACAATAAGCTCGCTTTTATTTTGCTTGGTTTAACCCCCGCCCAAATAGTCTTGCATGATAGTAATAGTGAACCATGATATATTGATAGAATATAGATCTATTCCATGAGCCTCAACCACCAGCTTAAACTTTTGGTATGTCAAAAATATGATAAATTGATGATGTGAATCACATACAACTTGGGGATTGTGAATGTGGACGGTTTTATGATCTTGTTTTGATCTTCTTAGCTTTATCTCATACAATGTAGATCAACCATAGAGTTCATTCTTAGTTTTGATCATTTAATAAATAAAACTTATATTGTACAGTAAGATGTAATGCACCTAAATAAGATGAAGGGGACTCACTTGAGCGGAAAATATGAGGAATTCCTCAAATGAGTCGCATGAGGTTTGATTCATAGACCTCGAAAATAAGAAATAGGAAGCCATATCAGTACTCCACCACCTCAACCTCAATACACTTACGTGTATCGGTGTATATGATATGAATTGCATCCCGAAAATAATGAAGTGGGACTACATAGGCTAATTTTCCAGCAAACAGGTAAACGATGGCAACAACTTGATAAATAGGCACTAATTCTTCTCAGTTATTCAACAATAAAGTTGTTATCCATTTGGCTTTTTCATAATACAGTAGCTAATAGTTCTCTACAAGAAAATTCAAAGATGCGTCACATAGTACGTGACATAGGAACATCATGCATATATCATTGGTTGGTTAGATACAAACTTATATAGGTACAAGCTCATAAAAATTGACATTTATTATCTCTACCATTTTCCTTTTGAACAACAGTACGAAAATACAAAGATACCCATCTCTAGCTTAGCTATACTTGCTAAGTTGCTACTTGCTAGTTCGCGGGAACCATTACTAGACAGAAAACGGGTTAGTTGGTGCCTGCAGCGAACCGCCGGATCTTCAACAATCACCGGCAAGCCTGGCGGCTGGCAGCGAATGAGGAAGGTTCTTCGGGAAAGAAGATTCTAAATAGGAACAACAAAAGAAAAGGGAACGAGTACTTTATTAGTACAAGTTTCTCTACCTTAATCAACTAAAACCTCCCGTGAATTTCAATAAAAAACAGCAATTAGCGGCTTGCACCACACAACTTTACGAAAAAACCTATCTACTCAGAGTATAATCCATCCACTCAAGATAGACATTGGTAATTAGTGGAATTCAACTTAGTAGTGTTAGTAATTATTTATTTAATTGCTAATATCTTATGGGTAGCTTACCTAGTGAATAGATTATAGATGTATTAATCTTCCTACTTTATCAATAATAGTCTTAAATGAGCCAAAGCAGAGTAAGCTTTAATTGAGAAATGCATATACATAACAGATTTGTGCAATTAAGGCATATTCCGCCCAACTTATTTTCAGTTCAGTTTAGTTCAATTCAGTTGCAATCAATTCAACTCAATTGCAATCAATCTAGTCCAACACCAATTATCATTTCTCTTAGTTATAATTTAATTCATTTCATTTCAATTCAATTTAGTTGCAATCATTTCAGTTCAATTTAATTCAATTGCTTTATATCGAAAAGAACATACCCTTAGCCTAACTTGACTTGACGTTGCGAGTATGATGCGTTCTTTTCTCAATCTGACGAATCAAAATAGATCAAACATACTTCAAAACTCCTCCACAAACAAGAGACCACAAGACAACAAAAGGACCAGTTCAGTAGCCAACATAAAATCAGCAATAATCTATATTCTATACAATAGACTTGTAAATTATGTGATACATATTGATTAAGACACAAGTAAAACAATAGATATGCTTGTACTCATAATGATAATTATAATTTTGCCTAATATCTAAACTCCCCCCTCTTCCCCATATTTTCATATCGTGATTTCAGTACAAACATGATATAATTTGATCTATTCGCGCGCTACGCCCTCCTCTCCATTACTTGGGACATTGGAGGGCAAGCTAAGAATCGATGAAGCCCAAATGACAATTTGCATAGTAGGGCTAATACTAAATAAAGTATGATCAAACACAAATCTATTTGGATCCTTACTGCTTGTGATTCCAATATATTTACTAGGTTCATTATGATCTCGATCAAGAAAGGATCCGAAAGAATTACTCTATCTGTAGTTCTTTGAAGAACTTGTCAGACTACAGATCTGGGTCTGTTTGATAGTAGACAACATCCCCAGTGTCGCTAACAAAATGATCTTTCTTAAAGCTGTTTAAGAGAACACCAAGCAAGTAGAATGGAAGAGGTCCCGATTTCTTTGGTTCGCGGTAGTACTTCCCAAGAACAGGCTTTGCTGCCTCTGTCTGCAAGATCATATTAATTCAGACATGTCAGATAAACAAAATGATGAAGCAAAAAAATTGAGCTGATTGAGCTTGTATGATATGAATACTTACTGCTTCAATTAGATGATAATGTGGAATTTGTGGGAAAAGATGATGAATGACATGAGTACCGATATCATGGTGGATGTTGTTTATCCATCCATAATCACGGTCAAGCGTTGTAAGCCCTCCTCGAAGGTAACTCCATTCCTAGTGAAATCAAAGAGGCAGACAAATCAAACTTGTGAATTGAACATCTTATATAATGCATAAAAAACTACATCCTACATCTTTGATAGAAATATTTCAACAAAAACTTCTATACAACAGGTGTATTTATCTACAACAGTGTTTCGTCATCCCAAACTACAATATCACCAGTGTAACAAAGTTATCTCATGTAATTTGAAGTGATTAAGCGGATTGAATATTACAAACTTGACCTACTGTTCAACAATATCGAGCTCTAGAAGTAAATGAGAGAGTTAAACGGATAACATACCTCACCACGGTACCAAGGGAGCTTGTCATCATGACCATGGTGATGCAAGTAAGTCACCAAGTCCAACCACATGACAAAGATCTGAAATGAATAGCAATTGTGTAAATAGCAAGAAGACTAATTCAACATATTCATTTACTAGACCATCTTTTTGGGTAATAACAAGAAGAATAATTCAATTACTCAAACTCACCACATAGGGGATACCGTAGAGCTTGAGCAACTGAATAGGTCCCATGACAAAAGATAAACCCACAAGTGATGCCACCATTGCTGACCAACAAGCTGTGGAGGTTATAACATCTTTCTTTTCATTTGGAGTGAAAAGATCACTATTTGGATCATAATGTGAACCTGATTTTCCGGGACTTCGTGTCCACTGCAGCAAGATTGATCACAAAATAAGTAAACACAACATTTTTTTTACCTGAAATTTAACACAAAATATAGTTGAATTGAAGCTCACCAGATAAATTGGGTATGCAAGCAAGGGAAATGGAATGGTGAATCTTAACTTCTTTGACAAAAAGTCCATACCATTGTATAACTTTTCAGACAACTGCAATACAAAGAAAACAATGAATTAATGATAAATTCCCCATAAACTAGCAATAAATTGAAGTTAGAGTGTAAAAAAAAAGGCTTACTGGGTGCCATGATTCATCATTTTCAACATGTCCATGATTTTGATGATGAGTCCTGTGACTAATTCTCCTATATTATCACCAAAAAAGGTTTAAACTTTCAGTTTTAGACTAATTATCATCATATAATTCATCATTAAACAACAAAATTCAGTCACCAAAAATTCTAAAAGATAAGTTCACTCCTATATTATCACCAAAAATGTTCAAACTTTCAATTTTAGACTAATTATAATCATATAATTCATCATTATACAACAAAATTCAGTCACCAAAAATTCTAAAAGATAAGTTCACTCCTATATTATCACCAAAAATGTTCAAACTTTCAGTTTTAGACTAATTATCATAATCTAATTCATCATTATACAACAAAATTCAGTCACTAAAAATTTTAAAAGATAAGTTCACTCCTATATTATCACCAAAAAGGTTCAAACTTTCAGTTTTAGACTAATTAACATAATCTAATTCATCATTATACAACAAAATTCAGTCACCAAAAATTCTAAAAGAGAAGTTCACTCCTATATATCACCAAAAATTCTAAAAGATAAGTTCACTCCTATATATCACCAAAAATGTTCAAACTTTTCAGTTTTAGACTAATTATCATAATCTAATTCATCAATATACAACAAAATTCAGTCACCAAAAATTCTAAAAGATAAGTTCACTCCTATTTATCACCAAAAAGGTTCAAACTTCCAGTTTTAGACTAATAACCATCATATAATTCATCATTATACAACAAAATTCAGTCACCAAAATTTCTCAAAAACAAGTTCATAAGCAATAAAATCAACATACCACCCATGATATGGAACAAGGATTGAAGAATGCAGCAAGTGACCAGCTACACTGTTTAACTTGGGATCATTGGAAAAACTTCCATGTCCACTGCCATAAAAACAACAAAAAAAATTAGAATCTCAAAGTAACCCCTATTACAAGCAAGAAACAAAATGACATGTCATACCATTCTTACTAACTATATTATTTGCAACGATTAGACATCTTTCCTCTCTACTTTATGTCATCGTTGCACATAATAAAAAACGAAAAAAAATCCTTAAAATTGCAAAAAAAAAAAAAAAAAAAGTTACCATCTTTAATGAGAAAACTCACCAATCATGACCAAGAACAAATAGTGCCCAAAACATAGTACCCTGAGCAATCCAATATAGAGGCCAAACAATCCAATTATTGAAATAAGCAGCAGTAACAGCCAAACCAAAAACAATTGCAACATCTCTAACAACATAACTCATAGATCTCCAAGGGTTTTTCACCCAACAATGCTTAGGAATTGCATTTTTAATATCAGCTAATTTAAATGGAGGTGGTGCACCTGGGTTAAATTCATCAACTCCATTAATATTTTCTTCAATTGAAGGTGTGGGGGCCACCCTTGAAGGTGCACTAACCTTAACCTCCCACTTTCTCTCTCTAGAATTAGTAGAAAAAGAAGATTTTGAGCAACAAGAAATTGATTTCAGATCTGAAAAAACAGGGGAAAAAACAGGGGAAGTTTTAATTTTTAAGGGATTTGAGTAAAACCAAGTTCTTGGTTTTGGGTAAATTTTTGGGAGAGGTCTTAAACCACATTCTGAAAGTACCCAACTAGCCATTATTGAAAATTCTCAAGTTTTTTCTTTCTGGGTATTTGTGAAAAACTCTCCAACAAAAAAAAAAAGGAGAGTTTTTAAGGGTTTTTGAAGAGATAGAAAAAATTAGGGTTAAATTGAAAGAATGAGATTTTATCGAGTTTTTGGGTGGATTGAAGAGATAACACAAGAATAACTCTCCACCACAATAATACAATATTGTTGATGAGAGAGGATTCTTCTTGTTATCTCTCTTTCTCTCTCTAAGAAAGATCAAGTTGTTTTAGGTCTTCTATACTTGTGTTGTTGTACTTGTTTGTTGTTTCTACTTTGTATGTTGTCTTCTTTGTTTCACCTTTCTAATGGAGTTATTTATAGGTTTAATTTACATGTGTGTATGAATTCTATGTTTTATGTTTGATAAACTAAAGGAAAATTTCCTCAAAAAAAAAACTAAAGGAAAAAAATGTGAAGTTCTCTGTTTCTGTGCTTAGAGGATATTTCCAGTTGATTTCCAGCAAATGTTTAAAGTGGCCGGAAGAACAAAGTGTGTGCTTTTGTGGGTCATCCGCTATTCAAGGATTGACCTACTTATGAGGGTTTTGTATAAAAAAATAGAAAGGGAAAACCTGTTTTTCGTATTAGTTACTATGTCTAATTTTAGTAAAGAATGAGGTTGATTCAGGTTTAGGGGTGTTTGGTAAGATTAATGGAAACGAAATGGAAAGGATTTTGATAAGGAGGAGAAATGGAAATAATAACCGTTACCTTTAATAGTTGTTTGGTATCCTAGTGGAATGGAAACAATTGAGAGATTTATGATTGAGGAAGGAAACGTGATTTGTTTCCACTAGTTTGATAAGGGTAACAAATGGGGGGATTATGTTTCCCTCCGGTAATGGTATTTGTTACTTAACACTCATACCAAACAATTAGAAATGGAAACGCTTATTTGAATCTGTTTCCTACATCAAAAGTTTTCATACCAAACACCCTAGAGGTGAGTAACTGTTTGAGATAAGAATTTGACATCCTAGGAATGAGGAGTAACGTATTTCTAATTGTTATAACTTATCGTAGAAGATTTTGGAATGAAACTTGTGGAAAATAAGAATTTCGCCAAGCAATCAGTCACATATCGAGGTGATCATAGGTCGGGCCGGATTTTGGTTAAAAAAATGTCCCGTTTCGGGCCAAAGCCACGGGTAAGGTACGAGCCAAAAAAATCCACTCCAAAACCAGTTATTTCGGGCGAGACAGAAATTTCGACTGTTTTTCCGAATCTAGGTTGTCCGTAGCCTAGAATTTTTGCCCAAAAAATCGAGCCAGGTCGGGCCTGATCGTGGGCCAAAAAGTTGTGCCCAAAACCCACCCATTTTCGGGTTGGGCCAGGCTCACCTTGATCATCTCTATTCTTATATAAGATCGTCTTACCATGGTCTATGGTAAGACGTGGGTAATTTGATGTTTAAAAGGGTCGCTTATATAGCATAAGTGGCCCTTTAAAACATAAATTGACTCATCATCTTAGAGTGACCCTTTTAAGTTACAAAGTGACCTTTTTAGCTTATAGGGAACAAAGTGAGATGAACTTACACTGATTTTATAGTAAGGCGGTTTTATGCAAGGCTTACTATTTGCAAAGAGTGTAACAAATATAGAGTGTTGTGTTGTAACTTGTAAGTTACAACATATAGAAAGTTTTAAGTTTTACTCTTTATGTTTTATCTTATAAGATGCCTTATTTTGCTTTTGAAAAACTAATTTATGGCTAATAATCAAGTCTAATCATGATAGATCAAGTCTACATAGTTCAATTCTTGATATAATCATGTCAAGAGAATGCACCATCAACTGCTTTTAGAGCAACTCCAATGGTAGAGCAAAATGAAAATTGGCTTAGAGTGCCACATAGATTTTTCTAGCTAATTTCAATTTAAGCCAAAAGTCCCCCGATGGTTAGCCAATATGAGTAGGTCCCACATGAAGTAAGATAGTCTTTTTTTAAGAAAAGAGTAGAGACATTGTTCACCAAAATTCCCACATGGGCCCACAATTTTTGCTCAAGCCAATTGGCTTAGTTAAGCTACATTGGCTAGCAAATGAAATTCTAGCTACTCACTCCAATGGTTAGGCTAATTGCTTAACTTTTTATTTATTTGCTAGCAAGTCCCTAATATTCACCATTAGTAGTCAATCCCTTCCGTTGCTTACCCACCAATTGCTTTCAGCCGCCTCTTTTTTTGTGGTTTTTTATAAAGAAGGTTTCTTGTTAAATCCCAAGTCTTTCTATTGCTTTCTTTATTTGTTTTACGATTCCGCGAAAATTTTCTTAAAAAATACAAACTACAATTCACCTCCTTTCATAGTGTTCCTCTTAAGAATAATACTAATAATAAAAAAAATCACAAATATCTTTCTCCTTCCGTTATGCTAAGTTGCCAACAGTATAAACACACACATATATGTAATATAAATTATAATTGGGACTAATTTGACAAAAATTGATATTTGATTTTTGTTTTAATAGTTGAAAACAAAATTAAAACTGATGCTATAAAAAGCTTTACTACTGAGTCATACGCAAACTTCCTTACTTACATGCTCCGGTTTGATGTAACATTTTTTTTTTTGAAAGACGGTTTGATGTAACATTGATATAAAGAATAAAGGAAAAATTGCCTCACTATATGAGTATATTCCATCTACTAATGTTTTTTTTTTTTAACAGCGAGAAAACAACCGGAAAGAGGCAGAGAAGGAAAAAGAAAATCTATAACTAAAAGGAAAATAGAGCAAAAACGTAAACCATGCGACACCCGGATCCTCAACCGAAATCCATTTGATGTTGTCGACACCAGAGAGCTAATTGTTATTACCACATTGAGCAACCATATATCTTTTCTTATAAAGGATTGAGATTATATACATATACTTTGAAAAAACCACCTTTTTATTTTTAATTTGTTTTAAAAAAAATAATAATTTCCATCTAAGAAATTTACAAATTATCAGAATATTTATTTATATAGCAATTAGCATATATTGAAACCTTGAAGATCAAATTCCCTATTTCCAATTGTCATGACCAATGATCGTTCATGTGTTGTTAAAATTCAAAATAGCTATAATTTGAGTTAATTTATTTTTTAAAACTTTAATTTATGCTACAAAGTAGCAATTATTCATGGAATGTTTACATTGGTAAAAGACAATTTTTGAGTTAAATAATTATACTTAACAAAAAGTCTATATATTTTTTTATTGGTGAATACGTAACAAAATATTTAGAGGCCAACAACAAAGGAAGACCCACCAAAGTTGTAAAGTGTGGACAAAGGATTTTAATAACTGAACATAAAACGTTTGGAAGAGGATATTTTCTCTTGGCAGACATAATTTGTGGCCAACGGTAATTGACTATGATGAATTGTGGAATTTTAAGAACCCATGATTTCATTGGTGTGAAAGACAGCTTAATATGGTGGCTGACTCCGCTGAGAGTTTTTCATCCATACGAGCCACAAATGCATACAAAATACAAAAAGGGAGAAATTCGAACCTGTTATTTATCGTTTACAGTAGCTTAATCTTAATTTTTAATTACTAGGTCAATACATCATTGATGACTCGGCTGAGAGTTGAAACTCTGTTATGTGCTACTTCTTTTTTTCTTTTTTGGGCCCCATTGGAATGCTATGGTAGATGAAAAACTCCGTCAGAACGGAACCTCTCGCAAGTTAATCTTGTCTGAGTTGCGGTCAAACATTTTGAGAGTGGAGGGATGGTAAGGGAAATCTGTCTTCTAAAGTGCTTTGTCGAGTTGCGACCAAACATTAAGAAGGATCAAACCTCAAAGGTTCTTTCCTTACTACAAGACCAAGCTGAACTTAGCGTTTATTTTTTATTTTATTGTGTAACACATAATAAGTACTCAATTATGATTTTTTATTTTGATTCATATAAGTCACAAAAACAGTACAAAGTATAAAAGAAGGACGAAGATTCAAACCTATGACCTATCGTTCACAACACCACTTAATTATGATTATGACCACACGGACACACCTAAATGCAGTATTTTTCTAAAAAGCGGATCCACTATATAGTGGGAAAGTGTGGACGTGGTCAAAATGGGTTCATTCACACATTTTTCATATTTTTGAGCATGTTCCATTTTTGTTGCGTGCTTTTATTTTTACTTCAATTCTTCATAATTATACTTACCTCAGCCCCTTGATTTTTTTCTTAGATATGTCTATTAAAAAATATAGTAAAATATAATTGTATTTTATAATTTATGTATAAATTTAGATATTAGAGGGAAAAAAAAATTGAATTATGTGTAATTAAACAAAAACAGATTATATTGAATATATGTACCTTTTCGAAATAGACTTTGGTGACTCTAGATTGGAATTTCGGACATCTAAACTCTAATGCATTTGAAAGAATGAAAATGAAATATCCATAACTGAAAATTCTCTATTCTGCCATCAACAAAAATTTCCGATATTGACATTAATTAATCTATGTTTATGCACATATTTGATATTTCATAGTTTAGTCTATTTTTGTATATATACTTTTTACTTCTATCTATTTATGATTGATGATTTATAATTTTTTTATTAGTGTGTCATATCTAAATAATTATCATGGATAATTATTTTTATTAGCATTTTTCAAACTAACCGGTTTTTCCGGTCCGCATAAGAATAATCCGATTTTAGACCGAACTGTATCGGAAAATCGGATTCCAAAAATTTGAGGATCGGGGACCGGAACGGCAGCCACCGGTCCGGTCCGGTTCCGGGTTTTTGCCGGTACATGACCTTCCATTTCTAAATGGTTTTCACAACCCAACGTGCAATTGTGCATAGCATAAGAATCAAGTAATTGGACTCTTCACTCTACCGAACACTATCGCTTTCTCAAAGGGAAAAAAAAAAAAAAACAAGCAGGAAAGCTTATGAAGCAAGCCCCATGTGGTGCACATCTGATCTGCTATTTTCACAAGTGAAATAGTAATCGCCACTAATATGAAAGCATGGTTTTTGCCTTCCTTGATCGAGCTCTTTGTTTAATGAAGGATATGAAACTTGCTTGCATCAATTATAGCCTAAGATTACGTACTATTGAGATCTAATGAGGGTAAGGGGTGGCCGTTGAGGAAGCTTAGTTCAGACCTAAGATTACGTGGTACTATGTGAGATGGTGCCTCACGTAGAGGTGGAAAAAGTTCGGTGTACGATTTGGATTTAGGCTTATTCAATATGATTCGAACAAATCAAAATCCGAACAATTAGAGGTTGAGTCCAAACCAATCCAACCCGGATATCTAGTCACTAGATCGAATTTGATACGAATTATCCATTTTTTGTTAAAATTTGTTGTTTCGATGAAATAAATTTACCATGAGCGTCAAAATAAAGTTTTAAAGTGGATCGCCCTAGGGTGCAAGAAGCACACAACGTAGCTAGATCTTGTGTTTTAAATATGTTGAATTGTTCTCTTTAGTTTGTGTATTCTCTCATTGTCAAAAAAAAAAAGTGTTAGATAATATAATTAATCTATACAATTCCATAAAAGTTCATTAATATATAACAACTAATAATTCATCACAACAAAAAGGTTCAACAACATCATAACAACATGCTCAACTACACAGGAGGTTCAACTTTACAGCAGCAAGTTAGGGTAACTTTTAGAGGATGGGAAAGACTTCTAGATCATCTAGGCTTTAAATAAAAACAGTCAAGCCCAATCATTTGAAAAATATAGGATCTATTTACTATTACATCATTGAATTTTTGGATTCAATCACCCTCAATCCAATCAAATTCGCAAATTTAAGTTTTCAAAAAACTCAATGCGGATCGAGTCCGAACATAATTTCAGTCCAATCCGAATTACTAATTTGGTTTAGATTGGATTAGATTTCGAGTTTTATCCAAATAACTTTCACCCCTACCCACAACAACGAGCATGTAAGTAAACCTTGGATTAAACTGGATTCCAGTTTTTATACGAATAATTTTATACTTCTTTATGTATAGAATAGAATCAACATTTCGGGCATTGTTATTTTAAGATGAAATTTGCTAAACTAAACTAAATTGAATATAATTTTGTTGAATTGAACTACAGTAAAATTAAATTTGTTGAAATGAATGAAACTAAAGTGAAACAATTGAAAAATTAAATACAATGTAATAGAATTATTATCATTAATATTATTATGATGAATACTCCTAATAAGGATGTTATGAATAATAATAATACTAAATATATTAGTAATGATAATTATGATAATAATAATTATAATAATAACAAATATATTAATTATGATAATATCAATAATAATAATAATAATAATAATAATAATAAATTAATAATATGTTGAACTGAAATGTGTTGAAGTAAAATGCACCGAAATTAATTTGATTTAATTGAAATTAATTTTGCTGAATTGAAATTAATTTTGTTAAATTGATTTGAATAAATTATGCTGAAATTAAACTCAATATTCAAGAATTTGTATTAACGCTTCTTTATACATTTGTGTTAGAATTAGATTGTTAAAACTTTTGCTTCGCAAACGCATATTTTTTTTCAAATTTAATGATAGAAATCAACATGAAAAAACCACTTTTTTTTTTAGGGAATGAAAAAAACACTTTTTTTAAGGGAATGAAAAAAAATCACTTTTAGATTGAGTTTTTTTTATCAAATTAATTTAAGATTTGATTTGTTTAAGGACTAATTAATTATGACTGAGCCAGAATTTACATAGGTCATATCGAAGTTTTAATTAACTTAGAACAAAGAGAGAAGACACTAGAACAAATTGCGTAAATTTTGAGAGGTTTTGTATGGATAAGTGATGAGTAACAATAAGCTAGAATAAAGTATGAACCTTAATACTTTATTATTATGTTTTTCTAAAAAATTAAGACAAAGAGGATGTCATTTATCTCAAATAGATTAATGTTTGATCAACTTTTCCTACTCTCAAATTTGGCCTTTTTTGGTTTTGTTTTGGGTAAATAGTTGAAGTAATTACTCCTAAATGGGAACAAGGAGTAGGCGTGCTTGACCTTACACAATACATATAATAATCAGACACTTTCCAAACCTTAATTGACCACGACTAATTTTCAACTGGTTGACTCTGAATATCATACACTAATGACTAATGTTTTTATTATTATTCTTTGGGTTTCAACGATAAGACGTACGATTTAACATAGTCAGCTCTTGCAACTGAAACAAAGAAAACCAATTACATTTCAGCTCAAGTAATTAACTTTTAACTCCACTAGCATATTAGAAAAAAGAAAGTGATTAACTTTTAACTAGGGCAATTTCTTGTTAAGCTCAAATATTACTCACACAATAACTATATAGTATATAACTAGTTATTAGGCTCGGGATATGTTTCGGATAAGGAAAAAAATTCTTTTATTAATATTGTACTTTAAAATGTTAACATTTAATAAAACTTGATCTAGTGGTTATAACTTTATTATATGAACTTGAGGTCACGAGATCAAATCTTATATTATGTAATTTCTAATTTTTTTATTGTATATGGATTACATAAAATAAAAGACAGCGCCATGTGGCACCGTTCCTTGCTTAGGAACGCCTTTTTAATATATTTATTTACTAGTATTTGGGCCCGAGCATTGCCTTGGGTTGGTATTGTGTTTCCAAACTTGATATGTATTTTTTTTCATTCCCACTAAAATATATTAAGGAACATTCAACATTTAAAAGAGCAAATATAATAATGTGGGCACTTAAAGGATGATTAAAAGTTGGTTGAGATGAAAATTGTGTCATGTTATAATAGCAAGAGGTCACAGGTTCAAATCTTGTTGCAAGCTAATTTTACTTTTGGTAATCGACATAACTTAAACTATTTACTGTATTCAAAAAGTGGTATGTTATCTTCTTAATATTGAATTGAATAGTTGCCTAATTGAGGTTGAGGGGTGAAATAGTGGTATCGCTTCCCATATGTTATTAATGAGGTATAGGGATCAAAACGCATAGGACTCATATGAGTAATTTTTCATAAACCCCTCTCAAGTGAGTCCCCTTCATCTTACAAAAAAAAGCCTAATTTTAAATTAAAATTAGATGGTGTCATATAAGGCCGACTCTTTCTGCATATATGTCACAATTATTTTGTTTCTATCTCTATGCTTTCTTTAATTCCACAATCTCCATCAGCATCTTAATTACTTATTTTAGAATAAATGATGTATGGTAATATTAAATGGTAAAGCATTAAAGCTCCTATAATACACAAAAGTTTACGTATTATAAATTCGTACATGCATGAGACGTTACAATATACTTCCTCCGTTCTTTTAATATTACAGTAATTACTATTTTGGTAGTTTCACATCTATTGCAACAATTCCAATTTTGGTATAAAAAGCAACTTTAATTGACAATATTGCCCTTACTTTATCTTATTAAAATCATCATTAATTACTCACTTTGCCTTAAAAATTATTTTTATTTTCTAAGGATGATTTCTCTCCTACTCTAGTTAATTAAAGAGTTACTTTTATGCTAAACTACTCATTTGTTCAAAATCCTTAAAAAATGTGTCCAAACACATTGTTGTAATAGAAAAAGAACGGAGGTAGTATTAGTTTGGCTAAATTTTAATCGGATTGAGTCATCTTTAGTTTTAACTACTTATAACCTTCAATTTTTGGTTCTTTTTTGGACTTCTCCGGGCCTGGTCATATTTTCTCCCGAAACATTCCTAGGAATGTCGAAGTGACTTGTGATGTTGCGCGGGTGTTTGACACCATTTGTGTTGCCTCGAAAAGCCTCTGAACACCCCATTTGTTCATTTCTCGTGAAATCCAAAATTGTCTCGAAATGAATGTAAAGGCATCCATATATTCGTTCCAATCCACATGACTCCTTTCGAATGACCTCCCATGTCCCTGGGAGGCATCCCGTGGCGTTCGGATCTCGGGCACCGGGAAAGTCCGAAAGCGTGTATTAACCTTGAATTTTGTCTTTTTTGGGACATTTTTGGGTTTCTCCGGGCCTGGTCATATTTGCTCCCGAAACGTTCCTAGGAAAGCCAACGTGATTTGTAACGTTTCGCATGTGCTTGGCACCATTTGTCTTGCCTCGAAAAGCCTCCAAACACCCCATTTGTTCAGTTCTCGTGAAGCCTAAAGCTGTCTCGAAATGAACATAAAAGCATTCACATGTTTGTTCCAAGCCACATGGCTCCTTTCCAATGACCTTCCATGTCCCTAGGAGGCATCTCGTGGCGTTTGGAGCTCCGACTCTGGAAAACTCCGAAAGCGTGTATTATAACCTTCAATTTTTGCTGTTTTTGGGACATTTTCGGACTTCTCGGGGTCTGGTTATATTTTCTCCAGAAACATCCCTAGGAAAGTCGACGCGACTTGTAACCTTGCGCGGGTGCTTGGCACAATTTGTGTTGCTTCAAAAGGCCTCTAAACACTCATTTGTTCATTTCTCGTGAAACTTAAAACTATCTCGAAATGAACGTAAAGGCATCCACATATTCGTTCCAAGCCACATGACTCCTTTCCAATGACCTCCCATGTCCCTAGGAGGTATCTCGTGGTATTCGAAGATCGGGCCCCAAAAAACTCCGAAAGCATGTATTATAACCTTCAATTTTGACTGTTTTTAAGACATTTTTGAACTTCTCCGGGCCTGATCATATTTTCTCCTGAAACATTCCTAGGAGTGCTGACGTGACTTGTAATGTTGTGCGGGTACTTGGAGTGCCATTTGTATTGCCTCGAAAGCCTTTGAATACCCCATTTGTTCATTTCTCGTGAAACTCAAAATTGTCTCGAAATGAATATAAAGGCATCCACATATTCGTTCCAAGCCACATGACTCTTTTTCGATGACCTCCCATGTCCATAGGAGATATCCCGTGGCGTCCGTAGTTCGGGCCCTGGGAAACTCCGAAAGCGTGTGTTATAACCATCAATTTTTGCTGTTTTTGGGACATTTTTGGACTTTTCCGGGCCTAGTCATATTTTCTCCCGAAATGTTCCTAGAAAAGCCGATGTGACTTGTTACTTTGCGGGTGCTTAGCACCATTTGTGTTGCCTCGAAAAAGCCTCTGATTACCCCATTTGTTCATTTCTCGTAAAGCCCGAAATCTGTTATAGTTTTTTTTATCACTGACAAAAGATGTACTTCCTTCATTTAGAAATAGTTGCACCATTTCCATTCTGTGCACTATTCACATCTTACATTTAGATTGTCTTTGGTGATTTATATTTTAGAAAAAACATAGTCATGTAGGGTCTTGTTAGATTTGTCTCGATGTAATCCTTTTTAATATAAACTTTTTGTAATTTTTACTTATTGATAATTAAAGATATTAATGGTTGATATCATACATCGACATGCGTGAAAGTTAGAAATGGTGCAACTATTTTTTTTTTTTTTTTAATGGAGGAAGTATATAATAGGACATAAACTATAGAGTTAGCTAAGAGATTTTTAGTTGGGAAAATATCATTTTGTGACTGAAGATTATTGAGGCAGGAAACTCGCTGATCTTTCAAAGAAAATTTGTCCTCTCAAGTTTCGAAAATTGGAAACATGATCTTCATGAGAGTTTATATGCTAATTAAAGTTATAGACTTTTTTAATGTTTATTGAGTTACACATCCTTACTTCCACTTTTGTAGTTCTGTAAGTGAAATTTTCTTTTTTCATAATGCAAAGCGATGGCCTCCGGGTTTAATTTTACCAAGAGAGTTGATTCTGTGGTGGCTTCTTATTGTATTATTTCTTTTCCTAGATGGTAATTTAAATTTTTATTGTGGACACTTAAAGCACGATTAGAAGTTGGTTGAGATGGTAATTGTGTCATATTATAATAGCAAGAGGTCACGGGTTCAAATCTTGTTGCAAGCTAATTTTACTTTTGTTAATCGACATGACTTATGTACACATTGGACAATCCTAGTGGAGTAACAGAGATGACACTTGACGTGTATACATTGACATACACACCTTTTAATATATTTGTATAGATTTATATAGATTAGAGTGAGAATTTTATCTAAGGAAGTATACTATGTTATTGGATAGGAATTGAGATCGGCTTAAGTAGTGAGCTTTCTTATCTTCCCTCGCAAGGCATATGGTTCAATTCCTATCCCAAGTATTTGATTGGGATTTAAGGAGGAGAGGGTTGGCGGAGTCTCTGGCTTGTAATGAGTTTTTGGGCGAGGACCTTGTGCGAGAGCAAAATAGAGGATTTTTTCTTACCCACTTGTTTAAAAAAACTGCGTTATTAGATTGAGAATAAAAAAAATTTATGAAAATTCGATAGAAAAACTTTAGATGTTAATTTCATTCACACACCAAGGAAGTATACTACATTGGGTTGAGAATTATATCTAAGAATTCCATTTCTAATACATGTGGGATTTAACCAGGGTTAAATCTCATCAAACACAATTTAAAAAAAATTTCCCTTATCCTCCTTAAGACGTGGCTTCATCTTATCAAACTTAAAATGAATAAAAATAAAATAATCAATCCAAACATACAATTTGTCTAGTTCACACCCAACACAACACAACACAAAACAAAACACACACAAATGAAATCCTAATTCACACCCAACACAACACAACACACACAAATGAAATCCTAATAGTATAATCTTGTAAAACTTTCTTAATTGACAAAGAAGTTATTGTATCACTTGTTAGTTGTCCTTTAACACGATATGTATAATTTTTGATAGATTACGGCTATCAAGTTAAACACCGTCCAATGAGGTCAAAAAGCTCTTGAGTTGGTGCACTCACATATAAATTAATAAGTTATGACATACAAAATCCAATAAGATGTTGATGTTGTATTAAATAATTTCAAACGCAAAACTATAGTACAACTATTTCAGTCCTTTAATATGAATCATATGATATTCCTTTCAAGATTCAAAATGACTACCACTTTTACGTCAACATATGCCCTCCAATTGCAATCAGCAAATTTGTATTGAATGAGAACATGTACTAAAAATCCAGAGATAGAAGTATAAAACAATATGTAAAATTTCATTTTTCTTTTGTGGAGAGCAGAAAATTAAAAGAAATTATATATTCTCTCCGTTCTTTAAAGATGGTCTCATTGAACATTTTGTTTTGTTTTCTTATTTATTGGATAGGAGAAAAAATTAGAGCTATAGTGATCATATTATGAAACAATTATTTAAAGACATTAAAACAATAGGACAATCTTAAAACGACGAAGAGAGTAATCATTTGTTTATAAGTTAGGTCGGCTTAGCCTACTCGTCGCATCATGCAAAGAATCTTGCATGCTAGCATGGTCTTTTTGTGGAAACACTACATAGATCTCACTCACATTTTAGTGCTCATTTGATTTCATACAGGAAATGCAAATTCTTTGGAATTTTGTTTTCCCATGTAATTATATTTCTTAGGAACTGCTAAATGTTGTTTGGTGATTCGTGGACAGTGAAAGTTCCCATAAAAATTTCCACTTACTAGGTCTCCCAAGGTAAGTAATTTCCCCCATTTGGTGTAAAGTGAAACTTCCTAGGAATTTCTACTTCCCATGATTTAGTCAACCAAACAACATCAAGAAATTTCAATTCATAGGAATTTTAACTTCCTATGTTAAACAATGTCAACGAAACAAGCACAATTTACTCCGACTCACATAATCTTGTTGCTCAACTTCGAGAACGTTATCTGGCAATACTTTCACTTGGTGCTTAATTCACAAAGTCGATCATTCTCAAGTCCAACAATTTCAAGCCAATGATGTGGTCATTAATTGTTGCGCTAAGTTTAGCGTGGAATACATTCTGTCAAGAACAAGTCTCAGATTAACCCAGAAAATTAGGTTCGTGGAAAAACACAGGCCAAGCCTAAGAGTAGTTAGATGTTATTAAGATTTGTAATTTAGTATCATAGTAATTGCCCAAACCCAAAAGATGAGCTTATAAAATTTAGATTCTTTTTCCTCCAAAACTGAAACTCCAGATATTCAGTAATATATCATAGATATACCCAATAGCCAATGACATATTACTAATATAAAATTGGGCATATAATGAATTAATGACCCCTTTAGTATCACTATTGATTTTCGATATTTGATTTGAAGATTTTGAAAGTCATATGAATATGATATGGGTTGTATAATGAACGTAAAATTAGTCATATGCATACTAATTTGGTTATTTTAGAAGCTGACAACAAAAAATCCGATTATGCTTTTTCAGTTTACAAAAAAAAAAACAAGATAAAAACAAGCACGACGAATTTATGCGGAAAAAAAAACTGTGAAAAAAGCCATTGTTTATAAGAAGGAAAACTGTACATGGTTACAGTGTTTTATGTCAGCCAGTTTTCATAGCGACCTTATATAGGAGGTATAAATGTATAATGCATACAAATTAAGGTACTGATCGGTGTACACTGGTTTCAGTACGATATACAATTTAGATACATGGTAACATATTAAGCCATCTAGACTGATGTAGATGCAACATTAAGTTTCAATACATGATTAGGTATCAAAACCAATAATTAGTTAGAACGAGATCACCTGAATTGAACAGATAAGTTTGGAAGTTGAATGTCATGAGTTAACCTTGCTCCTTCAAAAAGATCGATTGCTTATAGGTCAGCACATAATCATCGAAACTATTTGCTCATAATTGCCACCACTTGCGACTTTCCATCCTCTTTGCCAGCTCTTTGGCCATGGAGGAAAAGTTCTCTGCATTATTTCTTAGCTCTTCACTGTTCTGGTCGATCCTCTGAAAAGTTGCATGGAGAATACATTATGGAAACTTGGATGACAAAGAAGAAATAGAGATAAGTATGGGATGATAATGAATTTGAAGAGGCTTTTCGTAAGAAAGCAAGAAGCAAATTTGAGGTACGTAAAGCTACAACCTCAGAGCTCCAGCGCCAAAATCTGGTTTTGTGCAGTTCTACCAAAGAAGGATTCTTAAAGTTCAGACAACACCTAATTCTATCAGAAAACATTAAGAGAAGAATTGAAATATAGTTGCGAAGGAAATAATCTCCTTGAAAAGTGGTTTTTCCGTTGTTTGGTTTGTATAGGATGGAGAATAGCTTTTCTAAAGGTGGAATATAGTTTCCCCAAGGATAGAAAATAGTTATGTTTTTAAATAGAAGAATTGACACATTTTCCTCCCTATTCCTTAGACCTTACCTTCTTTTTCTTCTCCCATCCATCGTGCCCTCTCCATTTTCAGTTCTCCTTTTCTCTCTAACCATTCTTATAAGGAACCAAAGTTACCAGACCAAAAAAATAAACTAATCTACAATTGTGTTATTACTTGGAAATAATTTTCATGGGAAAAATTTTCCATTCAAAATTCTGTCAACCCAAACAGAGCATAATAACCGTCTTCTGCTAGTTTTTCGCTTTGGCACTTCCATACCCACTTTTAATATACAAATCATACAAGTTCAACATAAAATTACCATACCTCAAGTTTTTCTTGCCTTTCTAGAAGCTTGTTTTTTGCTTCTGATGCAGCAGAAGCAGCGGAAGCTGTAGCTGAGGATGTATCCTGTTGAGAAGGTTGTGTGAGAAATTTTGTTTCTCTCGAAGGAAAAAGAAATTATCGAAAATCTACTCCAGTCTATACCTCAGCCTTTCTGTATTTGGCCTTGATTTCCTCAATTGTTCTCTGTTTCGGTTTCGTTTCTGAGGTTCCACCTTCAAATAGCTTTTTCCTTTCTTGACTCTTGTCTGCATGTGTAAAGTCACAAGGTACGTAGGGAATAGCTTCAATAAACTTACATGCAAAAAACTAGTCACAAATTCCATGACATACCTTTTCCAACTTCACCTTTGTGGGCTATCGGCGAAACGTGCAAAGGTCCATCAATTTCTATATCATCTGGTTTAATAGAGGGAAAACAAACTCAGAAAATAGGAGGAAGGATCGGAGGAGCAAGAAGACAAAGAGAGCTGGACTGACCAATGTTAAGATCCACAGCTTTTCCAACATCTTTAGGAACCGCAGAAGCCTCTGTTTTAGGACTTGAAAATACTTTATCTAAAGCTGAGAGTAGAGATTTTGGCCCCCCCATAGGATCTCTACTCTGAGCTTCTTGACTCGCTCTTAAGCCCTTCATTATTCCGCCAAAAAATCCCGGAGAAGTTTCCTGCTATATGATGATGCAAACACAACCATGAACCAAGAATGAAACAAAAAGTCTTTCTGGCAAGACACTACTCAGAGGAGAGTTAGAAGAGTAAGCATTGGTTAAAGGTTTAATGAAATATTTATTCACGAAGTTCCATAGATAAATCTAGAGTAAGCATTGGTTAAAGGAGCCTATAATAAGTTAAATAGTTGCTATTTCACATTTGATGATTCCAATTGACAGCCATTTGAATCCCTCGTAAGTTTTTGGGAAGCAGGGAACACCTGGTTAAGAAACATGTTTCTGAAAACAGAAGCTACAGTACCTTATTTTTCTTCTGATCTGGAGACAAGCTCAGATCTAAAGCAGCTGCGAGGGCCTCGTCATACAGACATGGTAAAGATTGTGGGACTCTAGCATCAAAGAAAGGGAAAAAGAACTGTAAGGAATGCGCCTTAAGTCTCAAATGCACACCAACTCTTAGGAGTTTAGAAGAGGACGTGGATGAGAGGGCTAGGCGCATAGTAAAGACCTGTAATCGTTTTCAGAAGCCAAAAGAGACAGAACTACAAATTCACATCCATTTACCTGTATAAGAAGGGATTAAAAAAAAGAAGAATAAAGTTACTAATCACATCTATGAATCGATAAGACTCGAGACAAATTGATGAAGGTGGAAAAAAGTTACTAATAAGTAATAACATGCAGATTGGCAACCACAAGTACAAACACACAAATCCTAGGACGACAAATTCACTGTTGAAATGCATAGGTTAGAAAAATTTGTCAAATCTTAGTTAAAACAAAAAATAAAAAATGAATAAAAAACGCAAGCTGTTGCAGTCTGCATTGTAACTTGAATATTGAAATTATAGTGATCTTGGTCAGTTAGCTGTAAATCTGACCATTGTCACTATCATATTTATTTGAATAGTATGTGTAGCATGTGTGAACATCTTCCATATTTAGCTTGCTGCGGAAGGGGGATACCCTACAAACTTGTTCCTTCAATATATAACTCGGACAGGAAGGGGGAGATCCTATAAAATTTTCATCCTGCAATGACATCTTTTCCTCCACTCTGCCAGGCTAAATAGCACAAGTCAACATAAAAGAGAGACAAACATGCGTATATCTATGGAAAATGAGGACCTACAAGGAGGCAACACCTTTAATTACATGAGTATAAAAACCTTTATTACTCGTCATATTCCATTTACAGTCCTCCAAACATACTTTGGACTCTATCCTCTTGATTATTAATTGGTCCAACAACATCACAGCCATTAAATTTGATACCCGGCTTATTGTACATTTGAAAACCAGTAATTGTTAATTGAGATGAAAAAGTGGTATGAAACTTCAAGAAACTCTAGATGATGCAATCTATATTCATCACTTTTCAGGTCCTGGGTTTAGGTAGCCAAACTGTTTCTGGTTAGATAAACATTTGATTCCATTAAAACACTAGTGATGTCCCACCACAGATTTTGTTCCAAACTTTTTCAAAATAGGTGTGCTAATTTTTCAGGTGAAGTTTGCATGCATCGAATGATGTAAACACCCGGTTGAGTTAACTTGGTTGGAACGTAAAAAAAATGTATAGCATCCTAATACTTCATAACCAATTATTTCAAGGTTCCATTCCACTTCCACAGTTCCACCTGAGCAGAACCATAGTTGCAGCTTCTAGAAGTTTCAGAAGCATATATCTCCATAAAAAGAGAGAGCAGATCAGTATAAATAAAAAAAGATCCTTGTATATTTAGAAAAGCTTCTTTTTCCCTTAGCCAGCTACAAAGAAAATGCATCAAGTCGTGAGCTGATTCTACCTGCGGTCGCCGGTCAGTTCCCAGTTCCCAGTTCCCACAAATTTTAATAGTAACATACAGTAAATTTTCTAATGCAAATTATGTACAGATTATAAGGAAGAAAGAAAGGGTCGCACCAAACTTATCTGACCCCTTTCTGTGCAACTCAGAGTTTTATCCATGTTGGTCCTGAAATTCCATCGCATAATGGACAGTAAAGACACCTCGCCCAAGACTTCAAGGTTTGGCAAAGACCTGTATGCAAAATATTGACCACCGCAATATATCACTTTCATTTCTGATCAAAATAAAGTCATAATCGAGATTGCATGATCAAAAGAAATATGGTGCATTAAGATACAAACACTGATCATATATTTGCTTCTTAAATTATGTCAGGTGCACAATAAGTTTGAACTTAACCCAGAGATCTACATAAGAAATTTCAATTAACTAAGAGTAATTACCAATTCTCTAAAGAAAACGTGTCTGCAGACTGTAACTCAGTATAGTATCTAGACGGAAATTGAAGAATCAAAGCAACTAATACCACCTGTCCCAGAAAGGTTTTCCCAACCTCAAGAAGAAAAGATCCCATGATAACATTTTTTTACTAATGTAAACTATTTATAAGTTGACCATCCAAAATATGTGTTGTTCAATGTTAACTTTGGTTATCAGAATACCAATATTAGCTAGAATTGCCGATAACCATGTCACTCTTTAACACAAATTTACAAGATTTTTATTTTATGGCATAGACATTAGACATGTAGCATTTATGCCAGTAGAAGAATGCAATTATCTTTACGAAAGTAGTGGGAAGAATTGCGTTTAGTGCAAGAGCCACCTAATCTCAATAGAGCCAGTCTGATAAAATACAAGCAGCCGATGCTCCTCCTCGTCTGTCTTGAAAGTGGTTGTCCAGCAGCTGGTTTTTAGAAGATGAACCTCACAGATGGATTCAACATGCCCCTGTTCATTACCAACACAGTCATTAAGAGGAGGTATGGAGAGAGGATGAGAGAGGGAGAGAGGGAGAGAGAGAGAGATATGAAAAGGAAATAAGAATAAGGGAAGAACCTGAATCACAGAGTTTAGAGAACACAAAAGTAATGCATCTGTGCAACAAAGTAAAATCAGCAAGTCGGTTGAGCTCTGCACAAAGTCCGTTGATTGGTCAACTCCATCAGATTTCCCCTCAGAGTAACCACTAACTTGTGCAGGTTCAGCTTTTTCCTTGTTCTCCTGGGACCAGAACCGCTGACTTTTTCCACCAGAGACTTCAGTGATGCACTTATTACCCTCTGCAATAACCATGTCGCTATAAGTATCGAGATAAACCTTCAGAAGAACAAAGTAACGTCTGGTATCAAAAGTACAACTTGCCTAGAATGTACATGGAAATTGCAGTTGACTCATTATGCTGTTTGGATACAGAGCCAATCACATTTCCATTGGAGGTATCCAGAACAGCAATATGCAAATTACTTGTCAAGGCAAATATAAGCTCTTTTCCAGATTCTGTCTTCCCATGAGGTACGGAGTGATCCGAGCTGGCAGCCAAGCCATAAGTTTCTAGAGATATTGCCGGCGAAATTGAGACAACATGGGAATTTGGGCTGGAAAGAGTGTCTAAGACATATAAGACTGACAGTGAACTTAAATTCAGCATTGCAACCTGAAAGGGAGCACAAATGCCTGAATCTCAACAAACACAATTTGTCAAGTTTCTACTTGATCAAGAATATATGAAAGGAATTCAGCAGCACAGTTCATTCAGAGAATGCAGTCACCTGTCCACTCATGTATCCAACAGCAAGTCTGGCTCCAAGACTTGTGTATCTCAAGGTGCACACAGGAGACGTACTTAAAGTAAACACAGCTGAGAAATGAGATCCACTTTCTGGATTGAAATCGCAAACTTCAAACAACACACAGAAAAATCAGTAAGTTTGATGTTGATCGAAACAAGATATGGGAAACATTTGCAAGAAACAAAAATACCAAGATCGGATGACTTAAAGTGGCATGAGGGTGCTTACCAAGATTGGTAGACTTAAAGTGGCATGAGGGTGCTTAAGGGAAATACAACCCTCTCTATAGTCACTCTTTTTTCAGAATCGTGAGCGTAGCATATTCTTTCAAGTTCTTATTAACTAATTCTCATAAAATTCAGTAAAGATGTGGGTTATATAATATTCAGGAAATGTTTTGAGGATGAATATTGTCTGCTCAATTAATTCTCCAGTATGTGAGGAAGTTACTTACAGGACAGCTCGCTTTCCATGAGATTCATCACTTACAACAATATTGACACAAACCAAGTTTTGCATGATTTTCATCAGCTTATAGTACCCATAATAAAAGTCATTACAAGTCTAAATTGCTCAAGGACAAACTCATCTCACGTTACGTAAGGAATCTAATATTGTGCTTGGATAGGGGAATTCGGATGGAGGCGAAGGGATTCATCGGATACTAATTGCTGATGTAGCACACTAGCAAATGCCCAAGGAACGAAATCAGCACCTTTCCCTTGGTTGGATATAAAATGGAGAAGGGAATGGGAAGGTATCATTTTCCATCCCCTCTAAATAAATTAAAATTCTCCCAATGTTGGAAAGATTTAGGGAGAATATGGCAAACTAACTCTTCCTGACCCTACCTTTCCTTCCCCTTTCCTCTCCTTCCCTTCCCTGCATCATTCCTCCATAATTGCTATCCAAACAAACTGTAAAAATTGTAAATTTCATATCTTAGCTGTAAAAGATTTCTGCTCAGGACTGTGAATATTTTCTGTGGGATCCTTATTTATTCGCAACTAATAGGAAGAGACACACAACTCTTGCAACTATAAGACTTAAAACATCAACCTATTTTGGTCATCAACAATGTTTGTGCTTTTTCACTTTGATTAAGCTTAAAGGGAAAATATTCTACTTTTATGCTCGTTGCTCGCTAAAAGATCATAATTTATATATCCCTCAGTGATCCACATCCTACCAAACAGCTTCTTTTCTCACAAGGATTTTATCAATTTGAAAGATTGTGAAAATGATTGATGTATTATAAATTCAAAGCAATAGATTAATAATTTGAACTAAATGAGAGAAAATATGGAATTAGGTAATAATGGAGAAAGAATTGCTTCAGGCCACACCTTCACTTTTGGTTCCTGACACAACATGCAACTTGGTTTCATTGCAATTGTTAGTAAGATTATGGAGGTGAACCTGTATAACCCATCAAATGGATAGAGTCACTTAAATAGCTCCAAAAAGTAAACAAAAATCAAAGGACTTGCATTTTTACCGTGCCACAGTCATTGCCAATTGCTATATATAGAGTTTCAGAAGAGAAGTCCAAAGCAGAAACTGATCCTTTTGCACCAGCTTTTGTGATACCTCTGACCTACAATCATCACATTGTATGATAAGAAGCAGCCAAACACTTTATCATCAATGTCATTAGCAAGTTAGTATGATATATCTCATAAGATTGAGTAATACTTTCGGAAAATATACAAACCTCGGGATCTAAAACAAAAATAGGTGACAGTATGGGATATGTTGCATCCCAAATTCGAACAGTACCATCTTGGTATCCAGCTATGTAGAGTCTTTCAACTTTTCTCTCTCCATGAAGTGACAGATGACAAGGAACTCCACCATTCAAAGGCCACTTTGTACTCTTATCACTTGGTAGATATGTTTCTTGCAGCTTCACAGTTATAACATGTTAGAAACATGGCATTATTTTTTAATAGAATCCATAAGAAGCAACATTTGTAAAAAAAAAAAAAAAAAAAGATTGAGGAAAGTCCATTTATATGAGAAATTCACCATACCTCTGATAAAGCTGCAGAACACTTAGTATTAAGTATCGCAATGAACCTTCCAACAGTCAAGTAAGGTTCAGCCGTCGGTACAACACTTCTGTAATGGAGAGGAATGGTACAAGATTTATCACTCCCAGAATGTAATCCCAGCAAGCAAGAATTGTCATAATATTGCAGCTGCCCAGGACTGGTCAATAAAAATAATGAGGTGGTCCTCGTATCGTCTAGAACACTATAATCTTGAAGCAAAATCATATCTGCAAAAGAACCTTGAAGGGTGACATTTGTTCGGACAACATTCTTCAAAGCATCTCTAGTAGGAGACCAATCAAAACTCAACATCTGGAAAAATCATACAGCAGATCAATATCATGTCAATATTCTGCACTGAACTTCCATACACGCACAGATACTACAGTTCATATACACAAGAAGATAGGTTCCCAGATAGGCAGATAGTCTACAGAAAACAGAGCATGCATGACAACAGAACTAACATCCCAACAAAAAAGTTCCAGAAAAGGAAAAAAGGAGAAAGACCCTAAGGAAGAAACAATTATTGTATACAGAAAACTTTTTAAAGAAAATAAAAATCAAAACCATGTGCTCATAGCATCTTGAGAGATCAAATCTATGTGCTCATAGCATATTTAGAAACCAAAAGTAAACATCAATCAGGTGACTAGTCAAGGCTACCAATCTCCCACCTATGGAAGTTATGTTACCAGCAGAAAAATCAGTACTGTTAGGCCCTAGATTAGAAAACAAATGAGTAGCATTTACTGCTGAGGAGATATTGAACCATCAAAGATTAATCAACCGAAGATAATACCCAAAATAAGGTGTCCCCACAATTGATTTCTCCTCTCCGATTCAGGACCAATATGCAAAAATAATTTCAATAAATGGTGCAGAAAAGATATGGACTAAATTGTGCTGTAATTGCAGGTCCCAACAACTAGATTCCCCACAATTGATTTCTCCTCTCCGATTCAGGACCAAGATGCAAAAATAATTTCAATAAATGGTGCCGAAAAGATTATGGACTAAATTGTGCTGTAATTGCAGGTCCCAAAAATTAGATTTTCCAAGTGTACATAGGGTTCTGAGAAAACATAATAAGAAAATGGCATATGATATCAATTATCAACTACTAACACGACAATCAGACTAGCTGGGTGAAGTTAGAAACAGACCGTCAGAACTTCAGCAGATCCCATCTCATCACCACCATAGATGAAGAGTTGACCACCATAATCATCATGTACACCTCTTGCTGACCAATGTAAAACAATCACAGGAAATCTTTTCTCTGCTGATGACAATTGAATCTTGACCATATTATTAGCTGGATTTCCAGGTTTGTGGTCATTGCCCATTGCAACATCAGACAATTTCCACAACAAGATATCCCCATCCACATAGCCAACAGCCAGAATCGATCCATCTGAAGACGCCCAACAAACAGAGATAATTTCTTTATCCCCTTGTTCGCCGCACAATACTTGATCCTTTATTTCATTGCTCCTAATGGCTGATGTATTCAAATGTCCATCGTTTACCGGATGATTATTCCGTCCTCTAACATAAACCAGCTGATCTTTAGCGATATCCCACAGAACAATAACTCCATTATCATATGCAAACAGCAATCTGCAAGAAAAAATTACGATGTAACAAATGATAACATACAGTAAAGCAAAAAACAAAAAAGGCTAAATACATTAATGCCACTATGCCAGAGTGTATTATGAAAGATTATGTACAGAAAAATTAAGAATAATTGAAACGTTCATAACAAATCTGGCCTTCTATTTCAGATGTCTCACAATCCATGTTCAATTTCCTTTTCCAACACAAA
This sequence comes from Beta vulgaris subsp. vulgaris, assembly GCF_026745355.1. Lineage (NCBI taxonomy): Eukaryota > Viridiplantae > Streptophyta > Magnoliopsida > Caryophyllales > Amaranthaceae > Beta > Beta vulgaris. Next base: position 56,045,474 of record NC_079203.1, read on the forward strand.
AGAAATCTCTCTCTAGTCATTCTTCAAAAAGCTTCATCCAGTCCCAAAAAGAGAGGGATTGAATAGCAGATTACTGATAAGCAGTAAGACATTCCCTTTAAAGCCCTTCCTCTCCTAATTAAGAGGTAACCCTTGGGGAGGGGGGTGGAAGGGAGCGAGATTTGGGAAAAGAGCAGTGTATTAAGACAAACTAAGAAATAATATATTTACAACTAAAAAATGTCTCTCATGAGCAGAAAAAGGATCTCCAACTTATCATCTTACCTATTTCCACCAGAACAAGGCTGAGGAAGAATTCCAACAACAGATGGATCATTACGCAGTGGAATCTCAGCAACCTCTGCAAGCTCAACACGAGAAGTAATTTGTATCACAGCTTACCATGTAATCATGTATAAAAGAGCAATGAATTATTTAAATGAGCAAAACATGTATACTCCTAGTGACACTGAGGGCTGAAAAGTCACATTTATTCTATTAATTTCTTCAAATCATTTCTCAAGTACAAAATGACACAGACCAATCAACAGATCACAAACCAATAAGATATTCAAAGGATTATACATAATAATTATGTGTAGAACAACAAAAAAAATAAAATCAGTATGAATACTGCCATAGGCGTTATCAAGGGAGGTTCAGATGTGCAAAGCCTCACCCTACGAGTACAAGCCAGTAAGGCGGTAATAAATAAGCGCTTAATGAAGGGGCCAATTATTTTGTCCTGGAAGGTATTAGAAAGACTTACGTATTATGACAGGTGACAGAAACCAAGGACTTTGATTACTGGAGACTGGAGTTCAACTTGTTACAAACACAAAGAGAGACGAAAATGGAAAAACCACTTATCTAATGCATTAAGAAGAGAAAGATAGACTATGAAACAGAGAGAAGACTTTACAGTCAATTGACTGACATTAATCAGTATCACAGAACACATTAGAGCTCCGAATTAATGTCTCAACTACTTTTAGTCGCATCTGATTAACAAATTAACATTTTCATTGCATCAACAGCCCTCTTGAAAAACTAGAGCAACTTTGCCCAGCTCTCTACTTGACACTAGCTTACGTGCAGACATCTAAATCATGAAAGTCGGAGGACAAACCCGTCAAGAGAAAGTGGCTTGAAACTCGAACAACGCATCAAAAGAAATGAGGATCAGATACAAATTAAATAAAAAATAGCTCCAGTCTCTTTGAACTCCCCAAGTTATGGGTCCACACAGGAACATCATGCTACAACAGGAATCTGTCGGAACTCTTACTGTTGGAACTGTTTACCAGGATGTACCCATTTCATGGACTCATACTCTGGCAACAAAAAGAACATAGCCCATTGAAGCAACGTTTTTCTATATAGAGATATATATGCACATTAAGAAAATTTGATGCACCAGTAAGTTGATTGTAGTAGACTAGCTTGGGGGGTACTTTTGGTAATACACACTATATTATGTTAGCTTGGGGAGGAAGGCAGCTTGTTAGTTAGAGGAGATAGCAGCAACTCTATGTACATAGAGGAGATTAGGGAGAGAAGAAATCGGAGAATTATTGAGAAGTTATTTAGCTTGTTTAGTTAACTTCGGGAGAGTGTCCAGTCTCTCGAATACTTGGCAATTATCTTTATATTTTCTGTATTTTCTCTCTTGATAATATAAATCATCATCTTCATTTCTTAAACTTATCTGCTAGATTTCCAGATCATTAAACTGATGCCATGTATAGATACAGAGTCATGAAGCACGTGTATGGAAAAAGAATAAGAGAGGGATGACTATTGATGAAGAAGAAAAACAGAACGAATTTAGAAATATGTCCCTACCAAAAACTGAATGAGCTGTGATACTATATTGCTGTCGCATAATCTTCCTGTCCTCAATATCATACTTTACAACAGAGACTAATCCACAATCATCTCCAAGATACCTGCATTATAGTATTTGAGAAACCATGCTCAGATCAGAAAAGTTTTATAAAGTCTAAATTTAACCCGTAAAAAATACAGGGACTATTAGGTTTTTGAGTACATACATATAGTTTGTTTCTTGGATAACAGAAAATGCAGTTATATTTGATTCCCATTGAAATAAGGAGGCTATAAATCTGTGCTCAAGATCCCACACCTGCCAAAAACCAATTAGTGCTGAATCAGTGGATATGTCTTAATTTATTATAGAATGGGAATATTAATACTGAGTTTGGCCTCTAGACAATCAAATGGAACAAAATTACTTTCATAGATGAATCTTCTGTGATGTGAAAAATCCGTACCTGAATATCATTTTCATTTGAAACGGCGACTAGAAGACCTTGATTATGCAGAAACTGATTTAATACAAAATGAAAGAAAGATAATAAGTAATAATATGAAGCCCACAAAAGTCAATTATCTGACCACTTTGAAATTCTATTAATCGGGTTAAGGTGCTGCATGAATTTTTTTGCTACTTCAAACAGCAAACATAAAGGAGAATTGCCAACATAACAGAATCAAAAAGTAGGAAAATTATACTTGAGATATTTCCAATATCAGAATTCTACATACAAATATGGGTAAGGTATACGCATTGCTATGCCACAAATACAAAATCAACATGGTAGAAGGCATGCAGCATCCTCAAGGAAGGTTATAAAATAAACTGGCATATTACACAGTAATTAAACACAAAGAGATGGACTTGTACCAGAAAAAGTGAGGCTACTAATAAGAAATGTTTGAATCAAGACTCAAGAATAGGAAGGGAATCTAAAATTTTTATAACAAGCATCTAACATATATTCTGCGAAACTTAGTTTCCAAAAATCATAGAATTTAAGGGAAAAGAAAATAATATGCGCCACATATTAGGTTACCTCTAAGTTTTTGAAAGGAATTTCCTTAGGAGATGTCAAAAGGCCTTCTATATTGTCGCTGCCAATAATTTTAATCCTTCCATCTCTGTTACAAGCATACAAAACATTATAACCCGTAATATTAAGGTGTATGTATCAATGTCTTGAATCTGGAATAAAAGAAGCTAATCTGGTGAATACTAAGAGGACAAATATATACAGATAAATCAATTAGAAAAAGAAGATTCATTGAAATACTAGGTTCTGATTCTTTCTCAAGCTTAAGAAAATATCTGCCAAAACCTGTCAAAACTAGAGTGTTGTAAACTACACAGACTAGTAATTTTGTTCTCAATAACGTTGAAACGATCATTATATATACATGTGTACTCATAAGTGATACATTAGGATTAACCGTTCATAGAAAGCATATTGATATGGTAGTAGTACACTGATAACACAGATTAGCAAAACGACGACAGAGTTCAACTTACAAAGTTCCAATTGCCAAAAGCTGCTGAATGGGATCGTAAGCAAGACAGGAAGCCGTAGAAGGGATTCCATAGTGAGCAATAACTTGTGGGTCTAAGTCAATCAGACCTTTATTGTTCTGTGAGTCACTCTGTTATCCAAGATAGAAAAATGATTATAAAATGAATCACAAGCCCTTTACAGTTCACTTAGCTGATTTATTATCCAAAATTCACAATACGTGTAAAATGAAAGAAGATTTGTGATCCTTGAAAACCAAAGTTACCACGTACCAGATGAAACCACTAACAATTTTTGCAACGTGAATGTATAACAATATATCTTTTCAAGAAGACTAACTGCTTCTAAAAAATTAACTGTATCCCTACCAAAGAAGTTCTTCTTTCACCATACAAAAGATTGCACTTTTACTGACTGCTAATGACAGTCCAGCAGAACTTGCCCATCTCCTAAATTGTCCACATATTTCCGACTAGCCAATCGTACAACAGAACTAAAACACAATTAGAGTATTATAACCAAAAAAATCACATAAACCTCATCAAACGCAAAGCAGACTTAACACTTTGTAATCCAATATATACTAAATATTATTGCATTTATAAGAGTATAAGCTGTTTCCTAATCCAATAGAGAACGATGGTCATTCCTCAATTTCGGACAACTCGGCACCACACCCCAAACAGCCCTTAATTCCTCAATTGATACTCCCAACTATCAGACATTTTAACATACTTCCTCCTCTCTAAAATAACTGAAACACTTACCATTTTAGGTCGTTTCAAAATAATAAAACGTTACTGTTTTGGTATTTTCTTCTCTATGTCTCTCTCCTTTTCACATGGGTCTCTATTTTTTCTCTCTATCACTCTCCTCTCCTCAATACCCGTGTCAATCCCCTATGTTTCATTTAAAACAGAACGGAGGAAGCATATACAAAGTTCCTACCACATTTGACAAGTTACATCAAAATAAACCCCTTAATTTGCTGAATAGACAATAGAATCAAGTAACAGAGACATTTGCCAATGTAGAGCTGAACAAAACCAGCATCAAAAATTCATCTAATTATCTTAGATTTAGAATACCCATCAAAAATTGAGGGTTTTTTCTAAAAAAAAAAATAACATTTTCAAGAAGAAACTCCGGAATTAACTTTCCCCACCCTTCAAAATAACGAATTTTGGGAATAAACATTGAACAATTTCAAACCCTAATAATCAAATACAGCAAACAAGAAATCCCCTTAAAATTTAAATTTTATGAAGCTCAAACATAAACAAAATCAAAAACAAAAAAAGTGACCTGAGATTGCTTGTTGAAGAGTTTGGCGAGCATTGCGAAATTGAATACCAAGAACTTCTGACCTAATTTCCCTAGCTATAAATCAAAATTGCGTAAATATTTATGTATGTTACACAATGAATTATAATTATGGGTATGTGATCAAGGTTTAAATCCAAATGATTGTTGTTGATAAGAAGAAATTACGTACAAGAAGAAAGAATTTATATGTGGGTAAATTTACACAAAAAAAGTTGGATGAAATTGAGAGCTTTGTATAAAATTGGAAGTTGTGATAGAAGAAGAACAATCCCCTTTAGAAATTAGATTGATGGGTGTGTTTTTCTGTGTTGTAGTGTTTTGAGAGAGACGAAAGCAGGTAAATTCGTTGAAGTGTTTTGGGTGACTGGGTCCATCAAATCATCCCAGGATTTCTTTAATACTGTAAATAATAGGTAATTTTTTTTTATGTTTAAGGTTAGGTCTTGAGACATTTATGAACTTTGTCCGGAGGAAGAGTTGGTAGCTCAGTTAAGTATCATCCCAAATTCTAAGAAAATGTAGATAATTTTTTTTTTTTTTGAGGAACCTAATAGATATTATTATTAAAGGTTATATAAACAAATACTATATAAAAAAACCAAAATATGGCTTGTTTATAGAATATTATCATGTTTTTTTTGTCTTAGGGTTTGTTCTTTCCAGCTTATTTTCAGCTCAGCTCAGTTCAGTTCAGTTCAATTTAGTTCAGCTCAATTCAGTTCAATTCAGTTCAACTCAGCTCCATTTTTTTATAACCATTTTGTTAAATATTATTATTATGTTGGTCTAATTTATTTTACTAATTATTCTTCTTCTTCCCCTTCTTCTTCTTCTTCTTCTTATTATTATTATTATTATTATTATATCTATATATTATTTTGTTTATTATAGCTTTACTCATTATTATTACTATTATTATTAGGAGAAACATGGTTTAGGTCAAAAGCACAAATAAACTCACGTTTTTTAGCCCATAAACCAATCAAATCGCGTCAAAACGAATTATGATGCAATTTTGCACGGTCCGACCCAATCATTATTTTTATTACTAAATATTATTATATTATCAAATCTAATTATTAAAATAGTAATATTAATTTACTTCTTAGATATTTTTGTTATTATATAATCATTTCCCTCAAAAAAAAAAGTATTAATTATCATCATCAAGTATTAATATATTAATACAAATAATATAAAATAATAATTATTAATTATCATTATTATCATTAATTATGATTATTATTATTATTAATTTATGATTATTAATATTATTTATTTATAACTATCATTTAAAAATATCCAAAAATACAATTATTATTATTCATTATTAATTATTCATTATTATTACTTATCATTATAATAATTATTTAATATTCATATTATTATTTTTTAAATATTAATTATATATTTATTACATTCAATCTAATTCAATTCAGTTTAATTCAATTCAATACAATACAGTTCAGTTCAGATCAGATCAGTTTAGTTCAGCTCAGTTTAGTTCAGTTGTTTTATGCCGAAGAGAACAGACCCTTAGTCTTTTTTTAGGTAAAAGAAAAGGGTTAGGGGACCCTCTGCACGATGAAAGCTCCAACTTTATCATTTACAAGAATGAAGTGAATAGTAGAGTGAGTACAATACTACAATCATCTATATTGACTGAATATCAACTAGGTGATCAACACTGGCAATCCAATCTGCTTTGTTTGCTTCTCGATAAACGTGACGAATAGCCCATGAAGTGAAGGAAAAAAAAGAGGACTTGAACATCTTGGATGATATGAGCAATCTGTCAAGGGGAGACCAAATACCTTTTGTTGGAATAATCGGTTCGCAAAGGCAGAAAAATAAGCTTTCAAATACTGTGCCGTGATAGGAGATCACTGACTTGAAAGCGATTACGGCCCGACACTGGTGGTTATCGAGCTTGGCCGGAATGCTCCCCAAGGTTAACACAGTAGCTCAGAATGCCACCACTAGCAAACTAAGCTTTAGAGAATAGCACGAAAACCCAGGAAGAGAGAAGAGAAGAGAAGAGAAAGAGTGTTTTTTGTTTTGTGTCTCTGACTGAACAGAATGGCTCTGATTTTATAGGGAAGAATCAAGCCAAAAAACGGATAGTAATCAAGACAGAAATCAATGGGCGGATAATTAGGGATTGCCATGAATACTGTAACGGTAAAACGTTACAGAATTCCAACGGCCACATACGCGTAGCTCCCGGGTCCAAAACTTTAGTTAAGTTAAGTTTATTCCCCAAAGCCCAAAGCCCAAAGCCCAAGGCCCAAGGCCCATGGCCCATGGCCCATGGCCCATGGCCCTGGCCCGGTCCGGGCGGGCGGCGCGCGTGTGTGATAGCAAGCCCAAACCCAACATATCATCCAACCACAAAAGCATCTCTAGTCACAACTCAATAGATGGAAGGAGAGAGGAAGTATATAAACATGAGAAAACTCCCTCCCACAAGCAATGTGGGACAAACAAGAAAATGAGCCAAGGCTTTTCCAAGCCTTAACTCCTACAATCCCCCACAAAGGCTCAGAAAAGCAAAAGAAATTCCTGGGTAAGGAAAGGAAAGTACTTAAGCACCAATATCTTTCGATTTGAATTGATGCATAGTGAAATGAGGCAACAACTTACTATCTAGTGAGTGAATTACTCTTGAACTCACCAGAGTTCCGTTGAGACCCCCACAACACATACCTACCTTAAGATCGTGCAATCTCCGCGATACATCACAAGCGCTTTATAGCCATGCGCATTCCTTGGGTCTAATAAGTGCTCTAGAAAGACAGCCCAGTCTTTCATAGAAGGCGGCTTAACCTCCACACTTACGTAGGTAGTCCATCAAGTGTTTCTCAATAACACCACCCCGAAGGGATATGGAACTATTAAGAGCAAAATGCTCAACCTCTCAATGTATATCCATCAAGTGCGTCTCAGAAGCACCACCAATAGGCTATGGATAAAAGCACTACCATGTGTCATAGGGATGGGAAATGTAGTGCAAGTTAAGATTTCATGGCTTCGTTTGACCACAAACGGGTATCCACCATAAGATCTCAACTAATGGGCTTTAGCCCCATCCCCCTCGACGACTCTAGGACAACTCTCCTAGATAACCCCTTAGTAAAGGGGTCTGCAAGATTTCTTTCGGACCTCACATAGTCCAAAGAAATCACCCCATTTTTCAGGAGTTGTTTGACGACTCCATGTCTGATCCGTATGTGTCTCTTCTTACCATTGTAGACACTGTTCTTAGCAACACCAATGGCTGCTTGAGAATCACAATGAAGAGAGACAGGTGAACTCTGTCCACCCCATAAGGAACATCAGACAACAAGTTTCTCAACCATTCAGCTTCTTGCCCTGCCAACTCGAGGGCAATGAACTCAGACTCCATGGTGGAACGTGCTATACAAGTCTGTTTCGAAGACTTCCACGATATAGCACCACCACCAAGGGTAAACACATAGCCACTAGTTGAACTGATCTCATCATTACCAGATACCCAGTTTGCATCACAAAATCCTTCAAGAACAGCAGGAAATTTAGAATAGTGCAAACAAAAATCAACAGTTCCTTTTAGGTATCTGAGAAGACGATGAAGGCACTCCAGTGTTCATTACTAGGGTTATGTGTATATCTACTAAGTCTACTCACTGCATAAGCTATGTCAGGTCGAGTACAGTTCATGAGGTACATCAAACTACCTATGATTTTCGCATATTCACTTTGAGAGACACTTTCACCTAAGTTCTTGGTCAAATGAATACTAGAATCATAGGGAGAACTCACTGGAACAACATCAAAGGAATTAAACTTTTTAAGCACCTTTTCCACATAATGAGACTGGCTAAGGGAAATGCGACCGGAGACTCTCTTAAGTCTGACTCCTAAAATCACATCAGCTTCCCCCAAATCTTTCATCTCAAATTTTGAAGACAAGAAAAGTTTAGTATCATTAACCACCTTTAAGTTGTTACCAAAAATCAGCATGTCATCCACATAAAGACATATAATCACACAATCTGATCCTATCAATTTTGAATAAACACAAGAATCAGAATTGTTTACAATGAAACCATTTGACACCACAGTACTATCAAATTTTTCATACCATTGTTTTGGTGCTTGTTTGAGACCATATAAGGACTTCCTCAATTTGCACACTTTATCTTCTTGACCTAACACCACGAAACCCTCAGGTTGAGACATGTAAATCTCCTCCTCTAAGTCACCATTCAGGAAAGCAGTCTTAACATCCATCTGATGTATAACTAAGTCATGAATAGCAGCAAGAGCAAGCAGGGTCCTAATAGTGGCTATCTTAGTCACAGGAGAATAAGTGTCAAAGTAATCTAGTCCTTTCCTCTGAGTGAAGCCCCTGATGACAAGCCTAGCTTTAAACCTCTCGATAGTTCCATCAGGTCTCAATTCTTTTTAAAGATCCATTTACTATCTATGGTCTTTGATCCCTTAGGTAAGTCAGTCAACTCCCAAGTAGAGTTAGACACTATGGAATCTAACTCGCTCTTAATGGCCTCTTTCCAAAAACTGGCATCCACAGATCTCATTGCCTCATCAAAGGTCTTTGGGTCCTCTTCTATCATGAAAGCATAAACTAGTTCATCACTCAACAAGTCAACACAAGAACTTTCAGATAGAAAAGCAGTAACAAAATCAGAACCAAAGTCTTTTGCTACTCTAGGTCTCTTACTTCTCCTAGGCTCATCTACGACAGAGGAACTACTAGCATGCATGTCAACTGAACTACTACTCAAAGTCAAATCAGCAGGAGTATACAAGTAGGTAGAACATCATGCGTAGAACAAGTAGATAAATCAACAGCAGGAGAAGAACAAGAAGGCACAGATGCAACATCACCTTTTTTCAAAGGAAAACATGTTCAAAAAACTCAGCATCTCTGTACTCACAGATAGACCTATCACTCAAAGACATGAATCTATATGCAGCATGAGCATAACCAATGAATACAGCATCAAAAGTCTTAGGTCCTATGTTTGACTTTTTATAGTCAGGAAGCCCAACTTTGGCTAGACACCCCCACACTCTAGAAAACTCAAGTTTGGAGGATAACCCTTCCATAGCTCATAAGGGGTCTTATCTAATCTTTTGTGAGGAACTCGGTTAAGAACATGACAAGCTGAAAGAACAGCTTCCCCCCACATTTCATCAGGCAACCCAGAACTTACAAGCATAGCATTCATCATATTTTTCAAGGACCTATTTTTCCTTTCAGCTATACCATTTTGTTGGGGTACATAAGGAGCACTAAGTTCATGAATGATTCCCAATTTCTCACAATGGTCATTCCAAGAGAAGTTCTCATATTCTCTACCCCTATCAGACCTAACCCTCTTGATTTTCCTATCAAGTTGGTTTTCTACCTCGGCTTATACTTCAAAAAAGCTTCCCCTGCCTCACTTTTGGTCTTAAGAAGGTATAACTTAGTGAACCTCGAGTAATCATCAACAAAGGAAATATACCAGAATTTTCCTCCTCTACTTCTAGTGTTCTGAAAGTCAGCTAAGTCTGTATGAACCAATTCTAGAAGTTGGGTGGTCCTTTGAGTCACAGTTTTGCAAGGTTTCTTGGTAAATTTTGCTTCAACACAAATAGGACACTTAGAAAACTCGGTTGAGGACAGATTAGGAATCAATTCTAAGGTCCTTAGTCTCTTAATAGAAGCAACATTCACATGTCCTAATCTACCGTGCCATAAATTTAAAGACTCAGCAATATAAGCAGAACCACAAACAGTTTTATTAATAGCAGATACAAAAAGCAACATTTAAAATAAACAAACCCCCACTCAGATACCCTTTCCCCACAAATTCCCCCCACGAGTCATTACAACCTTGTCAGCCTCAAAAACAATTTTCAAACCAGCTTTGTTTAACAAGGCACCAGACACTAGGTTACGACGCATAGTAGGAACATACAAGACATTTGAAAGGAGAGGGTTTTTCCAGAGGTAAGTTTTAGAGTGACCTTTCCATGTCCAAGCACTCCAGCAGTTGCTGCGTTCCCCATGTAGACGCACTCACCTTCTGTTGCATCCTGGAAGTCATGGAGCAGCTCCTTGTTCGAACAGAAATGCCTTGAAGCCCCGGTGTCCAAATCCAGTCAGAACGATTTTCGACCAGATTTGCTTCAACAACCACAGCAGCAATAATTCATCCGAAACAGCAAGGTTAGCTTGAGGAGTTCTTTTTGGACAGAACCTTGGCGTTGAGGGCATTGGTAAGCCTTATGATCAGGCTTTCCACACACATAGCATACAAAAGTCTTCTTTTGAATCTTACCACTTGGTTTGTTCACTTTTCCTTGCTTCTTACCCTTGTTGAACACTTCTTACCCTTACCCTTGAACTTGTCAGAACCTGGCGCAGCAGCAGATTCCACCAGATTGGCTTTGGTAACATTGACAAGAACCGAGTCCTGATTATCCTTGATTCGGTTGGCCTCTTCGATCCTCATGTGACTGATTAGATCCTGAAGAGACAGGAACTCTTTCCTATGTTTCAGATTGTTACGGAACTCCCTCCAGGAGGGAGGAAACTTTTCCAGCAGAACATTGGCCTGAAAAACCTCACAAATTTTCATGTCCTCATTTAAAACATCAGCACACAGATTCTCATAGACATGAACTTGGTCCATGACAGGTTTGTCATCAACCATTTGGAAAGCCAGCCACTTTCCTACAACGTATTTCTGTTTCCCAGCATCATCAGCCCCATATTTTTTCTCAAGGGCCTCCCAAATCAGTTTGGATGACTTATGAACCATGAACAAATCAAACAAATTATTAGTCATCAGATTAAGGAGATGGAAACGAACTGTTTTATTATCTTTTTCATATTTCAGAATTTTATCCTCATTCTGTTTAATGACAGCAGCAGAAGGAGAATTTGAATCAGCAGTAGCCGTAATGGCAGTGGGACAGTCACTGAACAAGACATAGTCAATATCCAGTTGCTCGAAAAACATAAGAAGTTTTTGAGCCCAGCGTTTGTAGTTATTTCCATCAAGGGACTCAAGTTTGGACAGGTGAGCCATTGATTTGGTTGAACTTTCTGCCATTGCAAATATTAATAATCGCTTTCAAATTGTTGGAATAATCGGTTCGCAAAGGCAGAAAATAAGCTTTCAAATACTGTGCCGTGATAGGAGATCACTGACTTGAAACGATTACGGCCCGACACTGGTGGTTATCGACTTGGCCGGAATGCTCCCCAAGGTTAACACAGTAGCTCAGAATGCCACCACTAGCAAACTAAGCTTTAGAGAATAGCACGAAAACCCAGGAAGAGAGAAGAGAAGAGAAGAGAGAAGAGTGTTTTTTGTTTTGTGTCTCTGACTGAACAGAATGGCTCTGATTTTATAGGGAAGAATCAAGCCAAAAAACGGATAGTAATCAAGACAGAAATCAATGGGCGGATAATTAGGGATTGCCATGAATACTGTAACGGTAAAACGTTACAGAATTCCAACGGCCACATACGCGTAGCTCCCGGGTCCAAAACTTTAGTTAAGTTAAGTTTATTCCCCAAAGCCCAAAGCCCAAAGCCCAAGGCCCAAGGCCCAAGGCCCATGGCCCGGTCCGGGCGGGCGGCGCGCGTGTGTGATAGCAAGCCCAAACCCAACATATCATCCAACCACAAAAGCATCTCTAGTCACAACTCAATAGATGGAAGGAGAGAGGAAGTATATAAACATGAGAAAACTCCCTCCCACAAGCAATGTGGGACAAACAAGAAAATGAGCCAAGGCTTTTCCAAGCCTTAACTCCTACACCTTTGATTGAGCTGATAACCATTAGATTATCACCCTCTATCTTAAGGTGCCTAAATATAGTTTTGGACGTTGAGGCAGACCCTTTTTTGAAGGGCAGTAGCCTTGATAATGAATACTAACGAAGAGCCAATGTTGAAAGTTGCAATTGTGTGGAGGTGTCCATCAACATCTCTGACAATAATACCAGTTGATGCATAACTAACGCGAACCGAACCTTTAAAGTTGAGTTTGAAAAAAAGAATGGAAGGTGGCTCCCAAACAAATGATTGAAGTAAGGGCTTAAACACTAAATATTGTTAGGGAAGATGAAAAAGCTTACCACTTAAATCAATCCTAATCATTCAAAAATGAGAAATATTAAAACTATGTATCAGGACGTATAAGAAAAAGAAAAATACAAAGCAGTATATAACAATCGACTTATATAAATTTAAATTTCCTTCGATAGAATTGAATAGAAAACCAAAAAATTAACAATCTTGGCACACTACACATGAAAATGTTAATAATCGAGAATGGTCCGGAACTAAAAACTAGTTCTCCTCAAGAGGAGTGAGTGGAAAATCAAAAGGTTGGCACTAAACAAACACAACTATACATCTAATTTCTAAACCATCAGACAGCAGTAAAAGGAAGAAGGAAGGACATGTTTATGCTCTCAGTAAGCAGTAGAGGGTTTAATACTACTACTACTTGCAACAAGTTCTTCCCTTTCTTCACTTCACTCTCTCTCTCCTCCTCAACTTTATCTCTCATGGCATTCAACACAAACTCTCCTTCACCTTCTCCTTCTAGGGTTTCCCCCTTCTCAAGTGGGTCCCCCATTAACGCGCCTCTAAAGCGTGTGGGTACCCACAATGGTAGTTTCCATTGCGATGAAGCTCTTGGTTGCTTCATGATTCGCCTTTCCAACAAATTCTATGGTGCTGAGATTGTTCGAACCCGCGACCCCCAGGTATTGTTGAATGTTGATAAAAAAGAAACTTAGAATGTATGGGTTTCACAATAACTTATTGTATACTAGAAACTATATGATATAGTAAGTTTTCATTGATATAGTCAGTTTTTGTATGATATAATCAGTTTTTGTATGATATAGTTTGTTTTTGGATGATATAATCACTTTTTATATAGACATGTGATATAGTTAATTTTGGTATGATATATTAATATAGTCGGTTTTTTCTAATATAGTCAGTTTTCATTGATATAGTTAGTTTTTGTTTGATTTAATCACTTTTTACATTGCATATGATATAGTCAATTTCTGTGATATAGTCAATGTTCGTATGATATAGTGGTTCTTTTTGCTAATATAGTTAATTTTTGTGTACCGGAGTTAGTTTGGGTGCACGATGAATTATTATGAACTCGGTCCATACAAGATCTTTGATTGTTGATATTGGAAATGAAATTTTAACCTATAGTTTTTATACAGGTTTTGGAGACATTAGATAGTCATTGCGTATGATATAGTCAATTTTGTGATATAGTCAATTTTCGTATGATACAGGTTTTACATAGTCATTGCGAATGATATAGTTGATTTTCGTATGACATAGTTGTTTTTTTTCCTAATATAGTTAGTTTCTGTGTAACAGAGTTTGTACAATAAATTATTATGAACCCGATCGATACAAGATGTTTGATTGTTGATATTGGAAATGAAATATAAACCTATAGTTTTTATACAGGTTTTGGAGACATTAGATGCAGTGTTAGATGTTGGGGGAGTGTATGATCCAAGCAGGGATAGATATGATCATCATCAAAAGGGTTTTGCTGAGGTTTTTGGCCATGGCTTTACTACTAAGCTTAGTAGTGCTGGTCTTGTTTATAAGGTAATGTGTATTTATGATTGGACTGACCCAAATGATTATTTTTTTCCTAGTATATATATGTGAGCAGTTGAAATTATGGATTGAATTTCCATTTTTTGAAGTGTTTTTTTTTTTTTTCTTTTGGGAAGGAAGTTCATCTGATTAATGTATTTGATTGGTGTAGCATTTTGGGATGGAGATAATTGCGAAGGAGTTGGTGCGTGATGAAGGGCACCCGGATGTATTTCGGTTGTTTATTGCTGTTTATAGGAACTTTATGGAGGTTTGTTTTGGCATTACTTCTAGTTTGATACTTTTATTACTTGCAACTTGAATGGTTAAGGGTTTGTAAATAATGTGAGACCCGTCTTGCACTCGAAGTTTTATAGATGTAGGGAATATGGATAATATGTTTTGATTGTTGGTCATTTGTTGAGGTGAGGAACTAGGAGGTTTGTGACAAATGAAAGAACTTTCACTATGGTAATTGGGTGCGTAAATCATGGATTTCTTTAGCATCACTACTCATTTCTCTTTTTGGCTTGCTCTTAATTTTGTTCTTTAGAAGTCCTCTCTTTAGTACTTGATTCTTCCTAGAAGTATTATTCCATTATGTTTATTTGTCATATAGTAGTACTAGTTATGTGTTTGGAAGAGAGCTTCTTTATCATTTTACTATGTGTAATAAGTGCTAGGTTACACTCCACATTGTATCTTATGTTGGTCGAAATTCGGAGGGTCAGATTATGTGGCTCTAGGTGCTCGACTGCTTGGCTGTTTTATGAATGAAATAGAAGAAATGTACTAGGTACCTTGTGATGAGGACCTCTTTTCCTTTTAATGAGCATTAACTTGGTTTATGACTGACTTTGAGCTCGCAAGTTTTGGTTGGGTCATTGCTTTTGCTTCAGTATCTCTTACTAGCTTAGATAGTATTCTGTTGTTGAAGCTTATCATGATTGTTGCAGGCCATTGATGCAATTGATAATGGAATTAATCAGTATGACACTGATTTGCCGCCAAGATATGTCAACAACACCGGGTTGTCTTCAAGAGTTGGAAAACTGAATTTGGATTGGACAGAACCTGATCAATCAGCTGAAAAGGAGAATGAAGCCTTTGAGAGAGCAATGAATCTAGCTGGTGGCGAGTTTTTGGATGTGAGATTCTTGTCATGTAATTCACCCTTTTTAAATGCTTAGTTTACAACTGTTTACTCGTTTTATGTCCAATTTCGATCTGTCACAAACATTGAACATCTTTTGGTTCTCAGAACCTCCGTCATCTTGCAAAATCATGGCTTCCAGCTCGATCAATTGTTGTGGAGTGTCTTTCTGCAAGAAAAGAAGTTGACCCTAGCGGAGAGATCATGGTCTTGGATAGATTTTGTCCTGTAAGTAGTAGAAATTTTTTTCTTTATCATTTGTCTATTGCACATAGTTTGCTCTTGGTGATAATGTTGCTGATTCATGAGTACATCCATGTTGCTGATTCATGAGTATATCCACGTTTGGATTAGTAGATAGCAGCTCTAGTCTTCACTACTTTGGTCCCTTTTTTAACACTGTGTATGCCTCTCCAATTCTCCTTTTATTGGTGTTTCGGGGGGGGGGGGGGTTCTATTGCTTGCTTGAACTTATCATTCAGATTTTAATCTTGATCATCGAGATTGGGGATCATTAGATTCATTTTTTAAGATTAAGGGTGCGTTCTATTCAACTTATTGGACCTGAACTTATTGGAACTTATCTGAACTGAACTTATTGAACCTGAACTGAACTTATTGGAACTTATTAAACCTGATTGGACCTGATTCAACTTATTGGACCTGATTGAACCTGATTGGAACTTATTAGACCTGATTGAACCTGATTGACCTTATTAGACCTTATTGAAACTTATTGACCCTGATTGAAACTTATTAGACCTTATTGGACCTGATTGAAACTTATTAGACCTTATTGGACCTGATTGAAATTTATTTGACCTTATTAGACAAAAATATTGACCATGAATAACATAAATATTACCACTAATGTAAATACTACCCTTCAAAATTTTTTATGGAATAATTATTATTATAATTCGTCCTTTAAAAAATAATGATTATTAATTATCTCTTATGATAATTAATTTAACAAAAAATTACTATTTATATATTTGCCTATACATAACTTTCATCACTAATATATCTAATAGTGTTGTTTTAATTTTATAAAATACTAGTAGAAAATCAAAAAATTAATTATTATTATTATTATTATTATTAACCTTAATTATTTGACCATAATTATAATATTATTCAATAGCAATTTGAATAATCAAATAATAGACAATAATACAAGTATAATACTATACATTGTGGTACTTTAATAAAAAATTCTAATAATAACATAATCAGCTAATAGTAATATGAATAATAAAGTAATAGACATAATACAAATAAATTATAAAATAATAGACATAATACAAATAAATAATAAAATAATAGACATAATACAAATAAATAATAAAATAATAGACACTAATACAAGTATAATACTATATGATCATTGTGGTACTTTAATTGAAATTCTAATAATAACATAATCCGCTAATAGTGATATGAAATTATGAATAACAAAATAGTGGACAATAATACAAATATTTATTAAACATTGACTATTTGGACCTTATTGGACCTTATTAGACCTGATTGGAACTTATTGGACCTTATTAGACCTGATTGGAACTTATTGCACCTGATTGGAACTTATTGGAACTTATTAGACCTTATTGGAACTTATTGCACTTATTAGACCTTATTGCAACTTATCTGAACTTATCTGAACTTATCTGAACTTATCTGAACTTATTGGACCTGAAACTTAATTTTTTAAGTTGAACAGAACGCACCCTAAGAGGAAGTCCATAGCCCTCTATTGCACAATATTTAGGGAGTTAGAATCCCTGGACCTGGAGAGGGAAGAGGTGAGTAGGCTCCCCACCTTAATTTCCTGTTCTAATGGGGAAGTGACCACTTACACCAGACTTATTATTATGATGGAAGACGACCACCTTGGCATCTGACCAATTTTTTTTTGTATTGGTGGTTTATTTTACATTAATTGCTTTTGTGGAGTATTTCCTGAACTTCCATGTGTTGTCCTTTTACCTAAGAATTTTACCTTTTTAGAGCACCTGCACTATGTTGTAGTGGAAGCACTAATACCATGCCTTTGCTTAAGATGTCAAGCATTCATGTACCTGTTAAAGACACTGCAATTCCACAGTGGACAATGGGAATTGCATGCAATGTCATTCCTGTCAAAGGATATTCTGTTGATCTTGATTATGAGTTGCTGATCAACTTTGTAAGCCTACTTGGGTGATCCTTGATACCGTAGAAAGAGTTTGGGAATTCTTACATATAATACTATAGAGATGCATTAGATCGTGAAAAAAGAGGATTTGATTGAGTATCGAGGAGCCAAAGATCATTGGCGCCAAGCATGAGGGAATGCTAAACGTTTGGTAATTTCTCCTCCGACCAGGATAAAAGATCCCATTGAAGCAGCCAACCCTGTACATATTGTATGTACATCTGGTCGCACATTTCCACTTATTAAGGGCTATCAATTGCCATAACTTAACACTGGTTGCAAATACTTCAGTGGTTCATTATTAGAAATTGAGTTGTATAAAACTAGGATTTTCCATTTGATGTGGTGCTTTACCTTGCAGTGGAAGCTTCATCTTTTTGAGCTTGAGCAGGAGATGAAGATTGATCCTCCTGTCAAATATGTCCTTTATCAGGTATCCCAGATTCACCATCTCTCTAAGAAATTATCTGACAACTACTCTATCCTTTGACTTCCATCAAGGTCTTGTTCACATCCTGTTTACAAAATATTCAGTTTAAATCAGTGAAAATTAGTTATCATTTGCAAAAATCAGTTTTAGTCAGTAAATGGCAGAAGAGAAAAATACTAGAGATTCAGCAAATTTCAGTTTATATCAGTAAAGATAGTTTGTCAGTAAAAATAATCTCAGATCAGTTGATATCGGGTGAAATGAAGGAGTCCTAAAACGTTGCTTTCTTTTGTGCGATGCTAAGTTGGAGAGTGGTTTCTATTTGAATTTCAAATGTTGTCGATGAAAATTGCCTTTCCTAGTTTACATCAGGGTTATGTCAATACTTTAATTTAGTCTGGCTCACATTGCTTCATAATACCATTTCTATTTCGTAGGATGACAGGAGCAAACATTGGAGAGTACAGGCTGTGGCAGTAAGCCCTGATAGATTCGAGAGCAGGAAGCCTCTTCCAGAACCATGGAGAGGTATGAGAGATGATGACTTGTCCAAGGGTTCAGGCATCCCTGGTGGTGTTTTTGTCCACATGAGCGGATTTATTGGTGGAAATGTTACTTACGAGGGTGCTCTCGCCATGGCAAAAGCGGCTTTAAAGTTTTGAGCTTGAAGACAGTGTTTCTTGCAAAATGAGGTAGATGGTGATCTGAGAGACTACTATTTTACTAGTTTTTATGAGATCCTTTTTTTCAGAAGAAAATTCCCATTATGAGTTGGGTTTAATTTTAGAGTTGCACTTTTTTTAGATCCTAACATTGTTGTGTCAACAGGCAACTGTCTCTAGCACTCGTATAGGGTCGTAGATTGTCAGGGGAATTGTTTGGATGAATTGCATTTATTGGAAGTACTACAGTTTGAGAGAAATACGATATCTTACTTGATTCCAGTTTCGTGCTTGAAGGCGTTTTGGGTTATGGACTTGTTGCAGGTAGTGAACTGGTGGGGGTGGGGTGTAATTTTGGAGTTTTAGTAGAGGGGAAAAGCTAATTAAATAGGAATGTTGCGACTAAATTGAGACATATCCGGAAAAGAAATTTGTAGAAAGTAAATTGAGCCAGATTACTAGGATACCCTTACCGGAAGAATGATGTTTTGTGTGTGCTAGGCTACTAGCTATATGAGCGGAATTATGAGTTTCTAGCTGATGAGTGTCTATTTGGACTGTACTTTCGACTTTTGAGGCTCTTCGCCAGTACCCAGCTTGCTGTGGGACTGGGACTGGGCCTGCATACTGCTGCCTCTATGAGCGATAGGTTAGTCTGGTCCAGCCTTTTTGTTGTTGTTGCTGTTGTTGCTGCTGCTGTTGTCACTTTATAATTAATTAGAAGTTACTAGTGAACTTACTAGAAATACCATTTTGGATCATTCACTAGTCACTTGACAATTTCTACATTATTCATAGTAAAGTTTAGTTAAGGTCAAAACAGTTCGTATGTCATTTATTCAAGAAATATAACATGGCACTATCTAGAAAATTGGAATGCCACAAATGTGCAAACAAGTTGGGGTCAAAAGGAGTAGTAAACAAATTATACAAGTGCAAAAAAGAAAATGGTCTGATCTGAAGTATTATAGAAACTTGTCTGATAATCTCTCAAGAAATTTCTTATCTTGTTAGTGCTGTGAGCCTGTGAACTAAATAGTGCATTAGGTTTGATTTTTGCGAAACAGTGATTAGCAAAGATATGAATGAGAGGTGGTAGCTTAGTGGAGTACCACCCTGAATTTCAAGGCATTGTCCAGGTTTTGAATTCTCATTCTAACAATATATTGGGGTATTTACTTTTGGGCTGTTTAGCCTTGTACCCAAACTCTGAGGTGGTTTAAGTACACTCTATGAGAGGAATAAAAAAAGAACAAGGACACAAGTGTTTCATCTTTATAACCATAGTTAGATAGGAGAGGACATTCAATAGAACCAACTACAGGAAAACAATGAAAATGTGCAAAGGTTGCAGTGAACGTAGTGTTACTGTGGTAGCCTGGTAGGTGGGGATGTTGGCAGCACATCTGCACATCAACACATGTGTTGTCGATGGTCTCGTCTGCCAAGGTACAGAGAATACCCTGTAGCCTTAGTACCTCGCCGACGAGAGCTCGAGCTTGGACTCCGTCAAGGGTATTTTGGTAATTTTTGCTAGAAATTGGTATTGAAAGTTTCAAATTGCCATCTTAAGTGTTTAAATTGGTACCGAAAATTAGTATGAATTCAACACTAAGTATCACCATCATTACCAATTTTAAGCTAAATTGACCAAAAAAAAAACCTTTTGGGAGCTCAATCTGGACTTTTGAGAGTTCCTCTCTTAGGGTGCGTTTTGCTCAACTTAAAAAATTAAGTTTCAGGTCCAATAAGTTCAGATAAATTCAGATAAGTTGCAATAAGGTCTAATAAGGGTAATAAGTTCCAATCAGGTTTCATGAACTAATGCTTGCTTTTTACTATTAGATAAGTATATTTTTGGTTGGGAGTTTGTCTTGTAAGAGCCCTTTTTCGGTAATTAGTTTAATTCATTTAGTGACTAGGTCTACTTTTATTTTAAAACTAGACCGTCAATTATCTACATTATATACCGTGAAAAATAATAATAAGTGGAACGACTATTAGAATGAGGATAAAGGAGGGTGTAAAAGCACAAAGATAGGAATCGGGGATTATTACTATTCAAAAATCAATGAGAACCCCTATTATAACCAAATAATTGCCAATGACGTCTATTGCTGTGGAGAGAAAAATAGAGATAATAATCTTTATTTAGAAAAAATATATTTAGAAAGAAAATAGAGATACATATCGTAAATTTAAAAGTTTCACTTATTTCAAAATGGTAGAAGTATCTTGTTTATAATATCGGACATCCATAATGGTTATGATCAGCAATTCTTTAAATAAATTATGCCCTAGCCCTACAAGTAACTCTTTATTAAAGAAAATTGGCTTCTATTTTAAAATTGTTGCTGGCATAACCCTACTCTATTGCTAAGCTTTTTGGGTGTCAGATGTGTGGTATGTCACATTTGATCCTTCTTTTCCTCAATTTCCTGAATACAAGGATTGTGTTCGCCATATCAATCCTTACTAATTACTCCATGGGTTTTAAAATATAAGGCATTTTCGTTTTACGAAAATTTATTTTGACCATAAATATTTCATAATATGATAAATAAAAATTATATCATTGAATCGTCTTGAAAAATACTATCATAACATTATTTTTTAAAAAATTTCTATCAACATATATTGAGAGTAATTAACAGTTAAAGTTCGATCTTAAACATTGTACGACACATGTCTTATATTTTAAACGGGGGAAGTAGTCGATAGAATTAATAAACATTTTGAATAAGCGAAAAATTAAACACCCCCACAAAAGTTATTTCGTTGTTCACAACATGTCAGTTCTGGTGCTAACAAGTATCAAGCATGCTCTTCCCTTCGAGTTTTATTGGACTCCACGTACTACTTTAAGTAAACAAATAAAGTTTAGAGGAGTTTAATGTAGTAACTAATTACTCCCCTTGTGTGAAGAATATCTGTATGGGTATAATTACTTTATTAATCATAACTTTGCCTTAAAAGATTAATTATGCTTCTAACTTTTAAGTCATCAATATTTCAAACCTACAACTCCCTTAGAAAAAAAAAAACTTACAACTTGCACCATGCTCATAGCACATTCAGCCGGGCTAACCCGATTCGATCCGCTCAACTCGACTCGAGTCATTAAAGTCAAATCTGACCTTGCTCATTATACTAAAGCTAACCAAATTTAACTAACCTAGACTGACCTAGTTATTAGCTGGTGAACCAACGAACTTAATTAAACTCTGTTCTTTTGAGCACAATCTCAATTTAATTCAGTTACTTTCTTCTCATAATTTTGCTTTTTTTTAACGTAGTTCAACCCCTAAAAAAGGGTTTTATATATAGTTAAATGTCACTCCTATTACCTACTCATCCGATTAAATCAACCTCTCAACCTAATACAACTCGTCCCATGACCACCTTTATTTGCACGAGTCAACTTTCTCACGAAAAATATATACTACACCCGTTTCGTATTATTTGCAACGATGTAACATAAGTGCGAGTAAAAAATGTCTAATCGTTACAAATAATATTAAACGGATGTACTACATTTTTTTTTTCCTTCATGGCTGGTCCTGAGGCCGTAATCAGCGTAGATTAATGCAAGTACTAGCTTCAATTTCATACACAAAACACATGTAATGTGCATTATTAATTAGTAATACACTCCACGTAACTTATAACTAACCACAAAATTAGCATTTGTTGACTAACATACAACTTATATAACCATCCTTAGACGCCATAATAGTTTTCATATATTACTACTACATCCACTCTTCTTTCTCTCTCTAAAAAAAATGGCAACTTCATCTTCATCTCAAAAACCACGTCACCATCTCAACCACCTATACGGTGGACCCACGTCAGCTCCACCACCAACACCATCATCAACACAATCTTCTCTCTCCTCCACGTCAGATTCCGCCATGGATACTCTCTCTCGTCTTCTCCATCGTCTTCCTCCTAATCTCTCTCTTCCTACACGACGCAAACCCTCCACGTCATCATCATCGTCATCATCTCTTCTTCCTACTCTATCTCTCTCCTCCACGTCATCACCACCTTCTTCTACGTTTGAACTCGGTTACTTCCAACTCAGTCACCATTCTATAACTCATCAACTCGCTGAGTCAGCCGAGTCTGACTCGGTCTCTCTACTCGAGTTACCCCTTGATGATAAAGTTAACTCCTTCCCTAGAGAATGGCCTTTGGGATTTTTTTACGACGACGAGGAGAACGACAACGATCACAAAACGGAGTCGTTTTGCTTGGATGGTTAGTTTTCTACTACTAGTACTAATAATAGTAACCATATTAATAATAATACTGATGATAGTAATAGTATTAGTAATACTTCCTTCGTCTCATTAAGGTCGTCTCATAAAAGTAGGGGTTTTGTGCTAAAATGAATTATAAAGATTAATTTTTTGAGTGAATAGAAAAGATGGAAGAGTTATAAATGTTTTTTTTTTTTGAGAAGAAGAAAAATAACAAATAAAGATTGATCTCTTTAAATTTATAATTAGATTTAGTTTTTTTTTTCCTTTAGGCATACCACTAATAGAATAAGGTCATTATATTTCGGAGTCCTGTACAGTTGCTCATAACCGTCTTTGTGTCTCTGATACCCACATAATATGTAGTGCTTTTTTTTCCACATAGTTTTCAAGACGGATTTTTAACTTTTAATATGTTTGATATTTTGTTAATGAAAAAATATGAAAAATTGATAGTATTATGAAACTAAACATTAACTTGTATTTTTAGAAAAAGCACGTAAAAGTGTGGACGAAGTACTTGTACTTCGGACCTTCCCCTGTCCCTCAAATTAAATTATTGTCTAAGTAATTTTGTAGTAGATTGTAATAACTTTGTATTTGAACCTATTTAAGTAATGCATTTCTCTTTAACAAAAAAAAATATTGACTCGAATTTAACAAATCTCGCAAGAGTATATTTTATTTTATATATCATTGACAATATTTAGTTAAAGTGATCTATTGAAATTGAAACAGACACTATATTATGCGACGAAGAAGGTAGTGATACCGAGTTGAAGTTAGCGAGTTTGAAAGGGTTGACTCGTGAGTTGGAAAAGATTGGGTTGGAGGTGGTGGAGAGGCTATCATGCGCCGGTGGGTTTGTGGGACCCAACCCAAAAGAATACAGTACGTTGATGTGGGTATCATCAGAATCGGACGGTGATAAAGCAAGGAGAGTGTACCCGTATGTGGTGGGATTGCAGTACCAGATTAGGCCAAAGAAGTGGGACCTGCTGTCTGATTCGGGTTTGGTGAATGTGGAGCCCCAGGTTGGGTCTGTATTGGTTACAATTGGAGACATCGCTCAGGTAACCACTACACTCGACAAACTTTTTTTCAGTTGTTTGGTGTAAATGATATGAGTCGAGTTTGAGTTTGAGCCAGTTCGATTTGACTCATGAGCATTTCAAGTCAAACGAGTCAAGTCCGGGTTGACTCGAGTTCACTTGAGTCGAGTTTTGATCTAGTAAATTTTAAGTAGTTTACAAGTTTCTCATGTTAAAAGCAACCTTAAGGTAGAAAAATGCTAAATTTATGTATTTTGGGTATATGGATACTCGAGCTTTTCACGAGTTTTTGAATCGAGTATCGAGTTGCTCAACTTGATTTGCTAATATCTCGAGTCGAGTTTTGATTGAGTCGATCACGAATAGTTCGCGAGTTATCTAATTTCCTTTACACCCCTAGTTTCATATTTGACATTTTCTTTGTATAAAAATATATAATCAAATGGAATCTTGAAAAATACGTCTCAATATATATAATTTTCAAATATCAACTTTTTCTAATTTTTACTTATATATAATTAGAGATATTTAAAATATAAATTATGCGTTGGTAATGTGTAAAGGAGAAAGGGAACCACTAGAAAAAAGGAAGTATTATTTTAATGTATGACAATTTATGAGTTTATTTGATGTTTATTGATTACCAATCCAAAAAAATTATAAGTAGATGTTGACATAATGCTTTGTCCACATACTAGTATCTATTCTTTTAGTCATAAGATCTTAGAATTGTAGTTGAATATATTGATGGCCTCTCAAATAAAACAAAAAAAAAAAGCTAAATATAATGATGGGATACAGATAATATCAGGTTAAAGTTGTATTAGTAGTTGACAACTAGTTGTTGAATTGATTAATCATATATTATATCAATTAGGAGTTTTTTTTAGTACAATAATGGTTGTGTAATATGGATTTATAGCCCATTTACATGTTGAAAATCGGGGAGGTTTTTAAGGAACTTAATGAGACATTATTAATTTACGTGGCAAGATTGTTGTATTAGAAAACTCTTAATTATCATTGTTGGTGTTAATTTGCATTTGACAGTACAACAATAAATCAATAATATGTAAATGTAATGCACGAATAAATATATACTTAAACTAGTGTTTTCTTCTGTGTTGAAAATGACAATTGACATGCACCTTCTAGTGGTTTTGGTGGAAACGTACGTAAGGCTGCTTAGCGCAACCTAATTATATGCTCAGCCAAATACCTTAGTGGCATAAGTTTGAAATTGGTAGCATCTAAAATTAATGAATAATAAGATAAGGGCACAAGAAGTGGAGTAGATAACAAAAGTTTAAGGGTGCCTCCTAGAGGTGATTGTGGGCCGGGTCGAGTCACGTCTAAAAATTACCCATTGGTCGGGCCAGGCCAAATTTTTGTGCCCAAAATTTGTTATTTCGGGTCAAAATGAGCGGGCTTTACGGGTCAAAATCTGATCAGGCTGAAAAAAAAGACTAAAAGTCATTTTTGGCTTGCCCCAAAAGCTCGGCCCAAAGCCAAAAAATCGGGACGGACCTGACCGCGGGCCAAAAAATCTTGCCCACAACCCATCCAAATTTGGGCTGGGCTGAGTTGGTCAGCTCTAGTGCGTCTTAGGTGTAACATATTATATCATAATTTATTGTGTAACATGCATAATGACATATATTTCAACAAGAATGACATGGATTATACAGATGATAATATAACGACTTTCATGTCATTCATTTCATGTCGTTTAAGTTTCTTTTACATAATAAGCGGTAGTTTATGACTTGTTACATCATAAATTATATTATATTGTAACAGCTACACCTATGGCATGTTGAATCTATTTTCTAAAAATGATTACTAGTTAAATGTGATTCATTATATAGAGATAAAGGGAGTACTTCAATTTGATAATGGCATTATTGTAGGATTAAGATCATTAAAAAGAAGAGGATATAATTAATGATGGAAAGAAAGGTAATTAGTTAGGTCATAGGTGCACTTGATGAGCTTAAGAATATCTAGTATTATTAGTGATATGCAAGTTTCTACTTATATGGAACAACCTAAAATTGAGAGAATTGACAGGTATGGAGCAATGGAAAGCTAAAGAAAGTAAGAGGAAGACCAGCTCCAATTTCAGATAAGGATGGAAAATCAAGCTTATCAATGACATTGTTGCTCACTCTTCCTCTTGAAAGCAATGTCTCACCTCTTCTCAAGAACCCTAACAACTTCGAAAAAGAAGCTTATTGTGAAACAAAAGTGATTAAGGAAGAAAACAATAACGATGAGCATCAAAGCATTGAGTCAATAAGTACGAGTGACTATGGTATCAACGACCATAACGAGAATCAAACTGTTTTTAACTCGTTCTCTTTCGAGGATTATGCATGGAGAGTTTACCATGAACGCCTTCTCTTAAAAGATCCCCTTGATAGATATCGTGTTATCGACTAATTTGGCTTGTTTTTGGATAATAATGTGTGTTAGTTGTATTATTGTGCTTGGAGGATTTGCATTTACATGTATGTCTTTTGGTTGGAGATTGGAGAGTTTTATTCTTTTGTTGGTGTTAGGAATTGGAGGAATGTCTTCATTTTTTTTTTTTTTAGAAGTGCTCGTTTTGTATGGGCTTTTAGTTTAATGTTTTTATTTAAAAGACGTGGTTATTGGCAAGAACTTATTGCATTTATTGTTTGGGTTCATAATAAATTAAACGGTTTTTTCACCAGGTACCCCTGTACTTTAACAAAATTCATGGGGTACCCCTAACTTTAAACTAATGCACAAGGTACCCTTATTATTTAAGTTAAATGCACCAAATACCCTTACTGACTAACGGTGTCAAGTTTCCGTTAGTCATTAGGGTTAATTAACTTCTCTAATCCTAATTAAACTCTAATTAAACCCTAATTAAGCCCTAATTAAACCCTAATTAACTAACTAAACCCTAACTCCATAACTTGAAACCCTAACCCCCAACCACCACCCAACCACCACCCAACCACCACCACCTCCCTTCCTCTCCCCTAACCCACCACCCCTCCAACAACCCCAGCCCCCCTCGCCGGCATTCCTCGCCGGCAACCCCTCTCCGTCGCCGGCAACCACCTCTGATCCCTCTCGCGCCGCCTTGCCGACAACCCCCTACAGCAAGCCTCATTCCCCCTTGATTTCCCCAACCCACCGCCATCCCCCAGCCCCAACCCCACGCCCACCCCCAACCCCACGCCCATCCCCAGCCCCTACAGCGTACCCCCCTATCCTAGCAGCAACCACCACCATTCTTGATTTCAAAACCTGTTTTCAAAAATCAATTTCAAAAACAATTTCGAAATCATTTTCGAAAACATTTTCGAAATCAAGAACCATTTTCGAAAAGGTTTTTGAAAATGGTTTTCGAAACCTTTTGCGAAAATTTGCAAAAACCTTTTGAAATCATTTTCGAAATTAGTTTTGAAATCAGTTTTTGAAATCAAGAAAAGCAATGAAGAAGAAGGAGAGAGAAATTAAGAACAACATTTGCGGGGTGGGGGAAATCGACGGGAATGGGGGAGGGGATAGGGCTGCGAGGGATGGGGGAGGGTGGCTGTCGTGGGGGTGTGGGAGGGGTGATGCGGGGGGCTGGGGGAAGGGCGGCTGCTGCGAAGGGTGGGTAAAGGAAGGGAGGGGTGTTGCAGGTGGTGGTGAGTGGGTGGGGAGGGGCTGGGAAGGTAGAAGGGGATGTAGTGGGTGGGTGGTAGTTAGGGTTAGGGTTTAGGTTGGGGTGGGTGTGGAGGTGTTAGGGTTAGAAGGCTTAATTAGAGTTAGAGGGCTAATTAGGGTTAATGACTAACGGAAACTTAACGCCGTTAGTCATTAAGGGCATTTGGTGCATTTTATTGAAACAATAAGGGTACCTTGTGCATTAGTTTAAAGTTAGAGGTACCCCATGAATTTTGTTAAAGTACAGGGGTACCTGGTGAAAAAACCGTAAATTAAAAGTTGTTCGTGTTACATACTTAGCCTAGAGTCTTGAGCATTGTACAAGCTAGGACGTGCTCTAGGAGTAACCCTTTTCTTTTAATAACCTACGCTATTATTGCCTCTCTAAAAATTGGTTGTATACTGCTAGTACTTGGCTTCCCTTCCATATAGTAGCTAGTGTATCAGAATGAGCTGAATCTGAGTGAATTATAAGCTTTCAGAAGTTCTTGCAGAACTCTTTTTATTGTAATAATATTATTATTGTGCTACAGTGCTAGTATATATGGTATTGGATAGCAAGTGAACCTATTGATCAAGTTTTGATCCCTAAGGATATCTTTTCATATGAATAATTCAAAGTTCGGTCATACTTTTGCCATATTAATACGCTTAAATGATAAAGCCGAACCTTTACAATTAATAAAAGACAGAGAGAGTATTATACAACAGAAGCTCTGTTCAAAGACTCGTATATACCTCAAGTCGAAAGAAGTGATTGATCAATGGAAACCAAGCCTTTTCCAGCCATATTCTAAAAATGAAGCAAAAGCTTGTATTGACAAACCTCTTATATAGTAAAAGTGAATTAGACGCATGTAATTACCCAACCCGAAAATTCAGTTAAAGCTAAATGTGAATTAACCCCTCTTTCCACCCATATAAACACACTTAAATGATTGGTATCTATATATGTGATAACCTTTATCTTTTGGGATGATATCCTAGGAAACTAAGAATAGTTGATGGAATTATCTCTTCATTATTTACCTACATTTAGCAACCACTAATATGGTGATTGATGATCACTAACTAGTAACTATAATCAACATAATTGAATTTTCAATCATACAACCTGACTTTCCCAATACTTAGACTTGGAAGTGAGTTGGTGATAGAGTATAAAAACCTAATCAACCATAAGCTTAAACTTTTGGTTGAGATGATCCTTTAACATAGTATCAGACCGGACGATATTGACCCATTATGAAATGCAAGATGGAAGGTGTTGAAGATCTGTTTGGAGCAAATTAAGCCCAACAGAATTGTAATGGCCCCAAGACGGGACCCAGTTGATCTCATGTTGGAGGTCCAAAGAGGGCCCAACGAGTATGTTCTGACCTATCCAAATTGCAAGATTGAAGGTGGCTCACATGTGAGGGAGAGTGTTAAGAGTAAAGCCCACATGTGAGTTAGGAATAATTGTCCCACATTGAAGTAGAGGTGATCATGGGTTGGGCTGCGCTTAAAAAAATTAGCCCAATAGTCAGGCCGGGCAAAAATTTTGTGCCCAAAACACGCTATTTTGGGCCAAAATGAGCGGGCTTTTCGGGCCAAAAAAATAGACAAAAAAATCATTTTTGGCTTGCACAAATCCCACACAAAGCAAAAAAAATATTTCGGGCCGGTCTGATCACGGGCCAAAAAATTCTCCCAAAAATCCGGCCCAAAATTGGGTCGGGTCGGGCTAAAATGATCAGCTCTACATTGAAGAATTAGAGAGAGAATGACTAACATATAGATTGATAGGTTACTCCACCTATCACCAATTGGTTTTAGGATGGAAACCCGACCAACCTTTATGTGGTCACTCACTCACTCACTCTCTCACTCTCTCCTTTGACGTGGGCTTGTGTACGGGCCCAATGAAGTTTATGAGTTGGTTGGTACTATATAGTATGATCTGAAAAATGGACTAAATTTTATGTTATTATATCTGTGTAACAATAGTTTGCTTGCCTTGGAAAAAAAGAGATGATATACCAATCACAAAGATAAGATTGAGATATGGTTAATGAGTATATGACTAAAGGAAGTAAAGTTGGCGGATAGTCGAAGTACAAAGACAAGACCAATTATAATGTACTTAGTTAGCTACGCATGGTTAGAAAGGTGTGGGCTTTTCCTTAGACTCTACTTTTCTAGAATAGAAAGCTACTAATTATTAAATAACTTATAAGTTTGGTTGATTTGTTTCTGAACCTAATCTTATGTCAAAGCTTCTAATGTCTTTGCTAATGATGCTTCAACTAGCACTTAATAATGTTGTTTGATCTAATTTTGCTCTTTACTACATGCTGGCATGGGTACAAGTTGTTACTTGTGTACATGCTAAGCATATTAATTAAAGACAGGAGCTACCGTACAATTATCCAAAAAATTCTATTTTTATGAATTTGACGTTATTTTGTCACTTATTTTATTTCATTTGAGACTTCTTTTAAAAATAAATGGTGTGTTTCTATGTTGTTACATTCAAAGTTATAGTGTAATAGTTAAACCAAAATTTCATAATAAGAGTAACCCAATATTATAGGACTAACTATTTTTATTACTAGAGTAGGAATGAATGTGAGACGAATTCGGGGTAGGACTAACTATTTTTATTATGTAGATCGTAAATTTTGATGTGGATCCATAGACTCACAAGGTCTAGAAAATCTAGACTCTTACCCAAATCCAATAGGTTTGGCGGGTCTTGGGTCCAAAATGGTCTCAAGCTTATTATAAGAAATCTCATTGTTTTTTTAATTCGTATTTCTTTTACTTTCATTTTTTATTAGTTATTAAAATGATAATAAAATAATAGTCTTATACTTCTAGAAAACATTCCAAATTAAAATATCCATATTAAGTCGGCTTAGTCCCAGTCGAGAATGGCTAAATTGAGAAGTTTAGGTTTCGAGGACTTGAGTCAATGCTGTATGTTTGAAAATCTAAAATTCCTATTGTTAGGTAAAAAGTTTCAAAATGAGTATGGTTTTGAATCTACTAATTAAACCCGATCACAAACCCATTTTATAGACCCAAACCTTAGTTAAGAGTAACCTCATCCGCCACGGGTAACCACATTTATTGTACAAGTAACTCATTTAATTATACGACAACTTCATTTAATCATATGAGTAACTCCAGTAGTTTACGGAGAGTAACCAGGACATTGATTGAGTGACCCTAAGGGTTGCCAACCCTCTTATTATTGAATTTTCCTTGGTTAGGAATATATTAAAACATTATTTTAATATCTCTTCTTTCCTCATTTATTACATACATATCAATATTTTATTCTAATGTATCTAAGAGGGTTGACAACCCTAAGGGTTACTCAAACATTTTCCTATTCATACGAGCAACATCGATCATTCAATCATAAGAATAAGTCACTAAACTGATTAGTATCCTCTTTTTGTCATAAATTTAACCTCAATTATTCATAAGTATGCCTTTTTATTGTTAAGAATAATCTCATTCGTCAAAGTAACCACATTAATTCATGAGTGTAACTGTATCCGTTAATAAGAGTAACCTCTTTTATTAATTAGTATTTTAGCTATCTTTTTAGAACTTAGAAATTTACCATTTTGTATATTTATGTTTTTGGTATTGCGTTCAAGGTCATCACTCCCACACATCGAGCATAAAAGGGTTGTTCATTGGGGGTAACACAAGATGTTTTCGAAGTGTGCACAAGGAAATAATTTATGCATAAGGGTCAATTTCAAATAGACGTTTTTCACAACACATTTAATATTTTAGGGAGATTTAAGTTAGAGATAAAATTTTAGTTTAATATCTTTCCAACGCATGGTCAAAAGCTCAATTCCGAAGAAAAAAGAGAGTGAGATATGACATTATGAAAACAGCTGATGGACCCGCAACTATACGGAGAACGCGTTGATTATGGAAATGTTTAGCTTTTTTTCCCATCTACCCTCACAAAAATGCTTATACTTCCAATCATTCTAAATAAATTAAAGGAAGGAAAAATTGACAAGAATAATTTCAACTTTCACCAATCTTTTCAAAATAATCCCAACTTTAAATTATTTCAAAATAATTCTAACTTTTGAGATTATTCATGTCAATTTTTCCAAATTAAACGACTACTCTATTGTTTGATTTATATGGATAAATTCATCATAAAGGAAAAGAAAATACAATTCAAGGCCCACAGTCTTTCTCCTCTCAATTGGTGCTAGGGTTGACTCGTCATACCAAGCATGGCTACCAATTTCTAAAGGCCCACAATCTTTAATCCTAACTCTTCTTATGTAATTAATTTTATGTTATACTAAAGAAATCTATCTTCAAAGAACATGTAACAAACCAAGATGTTATTAATTCTCTGAATTTCATGGAAAGAGCTACATGGTATATGAGCATTATTTTAAATATGTATACATTTAAAGAGGAATCTTCAATCAAACACATTTCCCCTGTTTTCATTTTTTTTAAAGAAATATTTTTTTACTTTTTTTTTTTGCCATTTTTTTTGGCAATCCTTAATCTAACTCTTCTTGCCATCCATACCCCATAAACTTGAAACCAAATCCATGTAATTAATTTTATTTCATACTCTTTTCGGTCTTTATTAATTTAGGGTCCGTTCGTTTTTTTTTTTTGTTTTTAGTTTTCAATTTTTTTAAAACTAAAAACCAAAAACAGAAAACCAGAAAAAGTGGTTTTCACTTTTTAGTTGCCAGTTTTCAAAATCATCATGTTCCCAATAAATTTGACTACTTTTTTATTCATTATAAGACATACATCATACTCCCTCCGTCCCATAATATAGTGCCTACTTCATTTTTGGTGGGTCAAATTTCAAAATCTTTGACCGAATATTCTCATTTGTATATATAAAAAAACATATTCATGTGAGATCTTGTTAGATTTGTCTCAATGTGTAGTTTCATAATATCAACTTTTTATATTGTTTATCAATACGGAATTGAAAATATTAAAGGTCAAAGTTATGTCTTGGAGACCGTATAAAAAAGAAACAAGCACTATATTATGGGACGGAGGGAATATGACTTTGAAAATCAAAAAACCAAAAAACAGAAAACCACAGTAATACCGAACGGGCCCTTAGCCTTTTGTTGTGGATTATAGAAAGAAAAATTATTATTTTATATTAAAATTGAATGTATGTGTCAAAAATAAAAACAAAAGAAAAAATTAAAAAAAGAATACGGATAAACTAACCGGAGGGAGTTGAAATCTATCTTCTTCCCCCTTTACCACATGTAACAAACCAAGATGTTATTAATTCTCTGAATTTCGTGGAAAGAGCTACATGGTATATGAGCTTAATTTTATATTATGTATACATTTAAAGAGGAATCTTCAATCAAACACATTTTCCCTGTTTTAATTTTCGGTTTTTTCACCAAATACCCCCGACAAATCAAAAAATTCACAATATACCCTCAATGTTTCAACAATTCACCATATACCCTTGACTTTTCATTTTTGTGCACCAAATACCCTTTTTTTAACCACCGTTAAGTCACCTTTAGCTTTATTTACGATTTTGCCATTATTAACTCCTAACCCTAACTTCTAAACCTAATTCCTAACCCTAATCCAAACCCTAATCCCTAATCATAATCTAACCCCTAAACCACCCCACCCCCACCCTAGCCCAGCCCCAACTGTCGTACCACCTGACCCCCCCCCACTGCCCACCAGTCTACAGCCCCCGCAACCCCCTCCCCCGTCAGACTCGCAACCCCCTGCAACCCCCCTCCCCCTGCCTCGCAACCCCCTTCCTCTGCCCCGCATTTCCGACGGACCCACAACCCCCCTCCCCGCCTCGCATTTCCGACGAACCCGCAACCCCCCTCCCCGTCAGATCCGCAAGCCCCCTCCCCCGTCAGACTCGCAACTCCCCCTCTCTCCTAACCCACCCACCCCCCACCCAGCCCCCCTCCCCCACGCCGGCAACCCCCACCCAGCCCCCCTCCCCTCCCGGCAACCCCCCTCCCTCTTCCGGTTTTGCCCCCCTCCCTCACTCTCTTCGCGCCTCCCCCCCCCTCCTTCCTTCGCGCGCTCCTCTTTCCGGCAGCCCCCTCCCCTCCCTCGCTCACTCTCGTCGCTCGTCGCGCGCGCCTCCCTCCCCCTTCGTCGCGCCTCCCCTTCCCCTCCCTCACTCTCGCCGGCCGCCGCTGCTGCTATTGTTTTCGCTGCTGTTGATTCGCTGCCGGAAAGAGAACCGCGAAGGAAGGAGGAGGGAGGGGAGGGGCAAGCCGGAAAGGCGGCGTGAGGGAGGGGCCGACGGTGGGAGGGAGGGGATGCGGCGGTGGAGGGGGAAGGGTGGGGCTAGGGTCAGGTGGGGGTTGGCCTAGGTTGGAGGGGTGTTAGGCTGGGTTAGGGTTAGGGTTTGGGGTAAGGGTAGGGTTAGATTAGGGTTAGGGTTAGATTAGAATTAGGGTTTAGGGTTAATAATGGCAAAATCGTAAATAAAGCTAACGGAGAAATAACGGACGTTAAAAAAAGGGTATTTGGTGCGCAAAAATGAAATGTCAGGGGTATATGGTGAATTGTTGAAACATTGAGGGTATATTGTGAATTTTTTGATTTGTCAGGGGTATTTGGTGAAATAACCGTTTAATTTTTTTTAAAGATTTTTTTTTTAGTTTTATTTTTTTGCCATTTTTTTTGATTGATAGATCATAGATCTCTACTACAAAGTAGTTAAGAAGCAAATGGAGTAGAAATAAGAGTAACCCACTTGAGAAAGACAACTCTCCCAATAGTTGGTTCCTTAAAGACAAATCCTTCTCACCAAACAAGCCCTTATTTCATCAAACAATTTTTTTGTAACAAAAAATTCATTCTTTTTTGTTCTTCTTTTGCATAGTATAATAATGCTATGTTTCCTCTGTTTCTTTAAATTTCATCTGTTTTTATCTTTGTATCTCACTCATTTTTCACTTTTTCTCTCAATCCCATGTCTCGAAAATCATCATTTCTTCTTCCATCTGATACAATGAAGCAAAAAAAAGGCAACAATCTTTCAGTTTTTGTTGTAGTTTTCTCAATTATTTTGTTTGCTTTTTTCATATACAATGAAGATGTGAAATCAATTGCAGAATTCCCATTTTCCAAGCAAAAAGTTCAAGAAATGCAAGAAAATCGACCAAATGATGAAAACCCAGTTCAAATTAAGGAAAACCCAGTTCAAGAAAATGAAATCCCAGTGAAAAATGGTGATAAAACAGCTGAAATTTCCATTGATGGAGTAAAAATAGAGCAAGAAAATTCTGGAAATAATGATGATGATGTAAAGAAAGAAATTGAGGAGAGAGAAAATGATGTTGAAGATGAAGATGATGAAGAGATTGAATTACCACCAGAAAAATGTGATCTTTTTACTGGAGAATGGGTTTTTGATAATGTTACACACCCTTTATACAAAGAAGATGAATGTGAGTTTCTCACTGAACAAGTAACTTGTATGAGAAATGGTAGGAAAAATTCCATGTATCAAAATTGGAAATGGCAGCCAAAAGATTGCAATTTACCCAAGTAAGAATGAAATTTTCAACTTTTTTATATGAAATTATATTATCTGGGTTTTTTTTTTCTTTGAATAATAAAATTTCTGATAATTTTTTTCTTATTTTTTGGTGGGTGATATATGAAGATTTAAGCCAAAATTGCTGCTTGAGAAGTTAAGAGGAAAAAGATTGATGTTTGTGGGAGATTCATTAAATAGAAATCAATGGGAGTCAATGGTGTGTTTTGTTCAATCTGCTGTTCCTTCAAGTAGGAAGAGTTTGATTAAGTCTGGTTCACTTAACATTTTCAGAATTGAGGTAATTTTTCTCTCTCCTACTATTACTTTAAATACAGTAACTATGTCAGAATTTATTTTACTTCCTTCGTAACAAATAGAACGCAATAAATAAATATTTTATACCTAGTTATTAGGTATGGAGCGAGTGACAAAAAGAACGCAACAAATAAATATTTTATACCTAGTTATTATGTTATGGAGAGAGTAATTATTTTGATGGGTAGTTTTTTCAGTTTTTGTTTTTCTCTAGGTGACTTTAATTTCACCTTATTCTAGTCATACAGCTAATGACGAAATTAAGCACCAAGGATGTTTTGGTATAGTAGTTAAGATCACCAAGGATGTTTTGGTATAGTAGTTAAGATCACCAAGGATGTTTTGGTATAGTAGTTAAGATTAAGATGTGTGAACGATAGTCGATAGGTCACGGGTTCAAATCCCCCCTTCCCGTCTTTACACTGCCTTCGTGACTCATATGGATAAATAAAATGACGAAATTAAGCAATCAAAATTTTATGATAATGGACTACGTTTACTTCAGAAATAAGTCTTGTTCACAAAAGGGACCATATTTTAGAAGTTTAATTTGTCTAGTGCAATATGCCATAGGGTCATCAGTCATAAATTTTGCTGTTATGGTTGGTTGGTTGGCTGATTATTAGCATCAGATAACATGTAACATTATTAGGTAATAGAATTATTGTTTTGGTACATGAGTTTGTGGCCGAGATCTCTATCTCAAGGAGGCTTAGACTCGAATGGAACACCCCCTACACTCGGCCAAAAGGCTGGATGAAGATTCGAACCCATGAAAATTGTTTATGTTCGGTAATAGAATAAGGTTTATGTTTGTAGGTCATTCTTTCAGAATTCGTAGTGACATTGTCACAACCTTTCTTAATTAACTACTTCCTCTGTTTCGTTTTAAATGTAATAAAAATGTATTTTTTGTGAGATATAAAATATTCCTTTGTTGCATTTAAAACGAAACAGAGGAAGTATATGATATAGTTTACGAAAAACTACAATATTTATAACAACAATGTTACTAATATTTATTTATCTAATTATTAACCTTTGCAATTAGTAACATGTTATTACTTTAAGAAATCTAACAAATACTTTAAACATCTCAAAATAGTATGTGTGACCGTGTGAGTGACTACTATTTTCATATGTTCCCCTTGATGCTACTAGAAATTCAACTTTAACATTGTGTTAGATGCTATGTTGCTCGGACTCTTCATTTTACCTCAAGTACTCGTGTCGGATCCTCGACACTCGAATATGGGTGGGACACTTGGACAATTTGTTTTGGGCTAAAAAATAGAATAAAAAACTCCAAAAAATAA
Source organism: Beta vulgaris subsp. vulgaris (assembly GCF_026745355.1). Taxonomy (NCBI): domain Eukaryota; kingdom Viridiplantae; phylum Streptophyta; class Magnoliopsida; order Caryophyllales; family Amaranthaceae; genus Beta; species Beta vulgaris. Next base: position 56,082,422 of record NC_079203.1, read on the forward strand.
CCGAGTCGGACACTTGGACACGTACCCGTATCGGACATGGCTACCGGAGTCTCAACAACATAGGGTAGATGCAATTGTAATTTATTGTTTTGTACCAAAATTGAGGATGCAATTGATACAACTTTTGAGCTAGTAGTAAAAAAGAGATTGATTGCTTTTGAAAAATTACTACTATATTCCAATCAATCTTAATCAGCTTTACTTTACAAACCTAAACCAATTCCTATTTTTGTGTTTTGAAAGCATTTGGTCACCCACTCCTCATAAAGTGTAAAGTTAGCATGCAATTTTAACATATGATGAAATAGTGCACAAATAATTTAACCTACTCTTATACTATAATGTTTCCTTTTTGTTAGTTTCCCTTTCTTTTTGATAGGATATTGTTTGTTTCTATACTACTTTGCTTAAAGTTTAAGTGGGGAAAACAATATATTCATATATATTCTGTTATTTCCTGGTTGCAGGACTACAATGCTACTGTGGAATTTTACTGGGCACCATTCTTGGTAGAGTCAAATTCTGATGATCCAAAGATGCACAGCATATTAAACAGGATTATCATGCCTGAATCAATCAAAAAACATGGTGTTAATTGGAAGAACGCGGATTACCTTGTCTTTAACACCTACATTTGGTGGATGAACACTTTCTCTATGAAAGTTTTGTAAGTACTGATTAATTATTATCAATGTAGCATTGGTTTGGTAGTTTCTTTAATGAAATTGTGTAATGGTTGAGTATGTTGGTCTTGATCGATCGAGCAGGCGAGGATCATTCGATGAAGGCGCGACAGAGTATGATGAGGTAGAGAGGCCAGTAGCATATGCAAGGGTGATGAATACATGGTCTAAATGGGTGGATAAAAACATTGATCCTAATCGTACAACAGTCTTCTTCATGAGCATGTCTCCTCTTCATATCAAGTAAAATTCCGTCTTAGCTTTTCTAATCATATATGTCCAATTTCATGTTATGATCATTATATTACATAAATGCATCCTAGAGAAAGCCACCTAAAATTTTTGTCATGTAATTAATAAGGATTAGTCTGAACTTTTAGTTTGTTAACTAAGATTTGTTGTTGGATTATAGAAGTATTATTTGTCAATTAGGTTATGTGAATGTTCAGCAAGGAATTTTATAAAGCTATAAAGGATCAGGTTGCATGGTTATGAAGTACAGATAGGTGTTTAATTATTGAAATTAGGTGGATCCAATAGGTCAAAATTCTTTTAGGGAAAGCATATGGATGGAATTAAGAAGCTAAAAGACATACTATTATTAGATTATTCAAATCATATGAATTCTAAGGAAAACATTTATTATGTTACCTGCCCTACATGAACAACCTCCGCTATCTAGAAGATCATACGAGGAAAATAGTACTCTCTCCGTAACGAATTACTAGCAGTAATTGAATATTTTACTTCTTACAAATAATTCGTTACAGTCGGAGTACTAATTCTAAGACAGATGGACAAGTCAATATCAGGAAAGAAACCAAGGTTTGTTACATTGTTATATGCTGTGTAATCTTTATATGTAAGTTTCTTTACATGAATTACCTCCTGTCAATAAAAAAAATTACATAGATGCTTCTTTATACCACAAGATTTCTGGTGTTTGTCACTAGAAGTTTTGTGCTTCCAACCCATGTAATGTGTGTTCTCTTTTTACTACTAGTAATCTAACAAGATTAGCACATCATGAATTATTAATGATAGTATATTGGGCCTTGTTCAACTGCAACTTAATTAATAATGTTGTAGTAAAAACTAAAATCAGTTTAAATTTGTAAAAATCAATTTTTCTAGTACACTTAAAGAGTAAATTAGTAAAACACCATAAATCAGTAGAAAATCAGGTTAAGTCAGTGAATTATAGTAGATGTTTTAATCAGTGATAATCGATTTAATCCGTAAACATATTATAGTTCAACAAAGATTAGCTGGTAGATTTATAATACTGTTATTTCCTTACAGGAGTTTAGACTGGGACAACCCAGATGGTATAAAATGCGCCCTAGAGACTACACCAATCTTGAACACAAGCATGCCATTGGAAGTAGGCACCGATAAGCGCCTGTTCAGGCTCGCTCACAACGTAACACAGTCGATGAAAAGGGTTCCGGTGAGCTTCCTGAACATAACAGCATTGTCAGAGTACAGGAAAGACGCACACACGTCCGTGCACACCATAAAGCAAGGGAAATTGCTAACGCCAGAGCAACAGGCAGACCCTGAAACTTTTGCTGATTGCATTCACTGGTGCTTACCTGGTCTACCAGATACATGGAACGAGTTCCTCTATACTAGGATTATTTCCCGCAATACGTGACAGTTTTCTTGCTTACATGACGTGATACCTCGTGCTAGATTCATTTTTAAAAATGTCCAATTTTTGTGAGTCTTTTGATGATTTAAAATTGATGTCTAGGATTGCAACATTGCAAATTTGCAATCATATTGTGTAGAAAAGGGGTAAAAGTGTTTTTTTTTTGGGGGTAAAAGAATTTTCAAAGATCAGGGCGAAAATTGCTACTGTGAAAAGAAAGGAATTGAGATTGTAATATATGATTCAAAAGAAGCAATAAAAAGTGATAAAAGAAATGTATAGAGGAGTTTTTGCTCCAAGAAATTTAGTATTTTTCTCAGTAGTGTTCCTGGTTGAGGCATTGATTGATAGATGTATTGTTTGTTAAATGGAATTTGGGATTCAACTTTTTGTTGGTGTGGATGATGCTCCGGATAATTCGAGACTAAGCAAAAGTCATAGTTCGAAAATACAATTTTGGTCACGATCGCGGTAACGGTCACGTTGATGCAATGCGATTGTCGTACTGCTGAATATCGGCTTAAACCATGAAATATTTCTAAAACCCAACTACTATTCGTTTTTTTTTTCACCTTTACGATGCTGGTAATATCGATTCGGTAGATTTGAAAACCTTACGATGCGGGCAATACGATATGATGCAGCCTTGTTTTGACACCATGCCATTCCCTATAAAAAGTTTATCCTTGGTTAAGACCCCTTTGATCCAAGCTTATCTTCTTACACCATATGCTATTATGCTATATGTTCTGCTTGATTATGAAGTATAATAACATGGTCTTCAACTCTCTGAGAATACCAACTGCTAATTTATGCGGTTTCGTTCTCTCAGTCACACAACCTATCGCTCTCACTAGTAGTTCATGGGTCATATAAATATTGGTAGATCAAGACTTTCGGGTCCTATGATTCCTTATTCACCTTATTTTTTTCTTAATTTATTAGAACTTAAATGAAGTTATATGATATATGAATTTATTGGAAATTATCTGAACTTATCTAAATTTATTGAAAATCATTGAAGTTTATTTATAAGGTGTTGAAACTTTTTGTAACTTTACTGAAATTATTGGAACTTATCCAAACATATTAAAACTTATTAGATCTTATTGAAACTTAACTAAACTTGTTAAACGTGTTTAAAGGGGAAGAAAAAGCATGCGCTCTAAGTTATAAAATGTTTTGAGGTAACATCCAAAACTTGGGATTAAATATACACATCTCCTTTATCTTATACCATAAATCTTGTTTACTATGGCTCAAGGAAAATACACTATTTTCTCGTACTCCCTAGGATCCTATATTTATACTCGGAAATTTATTTTGACGGTAAATTATAAAATTATATCATTATAAGATTTTTCTTGAAAAATACCTATATATATATTACTTTTATCAATATGATTTAAGAGTAATTTATGGTCAAAGTCCGTCCTCAAATATGGGTGTCTTAGAAAAGAAATAGAGGGAGTATATATCATTTTGAATTGATAATGTACTATTGTACTTATATACTTGTAATAGTAATATCTTGGAATACCCCTTTATGATCCATAGTATCTAAAAGATATCATGGAAAAAAGTAGGGCAGAGGGTGATCATATCATCATATATTCATTTAGATTTTAGATAGTGTAAGTGCAACTAAATAAAACGATGGAAATAATAAATTACCTCCATAAAGAGAATATTAAATATGATCTTCAAGATGAATCAAGTAAAATGGTAACATAAACAAGTCAAAATGGTAAATAATCATACATGAAATATTCTAGAGATCATAAATTGATCATATAAATTTGTACTCCTTGATTTATTTTTCATTCTAAACATATACTCAAAATAAACAATCATGTATATATATTATATAAAACCCTCCATTTGAGTTATTTTCCATTGATCATATATACAAAAGATAATGGCATCAACTATAAATAACTTCAGCTTGTTATTTGTGCTAATTTCTCTTCTTATTCATGGTGTTATTTCTATAAATTATAAACAAGCCTTAAGCAAATCTTTGCTATACTTTGAAGCTCAAAGATCTGGCAAATTACCTGCTCATCAGCGAGTTACATGGCGCGGTAACTCGGGTCTTAAAGACGGCCAGGATGCCGGTGTACGTATACTCCAATTTACTAGCTCTGTATTTTTTTTTATCTTTCTCATCTAGAATCTCGACATTATTCAGAATTAGAGAGGATCTTTTAGATTTTTCTCAATATATAAGAAAAAACATAGTCTTATCGGGTCTTGTTTGATTCGTCGAAATGAGTACTTTATTAATATTCAATTATTATAATTTTTACTAATATGTAATAAAAAGATATTTAATATAGAATAATTACATTGATAAATGTGCAAAGTCAAAGTAGGAAAGATAAAAATAAACCGAGGGAGTATTTTATTACATGCATTTTTTTTATTATTGATATATTTAAAATTGATTGTTTCTTAAAGATTGTTGTCCAAAATTTAAAAAATGAAAGATTTAGTTTAAAGGGGGAGTTTTTTATTTTAAGTTTTTACAAAAAATGACAAATACATACTGTGTAGAAAGTTTCATGGCAAAACATATCAACGAGATAAGGAATTAATTAATTTTATCATCTCTCCAAATTCAATTACTCTTTTGTAATTGTTGGTAGGAGGCTAGGAGCTTTTACATCAATATTAGATTTCAAGTGATCAAGGGCAAAAAATTAACAATTTGAGAATACTCAATGTGGTTAGGTTTCTTCAACTCAATTTTGAAAATGATTGAATATTATTTTTTGATTTTATTGTTACAAAAAAATATAATAAGGTGTAAAATATCCTCCATAAATACATATTCATTTTGTTTCTTTGACTATAGATATATTTTAACAATCGATTAATAAAAACTACAAAAAGCTAATACTTATCGAATAAATTAAAACAAATTGAAAAATATTTTAAAGAATAAAATTTGTTTAACTATTAGTCTCAAATTTAGTTTAAGTGAGTTACGAAAATTGTGTTAAAAGTCAAAATAGAAAAAGTAAAAAAGAACGGAGAGAATAGTACTATTAATTGTACATTAAAATTGTGTGGATCTTACTCTATATATCTTTTATTGATACCACTAATGGTGCAATTATCATTGTAACTACTAAAGAAAACGAAATAGAAAATATTTGAGTCATTCGATCCTAAAAATTGTCAAACCATCTTAAATACAATAGAATAAAATATTGATATATACACATAATTAATTAATCGGACATAGAAATGTCATAAAATTGATGTTTTGATGTATTCTTGACGAAAAAACTTTCAATAATTAGAAGGTTAGCCATCCTTTAAGTTACTGAATCACGATAAATTAGTTTGATTGATTGTACATGAATATGAAATCAAATTAACAGGTGGATCTAGTAGGAGGATACTATGATGCAGGAGACAACGTTAAATTCGGATTTCCAATGGCATTTACAGTAACCCTACTTGCATGGGGTGTAGTTGAGTATAGTTCTCACTTTGAGGCTCATAATGAACTCCATAATGCATTAGCTGCTATCAAATGGGGGACTAATTATTTCATCAAAGCTCATCCGCAACCAAACCTCCTCTATGCCGGCGTCGGCGAAGGAAGCTCCGATCACCAGTGCTGGGAGAGGCCTGAGGACATGACCACGCCGAGGCCGGTTTTTAAGATCGACGAGCAAAACCCTGGCTCCGACTTGGCTGCTGAGACCTCGGCTGCTCTTGCGGCTGCTTCTATAGCTTTCAAGCATGTTGATAGTAAATATTCATCCTTGCTTCTTGTTCATGCAAAACAGGTAATTAGTTATTGGTAAACCCTCTCTTAAAGACTTCATTTGTTATGTTAATTCGATTGTAATAACAATAAATTGAGATCCTTTACTAGCAATTAGAACCTTACTTATCAAGGATGTGTCTTGGTCTAGTGGTTAAGATTGAGGTGCTGTGAACGATATTCGATAGGTCATAGGTTCGAATCCCTCCTCCACTTCTTTGTACTGCCTTCATGGCTCATATGGATCAAAAAAAATAAATTAGAACCTTACTTGCAATTAATTGAATATATCGGAAAATGGAGATCTTAGGTTTGAGCACCCAAATTTGCCTGCATGTATATGATAATATATAGGGGTGAATTCACAAAACTCAATTTTAACTTATCTGAACTTATCAGCCTTGAGCTTAATTTAATTACCAAAACGTACATGAACTTCTTTAATTTATTCGTTTAGTTTTTAAATTGTGTTCGACTACCGTGTACAAAAATCTCTAGTTAAACACATACTATTTACATTGTGTGTGTTTGGTCACAACACCTTGAACGATAGCTTGGATGCACCCGACACCACCAATTATGACTAGTAGCCTAAACACCACCAACTACAAGGTGGGGTGTAGTCTGTACCATAAAACCTACCGTCTTCGACAACATATTAGGCTTCCGGCCTCCTTTATATGGTACGGAATACACCCCACCCCTAGTTGGTAGTATTTAGGCTACTAATCGTAGTTAGTGAGGTTGGATACACCCAAGCTAAAATATCATAATAACGATGATATTGCATGTGAGCAGCTATTCAATTTTGCAACAAGTCACCAAGGAAAATATTCGGATAGTATTCCATCAGCTGCACAATTCTACTCGAGCAGTGGTTTCCAGGTATTACATAAAGATTTATGTAAATTAATTGTATTGATTAAAACAAAGATCAATTAATCAAATATTTATTATATTATGCAGGACGAGTTATTATGGGCAGCTGCATGGCTACATAGAGCTACTGGAGAGAAAGGCTACTACGACTTCTTGGGGAACTTTCAGGGTAGTGGTGGAACGAGATCCATGTTTTCTTGGGATGACAAGTTTGTTGGTGCCCAAATTCTTATTGCTAAGGTACTACTCTATTTCCTCCGTTTCAAAATATAAGACATTTACGTTTTATAAAAATTTGCTTTGATAAAAAATAACTATCATAATATGGTAAACAAAAATTATACCATTGGATCTATCTTGAAAAATACTATAATAACATTATTTTTTTAAAAAAAAATTATCAACATAAGTTGAGAGTAATAACTGTCAAAGTCCGACTTCAAATGTCATGTGTGCCTTATATTTTAAAACAGAGTAAGTATAATTTTTTTTTCTTAGCTACATATATAGGGTTTCTTGTATCATTTCTTTAGGAATTCAAATTGACTATGTAACCGTTAAATAACTAATTAAGTCCGCGAAATGCCGGTATTATATACCCTTAATTCTAAGGTTAGTTACACTTTCCTTATTAAGGGTTTTTTAAAACATTTAATCCTGCTCTATTAGTTGCTTCATTAATTAGTTGAGCTAAGGCTTCATGCATGATGCATGCATGCGTACATATCGTGCACTCCCCTACAACAATATATTAATCCCTTTTGTTTTTTGTTTATTTCTTTTTCTGTACTCTAGCTATCTGATTGATTTTAATTTTACAGTTGAAGTTAATTATGCGGGTCTACTTAAATTATTGTCTCGCCAGATTATTTGTCAAAATATTGAACTTTTTTACAATTTTTAACGCACACGAAAAATTGTATAAAACAAATAGAGAAAAACAAGAAAAAAGGCCGTACCATAGTGCGTAAATTAAAATATAAGTAATGTTTAAAGCATCAATCTGTCTCAAATCTCCGATCCCCTCCCTTTCTTTGTATTTTGTACTGCCATCGTGACTCATATAGATAAAAAAAATAATCAATTTGTTTCAAAAGATAAAATCATCAAATAGGAAACTTCTATACATGATGTCTTTGCAACGAGATTTGATTTTGACTTGCATCATGGAGTATCGTATTTGACGTACTTATTATTATCTTGTTAATCATTAATATGTTTTATTTATGGCAATTGTAATAATGAATTTATGATGATCAATATGTTAATCTTATATTACGGAAAATATATTAATCTGCAGCAAATTTTAGAGGGAAATGTTCAAAACTCAGGAAAATGGGGAGAATACAAAAGTGAAGCAGAGCAATTTCTTTGTAATTGCATTGAAAAGGGCAACACCAACATTTATAAGACAAGTGGTGGATTATTATGGTTTAATGATTGGGATAATCTCCAATACACATCAACTGCTACCTTTGTCATTACAATCTATGCTGATTACCTCTTTGCTTCTGGAAAATCCCTTAATTGTCCGTCTTCTTTGGTCAATCCACCTGACCTCATTGCTTTTGCTAAATCACAGGTATGTGTTTTTTTTCACCTCATAATCTTATGTTCACAACCAAACTAGAGATCGAATTTCGTTTATATGATAGACTATTATTTGTAACTCTCTCTATATAGCTTCAACGATCACATATTAGTATAATAACTACATAAATTATTAGAATAGAAGGTCTAATTTTAACATAAAATTAGACGAACTCAGTATTGAAATCTTCTAACAAGCCCATTCTATTTCACTCTAACCCAACACTATTCTAGTTAATAGTCATCCATTCTCTTTTCCTTTCTTTATTTTTCTTGATTCTCGAATTACAATAGACAATTTCAAAAAATAACACAGTGCTGTTATGGAACGGATTAAACTAGTCACTAAATGGATTAAACTAGTCACTGAATGGGTTAAAGAATATCATTATTGAATATAGATTAAACTGGTCACGAAATCAATAAAATTGGTCCTAAATAAATTAAATTGGTCAGAATATTAAAAAAAGTGGCATGTTCTCTTCTTAATATTGAGATTGGGCCGAGCCTAATATTAAAATAAAAGTAGGCGGTCTCTTACAAGACCAACTGTAATAACTATGGCCTGAATCTTAGCTTTCTTGTAATCTGTAACACTATTTCATGGCAACTAGGTTGACTACATACTAGGAGCCAACCCAAAGAACACAAGCTACATGGTTGGATATGGGTCAAACTACCCACAACAAGTGCATCATAGAGGATCTTCAATTGTATCAATCAAGAAGGATCCCACACCAGTTGGGTGCAAAGATGGGTTCACCAATTGGTTTAATAAAAACCAACCTAACCCAAATGTTTTGGTCGGAGCAATTGTAGGTGGACCTGATAAAAATGATAATTATGTTGATCAAAGAAGTGATTATCAGTTGGCTGAACCTGCTACCGCTAATTCTGCTGGCCTTGTTGGGGTGCTTGCTAGGATCAGTTAAAAACTTGATTAATAAAACCTGCTTTCTTCACTTCATGCAAATTAACTTAGTGAGATTAAGTTGGCTTTTAGAAATTAAATAGTCTCAATTATGCACATGTAATAAGTATTGGCTGAATAATAGTATGAATATAAATGATATTGTTATCATTTAGATGTTTACTCCATTAATCCCTCAAGTTTTCGACACAAGAACCTTAGCAAATTTTAAAATTGCAATGGCATATCATTCTTGTTCTTGAAGACGTTAACAAACTCGGTATTTGATACATTTCTGCATCACTGTAATCGTTTAATTTCTAAAATATAATTGGATACCGTAATTTTGAAAGTTAAAACTTTCAATTTTGATTACTAATAAAACATATCGATAAATGGTTTTTATAAGATAATAAAAGTACAAAAGTATCTATAAGTAAAAAAAAAAAAAAGTGTATTAGTTGTCCATTAAATTTAGTCCCAAGAAAAAAAACAGAACTTTATAATTACACAAATAATTGGGTAAAACTATGTAAACCCAAAAGAGGGAAGCAACGAACTGTTCTAACTACATAGGAGTAACTTCAATGGACATAGATTTCCTAAATTTTGCGGAGATCATCAATTCCTGATATACATTGGCGGCTAAACTTGAGATACAACAGTAAATTAAGCTTGGAGATACAACAGGTACTATGGACATTGTCAAGCTCTAAACCCCGATAATTTATACAAGAGTCGTCTGTATTGCTGAACCCGGGGGAACTCAACCTGATAATGTTTTGGAAGAGCCTTTCTTGTGAATGCCCTTAAGAGTGACAGATTTACTTTAGAAGCCATGACGAGCAGCCTTTCTGTCGAACTAACCAGCAACCAATAACATATCAATCTCAGAAATCACCCTGACATGAATCCGAGGAAACACTAACCGCAACAGAGGGACTGCAGAGGATGTCTTGAGCCTGGGCTTTAATCTCTCCAGGGTTGTCCGGATTACGAGTGGAGACGGTATGCAAAACCACTGAAGATACCACGATAATATTATAGAGCGGTTTTTACCTCGGAGCTTATCATCTGGCCATTTCCCAGACGTCAAATAGTTGTGTAAATCAGTCTGAATTTCAGGGGCATAGCAGAAGAGTTCTTCTATGCGCTTCCTCAGAGATCCGAGATAATTTGATTGAACAATGCCATCTCTTGAGGAGGATAATCTTCCCCTCACCAAGGCCTCATTGTAGGCTACTACAAGCTGCATGGATAAGTAATGCATAAAGATATTAGATGAAGAAATAGAAAGATGCACATAATAGTAAACCAAGATATCAATTCCTTGATAATATGAGCCCCCAAAATATCACTTCAATTAGAGAATTGGAGAAATTATTGCAGGTACTCTGTCAGCTTAATCAAGTGAGATCATTGATCAATTGAGAATTTTAATACTTTCCACAAGAAGTCTCTCAAGATTTTGCGATTGATATAAATGCAGGTAATATGAACAGATCATAATCAAAGCAAATGTTAGTGAAATCGACTGTGACTGCCTAATTTCGCCGGCATATTAAGTTGTGACAGCGCTCCCACGGCAACAATATAGTTTTCTCCAACTCTTTGTGTGTGTGTGTTTGGGGGGGGGGGGGAGGACTTTGTGAGCTATCTCAAAATGTATAAACCAAAAACTACGACAAACTGCAGTCTCTGATGAAGAGATTACCTTCAAACTAGATATTGGAAGGGAATCGAAGAAGGTGATGCTGTCGCCTGTAACCTGATCAGTCATTGATCTAATCATTGTATATAAGGACATGTAAACCTGCACAATTTTCAGTGTAATTGATATCAAAATAAGAATAATAGTGCAGCAACATGAGAAGAAGGAAAGGCCAATATTTTTCGACTGTTCTGCCAGCTGACAGAAGGTAATAGAAATATAAGCTGCAAAGTCCGAACAGAAGCCTTTGCACCATATGATTCATTATATAGCAAGAATAAGCAGAGACTATATACCTGCAAAAGAGCTGGTCTGTCCTTGCTAACACACTCGAACAAAACTTGCAAGCAGAACTCTTGGAAATCAGCATCTGACCTGTCACCCAAAATACAAGCAGTTACATACAAATCCGACCTAAGTTTAATATGACAAGAGTGCAATAAAGACCTAAAGGAAGCAATCTTTCAAGTAGCCAGTCTGAAAAGATGCATAATGGATTAACAACTTAAATCGGTCTACGGGATAACAACCTGTGTGATGATTGCTAATCATGGTTTCACATGTCAAATGTGGCCATTCCCCTTTCAGCCTCTACACGCACTAAAGCATGAACAATAGCATAGAATATAATTGTGACAATTTGGCATAACATCACATACTTCTCTCTAGAAATTGAGAAAAATAAGGTTATGCTACTCTAAAGCCTAACTTAGAAACTTTAACCAGCCACAATAAATTCAACAGATACCAAAAGCATAAACAGAGAAATTGGATTCTTTTGACATATTACATAAAGAGTATTATATGTCGGAGCAGAAATCCTTTATGAAGCCTTGAAAGAAATAGAAAAAACGATTTGATATTCAATCACCTTACAGGTTCATGTACTTGAAATTTGAAAAACAGAGATCTAGATATTTAAGGAATGAAGAATACGTCATTGCAGTTCCACACTTTACCTGCTGTTCCAGGAAGAGTCACAGCAAAGCTGGGCAAAAGCAATTAAGCTTGGATCAGAGGAAAATGTGCTGACTAAATGATCAACATTACTTGAACCAGGCACAGGATTCCTATTGATTTTGGGAGCATAACATTTCATGCTTGTCAAACTGAAGGCCTGCACAAGGTGAAAACAATCCTTGTTACCTATAGACACATTGATGAATCTACATTATAGAACAAATTAAATTAATATTACACTAGTACCAAAACAAGATGAAGTATTTCTTAATAAGAAACAAACCTTGTTCATGGCTCGTGATATTAGTGACTGACATCCAACAGGATCATCCACATAGGAACATGCTCCAACCTTTCTTTTGATATAAAGAACACCAGAATTAAATGGGTGATTCTTGTCGCCAGAAAGCCACCAAGGTTTATCTGAGTTACAGAAAGAAAACAACTATAAAATCTATTCTTTTTTCTTTTATAGTATTATCGTTGAGAAAACAGATACTTAGCATAGATTTACCTTCAGGAGTAAGTTCTATGACTTGGGGCCAGTACCGTGGACCACAAACACGAACATTGTTGAGCTGTAAGCAACACAACATTTTAGTCCAAGAACAGATATTCAGACCTGGTGTTCTCCAAAATGTTTTAGTGAGGAGCTAAAACTATTTAGAAAAGAACTAAATCTTGACACCACAGATGAACATGCTACTTCGAGAATTTTCTACATTATTTAAAGTTTAAGCACTTGATACCAAAGTTAAAAGGTATCCGCACTTCGAATATGTATGTGAACTTACGATGGCACGCTCTGGAAGAAGGCAAGGCGTGATCTCACAAAAACTTGTTTCTGCGTGATGTTCAGTTTCTTTGACAGTAATTTCAAGAGGGGCGTAAACTGGTAAGCCAGTGTCAACATCAACTGTTTGAATCCAACGAGCTTCTGTAGCAAGAACATAGAAGTGCCTATATGCCTGGAGAATGCAGGTGCAAGATATCAGAAGAAGAATATCTTGAACAAAGATCAAAGGTAATCAAGCACAACTACAACTAAAGTAAAAGAGGAAGACAAGGAGAAAAAACCCTTTCAGAAAAGATAAAGAGTGTGCATTGGTGTGTATATCTGTATGGCAGGACATTGTACCAATAAATCAGGATATGGCTTCAAAGGTGGTGCAGGCGGGCTAACTTTCAAGTTTTCAAGTACTTCATATTCTAGGATTAGGAAAAAGTTCTACGTAAACTATATGGAACATTTCCACTGAGAATGCTGTGTCTCAGGTCATGGGGTATCTCTGACTCTGTACTGTTAAAAGGTACATATGTCATTTCTTAGAGTGGGTGTTGGCAATAGACGATCTCTATGAATGCTGGCAATGAAGTGTAATTTGAAGAACTTTCATCTTTTTTAAGCAATTAATGTACATCCTATGTCCAGCTTAAGAGACTTTCCAAAAATTATAATAATAGATATGTTTTTGCACAAGATTGAGTAGGAGGCAAGGAGCTTGTAAAACTTTCTGCATAGTGAAGTAAAGGATCTTGAAGATCACATCTTTTTAACCTTATATCTGAACTGAGTAGGAATAGGTTCCCTGTTCGTGAAAAAAAACATCTATTACTATATTTTAGGATTTTTATTTTTATTTTTACCACCTTTTAGTGGCGTTAGCAGCATGTGGTTCTGAAGGATTGAGCTGAAGGAAACATATGCACAGAGAAGCCCACACATGCTTTAAAATACTAAAAGGTCTCGTCCTCACACACATGCTTCGGATTGTGGATAGCTGGTGCACTAAATCAGAACTGTTTTTGCCTAGTGGCTCTCTTCACTCTCTAGACTCCATTGCAGTTGAGGAACTGCTGAGAATGCCTGGATTTTGTGTTCAGAAACTCTCTTATCTACTTGAGAAGTTGGCTAAAAGCCTTGTTCATGTCCTTTCCACAGCTATGCGTAAAAGTGGAATTGTATGGACTGCAGACTCATTTCTTAGATCAGGACTGGTCCTGTCGTAAGAAAAGGCCATCCTCACATAAAAATCAATTTCCGCCAGCATTTGCATATTTCCGATTCACGGATCTATTCCTCTAATCTAGTTCAGAAGGGATTTTGACTATCTATCTTTCATACCTTTTATTAGCTGCTGTTATTGTTGGTGGAGAAAAAAGAAAAGTTAAAGAGTACCCTGACTTTCCCAATAAGCAGCATATCTAGATGATTTAAAAGTCTGTTTGGTTGCTCCAAAATTCTAGACATTTCAATCAGAGCAGCACAAGCAGAGAAGATAGAGAAAAAGAATTCGTATTAGCTAGACCAACAGATGTACCTGAAGATGGCAACGATTATCATTTGTACCAGTGGGAAAACGAGGATAGAGGGTAACCAATAAAGCAGCAATAGCACTTTTACATGAAGAAAAAGACTGCATTCCTCCTCCAAGAAACAAAAAGCCTATAGCCAGGCTTACCTATAAAGCAAGACAGTAGAATAAAATTACTTTGAACGACTCAGGAGAAGACTGCAATCATAAATGAAAATTACTAATGCTTGATTCGCTTTGTTCAGATGATTAGCTGGAATATGCAACAAAAAGATAGTCATTTTAAAATACATAAGGGATATAATACGAGTATATTAAAGAACAGAATAGAAAGGAAGAAAACTTGTAGAGACTAAAAACGTCCTCTGCAGTGTAGATCGAGCTAGTGGAACAGTATAAGGCAGGGATCTAAGTGGCACTATTTCACCACATGTATTGCTGGACCATAAATTACCAAGGAAAATATGCATTTGGGTCAAGCAAGCGAAAGATACACAAATCCCAATTTCTCAGCCTACATGTTGGATGATTCTGAAAATTTTCAAAGAGAAAAGCACATGTTTGGAAAAAATAATAAGGATTCGACATCCTCCAATGTAAGGATCCATTTTCCGCACAAAGATGGATAGTTGCCACAATTTCTTCTAAGATATGGTCATTGGACAGACTAGATGAAGCCAAAATCACTGTAGATATCTTGTTGTCTTTGAATGCATGTTATCATGATAGTGTAGCCAAGAGTGAAACACTTGTCCTTACGCAAGCTAGACACTCCCACGCTCAAACACCGTCCCCCTCTCCCCATCTCCCGTGGGGAAAAGACCCAGAAAGAAAAGCTGGGAGCAGCTCAGGCATGTTGGGCTATCATTCACATTAATGCAGCTCCGGGAAGCTGAGGGAAACCTAGTCCCTCGCAGAAAATCTTTTAGAGATGCTCCAGAAATCAGTATGCGATTTTGCAGTCACTTTCTAGTTTCTACATTCTGAATACTTCATTGACCACCTTACTTACGTAAATCCCCATAATGCCAAAAAAGTCGAAGGAGGCAGAGGATGAGCTAGACTAATAGAGTGAAGGCAAAAATGTAGAGACAATAGAATTGACACTGGGCTTCCATTGGAAATGCCAACAAGAGTGCAAAGCCAGCAAGTACAACAAGAACAACAGACATGACAGGTACAAACTACAAATTTTCAGAACTTGAACTGTCATATAGACAATTAACACTTACAGCCATTTGAATGCCAAAATTAGCTTGGCCATCAGAAGAATTTCGACTGCGCAGGAATCTGAGCAATCTGAATGTCTGCAGATTCCCAGAACCAGCCATGACCTGCTTCAAAAAGCTAGCATCACAAAACATGCAGTTGTAGGCAATTTACCTCAATGTGAGAAATAAAATACAAGTTCTGTATTTATCTCACCAAAGACAGGGAAAGGACAGCAAGGTGAAGGCATATTTCCAACGTGCTTCTGTCCACAAACTTCAACAACCCTCTAGGAAATATACTTCCAGCTGAACCAGAAACAGACTTTATCTGCAAAACCCAAACATCTAACTGAGAATGAAAATGAAAGGCGTGAAAAAAAGGGTAAACAAGATAAAGACCTCATTGAGGAAGTAAAGAGCATAGCTGTGCAGCAATTCCTGAGCATTGGCATTTCTTGATCCAGCATACTTCAAACCTGCCAAAGGAATGTGGATATGATTTTCCCCAATAAAACAGAAAGCATAAAAATATACCTACCAAATAACTAGGAACAAAGCCAGACTTGAAAAATAAGTATGATAATAATTGGCCATGAGTGACAGAAGTTAGAATTAGTTTATTGGGTCCAGGCAAGGATTAGAGCTATAAGAACATCCTATGATCCCACAACTCCAACCCCGCTGGTCCAGTTGCCTTGTTACAGAAGATAAGGCCATTAAGCCCCAACTTAGAATCAAATACCCAAAACATCACCATGAACGCGATTACACACATCCAGTGCATCTTCTACTATTTCCTCCTCCAGTCCTCCTAGTACCAGTCCATCTCACTTAAAAACATGAAAGAAGTATCGCACATCCAACCGAAAAGCCAACACCAGAAAGCGCCAGGCACATGGTTTACACCACCAAAAGGCAAAGTAATACAAGAAAATGGCACAATGATAAAATCGAATAAAAACAATAATTTCTTTCTTACCAAGAGATATGCATGCTCCTGCCACAATATTCACATATGCTTGGACAACTGCTTCTTCATCAACCTCATCCATATCAGTCCTTTCATCACCAAGAGCCTCAATACCTTCTTTCACAATTTGAGGAATCTGAGACTCAACCCATTCTTTGGTTGGCTTTACCCTGCATGAGTTCAGAGCTGAGCTAATAAGGTTTAATAATTATAATCGAGCATTTGAGCCTCCTAGTGAAAAGCTTATTCTACAGTATCAAACCTGTTCCACATTATCAAGTTACGTGCAATGACACGAAGCATAATGAAGTCAGGCCTTAGATATTGCAGATCAAAATGGGTACGAGGTATGGAAAGTCTGGAAGCTACCACTTCCGATTCAGTCTGAAAAAAGCATGAAACAAGCCATGTCAGATAAATATACAGAGTTACAAAGGTCGTACGATTACGAGCAATGTCAAAAACAAAAACCGGAATATCACAACGATGATTGTGTAATAGAGCAAACTGCAAAGTACTTTTTCAAACATATCCCCACCACAGAAAGAAAAAGGGAAACAAAATGTGCAAGTAATACTAAAAGATACAGGCTCGCTACAAATGCTTCATACTTAATGATGAAAATAAATTTGAGACACCTGCATATTACCAGAAATCAAAACATGATGACTAAGATAAGCATATATACTTCTTCTCTGTGAAAAAATCATCTATTTCATAGAGAGGCAGCACCATGAAGATAATATTATATTTTGGGGCCAATACATAAAATAAGAAACAGCTTACACATGCCTATATTTAGATGATAGGTAAGACTAAAAGTTTAGGAGTTAGAATTTAGCTCATATAATAGATCAATCCAAGAAAACTAACTGTATGGCAGTGTATGATCATAACCCACTGATAGTCTTTATCTTAGTTTAAGAAAGAAAGCCTTTTAAAAGATTATAAAATTTACAATGTAAAACAGAAAGATTTCCTCATGAAAATCACAGTCACACACTATTCTTATATCAATCATCGACGATCCTTCTAAGTTTGATGAAGCGTTCAGCCCCCAACTTGATTTTGAGTCACTTACCAACCTTCTCTGTGACTTGCTTGGGTAAGACTTAAGAGGGAGGGGAGGCGGAGCAGTACAAATTCAAAAGAACTGTTAGGTTCAAACCCACGATTGATGTTAGTTTTTCGTATCATCAAGAAAAAACTGAAGAACAAAAATTTCAGGGCAAGTATGGTAATATCAAGAAGCACTTTGGAAGAATCTTAAATATTGTATATGACATATGCGGGCCAGTGAGGTCATACAAGGAATATTTGTTCCTTTGGTTTTTGGGGTTAACTTCCCATGCTGTGAGAAAAAGGAAATTTGTCTGAATGCTAGTAAACTCAATTTAATATATAGTTATTTAGTAGCAAGAGATGGGTTTTTCGGAGGTATATACGTCTTTAAGGAGTATCGATGCTATGTCTCGTATGTGGAAAATAGACAATGTATCGAGGCAATAACCTCATCTAATTCATCAGATTGAATTTGTAGAAACACATACCTTCAAAAATAACAAGGCTAAAGCAAGTATGGCTCCAGGTGCAGTGACATCTACATTAACAGGAATGCCATCCAACATCTACTAAGATGATCCAAATAGAGGACAAATTAGAGACGATGCCAAATCTCAAGGAATAAACATCTACACAAGGAAAAGGCCACAACAATGCTACCATCCAAGGCCTTTTTTTTTTGCATTACCTGTCCAACACCCCTGCTGTGCTCATCTGTCACTGGTGCAAAGAGGGACTTTTCCTGGAATAAAAACAATTGATAGCAGAGTCTAAGGGATTTGAAAAATCTTCACAATTTTTATGCTTATGTAGTATTTGATTTCACAATGAGAGACAGAAAAGTTAAGCACTGGTCGAGAAGCACCTGTGAAAATACATCGGTCTTTTCTCCAGCATAGTGGAACAGTCGATCAACTAATGTGTCCATGCAAGCGAACTTATCCTCACCACGACCTACAATTGGAGAGCAAAGTCAGCAAGAATAGGTCTTAAAAATACCATCAAATCATTCATACCTAACGCAACAAGTCCAAGTGCAAATCCAGCAGAAACAGCATAGCCCTCCCTCTCAAGCACATTATCACCACCACTTCTACGGCCTATTTCAGCCTGCAAAAGTTCTAGTCAGTTATTGTTACTTCGATGAATGACTACAAGAGGTGTGAATAAGACTTATGCAGCTATTTGTGCTAAAACAGAAGAACTTAAGCAATAAAAGAAATGCAAGATATTTTTCATTGGAAAAAAACTGTCTCCACCCTGTTGTGCAGAAAAACCTCAGCCACATGCAATTCAAATCCTGAAATTCTCACTGTAACTATAGGGTTGTTTAAAATCCTACAACTACCACTTGAGGTCCATTCAGAGCTCATTCCTCTAAATGTCGTTCCTCACGAACATCTAAAGAGGCCTTCTCTCCTGACTTTAGGCTTCACCCAAAGCCTTTAAACAAATACAGAGTTTGCACAACCTTTCATCAATTCCCTGGTACAAATACAGAGTTCGCACAACCTTCTATCAACTACTAGGAATGTTATTGGAATTACGATGATGTTGAAAAAATATGAATTACTTTTGCAATGCTTTTCCACTAAAGTTGGATACCTTTCAGATAAAAATATATTTGCTTTTCCAGATATTTCAAGCAAGTAAAACTGGTCCTAATTTCACGCCACTACATGTAATGATCTATAATCAAGGCATAATGTAACATATTCCTACTTTTATATGACAGTTATAGAACTTCAAACATGCATTTTATTAAACTAAACACAAGGTTAGCTAAGCCATGGAGAAATCTTATGAATTTTTTCAAATATTGATCAAAAAAATTTTTTTTTTTGGGTTCAAATTCTTTAGCAGGGTATAACTCTAATGAACAAGTGTTGTAACTCTAATCTAATCGTGTGGTTGAGATCCATTCTCATTTCTCATGTAAAGAGCATTCTCATTTCTCATGTAAAAAGCATTTTCATGTGATCTTGCCTCTATATATATATATATGTGTGTGTGTGTGTAAAGCATGTTGAGAAAACGAACATTAAGCACAATAGACAAATGCAGTTACAAAAATTTAAAATATATGTATAGTCATTTGGAAGATTTTGTAGCAGAATATGCAGAAAAGGTGGTTACTCAAAACAGTAAAGAGAACACCTTTGTCAAAAGAATCCTTTGGTCGTCTAGACAGAATTGGCTCAACAGGGCAGCCAGATATGAAAATTGAATATATTGTTATAGACATCTCTTAACAAAGAGCAATAAACAGATTTCAGATAGATATTGTAACCAATACTGGCAAATAAATAGAAACTACTGATGCATGATATCCCAAAAGGCCTTCTCTTCCACTATATTGTCTTATAGTGCCAACTGATGGAATTCGAACTTCAAGTACCCAGGGTACAAACTCCATACTGTATAGTGAAGCAAAGGAGATATATACCAGTAGAAATTGCATAGTCTGAGGATGTGCAGATCCTTCAAAAAGGAGACCAAGAGCCATCAAAGCTGCAGACTGTGAAGCATGCAGAGAAAAATATAATCAGAAAAGTAACAACTTCTGTTCCACTAAAATGATTTTGCAACTACAACAATTGAAAAACCACCAAGCTGTTTAGTATAAAACACAATAACTAAAATCAGATATGTCTGCATTCCCCAAATAATTTCCATTTTCAGCCAACAAGAAATTACATATTACTCTATAAGCCATTGTCACAATGTTACATATAGGCTATAGCTATCCAAAGAAATTCTATTTTTCTTCAACATGATAACTCAAAAGAACTCCCCCATTTTCTAAAAACATCAAGAAGTCAGGCAGCACAATCATTTATCTACCAGCTAGCATCAGAAGATTTCTTAATATTTCTTTCTGGATATGGATGATTTCAATTAAACGCTACACAGGATTGTCCTCCTGTATCAAAACTCCAAAGATATAGGTCCACAAAATATAAACGTAGGAGCATCAATAAATAATAAACCTTAGGGGACACCTGCAAAGATGTGAAGCAGCTTAAAATGGCAGGAATAGGTGCATACCTGCAGAACTGTTGGAACTTCTAGCTCTGGGAAGGAAGATGGATGACGAGCAGGTAGATGAACATAGAAGGACTGGAAGAAATAATTAAGCAGCAATACAACATCGTAAGATTATATTTTGTTGCAGAAAGTGTAGCATAATCCAACAAGGGGAAGGAAGATGGACTTTGACTATGACAAAGATGACTGAGAATGCATAACAATAAAGAAATTGAAGTAACAAGTTCATCAAATGAATCACTCGTTAGTTAGCATGTACCTTTGACATTGTTGGCTCCATAGTGCCCCTGTATGAAGCTGCAAGGCCAAGCATTAACCCCACAGTTGTGCTTTCATGTCCCTTAAAGAAGCAAAAATGTGGTCAGTGAAAATGTGTTAAGAACGCCTATATATCTTGTCTAATTTTGACTGTTGACACTAGGGTGTGACCTAGTTATAGTGAAAAAAGCCTAGTGCCGTTATCGAGCTTAACAGTATGATATCTACAAGTAGTATTTGTTACTGAAAGACCTATGAAATCAATTGAGCATCTTTACGAAGCACAGACATTATATTTACACCCATTTGTAAATTTTCGCCAATACTGATGTAGTGATGTTCATGAACAATTTATTGTTTTAAAAGCCTTGTATACAAATCAGTTTCTGATTGTTGTTAACATGTTCATGACATCCTACTCTCATGGAACTTCTTCACATTTCCTTCCCTTCTTCTCATTTCTGTCTATTTGGCACACTCCAGCAACAAATCGTGTGCAAGTTTGGCCAGTCTCTTGCTGTAAAGAGACAAGAGAATCAAAAGACAATACTGCCCTCTTGTTTAAAGGGAATCGCCATTAGACAAGAGAAGCAAAAAACAAAGACAAGGGTTTTGCAACTTGTAGCTCGAAGAATTTTGTATTAGGATTATACTTCCTTCAAATTACTTGGGTGCAACAACCCAAATGGCAGAGAATTCAGAAGGGGTGACAGACAAAATTAAAGGACAGTACAACGCGCTTGATTACCCAACGCCTTCCCACCTCCATGCTAGACCCCACCCCCCCTCACTTTCTCTCTCTATTGCTTCACTACATCTCCAATCCCCAATCGGATTTCTAAAATACAAAAGAAAGAATACAGTAGTTGGAAAAAGAAAGTTAACCACCTAGGCACCAACTTTATCACACACCTTGTTATAATACTGAAATATGTCATTTATGGTTAGAACAGTTAGGTGTCCATGTAACCCCAATGCAAAAAGAAGTCCTGCATGGATAGCATTTGGCTCGTCAGGCCTGTTATATATGATCCAAGTTCTAGACACTTTACCCTGCAATGAGTTGAAAACAAAAGAAGTCATCCAACCGCAAAGAACTTTTGCATCAATAGTAAATGCAATGAAACCAGAAACAAGATGAAAAAAATATCCGATGTATCCTTGAGCTAGATTCTATAAAAGTTCATACATCACATAAAAGTGAAGAAAAAAAAAAAAAAAAAAAAACGCAAGGGAAATCTCATCCATTAACACCAAAAAAAAAAGCACAAACCTGAAAAGGTGTGAGCCTTAACCCAGCAGCAACTGCATTGTGAAACTCAGGCCAAGATCGAAGCTCATGCAAATTTCGTATATTTGGGTCTAAATTGACCTACCAGAGAACACACAGTTATAAAAATTTAAAAACACATTTTCATTTTGGAAAAACAGCATGTGCACAAACTCTAGGGTAAATTGAAGCAAGACCCTGGTAGGAGAGCATATACAGACTACTATATAAGTGTAATAGTTCAGCAAAGTTAGGCCAAACAAAATAAGTTAATAACGTATTAAGGTAACATAGAAAAGGGTATAATAAGTAAGATGTTCAATCATCATAGATCAGATTCATAACTTCTCAAGTACACAACTAAGCAGAATTTTGATATTGACATGAAAAACCGGAGCCCTCACTAAAAAAGCACATATAGTTACTTCATATGAAATTCCCAAGTTTTTGAAACAGTGACTTGGCAGTTAGAAAATTAGCTTGTAACTGATAAGCAACGGCCCAAAAGAGACATGAAAAGTAACTTCAAGATAGCATAAATGAGACAATGACACATCTATTGACACTCAACAAGCAAAGATAACAGCTAATCAACATTTTCTTATGAAATTCATACAGCATTAACATCTAAAAGGTGATGTACTATTTAGCATACTATCCCCATGTTCTTCAAAAAAATTAATAGAAACAAAGCTTGAGTTTGGCGATAAAAAAATATCAAATTAAATACATATGTCACAGCATACAGTGGCATTCTGCTGAGCAGGCAACCTTCCAGCCAAAACAAGCTTTGGTACGATGAGTGCCTGCGAAAGAATTCAGTGTCATAAACAAGGACTATCTTCTTTAAAAGGGGGAGGCACCACCATCCCCCCCCCCCCCAAACCAAAAAAAGAAGAAAGAACAAACATAAACCATTTTGATAGCACATGATGGAATTACAAGCTTAGTGTATCTTCACCATAGATAAATAGATATGAATATCACAAACAACAGCAAGACAACAGAATTTGAGAAATCGAAAGTACCTCTGTTAAAAGGGTGCACGAAGTTGCCAGAGTAAATGCTCCACGTCCAAGCGGAAGAGCAGTTGTCCTATGAGCAAGCTGCCATAGCTGAGCCTTTTTACAGAGATATAAAATAAAATTAATCTTGTTTGACAAGACAGTAACAATATTTTTAATTTAGCTAACAAGGTAATGAACAGAACAGAAGCCATAAAATTAAACATCAGCAGATATGTATCAGAAATTCAGTTTGCCAAGCCAATATTTTCAAAGTTGTAAAGGACTGTTACATGTCAGCCAATACAAAGCGGATACAGCAGGTATGGCTGAAAATTAAATCATCACCCTTTACGCGACACTCGGAGGAAATATAGCTTCATAATGCCTAACCATTATGGCACTAACGATCATAAGAAAAACATATGGTCCACATAGAGGCAAGGAGCCGACATCTATATTCCCAAAAAAGGACCCGAGGATGGAGCATAGCTCTTCAATTTCAAGGATCTCAAGATGACTAGTGTTGACCTGCCTGATCCTAGCTTTTTTCTTTTTGGATAAGAAAACAGATTACATTCGACAGCAACAGCAATGATACAATGTAAGGGGACTGAAAGTCCACCATTAATCACGGCAAAAGAAGGAAGAATTCCAATCTCATAATACATCACAAACAGACATGTTAAGTTTAGTGTAGGTTGTTCAGTGTAAATAGTCATGCATTCAAAGAGGGGGAGCTTCAATAGTTTCAAGAACTTGACCATTTATTTCTGGAAAATGTGAAGTGTAGCACTCAGCACTATGGACAAGAATCTAAAAGTAGAAATATCAAACATTAGTAACGCTACTAGATGCATTATCGAATTCTAATTTTAGCACTTCTTCAGTAAGTATGATCAATGCTTGAACATATTCTTTAGGAATACGAATAGAAAAACCTTTATTTTAGATGCAGACTGCATTTTGGGATACCCAAAAAATCCAATAATGCAAGCAAAGACAGAAACTTGGACAGAGAAAGTACTATTTAGGGATGTCCCAAAAAGCTCCTCTTTCCTCTTCAAAGTAACAAGTTACGATTTATTTTCAATCACGCCCCTTCAATGATTTATTGTTTAAGATATTAGATGTGTTTGATAGGGACAAATATGTAGGAAAAAAAAAGTTCTCTGATCCAGAAGTAGAACTTCACTTTAAAATGGAGGGAATATGTATCACACTAGTATATACATACCTGTTGCAGCTCCTGATCTGATGCAGTGGGATTAACAGATGTTTGAATTGCTACAGGTCTTGCAGAACACAAGACACGTCTGACCTGGAAGATAAAAGAAAATTAATCCATATGACAGAAGCAGCAAGGTTAAGAAGATTAAACATGGTAGAATCACATCCCCCTATCCCATAACATAGAGAAGGACGATGGTTTGAGTATGCTACTCCCTCCAATCACTATGATAGCCACTTTTAGCTTTTTATATGTTTCAATGGGATAATCATAGTTACTTTTCTCCTTACTAAGCATCTAATGCGCTAGTCTACTGATGCTTATTCCTATAGTTTCTTGTTCCCTTCATATATGCATCATAGTCAAACCATGAGAGTGTATAGGAAACCAGCAACCCAGCAGATATCCCTACACATGGTGACAAGGTAGTCCCCAACATGCAATATACCTTTAAAGTGCCAGGAGTTTAAGCAGCACTGAAATGTTTAAAGATGGGAAGACTCAGTTGCTTGTACCAAGTCATAAATTTAAAGCGCAACGATAATTATCAATTAAAATCTAAAAGGCAACACAATTCAACCCAAGCGCACATAAAAGTCTTCCAACAAGTGGCAGTGCATAAAAAATCAGGCGCGCCTAGGCGCTGAGACGCAAAGCGTTTTGGGTAAAGGGTGCACTAGTATCCTTGTTGCCTCAGTGCGCCTCGAGCTTTTTTATATATGGAAAAGTGGAGTGTTTTAGTTCACAGAAAGAATCCTGGATATTCACTGAAATATTCGTACAAGTGCCTCCTCACTACCACAACCTAGTGTCTTTCCTATAGTTTATCATAACTCTGCGTTTTATTTCGATTTGACAAGTGATTCTCCAGAGTAAGATCAGATCGCATATTATCCCAATAAATATCAAAGTGTCACATCCAAAGTTTGGTTTCACTTGCTCATAATAACAAACATCGCACATGGACCTGCTCATGCACAAGAAGCATATAGCCCAGGAAGGATCCTTCCACACAGGCGCATCCCAGTTGCAACTTTGGTGTTTCAGCCAGAACCTACAGCAACTAGATTAGATTACAAGTTACAACAAGAGATTGAGATGAACCACCACCACCCTCCCCGCTCCAAATCCTTTTGGCCATGAAAATGATGGAATCATCGATATCATTGGCAATAAAGAAAAGGTTTAACGTCCATGCTAAAAAGTGATGCTGGGAAGAGAAACAAAACAGGGATAACATATGAGCCATCATTTCTCATAGAGAATGAATAACTGAAAGAGGACTATAAGTTGGCAGACTAGATCTTGACCTTTTATATGGTGCTCTTGGCATTCTTAAGAGATCTATGCCTTGTTGTATCATTCTTGTGTATGACTGGAAATATCATCCAGTTTCAATAATTTTTAATTTCCACCACCTGCAGACTGACCAAAGAAGCAGAAACAAGCTTATCCTCACTCAGCTGTCTTAGGTTGTCAGGTACTCAGGCATCAATTTTGTGGTTCTGACATTCTGTCATGGCTCCTGACATTTGAGTCAAACTAGGCTTTACCTCTCATAGACAAAAGAAACCATGCCTTAATCTCTTAACTGACATTGTATATTCACATTCCCAGACCTGCAGGTCTCCTGTAAGAATATGCAGCAGTGTCTGAAGAATATGCAGAAGTGTCCGAAGAATTTAGGCATCTTCCCAGTCCTTATGTACCAAGTACCAACCCACTTTCTACAATACAATCTCATGTTCATTTTATCTCTGAAATCAGAAGAAAATGAATACGCTAAAAAAAGAGAGGAGGGCATTCCTCGTAAGTCATAGCCAGCACAAAATCTAGAAAGAAATAGATGATTCTAATTACAGCTACAGTATATATAATATAAATATATATATTTTTAAAACTGTGACCTGAAATTATCACAATCCAATTTTCAACTATCTTTACGCAGTCTAAGTTCTCATAACAGAATACGGTAAAAAATTAGGCAAAATAGAGTTCATTGCATTGTCAAACATGAGTCCCACTGACTTCCGATTAGGCAGATATTGAACCCCATGTATTCTTTGGTCCTGAATAAACGTCAGTGCTCATAACTGCAACAACATTCATGTTTGTTCGCAAAGCAGAGCTGTGAACAACTCACCTCATTCAAGCGTAGATCCCTACCATATCGCAACTGAGTGCTGGAGTTAAATAAATGCTCCATGCCATCTATTGAAGAATCGTCAGAAGTATCAACATTGTCAAATTTTGAAGTATCTGTGGCAATTGTATCTGACACTGTTGAGGGAACCGTCACTGGCTGTAAATGTAGCATATAAGGCGCAGATAATGAAATTGAATGCCTGTTGGTTTGAGTCTCAAGCTGCACAGATTTCTTCGAGTGTGCCACGCAAGACAAAGCCAAATCTTCTCGTCCAAGTAGGACATAAGCAGCTGGTGGCCAGCCAGTAGGAGGAGACTCCCGGCACTTATCGACTCCCTGTACAGCAGACATAAAGACAATGAATTCGTATAAAGCAGGAAAGAAATTAACATGAGATGCCGCACCATAAACAGTGGAAGAAAAAAAAAACAAGAAGATATCATTCACTGAAATGAGTATCTATGCTAAAGTTCCAGCATTATTAACAGACATGGACATACATGTCTTAACGGTAATGAAACGCCTATGGGCAATGAATCTAACTGTTGCAAACCAAATCCTTCAGCAACCATTGCAAGGACCATCTTCTCCTCAGGAGTTGAAGATGAACCTGCAGCAATCTTGCATGATACACCAGAAGAGAGCCTCCCTCTCATGCTCTCTGCACCAGATAATATGCTATAAAATGAGACTACTTTACGAGACCAGCTGACAGCCGAGCTTCCACCCTTACGAGCCAGAGGTGGAATGTCATCAATATTTGCAAAGCCAACTCCATGAAGCAAACAATTTTCAAGCCATCTATATAAACATGGGGGAGATCTTGGGGAGGAAGTCTGACACCTTCTAATTTTCTTGGACAGAAAAGGAAAATCACGAACATAGTGATCAATATAGCTCTCCTCTCCCAGAAAACTAGCAATTTCACATAGGAGAACAACAAGATGCTCTAAATCTCTGCAATAAACAACTCAAAAATCAATATAGAATACCAGATAACAATGCAGAAGCTATCCATCATAAAACAACATCCACAACTAAGAAGCCAGCACATTAAGAAAATTCCTCTAAATAATACATTGAACCTCTTACAGACCACTTAGCACAAAAGTGATAGATCTTTTTGCATCAAGGCACATGACTGCAACTTAATGCATACAAAATGGTTGGTGGAAAAAATTTATAGTCACTGCTTGTTTGCTCCATAACTCTTATAAAAAGTTGTTGAAAGTGGTATAGCGTATCAAGAAAGTATACATTGTCCTTAATGTCCTATAAAGGGTCACAGCCTAAATTATACAACCCCTGAGATCTTTTATTGGCCAGTATCGGTTGGTAAATAACACCCCTTTCTGACTAAAAAATATTTATCCAGAAGAGCAAAATTAGTCACAGAAACAAATGTTTTCATTGACCCTTTATCCAAGATGATTACCTTCACCTACCTCATAAAATATAAAACGAGAATACAGTCTAGTGAGCTGCTTTGACTTAGCCTGGAATGTATATACCTGAGTTAAGGCTTTTTAAAAAATGTAAGATTTCTCCATCTAACACTCGAGATCATAGTTTCAACTTCCAAGACGATATAACTCATCAAGTCAGTTTTCTAATTCATTGGACTAAGGCCTTAAATTTTTTCACCTTTAAAAAATTCAGACTTCTGATAATGCCTACCAAATTTATTTCGCAGTAAAACTAAGTTTAGATACGTTCAGTTCAGAGAGATTGATAGTTTTCCCTTTTCAGGTGAAGAAAACGAAAGCCTAAATCCGATTAGCTCACCCAACTGTCCATGATTCTTAATTTTCAAAAGCATATCAGTATATACATAAATCAACCCACCCCCACCTCCAAAACCCTTCCCCAGGCAATATTGACCAATAGTCTCTATAAAAACAACCACCACCCAGCACAAAAGGCCCACACCTAACGTCAAGATAAGTCTCGAGCATGCAGAATCCTCTCGAAAGTAAAAGTGACTATTCCCAAGGAAACGCAAGTCACAAATTACTAAAAGACATGATTATAATGATGAATTTGGAGTTTACCTCTTCCGAAGATTGATAAGTTTAAGATTTTCATACACAGCATGCAGAGAATCCAAGCATTCAATTAGAAACTTGGAATAGGATTGTTCTTCTGGGTCATGCACATCTTCCCTGTTTGAAGAAGAGATGTGATTAACCAAACTGTCCTTCGACCCTTCAGCTGAGATTTCATGAAATAACTTATGATCGCGATAATCCTTATGAAAGTCACTATTAACAAGAAATTCCCATGCTGAGCAGGATACATGAGTGGATTCTGGTTGTGAAGTCAACTCAGACTTCCTGTAAAGTTGCATTATGACACTCCTAAAAGATTCCCACTCATCAACGCTTGTATTAGCCTTTGATAAATCCCCAGTCTCACAATTACCCCAAAAGAGCTGAAGAAAATGATTGTAGAACGGAGAACTAAGGCCTTCAGCCATTGCTGTGATGCAATCATTTGACAATGAATATGAAGGACCTCTTCGCAACGCACATCTAAGCATCTGGTGAATTTTCATAGAAAGCCAGTGTCAACTGAAGAAGAATTAACGATAGAAAAGATCGTTCATGTTGAACACTGCATACAACATGCATCAGTAAGTTCAGATGCACACATTCTTTATCCCAACAAGTAGTCTAAATATAAGTATATAACTCATGAAGCAGAAGTATTGCATAAGCAAGAAAAATCAACTGCCCAATCTTAAATGGACCAGAAGATTGAAATCAACTTCATGAAAGGAGAGTTTGACGAAACCCTCTCGTCAAAATATAAAGAAAAGACACAAGCACCTTTGACATTAATTCTTCCACAGACTAAAAAGACTCCACCAGTGGCTCTTTAAGAATCAAATACTCTTCTCTAGCACCACAGAACATGCAGTGTTGCACATTTAATTAGCTTCAGCAAAAGCAGAAAAGCATCTGCACAACTTCACAACATATGAATTCCTGAAAGCATGACAGAGTAGTAGAGATCCTCCATCTTCTATATACAGTTATACACGATTCTACATATACTCCATTCAGAGAAAGATATCAGTTCAGGCAACATACTTTGAAAAATTGAATATCGGCATATACCTGTCCATTGTTTAACATGACATTTACTCTTGCCCCAATAGCATCAGCCAATCCGATAATCTTCACATCGTATATATCTCTGCTCTTAGGAGAACTAATAGTTTCTTTGAGATGATGATTGACTAAATGGAGAGGAAGTGTATATTTACAAAGGCACTGCTTCCCTGACTGCCATTGCAGAAAAGATAATACATCATAGGATGAATAGAAAGATCGAAAACAATATTTTTTTATATGAAAGGGCAAGATCGAAAATAATGTTATATAGAAAAATAAAAATAACAGCAAGAAAAAATGTACTAGTGATAAAGGAAAAGAGAGCAGCCCTCAAAAAGAAAAGAAGCAACCAATATTATAAATCCTCTCAGTCTTGTGGTCCATCAATCAAAGGCAATCCGTTTCAAAGAACCTATGTGGACCGAGATTTCTCTACAGAAAGGGGCCAGGTCTAAAGGACCAGGTCATGAGACAAAAGCTGAGAAAATGGATTGTGCACAACTGCGGATAGGGAGGTTCGAACACCAAACATGAAGTCTTGAATAATGTCAACCATCTAATACCAACTCAATTATGATAAAACTAGTGTAATCACTTTCCACTTTTGATAAATATTCATAAACACAAGGGAGGCCATAGCCTACCCTAGCCCCCTTGGTTCAGCCACTGCAAAGAGAACCTCATAACTTTTATCTACAAAAGATCCTGCAATATATTCTATTCAAAAGTATCCAGCTATTTTGATCATCAAAAACCATCTGGCAGGAAAAGAGATCAGAAAACCACATATTAGGTACAGAAAGATCATTAAGAAATGCATCTGTCAGCTAGAAACCAAGGTAAGACATTCTGATCCTTTAGAGCCAGATCGGGAGAGGGCCTTCCATCTTAAAAGTATACACTTATTATTTATGCATATCACAAAGCTTTCTATGGCTCTAACAAATTCTCTTTATATAGAAGTAAAAGTGGAGAAAGAGAAAGACCTCCATTTCAAACACAGGGGAAGCAAATTCCATCATCAAGCTCTTCTGTTATTTCATTAACTCCCTCTATCTCCCCCCCCCCTCCCCACACACACACACACAATATGATATGAATCCATTGCCAGACTCCTCACTATTTTCCCAACCCACACTTTCAAAGAGACACGACAGCATCAGCCTTTATATGTTTTCAAATAAATTGCATCTAACTAAATTATGATGAGGTTTTGGTAAACAGAACATACCCCAAAAGAAACTATGAATGTAAAATTCCTGCATCTAAGGTCATCATCTTTTTTTCCATTTCTTCTCAAAAGTCTAGGGGAAAATTTGAAGTAAAAATGAAAAGGTCTACAGAATTGCAGAATTCAAATGAAGGCTGCACTTAATGCAAGTATTCACATTTTATCCAAAAGCATTCACATGGCTCACCTCAAGCACTGAGATGCTGCCAACAACAGATGCTAGATAACCACAATATCCCAATACCAACTAGGGGAACAGCACTCAAGATGGTGTAAACAGCCAGAGAAACCTTCACTCAAATGGGAGCACAGACAAATTGGCCAGAGTTGAAATTCACACTTCCAAAACAAATTAAGAGAGGACCCATGCTGAAACGGATGAGGATTGGTTGGGCATCCTAAAGTACTTAAGCAGTAGGGTGTTTATTAGATGACACTCAACTTAAACTCTTGGTCTTAGACCCAATGCAAATGAAAAAGACCACTAGTCATAATGACTAAGAACACCAGAATGGATGGAAGTATTCTCTAGCAGCAAGCTTTTATACTTCTGTACTTCCGTATCCAACCTTCTCAACAAAGAAACATATTTTCATCAAAGTTTCTCATTCAAACACGCAGAAACTTGAAGACCAGACAAATTAATAAAAGAAACTCAAGGTCTTATGTGAAAACTGAAAAGTGCCATGCATATAGAAATAACAAGGGACAATCATAAGGAGGAAGGACCTTGAAAGAAGGGAAAGACAAGCAAAGCAGAAGGACTACTTTGAAGCTCAGCCTACTACAAATTCGGTGATACTGAGATTTCTGAACGCCCAGTAAGGATAAAGCTATTAACAAACCTACATAATTTGTTGTTCTTTCTATCTGACTTCCACACATACCAAGGAAACGGCAAAAATGGTGGGGCCATAGTATCACAAGGGTAGTTGTTGTGAGAGAGAAACGAAAGACAGAAGAAATTCTCAAAAAAAAAGGAGTATATAGTACAGACTGATAAGTGCATAACGTTATTTGAAGGCACTCTACCAACTACATGAAACTTACATATAGAAAAACCGTATTTTCTGAATCCAGAACAAGAATGTCCATTAGAGGCAGCAGCCCAACCTTTGCCCTATAAAAATACTTACCATCAAAACGAATTCCTAAGTTTAGAATTAACATATAAATCTTACAACCAAAACAACCTTGGACGGGTGACGGCGACCGGTTCAGCTGCAACTGCCTGTATGCTCCAACTCACGTCTGGATCGACATCAAAGAGGGTATCGTCATTCATTTGAACAATGTGAAGCCTTATAGATAGCAACCTTCTCTGTTCTTGGAGAAAGAAACAAATAACAGGTGCCGCATCATCATCGGTGGCGACAAAGACCTAGAGAGGACAAAGGTTTAGCTTGAAGGAAAACAAAATATAAAGAACTTTTAGACCTCTTCCTCTCTTTTTTTCTTTGATTTTCTTTCTTTTCTTTTATCCAGGACAGGCAAAAAAATCATCAAGGCAAGTAGTCATGAACTCATGACAGATGTATATATTAAAGTTCAAATAATGCAAAGAAATAAATATCTTCGCAAGACCCAACTTTTCTGCATTGTAGCTTCAATTTATATTCGTTAGCTGCAATCAGTCCAATCTGAGAGCAAAATTTTCCTTTTGGATATAATAAGCAAACCATTAAGATAGTAGACATGTTAGTAAAGTTGTGAAACTAGACACTACTACAAAGATGTCACTGATATGTTATTATTAGTTCATTAAAGTTTCCTAGTCAAATATTGTCGCATATATAATAGTTGAAGACAAAAGTATCCTACAAATTAAGAGACTAGACTTGACTGATAATTTTAAAATAAATATATTAAATACATATAGATTGAAATTTTTAAAGTGTTAAAACAATGAGTACTAAAAAAATGTATTATCCTAAATGATTTTATAGTACAAGTTTCCAATGACTCTTAATGGCTTACAATGATCAAAGCAACTACATGGAATAAGGTGCAGATATAGAAATTATGAACCAAAATTTTTAATTTCAATGTGTACAAAAGTTTTTAATTGTAAGCAAAAAATGGTACTTTCAAAATGACAAGACGTAAAGTGACACTTGCCTATAGAATCATTTTTTGAAGTCAGTTTCTAAGAAGCAGCAGGGAAAATGGAGACAGAAAGAAAACTGGCATCGAACAAGTAGAGGCGAATGAAGAATAAGAAAAGAGAGGTAAAAATCAACAAAAGGCTATGTTGAGGGATGAGAAAGGAACCTTGTTGAACGGGGAGTAGTTCATTTGTGGATGTACATACTAACTTAACTAGCCAAGTTTTATGATCAGGAGTGCAGATTACTTGATATATTAAGGAAACATGAGAGCAATGGCCTACCCACCCCCCCAATTCACTCCTACGACTCAATTCCTCCATACCCTGCCAACAATAGAATACATGGAAGATCGTGATGGTTGTTTTACCAACACATCACCTAGCCATATGTCCTCCTCCATTATTCAAAGAATTGCAGCTTTTCATAAGCCTTTCTCAATTATCAACAACACTGTCAAAAAATCAATTCAAGAGACATAGCAAATTAAATTTTAGAGAGAGAAACATAATTGACCTGAGATAATCTAAGCTCCTAATGGAGAAAAAAGCTTTTTCCCAAGCTAATTTAAAAACTAGGGTCCAAATGATTTCTTTCACAGGATCTTGCTGCAGAGTGTACAATAAAGTGATAAACTAGTAAAGTTTTTCGAAATTCTAGAACAATTTCTCCCCCCCCCCCCAACAAGGTTCGTACCAACTTTGCTTATTCAAACACCCTACATAAATCTTAAACACATAAATTGAACGAATAAAACCAAAGAAAAGCACTTCGTTAAACTTTTGTATATCATACAAGAGAGACAAAAGAGGTTTCTTTTGCGTCTGAACTCTGAAGCTTAGAGATAACAACAACGTAATCCCAAGAGATGGGGTTAGCTGCATGATTCTAGACATTATCGCCTATGGTTGTCCACACTTCTTCCTCCTTTCATTTCTACCTAGTGCTAGATGCACCAGCAAACCCACTTTCTTTATACCCTTCTTAATTCCCTTGATCAAAGTCATCTTTGATCTCCCTCGGCTTAAAATCCTCATAACCTTAGCTCTCTACTTTCTTACCAGTGCATCTTATGTCCGAGCATGTGCCTGAACCAAAGTAATGAGCTCTCTTTTATCTTATCTTCATCATTGGGAACTTCAACTTTCCTTCGAAATTCCTCATTCCAAATTTATTATCTTAAAAACACTCCCACACATCCATATGATCATATGCATCTCTCCTACATTCATATCCTTAACAAGATCCTTCCTAAATGCCCAACTATTGAACATATTATAACATTGGTCTATCAGCCGTCTTATAGCAGATTCCCTTTAATCTTGGTAAAATACTACTCTGAAATCCTCGCAACCCCTTAGAAAAAATTAGATCATGAAGCATGGAACTTGCATCTTCACTTCATCTCAAAAATCACACATATCCTTAAAAATCTTAACCACAAGTACTATCCTATATCCCTATTGGGACTCCAAAGAATCACCATTATCTTTCTTAGGACAATATATGCACTTCAATTACATACATGTTGAGATAATTGAGCATAGAGTCTCAACCGTCACTAACTACCACGATATATGTGACGGATAAATTTTAAAAAATGCATTTGAAGTTGGCTTAAATATGGAAGAAATTTTAGACAATTCAAGAGAACAAACATAGAAGATAGGGGGTTGGTAGTAATTTTCCCCTCTACCAGATTGTCAAATTTTTCAAGGCCTTGATCAGTCAATATTTTAAATAGACAACTATCCTTCTGCAGCCAAAAATGCTAGATATGCAGGGATAACATTGGATAATTAGTCAACAATAAAATACAGTATCAAATATGGACTCAAATTTCACAGAAAGTGCAGGTAGAATGGAGAGAGCAACAAATAAGAATAAAGGCACCTTACTAGCAGCTGCCTGGTAACCTTTTGCTTGCCAGATTCTCCGGAGTGAGAACTGGCATGGGAATACTTCGGTGTGGGGAACATGAGATGTAGAAACTGCATGATCTCCAAGACGAGGATTGACACTTTCTGCTACCCAAAGTGAGTGTTGCATCTTGTCTGCAAGCACAATAGAGAAATTCACCAAGATGAAGGGTTTTGTTTGTTTACCATTCTGGGAGTAAATGCACAAGGATGAAAACTGCAACTACAGGAACCTCTGTTATAGGAAGCAAATAGAGGCACGCGATCACTGGTCCAAATTGTCCTCTCATCAAAATCTTTCATTATCTTCAAATCACCTCTTTCATCAATATACACCGGCTGGGAAATATAAGAAAGAAAATGAATTGGCTAAAAGTTTTGGAGTATGAATCCAGATTCAGATGCAATCAAGAGGTAGAAAACTTCCAACCTGCGCATCACATGATCTAGTCATCAATAATAATAGAGAAAAAGAGAAAAGCAAGAACAGTAAAATAAGTGAATGCCAAATTAACAGCCCCCAAGGGATGGGGATCCTAATGATAGACAAATGTGGCCCATCATGCACACCTGGGGTTCTTCAAGGGGATCATTCAAGATTAGATGAGAAGACACTGAAGCTATATTATCTTTAACAATGTCATCAGAACTGGAAAGACCAAAGCCTTGGGGACTTTGTCGGGCTTCTCTTTTTGAGAGTGTCTCCCTACCACTTATCAATGGGATAGAAGATGAGAGAGGCGGATAAGTTGGAGGGTTGCCTTCTGCTGCTTGCTGCACAAGCAGCCCAAACGGGAGGGGCCATATAGAAGTAACTATGCCTGGAAGTGGGATTGATGTCAACTCACCTGCAGATAAAGTTGTACATTAAATTTGATTTATTTACATGTTGCAGTGAGAAGTGCTACCTTCAGTAAAAATTAATAATTCAATGGGATATTACTGTCACATATGCTAACAACCAGAATTTTTATTTCTCTCAATTCTTTTGCAATCTCATTAATTTCTAGATTATATCTTTACGCGGTATCCAGATATGCAAAGTCACTACATTTTATTAAAAAGGAAATCACATAAAAGCCGCTTAACCCTTTCCTTAGTTCCCACATGATTGCCGTCTGTAAGAATCCTGTATATCATTATTATAGATCTAACTGTTAACAGCTAAATGGGTTTGAATACCCTTACCAGATGTATTGAAGATTGTCAAGGCATCAACTTGTAGTATACACAGTACAGCCTCAGATGAATGAGCCATATGACACCAGCAAGCCTGAACATATAATTTGTACATCAATCAGAACAGATGCGCTCTCCGTACAAAATAGAGAGCAACAAGACGAAATCTACAAAACTAATAGAAAAACTGAAATGTGACACAGCATAGACTAAAGCAAACATTAGTGTCCCTCGTATAGCAATAATGTACTTTGCTATCTGCTGGAGAGTATAGTAGCTATGAAATTAATCAATATGCAGCTATTCACTGGTTCTTCCTAGATGAGATATGTTAAGACATTTCATCACACGAACATCTATATTAAAAAACACTTTAAGCTCCTACTTATGATGTGCTTCAACAGAGATCGTTTCCATAAGCTCCAAGAACATTGCTTACTAATATAACAAACCAATAGTTTTAGCTTCAAACCAAAAACAAAATTACAAGAACAACATTAAGGAAGTACCATAGTTACTGCAGAACTTAAGGTGAATCTCTTGTACACGCGTGAGCCCGCGATCCACATTATCCTGTAGCCAATTAAATAATAACTTCAGGTTCTGAAAGACACATTTCGATTTTCAAGAATAGATACATTGAGACTTGATCAAATGAACTTTCAAAGTTAGTGCATTTGAACTTTGTACATATTTACTAACTTCATTTCAAAATAACAAGCCACAATATACAATTTGACATTTCTAGATAGGCCATTTTTCATTACTCTTGATTCATTTAAAGAATCTCGCAATTTTTCTTTCCATATGACTTGCTTATTACCTTTTTGTTCCTACACAGCATTTATGGACAATGCTTTCGCTATGCTAATAATCAACTTCAAATAACATTTATGCTAGAAGAGATGAACCCCCCTCCCACACGAAAACATTTAACATTGTGATGGTATTATTTGAACTTGCAATGCAATAAATGATGGCTAATATAGACAAAGTATCAATTTATTCATAAAATCCATGAAAAGTGCAAGTTTCAACAAGAAACGATCAACTGAATCATACGAACTAAAGAAGCACAGTATAGATTTCAACAATACAAGATTCAACACCACAAAGCAGCAAGTGCAATTCTCTGAGCAGCAATATAGATTTCAACAACCAAAATTTGTAATTGAAAGTTCAGAGCTTCAAGCAACCAATCTAAAGAGCTTAATTTCACACGAAAAGACATTATTTCCATCAGAATTTATCAGTGACGACGATTATACTAGGGAACATAATTAAACACCATCCTTACTTCACTCATAAGCTCCGAAAACAACATCAATTGAAACGCTAATCATACTAAACAACAAATCTCCAAGACTATTTTGAAAAAATTAAAATTAATAATAAATAAATCCTACGCCAGTAATACACATCATCTTCTACTCTCCAACGCTTCAATTTGGCCAAAAAAATCATGAAAAATTGCAGTACAATTTATACATAAAACGCATAGCAAAAAAAACAAAAGCATAACTCTCTTAAATTAAAATTTTACTGCAACAAAATCATACTTCCTCCATTCTCAAATGAATCA
This sequence comes from Beta vulgaris subsp. vulgaris, assembly GCF_026745355.1. Taxonomy (NCBI): domain Eukaryota; kingdom Viridiplantae; phylum Streptophyta; class Magnoliopsida; order Caryophyllales; family Amaranthaceae; genus Beta; species Beta vulgaris. The sequence goes on from NC_079203.1 coordinate 56,120,237, forward strand.
TCTTCTACTCTTCAACGCTTCAATTTGGCCAAAAAAATCATGAAAAATTGCAACACAATTTGTACATAAAACGCATAGCATAAAAAACAAAAGCATAACTCTCGTAAATTAAAATTTTACTTCAACAAAATCATACTTCCTCCATTCTCAAATAAATGAAAGATTTCTCCAAAAAAATCGAATATACCTATTTCCGCGAATAAATATTTCATGATCACAACCATCAGCGGAAATCGACGATGATGCCGAAGAATCAATGCCGTCAAATTCATCGGCTTCCTTAGTAATTTCTGGATCAAAAAGGAAGTAATCATACTTATTTGATACATTATCGGTTGATTTTCCGTCGAGAGCTTCAGCAATTAAGCCAAATGGTTTGAATTCTCCGAGCACACTTAGCTCTCGAACTCCAATAGGCATTTCTAATGAGTTTTACTGTTGTTTAATCTTTCTCTCTCTTCTCTTTTGAGTTTACTCTCTAATGTGTCTTTCTCTCTCCTGTCGATTTGGGGGTTTAACGTTTATAGCTCCCGCTCTTTTTCCCGAGGTTTGAGTTTTTATCGGAAGATACTAAACCCTAAGATGGGTTTATATTTTTTTTGAAACGATAAAATGGGTTTATATTGTTTAGGTTCTATTTGTTTGGACCGAATTAAAAAATTCAGTTCAATTCATACAAATTTATTTCAGTTCAATTCAATTAGTTTTTTCTCGTAGTTTTCATTCATTTTAGTTCAGATCTTATCAGTTCAATATCAATATATTGACTAGTCGGACTAAGGGGGCTACCCGTATTATCTTTCCCCCATCAGTTATATCATAAATTATAAATATTAATTGCTTCTTAGTATGAATGGAAATGGATTACAGGTGTGAGTCGGATGTTGGTATTTGTTGGCACCCGTCATCGACCAATCATTCGTTTAATATCCACAATCATCCATATTAGCAATTTCACATGTTTATTTATTTACTTTATTGAACTTTTTTGTTGAAAATTTTACTAAGTATGTATCTTTTAACATAATTTTTTATAAAAAATGTTATATATCTTCTCACTCACTAACGTATCCAATCAATCCATTTAACCCGTGGATGATATTTGGATGCATGCACGATAGATGGATGCGGGTGTAACTCCACCCGTCCTAAACCGCGATCCACCCCTACTTCTTAGATTATCAAATAAAATAAAATTCAGCTGGTTTCAGTTATTATCGCGCGATGTAGAGCATGAGCTCAATAGGTCATTAATTTTAATCCACGTGTTGATCATCTTATTTTTGCTTATTTCAGATCAGATCAGATCAGATCAGAAAAAATAAGTTCAGATCACGCTTATATTTAGAAATCATTATATCTTTCATTATATATTAGTAAAAATTATAATAGTTGAATATTAATAAACTACTCATTGAGCCGAATCAAACAAGACCCCACATGACTATATTTTTTCTTATATATTGAGAAAAATCTAAAAGATAAGATCATGTAATCAGATCAGATCAGATTAGTTCAGATCAAATCAAATCAAATCAGATAGATCATAAAATTTCAGGTGAACTAAATATGGCCTAATACAGATTCATATAATTTATGAAAAAAGAATCACTATATTAAAAATATTAATATAAAAATGAGTAAATATAGATTGTAAAATTTAACTATGTAAATAAATAAAGGAAAAAGCTAAATGCAGCCCTAAGGGCTGCATATAAGAAGCTAAAAATGAAAAAAATAAGCATTAACTAAGCATTTATTACATAGAGTAATGTAAACTTTTGTCATAAATTTACAACTAAATTCCATTTTAAGCAATGCATTTATGTCTTATATGCAGCCCTAAGGGCTGCATATAGCATAACCCATAAATAAAACTACTATATGACAAACAAAAAATTCATTAAGGTAAACTAATATAAGAAAGAGTGACATATTCTAAAAACCGATTAGTATAACAAACAACAATAACTGCATAATGTAACTTAAAATTTTATTAAGTTACTATACAAGAAAAGAATCTCTATATTAGATAAATAGCTTCAAACCATAATATTTGTATAAATCAATTAAATCCACATAAAACTAACAACAATATAACACCTTATTAATTTTAGATGTATCTTATTAGTTTTCATTAACTTATTAATTTCAACGTATTTTCAACTAGTATTGTCAAACAAAATCGTCATTTAAAGCAAAATCAACCAAAAGTAGGTAAAACCAAATTAAACTACACCTTCATACATAAACAACTGTTTTCATTAAGATGATAAAACGCAATATACAGCTTATACTAGACTAAACACTACTCTTAACTCCTTCATAATTAACTACTGAAAGAAACAAAGACAACTTCAACATATATAGAGTCGTGTGGCCGTGTGTGACCATCACTACGACGAAGCTAGCACCATACAAGTGCTGCATTAGTAGATTCTTTAGGGGTTGCTGGTGCGAAACTTGGACTCATCGATGTCTATCCCTTTCTCCTGCGCAGCACGCTCGCCACCCTCTTGATCACCGGTGCTAAGCCCACCTTTACGCCCCATTTCTTGGTACCCTTCTGTCCCTAGCTGCTCTCTCCTCGTCTGCCCTCCTCTGCTTCTTCCTACACAAGTTTTTTAAGGTTAAGTTAATAGGCCGGTTAAATACAAGAAGACCATTTTACCTTACTATTTGAGTAGAAACAGTCACTTAAAAACTATTGTACACAAAAAAAACTCACTTATGATACTATGATAGTTAATAGGACAGTCTTGCTACAGAATTGAGATATTTTTACATCCAAAACTAGTAATTAAAGACTAAACTATTAAGGGCCTGTTCTCCCCATCTTATTTTCAGTTCAGTTCAGTTTAATTCAATTCAATTCAATTCATTTCAGTTCAATTCAGATCAGTTCAACTCAGCTCTTGACAATACTTTTACTCTCACATATCACAGTTCAGTTCAGTTCAGTTCAGCTATTTTATGCCGAAGAGAACATGTCCTAATTTGACTTTTGATTTAGAAAAAAAACTAACGTGAAACATAGAAAGTGATATAGTCAAAGTTGGTTATATGAGTAGTTGCAATTACAGAAAAAAGGAGCATGTATAATACATTAATGCCCCCGTCGTTTCATAATACTCCCTCTAAATTTTATTAGTTTATTCCTTTTGTTAAAACACATTTAAACACTCATATAAACATTTCTCTCATTTTCAATAAACAAAAATTACAAAAAGTTAATATTTGGATGATACACATTGACACGAATTCAACAAGATCTCACATAACTATATTTTCCTTAAATACAAATTACAAAAGATCGTCAAAGTCGTGTATGTGAATAGTATCAAAAGTCAAAACAGGTAAACTAATAAAGAGCAGAAAGAGTATAATGCTTGTTTCTTTTACAAGTTCTCCAATACCTACTTTTGATATTCGATATCTCCAAAATTTCGTAGTTGATTAAAATATAAAAAATTAATATTATGAAAATATCATATTGAACATTATAACGAACCTAATAAAATCCTACATGAGTATATATTCACGAAAATATTTAATCAAAAATTTTAAAGTTTAACACTAAGAAAAGTAGGAGGATGATTAACCTTCAGCGAGGTGCTCTTGGGCTTCGAGGCTTTTACCTCCTGTGCCACCAGGAACCACAGTTTCACCGTGCTTTGCCCTCTCGTCAAGCTGCTTCCTCTCTTGTTCTGTCGACATCTTTTTTTCTTCCCTACTCTTATTCTCTTTGGATAATGATGAATGATAGAAATTACGACACGATCAATTCTTTATATAAGGCCTAAAGGCAAGTTAAGGCATTTAGACATACGCATGCACGGTGCACCGTGCACGCATGCACGCAGTGGCATGAAGCCAAAGGTGTGGGAGCAGGGAACATATATATGAATAATGATGTGGCTTCTTCTTGTTGATTAAATTTGATGATGACGAGATTCCCCATCTCTTGAGACACGAGGCTTCTTTCACTGTTCGTAGCGTAGCTTGTATTGTGTACTACTACTCCGATCCTACAGATAAGTTCTATGGCTTTTTTTAATTAGTGGAGGGATTTCCTTTTATCCAGTTATTTTTGGCTTCTAGGCTTCTAGCTAGAGGGAGTACTATATACTACTTTCGTTTTAAGTTAATTTATCCATTTTATTTTGGAAAGAATAAATGAGAAATTGCAAAAATACGAGAGGTAAACTAAAAAGGTGGAGGGAGAAAAAAAAAATGAGAGGGAGAAACTAAAAAATGGGTTAAAATATTAAAAAGTGGATGACGTCGGTGGAAAAAGAAGAGAAAGTAGATGTTACATGTTGTGAAAAATAGAAAAAAAACGACGTGTATGTAGATTAAAAAGAATTAAACCAAAAAAAAAGTGGGTAGATTAATTTGAAATGGAAGGTCGTTATAAAAACATACTTCATGAGATAACTATGAAATTCTTGATTGAAATGAGAAAAGGAATTGGATAATTCATCTTTATCTCCTTAAAACATATTTAAAGATACATATATTAGATTTTGTACCATATCTTTATTATATAAACCAAGGAATGAGGCATTGAGGTGTGGTGTCCTCTTTTGAAGTGATTAAAATACTCTCCAATAATTTAAAATAATATTTTTCTTTTTATAAAAAATTGAAAAATGAGAATCAATGAAACTTGTCATATGAGTAGGTCAAAAATGAAATATGCAATACTATTATATTAATAAGTAATAACTTGACAAACTAGATTGACACAATCAATTTACAAAATTCATTAGAATCTTCAACCAAAAAAAGTTAGCAACATACCGTGATAACATAATATTTCATATTTACAAAGTTCAAACAACATGATTTATTAACATCTATAATTGTTAAAGAACTATACTAAAGTCGTTGAAAAGAAAATTATTAAATCATCGACCAAACTTTACAGTGACTGTATTGAACTAGGTTAAAAATTATTCATCTTTCATTTAAAAAGATAATAACATCTACAAAAGAACCTCAATAATTTACATCACTATCAAAATAATTTTAGATAAAAAAAACATGTCAAAATGTCTATAACAAATTAAATAAGATTGTGGACGCACGCATCGCGTGCATATGCAACTAGTAATTCTAGGTTCTAGGTGCTTCTCTCAAAAACTCGCATTTATATATTCTTCTTTCTTAGATAACCCTCTAATTTGTAAATTTTATGAAAACTTAACAATTTTGAGAGCAATATTACATAGGTAAACAATCTTGTATAAAATTAAACTTCCCAATCAACCCGCTTTGCATATAACCTTTCATCTACGTAATTCAAAAATTATTTCTTTTAACAGTCGTACAATATTTATAAAATCCCTCCTTCGCAACCTTTCGTGAATTTGTCAATTAAAGAAAAAAAAAAGAGATACAAATACATCCCTTTTAAATTAGTGGTGACACTTCTTTTTCTAAATTAGTTGTAACACTTTATCTTCTAATAAATTGTATAAATTCCTATATTAGCATTCTCCTAGCTCTTCCTCTTCTAAATTAATTGTAACACTCTCTGTTCATATTAAAGTCCTAACTTGATTAGTTGTATAAGTCCTAACTTGATTAGTTGGTATGATCACTTAAATTCACTTTATTTGGCACGCAACACTGGGGGTGGCAATGAGACGAGATCGCAAGCTCCTCGAGATTGACTCGGAAAAAACTCGGCCAAAGCTCGACTCAGGATGTTGGTGATCAGTGGAGTTGAACAACTCCATACTCAACTCGAAAACTCGTGAGAAGCTCAAATACCCAATTATCAATAACAAAATACCTAAATTCAACATTTTTCTACTTTATTGTTGCTTTTAACCTGACACTTGCAAGTTACTCAAAATCTACTTAGGTGTTTGGTTGAAAGCTATTTCCCTTGGAAATACAAATTCTTAGGAAATACACTATGGGTGTTGTGTTTGGTTGGAGGGAAATGAGAGAAGCATAGGAAATACAAATTCCAAGGGAAATAGAATTTCCCATGAAACATGCAATTTCTTATGGTGTCAACCAAACAATTTTGTCTAATTTCTAGGAAATTAACAAGGGAAAGAATTTCCCATGAAATGTAAATTCCCATGGGAAATTACTTCCCATGTGAACCAAACGAGGCCTTAATCACTCAAATTGATCAATGCTCGACTCGAAATGCTAACAAGTCAAGTCGAACTAACTCAAAACTTAAACTCGACTCGCATCATTGCCATCAATAAACACATTCCTATCATCAGTTTCCTAGCTATTTACATGAACCTGTTCTAATTTCTCTATATGCACTTACTAAAACTTGGTAACCCCAATATTTTAACTAATTTAGAACAGATCAAGTAAATCTAACGTTCACCAATGATAAGTAGCATACTACCAATAATAAAATTTTCATGCTTAATTGGATTTTTTTAAGTTGAGGAGAAGACATCCTAATCAGACCAAAACATCACATAGATCAACTCTACTCGAATTTATAGGAAAAGCTCCTTGAAAACAGGAGAAAATAATAAAGGAAAATTGACGTAGAAAGGTTAGCGGATAAGCTAGTTCGATAATGAAGTTCGACATAAAAGAGCCTGAAATGATTTCTACTAATCGGGTCGATGGAGTTCGATTGCTTATTGTGATACCTTTTCGAAAGCGGAACGGGCCAACAAGTCAAACTCACCGCTATACCGTGACCTATAGGCTTTTTAAGCCATCCGAGTTCGTTTAAGGCCCGAAATCAGCATTTTAATAATTTCCGAATTTTATTATTTCCTTAATTTCGTATTAGGATTTTGTGTTAAGTATTTAAACATTATTAGGTCATTGTTTGGATGCAGTTTTTGACTTTTAATAATATCACAGAGTTCCTACTCTTTTCGATCTGGTGGATTCCAGAATTTTTACAGATTTATCGCTTGTAAATCTGTTCATTCTTGATCGAGATTAGCGCTTGCTTTTCTCCATATTTTCCGACTACGTCAAAAATCCTCACCCAAAGTACCTCTAGTGGAATTTAATTCCACAACTTTAAAATTATAAAATACAAACCAAACTACTAGATCGAATAAATATTCTCAATTGAGTTATTTATCCAATAATAACGTACAAAAAGAAAATGTTGCAAGTTTTCCATTTATAAAACACGGAGGAGTATAATACATCAACAACAAAATACCATAAACATAGTTAAGCTATTATTATCACATTTTCATGAAACATAATACACAAAGCTACATAAGATTAATACATTTGTTTTTTCGGAAAAAAAAAAGTACATATATTTCCTCCTGACCGGGCTAGCTACATATATAGCTAGGCTTTCTTATACATCACCTATCATGTGCACAGTACCATAACCAGTACCTCGGGCCAGGGAAGTTTGGAATCTAGTGGGTCTAGATGTTGGCTTAAATGTTCCTTTTAAAACCTGGTTCAAAAATCAGCTTTCTAATACAACAAAAAAAAACCCTATCCCGTCTAACGTTCTCTTTGTTTTCACCACTTGGCATATCTGGCTGAGGAGGAATGAATGGGTATTTAATAAAAAGAACGTTAATTCTGGGATCCTTGTTAAAAAATCGAGTTGGGCCGCCACTGAATGGTTCTTCACCCAGAACCAACCTAAGGTGGGAAAAGCTCCCAACGTCTCTAGCAATATCACTTGGACCCCCCCTCCTATAAACTACCTAAAAATTAACACTGATGCCTCCTTCCTTGTGTCATCTAAGAAAGCCTATTTGGGTATTGTTTGTCGAGACCACAATGCCATCTGGGTAGAAGGGGCCTATATGTATTCTGCTGCTTCTTGTGCGCTTGAAGCTGAAATCGCAGCTATCCTACAAGGACTGTTGTGGATTAAAAGCAAACAATGGGGAAATGTAGTGCTAGCGTCGGACTGCCTTAGGGCAGTGATGACTATCTTGCAGGGGAACATATTAAATGATAATTTGTCGGACCTAATAATAAATTGCAGGGAGTTGCTCCAAGAACTCAAAAGCGTCACCTTGCAATTTGAAGGTAGAGGAGCAAACAAGCTAGCGGATAGCGTGGCTAGGTATGCGAAAGAAATGTCGGATGGCTTCAACACTTTATGTATTTTGAATCTCCGCCCCCGGTTTGTAATAAGTTTTTATTGGATGATAAACAGAACTTAAATGTTTCCTCTTTGAGGATGGGGCTGGTACAAACCCACCCGGAGATATTTTGGCCACCCTAGGACTGTATCGATCTTTTAATATATAATACTGTTTCCCTTATTCCCAAAAAAAAAAAAAAAAAAAACTAAAACTAACTACCTAACTACCTATCTAGGATTTAATTCTTCATACGCATACATCGTATATAGCCGTAGTATCGAAATCTCTAGTAGACTAAAGTACATGATACCATGACAAATTTAAGTTTGCGTTCGAAACTTGGACTCATCAATAGGGATACCTTCTTCCTCAGCCCTCTCACCACCGGACTTATCGGTGGTGCTAAGGCCGCCTTTGCGGCCCATCTGCTGGTAGCCTTCGGTGCCAAGCTGCTCTTTACGAGTCTGGCCACCGCGGCTACGGCCTTCAGCGAGGTGCTCCTGAGCTTCTAAGCTCTTACCTCTAGTGCCACCAGGAACCACAGTTTCTCCGCTCTTTTGCCCTCTCATCTAGCTCCTTCCTCTCTTGTTCTGTTGACATCTTCGATCACTAATAATTACGTACACAAAACCAATATGGGTTGTTATACTAGTATGTTGTGTGAAGAAATTACGTACGTACGTTGATTAGGTGATTTAGGTCGTGACGTTTAATTTGGTTCATGCAGTATTTATATGCGGCTATGCGCGAGTTCGGACGAGGTTACGAGGATAGAATGACAGATGGTGCGCGGTAATGTAGTGATAGTTAGATAATAAGATGACGCGGTTCGTTGTATTTGCGTGGTTGCATCAGGTGCTGACATATACGGGTAGTAGGATAGTAGTCTAGTAGAATGGATCTCTTTGAAAATGAAAAGAGATTCTTGGATATCCCTTTATTCTTAAGTGGAGCACTCGGGCGATCGAAAGGATTAGTCATTGCTTTCGACGATGGATACTGTTAAAAAAAAAAAAGAATGGAGCTCCTTGTATTTTGCGTGGTAGCATCAGGTGTTGACAACAAAGTTTTAAGATACTCTTTGTCGTCGAGAAAATAGAGCTCTAACGTCATTTATAACACGCGTTACACTCAAGCTCACAGTTGGTAGTGCTCTAGCTACTAGTTAAAGTTTATAGTGTTCAGGTATTGGATGTACCCGTATTATAGTTTGTTGTGTCGTTAAGTCCGATTTTGCCAAAATAACATGATAGTAAGAGGATTTATTAAGAAAATCAAAATTAGACAACTATACAATTCTCATTCTTACTTTTACTAAAAAAATTAATGAAACCTTGCTTCTAGACAATTGGAAATGTCATAATAGTTGATCTCCTTACAAAGGTAAAGCTGGAAATTTTGAAAACAAAAGGTTACTAAGAAAGCTCCATTAAGCTTATTTAAGGTAATCTTCGTTTATCCAATATAGTTTCATTATATATCATAAATATCATAAATAGAGAAAACTAGTTGAATTGAAACTTGAAATATAGTTATTAGATCATTTCTCACAAATAAAGTAATTCTCAACATTAATACTATATTTTATATAGACTGTTGTATAATATTGATGCGTAAAAGTCAAATTTGATAGAATATTAAACTATTCCTGGGACTCCAACCTGAGTTGGTCTTTTGACATGGTGTTGGAGCCATCGTGACATAAAGATCACGGGTTCAAATCTTATCCACCCCTCATTTCTAAATGGAATATTTAGCGTCAGGTACGAGGAAGGCATGTGATGCATCCACACTTCAAGCCCAATGAGATCTCGCGTGAGGGGACGTGATAGAATATTAAACTATTCATGAGACTCCAACCATCAGTTTAAACTTTTGGTTTAGTTGATCCTTTGATAAAATTTGTTTATGCTAATGCAAATACACAATATTAAAAAAAACATCCGGTAAGTTTTGTACTGTATTACAAAACTGAGCAAGCTAAGGCATATAATTGAAAATCGAACTTTAGTAGCACTCCAATCTCCATATTTTTAAAATCCACTTTCACGTTCAACCAATTTTATTTTGGTGTAATAGTTTGAACTTTGAAAGGGTTGTAAGTTGTAACATATGGACTTTTGAAGTTTTCATCACGTCAATCGTCAGATTACACATAATAGTGAAAATGTCTCCTAAGTCCTAAAGACCTAAACGCTTAACTGCAAAGTTTATTTGGAATCAGGTGTTTAATACTGCTGTTGGTATCCTTAGTTCCTTCTTTACACTGACTCGTTCAACCACACGTGAGTTGACTATTATATTAACTTCCTTGAAAGTGACCACAAATCACAAGAACAGTCACCAATTCACCATAATTAATTAAACTTTATAGATCTAAAAGCTAAAAGTAAAAACATGCCCTCTTGTCATATACGCTAACTAACTAATATATAATCTTATACTTCATCCGTCTCTTTCTTAATTTACTCATTTCACTTTGGAAAAACACCAAGATAGAAGTACAAAAGTATAAGAGAAGCTAAAAAGGTGTAAGAGAAACTTAAAAGTGAGAGAGAAAACAAAAAAGTGGGCTAAAATATTAAAAAGTGAATGACATGGGTGGAAAAAGAGGACAAAGTAGATGTGATATGTTACCAAAAATAGAAAAAGCAACAGTGTGTAGATTAAAAAGAAACCGAGGGAGTACCATGTTGCGATAATATTTCTCTTTTTACAACAATTAAATGAAGATGTATACATTAATACTCATTAAGTCATTAATCTAATGCTAATGATAGTATGTCCTACATTTCAGTAATCTTATATTTAAAAAAAATAAAATTTTGTAACCTTCCTAATTAATATTACTACACTATGTAATTACATCGGTTATATTCTTACATATTAACGTAAATTTCAAAAACAAGATATCATAATCTTTGTAATTAATTATATATTTACATATATATATATATGTAATCTCTTAGAATCGATGATTATATACTTATTATATTGATCAATAATTCATATTATAATTTATTATGTAGAAAAAATAAAGAACTGAAATATTATTTTACGAGCACACTCCCATGACTATATATAACTCTTCTATTCCAATTTTCTCACGTCTCTGATTTAACACTTGAAATACACATTGGTGAATGATCTAGGATATAGTCCGGATTAACAACTAGTTTATTTTGTTTAGGAAAGATGGTTGGTCCGAAAATCAACCCCTGCTAGGCTACTAGATAGCTTGCAGGGCACACTAACTCAAAGGCTGGGTATAAGGCTAAATAACACAGAAGTAAATGCTCCAACATATAATTGGGATGAGGATTCAAACCCTAGGCAATGTCCTGAAATTCGAAGTGGTACTCCACTGTGCTACCACCTCTCCCTCAGAAATCAACAACTAGTTATCCATGAAAATAGGAATTTATTCTACGTAAAACTAATTTCTAAAGCTAGTTTTTTTTACATAATTAATAGTCCATTTTATTATAATGGAAAGAGGAGCAAAAACTCAATACACCAAAGAATTAGAGTTACACCTCAAACACCACTTCAGAACACACCTAGACACCATTCATTTGAGAACCAATCTCCTAAAACACCCCATACATCATTCATGACTCCTATGTAAAAAAAAAAAAACAAATTACAACAACAAAAGAAACAAGACAACAAAGTTAAATTCCACTAATTAAGCTTTCATTTAAAACCGCTAACTAAACTCCGCAACATTGTGAATTTCTAAAGCTAGTTACTGAATGATCGACTATACGTAAGATAATAAGTTGACTAAAAGTCTAGAAGGCCGTAGTATTAGAAAAAGTAGTACTTTAAGATTCTTCTATAGTTCTGTGTTCTAGCCGTAGTACTCTCTAACAATGTATAGGAAATGATAGACCACTTTCATAGACTAATCATCAATCTTACTACAAGTCTAAAGGAGTATTTTTCTTGGGTATCTTGACGTCATTTGCTATGAAACATTCAAAAGTTCGAGACTTCGAAATCTCATTACTACCACTACCAGCCACTAGAAGATAAGGACAAGGTCGGAGAAAGCTGTTTGAAGAAAAACTAGACCAAGTCTTCTCAACTTGATCGCCACACCAATCTGAAGCAATTTTTGACCGTTGAAAAGTAGTAACATATCCTATGTACCTTTCAATTTCATGGACCTCTTACCAACACTATATAAAACCGAAATTCTAATTCACATAGCAAGAAATTAAATAGTGATAGTTAGAAGATTAGATAGGAGCGAGTGTTGAAAATATACAAGAAAAAAGATGAATTGTGTAGTATCTAATGTTACATGTAACGCATTTTCTCCATCGAATTCTAATGGTGATACGAGTAGTAATAATATTTTCTCCGTTCATTCTAGCAACCCGTTGTCACCAAATGTGATGGTAAGATTTCATCAACAATTGGAAGTTCCGGTAAAAAATCATCATCAAAATGAATTGCCAAAGCTGAAGAGAAAAAGACCGGCAAAGATAAATGTTCCGATTGTAAGATCGTTGGAAAATGTTGTAATTACGCCTTTAGATCGTCTTGAAGAGATTGAAGTTGAAGGGGATGGATATGGAGTTTATAGTAAGAGAGGGACGTCTAGGGCTCATTTAGAAGATCGTTATGCGACTATTGTCAATAATGTTCATAGCCTACCTAAGCAGGTAATATATTATTATTGCATGCATTTATGAATACTTTTTTTTTAGCCTCAAATTAAAATATTCACTCATTTACTTGTTTTAAAGCTAAAGTTCGTCATAAATTTCACTAATATGTATATGGAAATTAAAACAATCATATCAATTTTATTAGATTTGTATTTCTAAACATTAAATTATTATTATTATTACTACATGGTTAGTTTTTTAGATCGATATTAATGATTTAAGGTGTGTTTTAAAGATATAGCTATAAAAGACGAAAAAGATGTAACAATTTTTGTAGCATACGAAGCATTGTTATCAAATTTTCATATAGACAAAATGAATCTTCTGCTAGTCCAAGTTTTGAAAACATATAAATGACATGCATTCTCCAAATATGACAACTAATTATTTGATCATGGAAAATTATAGGCATTCTTTGGGGTATTTGATGGACATGGAGGTGCAAAAGCTGCTGAATTTGCAGCAAAAAGGTTGGGTGACAACATATTAGACCACGTAGGAAGAGAAACTTGGGCAAAATCTGGAAAACTGATCGAGGAGAAAATAAGAGATGGTTATATAGCAGCTGACGAAGAGTTTCTTAATGGAAAATCAAGTGGCGGTGCTTGTTGTGTTACTGCATTGATACAAGAAGGTAGCTTGATGGTCTCAAATGTTGGTGATTGTCGTGCTGTTATTAGTCGAGGTGGCCTTGCTGAGGCACTAACCACCGATCATAGCCCTTCAAGAGAAGACGAAAAATCTAGGATCGAGTCTAAGGTATGACTTATATTCTAGTAGTAAATTTTAGAAGTGATCAACATGTGTCCGGCCTGTGGGTCATCAGACCCGCACCAGACTTGGACGGACTTTGGGCACACCTTTTCGTCACGTGGTTTAGGTCTGACTCGATTTTTGTCTGAAAATTTCGGGACACGAACAACTTAAATATGCGAAACTAGTCTTATTTTAACCTTGTTCGAAAATGACCATAAAAAGCCGTTTGGCGTGGCCTGAATTTGTGGGTTGTGATGCGGGAATTTCAGCATGCGGTTTGGCCCGAAATGAGCCACTTTTTATGTGCTATACCAATGTTTCTGAGTCATATTGTATGACAGTAGTTCACGAGCTCCCTTTTAAATTTATGATCAATAAATGTAGCAAGAACTCATAATAAGCTCTAAGAACGACTACTATGTTAATTATGTGCTATCTCAAGTCTCAACAGTCACTATAACAATATATGTAATGCAGGTTAGCTGATATTATAGTTTGACCATCTAATAATTTTAAGTGATACCTAAATAATTCAGCTTGATAAAAGAAACATTTATGTAATTTTTTTTATCCATATGAGCCACGAAGGTTGTACAAAGTACAAAGAAGGAAAAGGGGATTCGAATCTGTGACCTATATATTATTGACAGTACCTCAATCTTAACCACTATGCCAAGATATCTTTAAGATCATGTATGTAATTTATTATATCGCTTGGGCTAATCAGTTATAATGTTGTTTTACACAGGGTGGTTATGTGGATTATTACAAAGGGGTGTGGAGAATTCAAGGTTCACTTGCAGTTTCAAGAGCAATAGGAGACCATCATCTCAAACAATGGGTTACAGCAGAACCTGAAACAAAAACTCTAACCATTAAACCCGATTTCGAGTTTCTAATTTTAGCTTCTGACGGTCTATGGAACAAGGTAAAAATGCATAAACAAAATAGTATTATTATATGAACAAAACAAAATATATTAACTAATTCTAGTCGAACATCACTAAGTAATACTTGGTCTAACAGTTTTGTTTGTATCTCATAATCTTAAAAATTGTGGGATAAAACTCTATTAGAGGCATTTTAGGGGTAGGGATTTCCCCTTATCACCCCCTAATCGCTAATCCTAAGGGGCCATACCCGCAAACTCAAATCGGGTTGACCTATGCGAGGTTCTGCTTCGTTAGGACGCCTTCTCCTTATCTTAAAAAAAATATTTAGTCGGACATCAAATTTAATTTGCAACTCACAACATTTGGTGGTTTTTTTTGTTTTTTTTTTTCAGGTTAGTAATCAAGAAGCAGTAGATATAGTTCTGCCATTTTTTACAGCAGGAAGAAGTAACAAGGTAGAGTTAAAGCATGCTTGTAGAAAACTTGCGGAATTGTCCATTAGTCGGGGATCAAACGATGATACGAGTGTAATGGTGATTCAACTAGGCCGATTTGCTCAATAATTTAATTAGCTGATTATACAATGTTTTTAACTTTTAAGGATTCGGTTGTATATAAGATAAATACATTTCATTAATTCATTTGATTATTATTAGCTAGTGAACTACTAGGTGTGGGATTGTAAATATAGTGTAATTATTGATTCTTCAATCCATATTGTCTACATTGAAATCTATAGCTTTGTTATCTTATGTATTCTTATGACTTCATGTAAATCTTTTAGATTACATTACACTTATAGTCCATGTTATACACGTAAGAATTGTGTAATTTCAAAATTAGATAATTTTAATAAATGTAGGTCTACTAAAAAAAATAAAGCAAAATTTAATTACAATATCGTCTAAGAAGTTCTTTTGCACCCACCATAATATAAAACCTTCCGTTTCCAGTCTTACAAACTCCTTACTTAAGAACACTAGAACGTTAAATTAAACCACTAGACCTAATCAAAACAACTCATCATCACATGCCTTCCTCTAAAACTGTATTATGAAAAGAAGAGGTCTTGGTTGATACAAATTTATATAAATTTATATATGGATGAGTTTTGATTTATAATTTTTTGAGAAGTTTTTAAAGTTTATCCTTGAGGTTTGACTTAATTTTCAAAATACTCTTAGGTAGTGTTTGGAAACTTGTATTTCATTTCAAATAATGGAATTGAAATCTGGAATTTAAAGTTTGTATTTCAATTCCTAATCATGATTTTGTAAAGAGGGTTTGATAGAGGATAGATAAATAGAGGTTTAATGGAGAGAGAGAAAAAGTTTGGGTTTACTAAAGGAGAGAGAGATAAATATTAGAAAGAGAATGAGTGAAGTTGGAATATAAATACTCATGGAGTTAAGATATGTATGTGGAGAGAATTTCAAATGACAAGGTAATAGCTTGAATTTCAAATTCTACTAATATAGGCTTTTGATAAGAATTTGGACAAATTCCATCATTTCAAATTCCATGCCATCCAAACAATAGATTTCATCCAAATCCAGGATTTGAAATGAAATCTTGCCATCCAAACATAGCATTATTGAATTTTGAAGTTCAAAGTTGAAGTTTCAAGGGTACCTCATGTGTGAAACCTTAGGGGTATTTGATGGATTACCAAAATGAGAGGGGTATTTTTGAGGATTACCCTAAACCAGAAGGGTACCTCATGAAATTTCCCTAATTTTTTCGGTTGACGACATTTTCTTATCAGTTTAAGCCATTTCTTATTAGTTTAACATATTTTCGTTTGAGTTTACACATGTTTCTTATTATTTTTTATACATATTTGAATTAAGTTTAGAAATATTATGTACCAATCTATAAATGTTATGTATTCATTTATACATATTTCAATTTAGTGTAAAAAAAAGAAGATATACTCCGAGCCCAAAAACTAATTATATATTAACAAAAGATGTTGGTAAAAATTATGAGTCGTTATGTGTTAGTTTGTCCCTATTAAAAGCTAATACATTGTCTTTTTATATTTGACATTGCTTTTTTTTTTTTTGGAAAATGATCGAAAGATTTACACGAAATCTCAATAAGTTGAACTTTACTTGAAATATTATATGATTCTTTTTTCTAGTCAAATGTCATATAATTTTACCACAAGTAAAACTTATATTAGATAGAGAACAAACTTCACAAATCCAATTAAGTAGAGAATTAAAAAAAAACCTTTGCAAATCCTAGTTTCCATACAAATAACACCAAATTCTACATCCTTTTGTCATATATATTATTTTAATTGGTTTTATAAAAATAATTTATATCCTTATTTTGATTTTTACCAACTCTCCACATAAACTATGTATTACACATGATACAAACTTATTATTTCAATTACTTTGTAATGAAAGAAGTAATATTTTCATGACAATAAAAATATGATGGTATTACAATAACTTTATTATAAAGTCATTTTACACCAGAATTACTATATTTTTGATATGAAATACCAATTCATTTGAAATTCTTTTTGGATGAAGTACATGTACATATCAATATATTATATGAGAATGTTTTGCGCAGTCTTTTATAGTCGTCACTTTGTTAATTGCAACCCTTTCATTTTAATCTATTCAATTACAATTTACAGCCTTAAGTAAACCAAACACTTTTAACTTGCAGTCCAAGAGGCGTGAAGATAGATTGAAATTAGGCTGCAACTTAAAATTGTTTGGTTTATTTGACGTTGTATTTAAATAGAATGGAATAAAATGACTGCAATTAACAAAGTGATCACTTTAAAGAACTGTATTTGGCAAAAGATCCATTATATGATCCTTAAAGATAAAAGAAAAAAAGTCCATCAATTGACCTTACCAAAAAAAAAGTACTTAAAAAGAAAGGTGTATGCAAAGGCCCACTGGGCTACAAGAACCTTAAAATCCCTTGTTTTTTAGAACTCAGCCCAAAAAGAAAAAAAGAAAAGTAAAACAGCGATAAAAAAGAAAAAGGAAAAAGAGAGAATAAAAAAAGGAAATGTAACGAAATATAGCGCACTTGCTCTAACAGCACAAATTAACACGATCTCTCAAATTTTTATTTCTCTTCTCTTCAGTTCTCCCTTCAAAACTTTTTTTTTATATTTTCTTTCTAGATTTGTTTAACTCTCATTTCATCGCCATTGTTGATCTTCGACGAGCTTTCTCTCTCCTCTTATTGCCAAGTGAGGTTGGCGATCAACACTTTCACTTAGAGTTTCCTCGCTTTCTCTCTCTAAAAATCACCTTCACATTCAAATCAACATTTGCAGATTCTGTTGGAGTTTTTCTTTTTTTGACGATTTGATCTCGTAACAATGGCGGCGGCAAATGCGCCGATCGTTATGAAAGAAGTGCTCACGGTTAGCTTTCTTCTCATTCTTTCGGATCCATAGTTTGCTGTAATTTGTGTTGCATCATTTCGATGAATTTGTGATTTTACGAAGTTTTGATTAAGCAGTAGTAATATAAATTCTGTAATATTAGCTAGATCTGGATTGATTTTGATGTAATAAGTGAAAGATTTGATGAAATGCGAGATTGTAGAGAATGAATTATGGATCAGTATGATGATTTGATAGTAATTCAAAATGAGAGTATTGATCGAAATGGTAATTTCGTTGTTTCTTCGGTATTTGTTTGTTTCAGTTGCCGAGCATTGGAATTAATCCACAATTCATTACATTTAACAATGTGACGATGGAATCGGAGAAGTATATATGTGTGCGGGAAACATCACCGCAGAATAGTGTCGTTATTGTTGACATGAACATGCCGATGCAACCGTTACGAAGACCTATCACTGCGGATTCTGCTCTTATGAATCCGAACACTCGAATTCTCGCTTTGAAAGGTAGGATGGATATGTATGAAACTCTTAATAATTGGATCATATTGAAATCTATTGCTAGTGTATTTGTTTGGTTTTTTCGGCAGGGATAGTCCATTTGTTATATGGAATTGTCGACAAATGGAAGTTGAACACAATAAGATGCACAAAAGTACTCATTGAATAACAGAAAAGAAATTACAACCTCCACTCCTAAATATTAGGTTGTATTTCTATATCATTATTGCTGTCTAAACCTAACTAATATTTCCAAAATGGATAAACGTGAGTAGCTCCCATTGTTAGATTGATGACTATTTTGAGATTCTTGAGCTGTCACTAAAGTCGCAACTATGGTAGCTTATGCATGTATTAGTTTTTGTGCATGAACAATAAATTCGACCTTAATTGTGACAATTTAGATAGGTGAGATCACTTAATGTCTTATTACTTAGTTAATGGTTCTTATTTTATTTCAAACAAAAAGTCGAATCTATGCTCGTGGACTTCCATTTCAGCTTCAAGTATTTGCTTCAGATATTGGACAAGTGGAAAAAGGTGTGATGTAAGAAATTCGTGCATATTAACTCTGCCTAAAATTATGCTTTTGTTATTTGGGTATATTGCCAGAATTGGTGCATGGAGATGTACTTGTGCCAGTTACTTCTAGCCTAGTTCTGTTAGCAGAACTTCTAGTAAACTTTGTCTTCCTATGTTTAACCTCTCTTTTCTTATACTAAATGGTCTATTTAACTATAGTGCAACTATAAGACTGTTTCATTTAGATAGTAATTTTGTTCCATTTATGTCAAAATAACTGCAACACTTACTTTCTCAAGGTCTTTAAGACATACCTTTGTGCGTTGATATTTGAAATAGGTTTCAATAAAAGTATGAAAAGTTATAATATTTAAATTCACACGGGCTCACATAGGACTATAGGAGGATGCTTGCTTATGGGAATTTATCTCGATATGAAGGCATGGGATTGTAGTTCCCTTATGGAGATCATGTGGTGCTTTTGTTATCTGAACAAAGATCGAATATACTAGTATGGAAATATTATTTCTCAACATTGAGTCTATGAGAAGGCTGTGAAAAACTTATATGGACCTAATGCTAATTCATCTTATGAAAAAAGTGTTGCTATATAAAAAAATAGATATAAAAGATGAGTAGATATAGATTTTAAAGTTTAACTATGTGGAAAAAAAAGGTTACTATATCCAGACTGGAATTTTCATCATGATAAACTAATGTAAGAAAGAGTGACTATATTTAGAAAAAAGGTCACTATGATTGATAGTAAATGTATAGTATAACTTAAGATTTTTTAAAAGGTTACTATATAGAAAAAAGGGTCACTATGCTCAATAAGTGGCTTTGGTCCACAATAATATTAGTATGGATCAGGTCCACGCAAGACTAACTCAAGAAGGCTAGGGAAGACAATTGTAAGGACTTCAAAACATGTTTAAGAGTCTTAATCTGGTCTGATTTACGAATATACTATTATGGAAATATTATTTCTCAACATTAAGTCTATGAGAAGGCTAGGGAAGGCCATTGTAAAGACTTCAAAGCATTTTTAAGAGTCTTAATCTGGTCTGATTTGCTATCCACTATGCAATATCTGAAGCTCATTCATTTAGTCTTAAAATGCCAAAAGGAGTTGACTAATTTTGTGAGATATTATTATCTTTTGGTTAATTTTTTAATGTTCATGTAACCTAAATACACCAAGCCAATAGCTACTGGATGGGTGATTGTCTATCTTTTGCATCATATTCTTCAATGTACATCGTCATTGCTCTTGAGGGTTTCATGTTTTCTTTTTGGTTGTGTGTAGCTCTACTTCCAGGTACCACCCAGGATCACTTGCAAATATTTAATATTGAAACAAAAACGAAGGTGAAATCACACCAGATGCCTGAGCAGGTAAATTTTAATTACCAGATTTAAGGTGTTGGAATTTTGTGTAGCTCTATCTTTTGTATCATACTGCCTGTTATAATGGGTCATTTATACTCCATTCCCCTCCTGACTCTATCCATTGGTTCATGGGACCGAAATTCTTTGCATTTTGTGCAGATTGTCTTTTGGAAGTGGATTTCTCCAAAACTGCTTGGACTTGTGACACAGACGTCAGTTTATCATTGGTCAATTGAAGGTAGGATGTAAATTTCTTGCCGGATTCCCTTACCCATGCTTTCTTGACAATCATGTCCACTGCCGTCATCCGGTGCTGATATATTTTACATTGTAAAAACTTTCTTGCGACTATGCAGGGGATTCTCAACCAACAAAGATGTTTGAAAGGACTGCTAATTTAGCAAACAATCAAATAATTAACTATAAATGTGACCCATCTGAAAAGTGGCTTGTCTTGATTGGTATTGCACCTGGTTCGGCCGAGGTACAGAGACTTAAATTTTGATTATTTCTGTTACGGACATTTTGGAATTTGGATTTCTATTTGTTGCGGATATTGAAAGCTTGTGAATATCAAATAAGGCTGGAACTTTGTAGGGCTGGCATGAAATTGGCCTGGCCCAGCACAGGATCGGAGGAAGCATGACCCTGCTAATGTCCCCCGACTTTGTGATGAGCTGGTTTCGTCCAAGAGGTGACATGATCCTGGCTCTGCTGGGGGGCTGGCAATGGGATGCAACTTCAATAGAATAGAATTTCGAAAAGTTCGTAAAAACAGGTGATTGGGTTTGGTTTGCGCAGGCATGGACGCATGGTTAACATGACGTTTATAGGTTGTTATTTCTGTTGAGTCACGGTTTAGCTCTGCCTAGCCACTCCATGCTGTGCATTTTGGCCGTTTGGCGTCCTTCTGGCCCAGCAAGTAGCCTGGCCAAGCATGGCCTTGTGCTACCTTATATTTCAAGTATCAATTCTAGCTGGTTACAGCCTTCCTTTTATTTTCTTTAGACTACCTTTGTTTGGAAGTGATTTTCATATTTTCAGTTCTGGCGAAAAAGATAATCCTAATTTATCTCTTTCCCTCTGCAGTTAATGCACTATTCTAGTTAAACCAACCATTATTGATGCTTCTTCACTTTGCTTAATCTTGGTGAAAAGTTCGCTAGGAGACTATGTAACTGATGGTGTTTGACTTAGCTGCTTGTGTAGCTGCTTGTGACTATGCCGTAACTCTTTTACTCTTTCCGTTGTTTTGAACTTCTCTCTTTTTTTATATGGCAAACAGATTGGGAGTTTTTGAGATAGGGCATGTAATTACCTTTGAACCCATGTGATACTGTTGAAGTGAGAGAGAAATGGTAGAAATATTTCTAAAAGTAAAGAGAGAAACGTAGAACTATTTTTATGAGTAAGACATAGGAGGTGCATTGATATTTGAAACCTTCCGAAAAGAGATCTGATATAAGTATTCCAGAACAACGCAATAAGGAAAATAGTAGAAGTAAAGAAAAAGTAGGAGTATGAGTTATATTATGAAGAATATTTAAACTGCACTTTTGATGGCCTAATGTATGCGTTTACAATCTTATTTAAGGAAGTATATGTCACATGTAGTGCATCGGTCATGGTAGATGTCAAATAACTGCAGAAGACTCTCAAGAATTGTCTTTATGAAGTTCTTGTAGTGGTTTCTATTATGCCATTGTCCATGGAGGCGTGGAAAGTTTTTACATTGAAGTATCAGAAAGTCTCTCGAAGCGAGGAAAATAATTGAATTTGTTCTCTATCTGTTCTTTTGCATTGTGATAAGTCAGCCTAGTCACTCTTGTAGAAGGCTACTTATCTCATCCGACATGTTAAATAAGCATTTTGGGCCATAATTCTACATGAGCTGTACATAATTATCTCGTCCTTTGTTTGGTCTCTTGAACTCTAAAATCTTATATCTCATAAACTTCAACTGTGGTGCATGTTATTAATTTTTTTTCTTATTGTGGTTTGTACGGTATCCTGTAGCTATATTATATTAAGTTCTTTAGTACATGAAACTTTGGAACTTTTTGTGAGGCCCACGAGTCCACCAACAGCTCCACCATTAGTATGATATTGTCCGTTTTGGGCCTAGCCCGCACGAATTTGTTTTTGGGCTCCTTTCCAAAAGGCCTCATACTAATGTAGTTGATGAACTCTTATAAACTAGGTGACTTCTTCTTATCTCTCTGATGTGGGACTTGGATGTATACCCAACAATCCTCCCCTCAGACCAAGGACCACAAGCCTCCCCTCCAGCGATAATCCGTCTATCATCTTGTACCGCCGCCTATCTGCGGAACATGTCGCTTGACCACCACAATATCAGGAGGACTTTCGACACAAGGCACCAAACACTGATTTCCCATCGCGAGGTCACACTGAGAGCTAACCACATCACCTTAGATCTCATGCACCATGCCTGTGACATGTCCATGCATTGACTTAACTGAGTCACCCATCTTTGAGAACCATACAGAATACCACCAAAGACTTGCACTCACGCCTTAGAGCTACAACCGCTCTGCACCCTGGCGTACTCCAGCAAGCCGACCGTACCATTATATGCGCGTTTTCCCAGCCGAACCATCGGCTCTGATACCACTTGTTAGGCCCACGAGTCCACCAACAACTCCACCATTAGTATGATATTGTCCGCTTTGGGCCTAGCCCGCACGGATTTGTTTTTGGGCTCCTTCCCAAAAGGCCTCATACTAATGTAGTTGGTGAACTCTTATAAACTAGGTGACTTCTTCTTATCTCTCTGATGTGGGACTTGGGATGTATACCCAACACTTTTTTGGTCAAATCTGTGTAAATTTTGACTACAGTTTTTTTAACTAAGCTTTATTTTAAAAATTATCATGTAGGATCTTGTTAGGTTTGTTCCGATATATATCTCTGATATAACAACTTTTAATAGTATTTAATAACATCTAACACCTTGGTAAAGATTTCAATGTCCAAAAACCTATCTTGTATACCCATGAAAAGTCCAATCTTGCATGCAATGAAGAATGCTGGAAATGGTGATTGATTGGTACAAAGTAGAAATTGTGCTTACCTTTTTGAGAATGAGCTGTTGAAAGTGATGGAATCCTTTTGTAGACTCTCAAATCTTTGGGATTTGGCTTAACTTTTGACATACTTGAATTCTTTGAAAACGCATAATTTGGACAATATAGCCAAGTTATTCTATGCTTCTTTAAAGAAATAGGATGATTTAATATGCACCAAAATATCCTTCTTATCAAAGTAGAACTGTGTTAAACAATTGGACTAAGTTGAGGTTAGCGCTCAGAACTCATGGGCTATATTCTCTTCGTTTTATGCTCTCTACTATTCTTTATTTATTTTTATTCCTGTCCAAACCGCATCGTGCTTGGTTTATCGTATCCGTTTCAAGCAGCTGCTGTGCATTGTTATATTTATTCTCCTCTTTTTCTGGTGCACTTTTGCTTAGTCAAGGACTGGCAGTTGGGTGCAAATTTTGTGGCTGAATAGCAATTCAATTTGAACTGTAGAGACACTTCAGTTACTGCATGCTTTATTTCTAGCTCTACACATTTATGGTTGTCTTTGTCTTTCTTTCTGCTGACATCATAGTTAACTGATAAAATTCTATTTCTGTGTTATAGAGACCCCAACTTGTTAAAGGGAGTATGCAGCTGTATTCTGTGGATCAGCAGCGCAGTCAAGCTCTTGAAGCTCATGCCGCATCATTTGCCTCATATAAAGTGTGATGTTTTCCCTTTATATCGCTCTCTTGATATGTGTTTTTTACGACTCTATAATTTATGATTCTTCTGTATGGTTGATAGGTCCCTGGAAATGAGAACCCTTCTATTCTTATTGTGTTTGCTACGAAATCCATGAATGCTGGCCAGGTTACTTCAAAATTGCATATTATAGAGCTTGGTGCCCAGCCAGGTTTCGCTCTCTCTTGCTTTGTTCTTCTCCCTCACTATTATCTTCTTGTGTGATTGGTTGTTATGATATGGATTTCTCTTTCTAGTACCTCTCTGCAATTATTTTATATTGTATTAAATTGCTCATTAGAATCTTAGGTTGTTACTTTCTTCTGAGATTTTCCTTCTTTGCCTGAAATAAATATTATAGACAGTTGATGGCATAAATCCCAAGTTTGATTTATCTATGAAAATTTTTCATGTTTGGGAGTACTCTTCCTTTGACCCAAAATATCCCAAGTAAGCCACCTTTCCTTTTACTGTTCCGGAGCACAATTCGTTCATGCTACTGCCAATTGCGGATTATGCTTTGTTTTTAGGTCTGTTGACTGTAAAAGACAATGAAGGTTAATGAAGAAAATAGTGGAGTCCGGGTCAATGATGGTGGTGGTGTTCACGAGGTGGTGGACGTTGCAATGGCAGGGGGTCGGGTTGGGAAGGGATGTTCAGGTGGCTAGATTAAAGGTCGCAAGAGGGAGTCAAGAGTTTCAAATGATAATTGATTACAAGTTGTTGGAGGTCGTCAAAATGGAGACCAGAAGGTTGCCTTTGGCAGAGAGGAGGGATGGGAGGGCGAAGCAAGGTCAGTGATAAGCGGAGGGTAGACAAGTTGCCAAAGATGGAAGGGGGAGGGAAGAGGGGAAATTATTTTGAATGACATAAAAGTTAATGGGGATGCAACATTCGTTAAACAAGTAAATTTGTGCTTCGGACCAACTAGGGGAAGGGTACTTCAAAAGTTGGAATCATTGATAGGTAAATCAAACTTAGGATTAATATGGGAAGATGCCTAAAACTTGGGATTCATGGTGTCATTTTTTTTCCTATTTAACCATTTAATAGTACATGTGATCCGATGTATTTCCTCAAATATGGGTTTCAGTTATGTGTTTATTCTGTTTTGACCGTTGTACCATATTGACAGGAAAATCAAATTTTACAAAAAAACAAGCTGATCTATTCTTCCCTCCTGATTTTGCTGATGATTTTCCGGTCGCAATGCAGGTAGATTTAGATTATGCCCACATATTGCTGACTACATTAAAGTACTTGCTTCTTCTCTAGTTGATATTATGCCCTCCATATGAATAAGTCTGCATCTATATTTTCTGCAGATGTCCCAAAAGTATGGTTTAATATATGTTATTACCAAGCTTGGGCTCCTATTTGTGTATGACCTTGAGTCTGCCAGTGCTGTTTATCGCAATCGGATCAGTCCAGATCCAATATTTTTGACATCAGAAGCTGCAGCAGCTGGAGGCTTCTATGCCATCAACAGAAGGGGGCAGGTT
Organism: Beta vulgaris subsp. vulgaris; assembly: GCF_026745355.1. Classification (NCBI taxonomy): domain Eukaryota; kingdom Viridiplantae; phylum Streptophyta; class Magnoliopsida; order Caryophyllales; family Amaranthaceae; genus Beta; species Beta vulgaris. The sequence continues at coordinate 56,145,735 of NC_079203.1, forward strand.
CTTCTTGCCACGGTTAATGAAGCTACTATTGTTCCGTTTGTCAGTGGCCAGGTTTGGTTTCAAACATCTTCTCTTCAAGATTTGGGTAAAAAGCATTAAGCTACTGAGCTGATACTGAGAATCACATACATCTGATATTTGTGCCAATTTGCAGTTGAACAATTTGGAGCTTGCTGTTAATCTTGCCAAAAGGGGTAATCTCCCTGGTGCGGAAAATTTGGTATGTAGAATTTTTACATTGGTTTTTCTATGATGGGAGATGATACTTGTAAACTGTTATTTTTGTGTAATTTAGTGTTGGGTTACGTGTTCTTTTTCCTCAAAGTCTATTTCTTTAATAGTGCTGTAGTAAACTGCATGCAGTGAAAAAGTTATGTAACGTTTGCTAGACTGAAAATTCTACAATGGATAGTGCTTAGTGCTAGAGTCCAGACTAGTGAAGTATAAATTCTGACCATAACAGAGGGAAACATGATCTTATTTCATACATACAAGTACTCTGGAAGTCACTAGCAGAGTAGCAGTCCACAAAGATTTTACCCATTATCTCTCTGAATGCCTAAATCCTGCAATTCAGATTGCTAGAATACTTTTCTCCTTATGTATCAAAATTATAGTTTCACTGAGAAGCAGCAACAATATATCATGAACAGCAGAGTAACCGCAGTTTCCCGCCATGTCATGAAGGCTTTGACCATATATGGAACTTCTTTCAAAGATATTCCTGAACTGTGAAAAAGCTTGGTAGTGGTGTGGCATGCCTTAGGCATTCTATTAAGTGTAAATGTGTAATGTTTGTTGGTTGTTTTTATTGATGTTCCACTTGAAATGGATGATTTACTCTGAGTCTTTCCTTTGTTTCACTTTCTTCGCTCCCCTTGGGACATTGGGTAGGGGTGAATGGGAAACGGGGATTGAGACTTTTATGGTAAAGAGAATTTGAGAATCCGCAGAAAGAAAGAAAAAAAAATTACTAATCCTAATGTGCAATTATCCTGTGGGTATTGTGATAAACTTGCTGATTTGTCGTCTTGTATGTGTTTCCAGGTTGTCCAGCGTTTTCAAGAATTGTTCTCTCAAACAAAGTATAAGGAAGCAGCTGAGCTTGCTGCTGAGTCTCCACAAGGAATCCTGCGTACTCCTGACACAGTTGCAAAATTTCAGGTTCGGAAGTAGATGCAAGCATTTACCGAGTGCACATTATCTATTTCATATTGATGGTTTTAAGTTCTAACTCATATGCAATTTGGTTCCCGCTGCTTCTGTGTCTTGGCGGTGGTTGTTGATTACACTATTACAGCATGTGTAAACGATTACTGTAGTATCTTTACTTTTTTAGTTGTGATTACTTCATCTTTCCCCTCCTCTCTCCTTATACCTTTCATTTTGTATGATTTACACTGTTGACTGCTCTGCAATCTCTCCCCCCCCCCCCTGCTTATACATGGACTACATTCCTGTGTCATGCAATGTCTTAAACTCTTTAGCTGTCTGTGCACCTTCTATCCCTTAAATTTCTTGTCAATTATCCAATCTTAATGTGATTTTGGAAGATTTTAGCATTCCTGCTTCATATTGCTTAGAAATTAATCTTAGGTGCATGACATCGCTTGACACTTATGCAGCTCTTACAGAGGGCTTTGCTGTGCTCATTTATCATTTCAGAAAGCTATATTTTCACAATAAGTTTTCTCAAATAGATTCGTGACTGTTATGGATGTTGTCTATTAGTACATGGTTTTTGCTGAAATCAGAATGTCAATGCTGTTGGTTTGTCATTGCAGAGTGTTCCTGTTCAAGCAGGGCAGACACCACCGCTGTTGCAATACTTTGGGACACTTTTAACTAGAGGAAAGCTCAATGCATTTGAATCTTTAGAACTATCTCGCCTTGTTGTGAATCAGAACAAGAAAAATCTGCTGGAGAATTGGCTAGCAGAGGACAAATTGGAGTGCACTGAAGAACTTGGAGATCTCGTGAAGGTTTACTGGCAGTTTAATGGTTTTCCTTACTAGTCAAATCCGCTACTTGTAATTTGTCGATTGTTATCTTAATGTCGTGCCTACTTTTTATTTTTATTTTGCAGACTGTTGACACTGACTTTGCCTTAAAGATATATATTAAAGCTAGAGCAACACCCAAGGTTGTTGCGGCCTTTGCCGAACGCAGGGAGTTTGACAAAATCCTCATTTACTCTAAGCAGGTAAGAGAGATCCTTCATTATGCAGGCGTAGTGTTGCTATTGTTGATCTCTCTTCTTATTACTCTTAATTCTTTATATTATTCCTTTTGGTCCTTACTGATTCTTTCTGATATATTATACAGTGTATGATTATATGTGCCATAGAACCTGCTTAATACTAAATTTCTTCTCTTGATATAGGTCGGTTATACACCAGATTACTTGTTCCTGCTCCAAACTGTTCTTCGAACAGATCCACAGGTGTGTATCTGACTTCAACATTCCCTTCTGTCGGCAAAAATAGAGAAAAGCCAATGTCTTTGTACCTTTATTCGATTAACCATTGAACGATTTATTGAACAATATTTGTAATTTGTGCATATTTTCACTCTACATTACAGGCTGCTGCCAATTTTGCCTTGATGATGTCCCAAATGGAGGGTGGGTGTCCCGTTGATTATAACACAATAACTGATCTTTTTCTTCAGGTGTGTATGTTTTTCTTTATTTGAGTATTATATAGAAATTGGGGTGAGAGCTGTATTCTTACTACCTCGCCAATCTGTCATATATTGAATGTGCTTTTCTGTGGTCATTGCTGTTTTCCTTTGTCAAACACCAATGTATAACCCTTTTCTCCCATTATGTAACTCAGAGGAACTTGATTCGGGAAGCAACTGCATTTCTGTTGGATGTTTTAAAGCCAAATTTGCCTGAACATGGTTTTCTGCAAACAAAGGTATGTCATCAGTTATGTTCACCGGGTCGTTGAGAATTTTTCATAATCCTCAGTATACTTCAGCGTTTGACTTCTGGAATCATTCTGTAGGTTTTGGAAATCAATCTTGTTACATTTCCTAATGTTGCTGATGCCATTTTAGCAAATGGAATGTTCAGTCACTATGATCGTTCTAGAGTTGCTCAGCTTTGTGAGAAAGCTGGTCTATACATACAAGCTCTTCGGGTAAATGGTCTTTAATTTCTTATTATTATGTTTTGAACTTGTTTGAACTGAAAAACCTTACTAATATATGCTTTTAATAATTTTGCAGCACTATACCGATTTACCAGATCTAAAACGAGTTATTGTGAATACTCATGCAATTGAACCACAGGTTTGTACAGCTAAGTTTCAGTTTTTTGAATTTTTTGGCCAGGTTCTTAAATTTTGGCCATGTGCAGGCACTTGTTGAATTCTTTGGTACTCTTTCTCGTGAGTGGGCACTGGAATGCATGAAGGACCTTTTACTTGTCAATCTAAGGGGCAACCTTCAGATTATTGTCCAGGTAACTTAACACTTGCTTTTTTGGACTTCCGAACGACAGATAAACATATGTGTAAATATACGTACATGCTACTTTTTCTTGAAATGCTTAATAATTACCCCCTCTGTTCGGAACTTTATGGTGAATTTCCATATTGTGCTATTAGTTTTCGTTCCAAAGACACTCCTACTTGATTAATCCTAACATAACACCCCACTAGAAAATCTTTGTATATATAGTTCACTTGTAACTACTGATCAACACCTATGTTATCCAGACACGGTAATTTTTCTGCATAGCGTTGATGACACGAGCAAACACGGATTTGGGTTTGAAAGATGGTTTGGATCCTCTAGTTTGCACTTGGATATGTAGCCGGGGGGGTTGGAGACATGACATCTTGTACCTATTTAACACCATGGGCCCACAACTGTTCATTTTCACATCAAGGGTCTGAGAGAAAAAACTTAGCTTATGCCTTTTCTAAAACAAGATCCATCTTAACAAGAAGAAACGTGTTGGGGCTTTTACTTGTGGGAAGGTTAGTTAAATGTTATGGTTGGTTTGTTGATTGGTGTCCTCCAACAATGACAACTGGTTTAATTTCTGAAGCTTCTTTCTCCTTTCTCATGCGGCTTCTCTTCTTGCTCTTTCTTTCATACTATCTCTTCCCTCTCATACAATAGCTTCTAGTCTTATTTTTCTTTCCTTTTCCGTCCTCTCTCGTGTCAGTGCTGCATGCTTTCTTTAAATAAATAATCATGTTTACCGTATATCTGAATTATATTAAAACCTCGGAATCCACTTTAAGAGTATCGATATTTGTTTGCAAGGTTTATTTTGACCAACAATTTTCTCAGATTCCATTGGTTTAATTTTAAATAATATTATGTAATATATAATTTAATATTTCATATGTCGAATCGATGTACTTGTTTGTTTAATCAAAAATTGAAGTTTGACACGGAAAAGGAAAAAAAAAGTCAACTTATGATAAACCTATGTCAATATGAAAACTGCTTCTGATATAACTATATATGATAATGTAATCCTTGCTGTATTGTTTAATGTAAACTGACCTAGTATTTATAGTGTTAAGAGGAGCTGCTTTCTTTATAAAATAATTTCACGTATTACTCTTATAATTTCTGTAACCTTTACATGTAATTGGCACAAACTAGTAATTTAAGGCTTTGACACTGTATAATTTCAAGCTAATTCTTTGTATATTTATGCTGTTTGCAGACCGCTAAGGAGTACAGTGACCAGTTGGGAGTAGATTCATGCATTAAACTCTTTGAGCAATTCAAGTCATACGAAGGGCTTTATTTTTTCCTTGGATCATATTTAAGTTCCAGGTATCATTCTATAAGATGAAGGCTTCTTTGGCCCTCTTTATGAGTGTTGTCTCTTATTCCCGTCGTCAAACTTCTTTCTTTTTCTGTGCAGTGAGGATCCTGATATTCACTTTAGATACATTGAAGCAGCTGCCAAAACTGGACAGTTGAAAGAAGTGGAACGAGTGACTAGAGAGTCCAACTTTTACGATGCTGAAAAAACAAAAAATTTCTTGATGGAAGCCAAGCTTCCTGATGCGCGTCCGCTGATTAATGTCTGTGATCGTTTTGGTTATGTTCCAGATCTCACACACTACCTATATACAAACAACATGCTTCGATATATTGAAGGTTATGTGCAGAAGGTATGTCCTCCAATTAGATGCTTGCTTCTTGCTGGAGCGTGTATTGTTTAGATGCTTGGACTTTGATACTACTATATAAATATCGAGTTCACAAGGTCTCATTTGGATGTGCTAGGTTAATCCGGCGAATGCACCACTAGTTGTTGGGCAACTTCTTGATGATGAATGTCCTGAAGATTTTATCAAGGGTCTGATACTCTCTGTTCGTTCGCTCCTTCCAGTTGAGCCTCTTGTGGAGGAATGTGAGAAGAGGTGCTGACATTGTGATGTATAATTTTATAGCTGATCCTCTGTTTCTCTTATCTACTCTGACGTGTTTTTTTAATGTTCCAGGAATCGACTTCGCTTACTCACTCAATTTCTTGAGCATCTCGTTAGTGAAGGAAGCCAAGACGTGCACGTGCACAATGCTCTGGGTAAAATTATCATTGAAAGTAACAATAATCCAGAGCACTTCTTGACAACGAACCCATACTATGATTCACGGGTTGTGGGTAAATATTGTGAGAAACGTGACCCCACCTTAGCAGTTGTGGCTTATAGGCGAGGGCAATGTGATGAAGAACTTATCAATGTCACAAATAAGAATTCTTTGTTCAAGTTGCAAGCGAGGTGGGTGACTTTTTCTTTTATCTTCCATTCTCCTGGTTGTGGTGTAATTTATTGGAAGGTGCTTTTTTCTTATTGGTTCATTCTTGTGTTCTAGATATGTTGTTGAGAGAATGGATGGTGATCTTTGGGATAAAGTGCTCAATCCTGAGAACGAGTATAGGAGGCAGATCATTGATCAAGTTGTGTCCACTGCTTTGCCGGAAAGCAAGAGTCCAGAACAAGTTTCAGCTGCAGTTAAAGCTTTTATGACGGCGGATCTCCCTCATGAATTGATTGAGCTTCTTGAGAAGATCGTTCTGCAGAACTCTGCTTTCAGTGGCAATTCAAATCTGCAAAACCTCCTCATTTTGACGGCTATCAAAGCAGATTCATCCCGAGTTATGGATTATGTCAACAGGCTGGATAACTTTGACGGACCTGCAGTTGGAGAAGTAGCTGTTGAGGCCCAACTCTTTGAAGAAGCGTTTGCAATTTTCAAGAAATTTAACCTGAATGTGCAGGCGGTTAATGTGCTGTTAGATAACATTCAAAGCATTGACCGGGCTGTGGAGTTTGCATTCCGAGTTGAAGAAGATGCTGTTTGGAGTCAAGTCGCAAAGGCTCAGTTGAGGGCAGGGTTGGTCAGCGACGCAATAGAGTCATTTATACGTGCCGAGGATGCCACTCAATTTTTGGATGTGATTCGTGCTGCTGAAGGTGGAGACGTCTACCATGACTTGGTGAAGTACCTTCTTATGGTTAGGCAGCAAACAAAGGAGCCTAGGGTTGATAGTGAACTTATATATGCTTATGCCAAGATTGATAGGTTGAGTGACATTGAGGAATTCATCCTTATGCCAAATGTTGCCAACCTCCAAAATGTCGGTGATCGCTTGTTTGATGAAGCTCTATATGAAGCTGCAAAGATCATATATGCTTTCATTTCTAACTGGGCCAAGTTAGCTGTTACCCTAGTGAGGTTAAAGCAATTCCAAAGTGCTGTTGATGCAGCACGTAAAGCTAACAGCGCAAAGACTTGGAAGGAAGTTTGCTTCGCATGTGTTGATGCTGAAGAGTTCAGATTAGCTCAGATTTGTGGTCTTAACATTATCATACAGGCACGTTACTGTGACTTCATCTACTCCTATGTCTTGACTATTGAGCCAAATGTTACATTTAAGTTTGGGATCAAGTGAAATATATAAATTTCTAATGGTATCCTTGAGTGGCGGTCATGAAATTTATAAAAAATGTTTTTAAGTATAGTTTGGAAGTGGCACCTTTTGCGGGACAACCTAAATCACGATTTGCAATCTTATTTGTGGATATCCTATGTCGGGACCGAGGAAAGACTTTCATTGCCTGTTCTTGTACAGTGTTGTATTTGTTTAATAATGAATTTCAACGTCTGAAAATTGGTCTTATTTGTGGATAAAGGTTTCATGCTTTGTCTTCTGTCAAAAATTTCACAAGGTTTTTATAAGCTACACCCACGTGATCTATCTTATACTCTGTGTTCAGTCTAGCACTGTACATATTTGTTTCTGGTAGTATGATTTTTGTCTTATCTATGGTTCCTTCTTTCAGGTGGATGACATGGAGGAGGTCAGTCAGTTTTACCAGAACAGGGGTTGTTTCAATGAGATAATCTCGTTGATGGAAAGTGGTCTGGGATTGGAACGTGCACACATGGGCATCTTTACTGAACTGGGAGTACTTTATGCTAGATATCGCTCTGAGAAGCTTATGGAGCACATCAAGCTGTTTGCTACTCGACTCAACATTCCCAAGCTTATCAGAGCATGCGATGAACAGCAGCACTGGAAAGAACTTACATATCTGTATATCCAGTATGATGAATTTGATAACGCTGCCGTTACTGTAATGAACCACTCTCCCGAGGCCTGGGATCACATGCAGTTCAAAGATGTTGTGGTTAAAGTTGCCAACGTAGAGCTGTACTACAAAGCTGTGCATTTCTACCTACAGGAGCATCCTGATCTTATTAATGATATGCTTAATGTCCTGGCACTTCGTCTGGACCATACCCGTGTGGTTGACATTATGAGAAAGGTTGGTTAACTCAGTCTTTGCTTATAATGAAGTGCCCTTAATTCCCTAAAGGACTTGGCCTCTAAATTAGTATTTGCGATTCTTTCTTTTCTGTTTTTTTCGGTAGTTGTTTTACACGCAATCTGTTGATTGATATGTATGTCTTGATTAACAGGCGGGTAACCTACATCTCGTGAAGCCGTATATGATTGCAGTCCAGAGCAACAATGTCTCTGCTGTAAATGAGGCCTTGAATGAAATATATGTCGAGGAGGAAGACTATGATAGATTGCGAGAATCAATTGATTTACATGATAACTTTGATCAGATAGGACTTGCACAAAAGGTGACGTGCATCTAGTTCCTCTTTTTGCATTTATACTGCTGGCTGGTCTAGTATTTTCTTCGTCTGTCAAACGGTGAATATGTTTGCTAAATAATTCATTCTTATAGTTATGTATTTATGTGGATAACAGATCGAGAAACATGAGCTTCTTGAGATGCGACGTGTTGCTGCTTATATCTATAAGAAGGCAGGTCGATGGAAGCAGTCTATTGCACTTTCCAAGAAAGATAAACATTATAGAGATGCAATGGAAACATGTTCACAATCTGGTGACCGCGAACTGGCAGAGGAGTTGCTGGTTTATTTCATACAGGAGGTACATTTTTTTTCCCTATAGAGGCCTATGTTCCAGGCAAATGGGTCTAGCCTGCAAGATTCTCCATGGAATATTCCAGTTTTGGCATAATAGTACTGGTGTTTTTTTATACCTTTTGTTGTTGATGGCGGTAGAGAAGGAGGGGCGGCGGGGGGGGGGGGGGGGGTTGACGAAATATGTAATCTGGTGGCAAACAGGCATAGCATCTATTGTAGTTCATGTAATTGGTGCAAAACATGATTTTTCTTTAGTATGATATGTTGTCACAATTTTACATCAAAAATCTACCTTCTTTTATCAAGATACAAGGAATTTATCATGATGTGATTTTTTGAGCAAGTAAATTTTTTAAAATAAGCTGCCTGTACATGAGCAACCTTCTATGAGTCTCATCTGGTTAGAGGTAGTGCTATTAGTCTCATTATTTGCACTACACTGCTGCTGTTGTATTAGATGAGGCCCTACTTGTTCATGTTTTGTGCGCATTGGCAATTGCCATCTTTTCTGGGGCTAACTTTTGTTGAATTTACTTTTGTAGGGGAAGAAGGAGTGCTTTGCCGCTTGTCTTTTTGTTTGTTATGATGTAATACGGCCAGATGTTGCCCTTGAGCTTGCCTGGATGAACAATATGATTGACTTTGCCTTCCCATACTTACTGCAGGTAATCATCCTGGCCTTTCATGGTAGGAAAAGAGTGGGTAAAGTAAAGAAACTTATCTATTCTAGTATTGAGCTACCAGTTTCAAGTAGCTCAGATTTGGCTTGTCTGGATCATGAGACTGATTTATGGTCTTCATATGCTGAATTATTTCATTGCAAGTTTGAGAACAACAAAAACTGAGTTCAGAGCTGGGTAGAAACAGTCTCACTGATGCAGTTTACAAGAAGTAAATTAAGCAATTGATCGACAAATACGAATAATAGACTTCTTTATCTAGATTATATTTGCCGAGAGTGTGAAAGTATATGCTTGACATTCATTGCTTTTTGAAGATGACTAGAATTCATGTTATACTTCCGTTGTCTCTTGAAAAACTTCCCACTTCGACTGGCGAGCTTATTAAGTATTAAGAAAGCTTACTTTTGACACTTTTTCGCTTTATGCATGCGTTGGGTCAACTTAGTAGGGTTATGAGAGGGGGGGGGGTGTGCTAATAGTAGTTGAATACATGATGAATTATAGGCATATTGGTAATCAAACCCAAAAAAGTAGTTTGAATACACGATAAATTAAACAACAAAAAGGTGTATACACTATACAACCATGAAAGGACATCCGGAAGCTCTTTTGGGTCGGAGGAAGTTATTTTTCTGCCAATTCTCATATCTTTTCTTGTTGCAGTTTATGCGTGAGTATGCAGGCAAAGTTGATGAACTCATAAAGGAAAAAATTGAGGCCCAAAAGGAAACAAAAGCTAAAGAGCAGGAAGAGAAAGACGTAATTGCTCAACAGGTAGCTTTTTTATATTCTCTCTTCTACTGCTCTCCGTAACTGTACCGTTCCTTATTTGCTGGTACACATGTTAGTGGCTGCTTGACCTACCCTTTTATCTTGTTTTAATCTAATCTTGAAACTTGAAAGAAGTGCTTTATAATCATGTTCTACACTTTTTTTTCTCTCCTCCCCCTTCTCTTTGTCTTGCTATACTTCGTCATTCCTGCTTAGAAACTAATATTTTTTCTTCCATGGCAGAACATGTATGCTCAATTGTTGCCTCTTGCTTTACCTGCGCCTCCAATGCCGGGTGCTGGACCCCCACCACCAGGAATGTATGGACCTCCCCCAATGGGAGGTATGGGAGGAATGGGAATGCCTCCTATGCCACCTTTCGGAATGCCACCTATGGGAAATTACTAATCGGAGTACTCCTGGGATTCGGTCTAACCCGTGCTTGCTTCGCATTAAGCTGTTGAGCTGCACTTTGAAATTTTTGATGTGCTAATTAATCTGGTGGTCGCTCCGGCACTTATTTTATGTGTTATACTCTCGAGTTGGACAATGAAAGGTCAATCTAAGAATAATGTTTAATCTTTGCATTCTTTTGCAAGATATGGTTGATGTACATTTTTGTATGATCATTCTTTTGACAACAAGCTTATTCTTTTGGACTGCTGCTGCTTGTAAGCAAGCCGAAGTCCTTTTTTGAGTTGCAAATTGATATTAGACGGCCATATTATAATTTTCACTAATTTCTCAGTTCCATTTATGTCATTTCTGGTAATTTTCATCACTGAAGTGTCCCTCCTCTTTCATTTCTTTTGTATGATTGTATGAGAGACATAATATCTGTCACGTTGCAAAAAAAAAAAAACTACCAAAAAACTGGAAAGAAATGTATTCGAAACAATCTGAGCTTATAGATATGTATGTGCAAAGCCTAATGAATGTAGAAAAAGGACTGTAATAGTGGAATTTGTAAAGCATACTCTTAACAAAAACGACTGTATCACACATCCGATACCAATTCGAGCCATGCATGCTGGTACAGTGGATCTATAGACGATCAATGTTAAACATGGTTGCTAAACGCAGCCTCACTTTACTAACGCAGCCTTAAAAAAACCCCAAAAAACCCTTATTATCATATTCTTTCTAAAAAACCCTTTTTCTCTCTAAAAATATTCTCTCCTCCTCTCTAACTGTTATATATAAAAAACTTCATCGAAGACCTACAAATTTTAATTTGATATTCAATGGACCATAATTTTGACCCAATCGAATTTCAATCTGATGTAAGTTGTGAATTTTTTTTCGTAATTATGATGCAGGTTGTGAATTTTTTTTCGCAGATTCAAGTTGTAATTTTTTTTTTCATAATGTCTGTTTCGTGTAGACTACACGAAACAGATGATTCTGTTTCGTGTAGATTACACGAAACAATTGATTCTGTTTCGTGTGGACTACACGAAACAGATGATTCCGTTTCGTGCAATCTGCACGAAACAATTGGATCCGTTTCGTGCACCTTGCACGAAATACCAGTATTCCCTTCGAAATTCTGAAAGAAAGTTGGACGAAATTCAAAAAACTTATTCGCTTGATATTGAACCCGAAATGTGTATAAGATCTAGTCATTTATCAATTTTCCAACATTTTCGAAAAGATTGAAGAGCTTGGAAACGAATTTGGGGTATAATGGTGGACGAATTTGTGAAATTTCGTGAACCAGAAATTTAGGAAGAGGGTGATGAGAGAGGAGAGGAAGAGGGAGAAATGAGTTGTGAGTGAATAAGGGTAATTTTGAAATTTAGATGGGCTGTACATGGTAAATGAAAGTTGCATTTAGTAACCCCCTTAAACATCTGAGTGTTCCTATGATACATATAATTATGGTTCCGAGGAGGAAAATATCACTACTTTCCTTTTTCTTTTTTGCTCCAGAAATTTGATTAACGGGAAACTATCAGTAATTTTGATGGTTTATTGTTCTTCAATTGTTATACTACCTCCATTTTTTTTTTATGTACACACTTTATTTTTTGGTATTTTTCTTTTTAATTTACACACTTTTGTTTTTTTATTTTTGGTAACATATTACATCTACTTTCTTCTCTTTTTCCACTCATATCATCCACTTTCGAGTTTCTCCCTCTCAGTTTTCAGTTTCTCTCTCCACCTTTGTAGTTTATCTCTCATACTTTTGCACTTTCTCCTTGGTTCTCTCCCAAGGTGAGGTGTGTAGATTAATTTGAAAAGAATGTAGTATTTGATTGTTATTTTAGTAAAATTATAAAAAGTTTATTAAGAAAACAAAATGAAGTTTATATTTTCAAAACTTACATTAAGTAAATACAGAAATACAAGGTTGATATAATCATAGTTAAAAGTATGTTGTTGCAGCAATGAAAAAATAAATATGAAAGAGGTATAGTTGAAATTCGATAATTTTAACGAAATCTCGAATCTTAAGACTTAGGTGTTAGATAAAGGCATGCATATGTTGAACAATAAACATAATTTAGTTACCAATTTGCCTGAGGGCTCTGTGCGAGATAGTCCAGAGGAATTCTTCTTACCAATTTTTTTTATAAAAATAATAATATTCATCATACATATGATTCTCATACTACAAATACGTGTATATATTTGGCAATTTTTACTTTTTCAAAGTAGATCCTACAACCCCTAAAAAAAAATAGATAACTCTACTTAAAATAGTCAAAAAGTTGTTGCAAAATATGCCCTACACCCCTACCCAACTTTTCTTTTCCGGGTTAGAGAGAGAGGAAAACTGAGAACATCAAGCCGGATCTAAGAACTCGCGGGTGAATCCGTTTCACATTTCTCCTCGCTTCTTCAATTTATGCTTTTAAAATCCCCTCTTTCTCACCAAAAAAACACAATCTCAATTCTCCATTATACTTCGTTAAGTATAATTTGTTAGTCCCATATAAATAGAGTCAACAACTAAACTAAACCCATCAAAATGATGATGTTTATTTTTATCATAATCCCAGCTTTATACTCCATTTTATGGAAATTCCCATCAACTTTAATCAAAGGTAGAAAAAACAAAAAAAATGCAATTGGGTTTTTTCATCCATACACTAACGATGGAGGTGGAGGAGAGAGAGTGTTATGGTGTGCAGTTAAAGCTATTCAAGATGAAAGATCAGACCTTGATTGCGTTATTTACACGGGAGATCATGATGCTTCACCTCAATCTTTAATGGCTCGTGCAATTGATCGTTTTGGGGTTCATTTGGGTTCCCCACCTAAGGTGATCTATTCCCTTCGTCCTTTAATAGACTTCTCATTTCTCGATTTTTTTTTCGATATATAAGAAAAATATAGTGGGGTCTTGTTTGATTCGTTATAAAAACAAATTTTTATGTTAATGATATAAAACGTACATTGACAAACGTCGGGAAATGAAAAGTCTAGTTGGGATCCCCACCTAAGGTGATCTATTCCTTTCATCTTTTAATAGACTTCCAAAGATATAGTGGGGTCTTGTTTGATTCGTTATAAAAACAAACTTTTATGATTTTTATTAATATATAAATAAAGATATTAATGATATAAAACGTGCATCGACAAATGTCGAGAAATGAAAAGTCTATTTGGGGAGGGAGGGAGGGAGTAATATTTTGGGTTTGTTAACTTTTGCTTTATTGATCACTCTTATTTTGATTTGTGTAGGTGTTATTTGGTTGATAATTGGTAGTACTAGTTTAAGTGATTTGCATGGTGATATTTTTCTAAATATTTTCAATTAGGACTCTTACTATGTATTTTGAAGGGGTCACTTTTGGTTTACAGGGCTATTTTGAAGTTACCATTTAGCTCAAATAGCAGTAAGATTTGTTTTTTGTAGACCATTTCTTTTTCTTCTGGTGTGAGAAATTTGGTTCTGTTGTATAGTTTTAGTGATTGCATTATTGAAAAGCAACCTTTGTTACTTTTTTTCTGCTACAAATGTAGCTTGGTTTTGTGATAGAGGTAAAATACATCCTTAGAAAGTTTCTGTTTTTATATTGCGAATCGAAACTCTAGTGTCTGTTGGCGTTCTTAGGTTTTGTATGATTCCTTAGGAGGTAGTTTAAATTTCATGGAAGGTTGAAGAGTTATTTGGAGTCCAGTTACTTCTGTTTACTTTTACTCTTATCCTTTGTTTGATGACTGAAATGCAGTTACTGTGGAATGTTATAGTATTTGTGAAGTTCGTTTTGTTTAAGCGTTTAAGTTAAGCTGTAACAGCTTCAATCCTTCTGCATTATTCGCGAAAGTGATTTTGTTATTGTTATACAGAGCCATGACTTGATTATCTGTCTTGACTTCATTATATCTGTAGCATTATGGTGTACCAAATTGTAGGGTTAGGGCCTGTTTTCCCCAGCTTATTTTCAGTTTGATTCAATTCAATTCAGTTCAGCTCTAGACAATACTTTTACTCTCACATATCACTATTTTTTTCAGTTCAATTCAGTTCAGTTCAATTCAGTTCATTTCAATTCAGTTCAGTTCAGTTCAACTATTTTACACCGAAGAGAACAGGCCCTTAAAGTTGTATAGATCCAAGTTGGCAAAAATGATCTTTGAGTTTTGGCAATATATTAGTTTTTTGTTGTCCCTGAATTAGTTGTGGCTCTGTGTATTAGGTGGTCCATCTAAAAAGAAGGAAATGGATTGAAGAGACAACATATCCTCGCTTCACTATGATTGGTCAGAGTCTTGGTTCAGTCTACCTCTGTTGGGAAGCTCTGAGCAAGTTTACACCTTTATTCTATTGTGATACCAGTGGCTATGCTTTTACTTACCCACTAGCCAGGATATTTGGCTGCAAAGTTATATGCTATACTCATTATCCAACCATCAGTTCAGATATGGTCTCCCGGGTTCGTGATAGAAGTGCTTTGTATAACAATGATGCCTTGATTGCCCGAAGGTTAGCTCTTCTGCCTTTGATATGTAGCTCTATTTTATATATTATCATTCTTGATAAAGATTTGCCCAAGTAAAAAGTGTAAAAAGGACCCGTCAAAAATATAAAGAGTGCCTTTAAGTTAATTTGTTATAGGCCCCATTCATCTTAAGACACTTATTCGTTGTAGTTGATCAGTCTTAAGTATTAACTAAGTGCCAGAATATTTATTTTGGGATGTTTGTTTGCATCACTTCGTTATGAGTTTATGACTGCTTATAAGTCACTTCTTAAAGACTTGATAAGTTGATACTGAATTGATACTTAATAGTGGAACTGTCAAACCTTTGGAAGTAAATTGTTATATTGATCAAGTGAGAGTTGGTTCTTTTATGTTGGATATGGTTGATCTTGAATTACTACTCTACCAAGTTCCTTTGTTTTACTCTAATGTTGGAATGCCATGGCAGTGTTTGGTTATCACGGTGCAAGATGATATATTACTCAATCTTCAGTTGGCTGTATGGCCTTGTTGGTTCTTGTGCTCACTTGGTCATGGTGAACTCATCCTGGACTCAATCTCATATTGTGAAGCTTTGGCGAATCCCTGAGCGTATAAGGAAAGTCTATCCGCCTTGTGATACTTCAGGCCTGCAGGTTAGTAATTTGGATTAGTCTATTTAGTTGTGATTGTAACTTGCCTCTGCTCTGTGCTGTCTGAGCTAGAAATAACACTCTATTCTCTGATGACATGTAGCATTATGGTCCCTCGTTTTCTTGTAGAAGGCAAGCATAATATTCTAGGTTGAACTTTGACCATTAATTACTTTTAATACATATTGATAAAAGTTATAAGAAGATAAGATTATGATAGTATTTTGAATGGATAAATATTAGAAGAAAATAAGCAAGAAATTTTAAGGATGATATTAATGGATCTATTTTTTAAAATTTTAATTGTCATATTATAAGAGACATTGGTGGTCCAAGCAAACTTTCAAGAAGTGTGAGTACCTAAGAAACGCAGGGAGTAGTTCCAAAGTAGCTTGCGAAGACTAAATCAGAAGCCCAACAGTAATATTTACTTATGAAACTGATAGCAGCAAATTTTTGTCATTATTGTGTGCCTATACTTTTGGTTGTTCTTTTCATTTTGATTGGACTGGCTAACTACAGATATTGTGAACAAGCCTTTATTTATTACATTCTAATAGTAAATTTTACTGCATGAAATATCTTCCGCTGGCTGGCTGATTGACCAATTTGGTTTCATGTCTTTAGTTTCTTGCTCTCATCATTCTCTTACATTTAATCTTTTACGTCAATCAGGCTCTGCCGCTGGAGAGATCCACTAGTACACCAGTTATTATATCAGTGGCCCAATTTCGTCCTGAGAAGGTGGGCATTTGTATGTAAAATTCTGACATAAGGTATCGTTGTTGTGGCTGTCATTCTTAGGCCTTTAATGCCCATTATGACTCTTGTTAAGTGTATTCTTGTGCTTGTCCCAGGCACATCCTCTTCAACTCCAGGCATTCGCAAAAGCCATTAGTAAAATGGATGTAGGCTTGCCTAAACCTAAGCTCCAGCTCGTGGGTAGCTGTCGCAATAAGGCAGATGAAGAAAGACTACAAAAGTTGAAAGAGTTGGCTATTAAGTTGAAGGTGGAAAATGATGTAGAGTTCCATCAAAATATCATATACAGGTGTGCATTTCATTCGAACGTAATCAAAGTGCTAGAACTCTATTCTTCTCATTGGACTTTTTGCTTTTGTGCAATTGTGCTAGTCATCTATGTAGCAGGAATACATGTTATTACATGAATGGTGTTCAGTAAAAAAGTTTGAATCAGATGAAAATCAGTTAATGTTCAGTTTCTATCAGCTAACTGTGTAAGACAAATACACTAGAGATCAACAAAAATCAGTTTTTAATCAGAAAATAATTGTTTAGTTATGTACACATATAGGTTGAAGTGAACAGGACCCAGTTACCCATGTTGTGCACTCGACAGTTTTTTGAGTCTTGGGTATGTGGAAACTTGGGCACTCCAGCTTAGGCCAAAATATGCTAACCTTTTAGAAACAACCAAGCTGAAAACTCGAGCACATATTGGTGTTGGATCCTTTTTTAGTTTATGCCATCATAATTGATGACTGATTGTTTGTTGGCTTATGAGTTTTGTCTGACTGAATGTACAGGGACTTGGTCAAACTTTTGGGAGCTGCCACTGCAGGTATCCATTCCATGACGGACGAGCATTTTGGCATAAGTGTTGTGGAATTTATGGCTGCTGGTGCTATTCCAATAGGTAAGCATTTTGAGGATACAATATCTCTAACTTAATTTTGTATGCATATGCAATAACATGGTCCGAATACATAATATTGTTTAACTCTCCCTTGTACTCTCAGCCCACAACTCAGCTGGTCCGAAGATGGACATTGTGCTGGAAGAAGATGGACAGCAAACAGGATTTCTTGCACAATCCGAGAATGAGTATGCAGAAGCTATTCTCGAAGTTTTGAGAATGCCAGAGGCTGACCGGCTTAAGATTGCAGCTGCTGCCAGGAAGCGAGCAAGCCGATTTTCAGAGCAGAAATTTTATGAGGATTTTAAGGCCTCAGTTCGACCAATTATATGTCAAACTTCCTAATCCCGAGTGAACAAAATGAATGAAAACATAACTTTCGAGTTTTCGTCTTGTTGACAAACAGATTAAGGTAGAGGAGCAACTACTACATAGACAGTCAGTAAAGTTTGTCTAATTGTAAGTTCCATAGGTACCGAACACACTTGTGGAGTTTTATGGGAGGCAGCAGATCTGTCTCGCCGTGTAACTGGTGGCTAATTTAAGGACAAAGTGAACAAAAGCTTTTTATGTTACATGTCCAACCTGAAAGTGTAGACCTCATTGCCTAATTGGTGGTTAAAAAAATGATTATATGGTTAACTTGAATTACATCAGTTATGAGGGTCTAATGGTGGCTACAAGCCTGCAAGGTTACAAATATTAATAGAGTTTGTCTTGTAAGAGACCGCCTACTTTTAAATTAAAATTAGGCAGTGGTAAGCTCAATATTTGAAAGAGAATTAGCCTAATAGTGACTAGGTTAATTTCTTTTGATAACTAGTTTCATCGATTTAGTGATTCGGTCTACTTTTATATTAAAATTAGACCGTTTCTTTTAATAATTTTTGTAGGAACAAAAGAGCAAAGGGGTATGTAAATACTTTTTCACTCACTAATTTGCAAAAAAAAGAAATTAAAATTTTGTTAAATTGCATTACTTTACCTATAATTAGAATTTCAAAGTATTCCAAAACTTATATGGTGCATCCAGAATTTGATGTTGTCTGTCATATAAAATTATAAATAATTAATATTAACGTAGCTTAGTTGGTAAAGTCGGGTGGAGAGTGATATCCAAAAATTTGAGTTGAAATTGTATCCCATCTACCCTATTATGCTTAGTCAATTTCTAACACAAAAATAAAAATAAAAATACTAGTACTCCCATCTATTACCACCTACCAAATAGGGTCCTCAGTAACTTGTAAATTATACTACAACATAATTATTAGGTAACCAAACCAAATGTTCATGAAAAACAATTTTAATACACTTCTAATACTAGAGTTTCATAGTAGTTACTACTACTTTCAATTCAGTTCTTCACAGTCTAGTTCATACGCTATCTCATGTTCAGCTTTCTCACAGTTCTATTCAATTCAATTTCTCACAATATACTACCGTTTCTTCCGATCCAAAAGAACGGGACGTTACTACACTTGAGCGGCCCAAGAAGTGAAAACCATAAAAACTGTTAACAGTTTACAGCAAACATTTTGAGCCCATCAGTTATCGTTATGACCCGAGACACATTCATCAGTGCAAAACAAATACGGGTACAGATATTCCAAGATAAGATTCCCACAGTTTTAAGTTCAAATGCAGCCAAAATATCTCGAAAATACCCATTTTCTTCTACCATTGAAATTCAAAATATTGTCTGAAAATAATCCCCAAATTTCATTGACAAATCAAATGATGCTAAATTCTATATCACATTAAGATTCAAATTCAATTCAAGTTCATCGCCATTGAAGCTAAGAAAATGAGTTCTGCAGTAACTCTTCGTTGCAATTCTTCGTCATTCTCACACTGTACTTCTTGCTCTGTCCTTCGTTTTCAGCCATTGATTGCTTCTTACTCTTTGGAATTTCCTCGCAAATTTCACAATTGCGCGTTGCAATTTCTCGCTGTTTCAAGGTTACTTTTCTGTCAATGATTGTAAAAATTAAGTTTACAGATTATGATTTTTTTATTGTTGTTGAATTTCTGATTTTAGGTTAAGTAATCGAAGAAAGATTGACTTCGTTTGTAGAGTAGGTGAGACTGATGCTGAACCTGATGGCAACGACGATAAGGTATGTTTTTGAAGTTGTTCAATTTCGTTTGATTTTCGCTGTTCATTGAATATTTGAAATTTGTGTATTTTTGTGTGTTTTGCGCCAATTTTAGGAGTGATAATGAGCTAAGGTGAAGTCTAATTTAAGCTAGCTCAACTTGATTACTTAAGAATTTGAAATTTGAGCTGAGTTTGAGAAGTTTTCATTGAATTTTGATTACTTTGCGGTTGAATCAGACTAGTAATTGTAAATTTAGAATCTGTTGATTAGTTGAGCTATGTTTACTTGCTCTTACTAAACTCAGTCGTGTTTCGGTTGAGTTTAGACTGCGTTAATCTTGAGCAATGTTTATAGGTTCTGGATATTACTTTGGATCGTTAGGGATTGTAGGATTGGATTGTACGATTGTAGAATTATTCAGAAAAGTAAAATTGGAGCATTTGAGCATATGCTAACAGTTAACTCATAATGGAAGTTGGAAACAACAAAAAGAGAGGAGTTTTTTTAGCTAATAAATAGGCATATTAGTCAATGACTTATGACTACTTTGTTACAAAATGCAACTTGAGTACCATAAATATCATTTAGGTAATTGTTTCGTACCAAAGTAACAACAAATAATTGAATTGGGAGGGCATCGAATTGGACTGTAATTTATAGTGAAGGGTGGAGATTTATATCTTATAGAGAAGAATGAGAAGAGAATGAATTTAGAGAATTGGAGCGTGAAGAGTTCTTTAATTACTATGTTTTGTTAAATGTTTCAAATGAGGGAGAAGCATTTTATGTTGAGCTAGTCTCACAATGAAAAATTTCAAATTCATCAGATGTTTCTTAAAGTATGTGGACAATGTGAGGGGGTAAGGTTTTATCACCTAGTGTTTTGGGAAATTTTCTCATCTATTATTCTAAAAGGAGAATTGTTAATGCAGCAACATCTTAATTAATATGTTGGTGCTTTATTCAGCCAAAAGACCAGGTATGTTGGTGATTTTTAAGTTCTAACACATGGTTATATAGGCAGAATTTAGTGTGGACAAGCTATAACATACATACATCATGTATTCATATTGCCTTGTCTGGAAATTGGAAAGAGCTATAGAAATATTGCCATATCGATGTATATGTTTATTTAAAACAGCTTTGTTTTATTATTGAAATTGAAGAAATAATTGGTAATTTGATACTGAAAGTTAAGATCGGGATCCTCCTTGGCCATCCTTTATTAGAATCAAGCGAAGTGGTAATGGTCCCAGAGTCTTTTGTTCATTACTTCATTTCCATAATATATAGGGAGACAAGGATGGAGGCAATGAAATCGCAGGGTCAATTGATTACAGCACAGAGAGTGATCCATCGCCTGAACTGGTAATGATTTAATCAAGGATTATCTTTATTGCGTATGTTATCTGTTTTACTCCAATATTTCCTTACTGAGGATTTTATATCTTTTAGGAAAAGGAGCAATTATCCACAGATATTTTGAATTCAGACAGCAATAATGTGGGAAGCAATGAGATCAAAGTTAATGAGGAAGGCCGTAAGCAAGTAAGTTATAGTTGATTGATAGAATTCTTCATAACTTAGGTGCTCAAATACCCATCATGTTCTGTCTCCCATCTTCCTCTATAAATAACCAGTGCTGTTTATAAAACTGTTTCAATCTCCCATCATGTTAGCTGCTCATTTTCAACTCCATTCGTTCCAAAATATGTTATACACTTGGTCCCCAACTTATCGTGGCATGACGCTATGAAATATTGCTTATCTGATGCTTGGTGATGTAAATGTTATGTGGAGACTTTTTTTGCAGAAAAGTACTGGCTTTTCATTCTAACGAGAAAGGTGTTTTATGGATTCTTTTATTTCAGTAGTTGGGGGGTGGGGGTCAAGGAAGTCATGTACCTTGAAACAAATTATTTTGTTTAGTATGTTAGCCTTTTATTTTAGACATTGCCAATATATTGCAATAACTTTATTGTTGAATTTTTAGAATGTAATAAGAACCATAATATATGCTGCTTCTGAAGTACTTAACCATTATTATAAATGTAGAATATAGGACACATGCTCTATTATGTTCTGGCTTTGACCCAGCTTCTTCATCTTGTTAGATTTGAATATGTTCTATGAAGAGTGACAATGTTGAGATAGTTCTTCTGTTGTAATACCTCTCAATAATGAGTACCTTTACCATCTTAAAGTTTTAATTGGCTGATCTGCCTGGCCGAGTGCCAGAGGAACCATCATTCTCTTGGAGAGTGTTTGGTTTGGACGAAAGGCTTTCCCATTATCTTTGTTTGGTCTGTATAGGGTGAAAGATAGTTTTCCCAAGGATGGAAATCGTTTTCCTTTGTAAGGGAAGCAATGCGACATGCTCCTAAAGGAAGCAATGCGACATTTTCTTCTTAATTCCTTGCTCCTCTGTCTCTACCCCTCTCTCCGCTCTCATTTTTCTTTTCCGTCCAACTTCTTTGAGGAACCAGAAAAAGGAAAACTAATTTACATTTTTGTTTTCCGTGGAAATTGATTTTCCATGAAAATCATTTGCCTTTAAAAATGTTTCCCGTCCAAGCAAACATTTGGTGGCACAAATATAGTTGCTGATTTCCATATTGCCTCTACTTGAATGACTCAAATATGTTCATGTTGCATGTTAGCAGGATCCTGACAATTCACAAGTTGCCAGTGGTTCACCTCTTCCAGGTGTGAAGGTGATTGTGGTTTTACCCCATATGCTAGCATTTCAGCTGTTTCTTCTTTTTTCTTATTTCCTGTTTCTTTTTTTTTCGAAAAATATGCTGTGCTATAAGTATTTCCTGCCCCTTCCCGTTTTGCATCTGCAAATGATCACTCTATTGCGAATGGCTTTTTTTTCTTTTCTGTGATCAGCTTCAGCAGCTGGATGAAGCAGTTAGGATCCCGAAGGAGACAATTGACATACTTAGAGATCAAGTATTCGGATTTGACACATTTTTCGTCACAGGGCAAGAACCATATGAGGTTGGTGATTAAAATTGCAATTTCTATTGCCTTATCAGTATATGCATATGCTTCTCTTTGTGCATCTCTTAGGAGGATAGAATTTAGCAGGAGCCAGTCAGTCTTAAACAGGGTTAACATAGAGGTCTTAAGATATTCAACGATATTAAATGATGTAAATTACTATTTAAAAAAAAATAATTGTTGTTTTAAATTGGATGTGTTACTCTCTCTGTATTTCCTTTTCAAAATTGTTTCATTTGCCTTTCTATGCTCTCGAATGTAGGCCTTTGACCCTCAGCGTCTCAAGTTGCATATTTAAGAAAATTTTAAAAGTTCGTCTATTGTAATATGCACTGCGATGAATCTAAATTCTAACCACCTGAATGTATAATATGCACATATATATATATATATATATATATATATATATATATATATATATATAGTGAGTTCATTTCTCATGTAAGGAGCATTCTCATGTATATACATATATGTATATATATATACATATGTATGTATGTATATATAGTATTAGTCAAAACAGTGTCGTGTCCTGCCCTCCGAGGCTCTCTTGTTGAGGGATTGTATGATTCTTTGATCATGCCGTATGCTACAATGCTTCTCATGGATTCTCCTTTACATTGATCTGGTGTCTTATGTAGTATCAATTCTGAACAATTATAAAATAGAAGAGTTTTTGTGTTGTATCTCCTTTGTATTGTTGTTTCTCTTGCTATCTGTTGATATATGAGAGCTTGGGAATTAGATGCTCCCTGCTGAGTGTAGAGCATCTACTTACAACTTTAACCCCAGTTTTGCAGCATATGATGGCTTGTTGGAGTTTTTCTTCTAATTATAATTAATTATTTATTTAGGGTGGATTATTATTTAAAGGAAATTTACGAGGGGTAGCAACGAAAAGCTATGAAAAAATATCGAAGCGGCTGCAGGTATGTTTGTATCCTGCCTCCGTACTTCTTTAAGTGTTAACTATCAGATTAAGACCTTGTGAGGATTGAATTTTGATGCAGGATAGATTTGGAGACCAATATAAGCTTTTTCTGCTTATAAACCCTGAAGATGATAAACCTGTGGCAGTGGTGGTGCCAAGGAGAACATTGCAACCAGAGACAACAGGTAGATATGACTCTTTTATTTTTTGGCTCTCGTCTTAGATGAAAGGGAAGTATCAATCATCTTTAGATAAATGCAGCATTCCAACCTCTTTTGTGATCTGCTGCAGCTGTACCAGAATGGCTTGCAGCAGGGGCTTTTGGATTGGTTACTCTTTTTACATTACTACTACGAAATGTTCCTGAACTACAGTCAGACCTTTTGTATGCCCTTTTCTCAGATCTTGTTCATTTCAAGTTTACACGTATTTCTGGCTTTACCGGAACTCTGGCCATATGCAAATAGTCAGAACTCCAGAATTTGTCGTCTGTTTGTTCTGCCATGGAGTCTTCATTTGCTTTTTTTCTTCTCTAGAATGTAGATGATCCAACGTTCATTTATTGGCCATTAATCTGAAAACTTGTAGACTTGTAGTGACAGGCTGACAGCATATTTAAGATAATGCACATTTTGTACTTGCATGTTCTTGACAATGACCACTGTGTTTGGGATTTATGTTTTTCATTTTTATCTCAGATCAAGTTTTGATAAGCTTGAACTACTGAAGAATGGTCTTCCTGGAGCGCTTGTGAGTGTGCTTATTTTGGGGGTTCATGAGCTTGGACATTATGCAATTGCAAAAGGCTGTGGAGTGAAGCTTGGTGTGCCATATTTCATCCCCAGTTGGCAGGTAAGATATATAAGTCCTATTGGATGTGTCACCAGAGAGATATTCTCATTACCCTAATATATATCTGACACTCCCAGATGAATATGCTCCATTTCCAGAATGAAGGCACCCTAATTATTATGCATTCATCACATCTTCATTGAGAATATCGGACATATTCATGTGAAGTGCGTATTCTAGTTCATATTAGACGTGTTCTCATTATAAATTAATATTTTCCTATTGAATACTCCCTCTGTTTTTTATCTTTCTCACTTTCCTGTGCACATCTCCCAGTGCACATCTTTGAACTTAAATATCTTTCATTGTATATTAGTAAAAATTATAATGATTGAATATTAATAATGTACTAATTGAGACGAATCAAACAAGACCCTACATGACTATATTTTTTCTTATATATTGAAAAAAATTGAGAAGATTCTCTCTAAGTATGAATAGTGTTAAGATTCTAAGTGAGAAGTTGAGAACGATAAAAAAAACAGAGGGAGTACTGAATTCCTTGTGTTGGTTTTGCGAAGTTGATAATGGTCCCCTAACAAAAGAATGAAACGAGAAAAGACCTTTCATGAAACCAATAATATAATTAAGATACCCAACACGACAACTCATTTATTTGCTAAACTATTATCAATACTATAAGTGCCATTTAATCGTTTAAAGTAGTTTACTTATTTATTTTAATTAGAGTTTGTTGTCTCGATTGGTTTATTAAAACTTCATTTCGTACTGAGAAAATGACATAATTCATATAAGCTAAATTGTTTGGGTTATCATGTGTGTGTTCTTTAGGGTTGAGGGTTTGCCACTTTGTTTATTAGGGTCGGGGGAATTCAATCCGTTAACTTGTAGCCGACATGATCCGACTTGTTTGCCAGCTCTACTTTTTGCTTTTATACCGTAGTTCCAATATCAAGAGGGACACCAAATGGGCGTAAATTAAGGAAAAATATTACTTTCCTTAGACAATCATCTAAATAATTTACAAATGAAATGGAGGTTCGAGTCCTCTAGAACCCTTTGTAAAACGTAAGCATACAACTCAATACAATGTCTCCAAATGCATTGCCTTTTGATTCTTCCCTATGCGTAAATATTGAGATGCTTTAAGCTGCAATTGAAGAAAAGTTGCACATGATTTTCCTTTTTGTGAACAATATGTATGAGGAGTTACTTTGACGGCAGATAGGCTCTTTTGGTGCCATTACAAGGATCGTCAATATTGTACCTAAACGCGAGGACCTTCTAAAGATTGCTGCAGCGGGACCTCTGGCTGGCTATAGTTTGGGACTTATACTTTTCTTGTTGGGATTCATTCTGCCACCTAGTGATGGCCTTGGCATCGTTGTTGATGCTGGTGTTTTTCATGAATCGTTTCTTGTTGGGGGAATTGGTAAGCAACTTTCTCTTGCATCTACTAATCACAGTCTGGTGTTGAGTGAAAACAACTAAAGCTCTGTTTATTGAACTTAATTATTTGTGGAGAACATAATCTATTTTTGCTTAATTGAACTTATTTTGCCGAACTTGAACTTTTTTTTGGTGAACTTAGTTGATCTGTGTTGTGTTCTTAATCTTTCCGTGTATCCTGCTCCTGATGATGTCCTTTCTTTCATGAACAGCCAAACTACTTCTAGGTGATGTCCTTAAGGAAGGTCAAGCAATATCACTCAATCCACTTGTTATATGGGCATGGGCTGGGCTCTTGATTAACGCCATTAACAGCATTCCTGCTGGAGAGCTTGACGGAGGGCGTATTTCTTTTGCCATATGGGGAAGAAAGGTACAGCCATGAAATATAGTATGCTAACAACCAAACTTAAAATTTCTGATTACTTATTGATGGCTTTACTTGATGCTTGACAGGCTGCTGCTCGGTTCACGGGTGCCTCAATTGTGCTTCTTGGACTGTCTTCATTGTTCAACGATGTAGCATTCTATTGGGTAGTTCTAATATACATCTTACAGAGAGGCCCGATTGCTCCACTTGCTGAGGAAATAAGTGAACCGGACCAGACTTCTACTGCACTCGGAATTGCCGTCTTACTTCTTGGACTTCTTGTGTGCTTGCCGTACCCCTTCCCGTTCACAAGCGACGCATTGATGACTTTTTAAATACACAGGTCGAATGCGTGAAGCACTTGGAAGAGAGAGGAACTGTGTTGATTTTAGTTGCTCATCGATGATAGTGTTCAAGTGTAGCATCACGAAAATTTTGCAATAGCTCCTTCCCCCCCTTTCCATGTACCACCATCTTATAGTTTGAACCATGAGAATGTCATATCATAGCAAATATAGATTTGAAATTCATATATTTTTGGAATGAGTTTCAGTCTTTGTTGCCTTATATTTTATAGTAGTAACTTTGTTTGATGGTTGACAACCAAAACCAAAAGAGTAAATCAAGTGATTTGCTGTTTGAGACCTTAGTTCGTTTATGGTCTACTTGATTAGCTCTATATTTTATTTTACCATATAGAGGGGGATCTTTTAAGGATAGGAGTTAGCTCAAGTGGGTAGATGATAAGTGTGTTTCAAACGTACTTTATGGACTCCTTTTAGCTCATTTTGATCCTCTTTCTCCCCTTTCTTCCCTCTTTATTCTCCCTTTTCCCTTCTATTTCATTCACTTGATCATACTTGATCATAGTGATATTTTGCTAGATTTTTAGTCATTTTTGACCGAATTTCTAGTACATTTGCTTTCACCTTGTTTTGGCATGTTCTTGATATAGGTGAAACTACTAAGAAGGCTACGATTTGTAAAGTTGGAAAAGGTAGCAATGAAAACAAAGCGCACATTGATAAATGGTACGCTTGCACCATTCCCCATGTCCGCTCGCACAAAGGAGCACATTGCACATTACAAATTTGATCAGAGAACTTCAAATGGATATAACTTTCAAACCACACATCGGATGAAGGTGATTCTAGTTGGAGGTGAAAGCTCGTTTCGATATCTTTCCAACGACTGGTCATAAGCTTGATTTGGATATAAAACGAAGAAGTTATGCTCTTTTAAGTTGAACTGTCCGGTTTGAGGCAGAAGGGTGAGGTGCGCCCGCACCTGATTTTGGTGCGCCCGCACCTCTGTTTGGTGCGCCCGCACCTCATCTTGGTGCGCCTGCACCAGTCGTTTCCGAAAAATGGAGCTCGTGGCTTCATTAAACGGGTTTTTGTTTTATTTCGAAGACTTACGCTTTATTCTATCTTTCACACAACTTTTTAGGGTTTTGTATTAGAGAGAAAACACTTGAGTTTTCATTGGTAATTGAGATTAGAGATCATAGTTTGTGATTCGATTTACATTCAAGGTACTTTTATTCAATTCAATTCAAAGTTTTAGTTTTTATTTCATTCTCTTGGTGTTGTTTATGTTCTATATTATTTAAGATCTTCATTTCTATTTAATAATTGCGTTTCATTAGTTTAATCATTTCTTAATCATGTTTAACTTTAGATTAGTCATAGATTCATTGTTTAATTGCTTTAACTCCATGATTAGTGAGTAGTTTCATAATCTAGGGTTAGGGTGAAAGTATGAATTAGGGTTTAAATATGTGTTGATGTGATTGTGATTATTTAGAGAAATTATGCATTGATCTTGGTGTTTTGAGACCTTAGGATAGATATTGATCACATTATACTTTGGTATTTTGATTTCAAACGTTCTTAAACGGATTTTGAACTCTTTTATCATCCCCAAGAATCAACTTAATTTCTATACCAAGATATTGGATGGAAATTAAGGGGATCCTTCATTAGGGGTTTTCCAAACTTATCGAATCCTTAATCAATTAACTAAAGACCATTCGAGAGAGGATTTAGTTGATTGATTAGTGATTACTCTTGAGGACCATTCGAGAGAGGACTCAAGTAATTTAGAGGGAAACTAAACCTTGCATAATCGTCTCTGTTGCTTCGCAATCGCATTAACAATCATCATCCGTTCTTATTCATACTAGTAACCTTAACTCTAGTGTCTTTTATTTGATATTTAAACTCGTATTTTTGCTTGTTCTAGCTGTTAGATTAGTCTTAATTGTTACCAAACATCTTTCAAACCCCAAATACCTTTCAATTAGGTAGTCTAGACTAGATAGACTCTTAATCAATCCCATTTTCCCTGTGGATCGACCCTTGACTTGCCCTTATTATTCTCTTAGTGATTGCTTGTTAGGACTATAAATATTGTTTGGAAAGCGGTTCTTAGTGCCTTAACGACACACTAAAAACCTCTTATCAGTAGAGCGCTCCCCCTTAGCCCCTGAGGTCATGTTATGCATGCCTTACCAGCCAATGTTTGAGGCAAGTAGCCTCAATTAGTCAATTTCTACTCCAAGAAAATTAACTTTTATAAGTTCCTATTTACGAAATAGGCTATTACACTTTCACCCTTTAATCATAAATCCCCTATTTATATTGTTGGGCTCCTTGCAAGATTAAAACAAAAAAAATTGTCATTTGCTCAAAT
This sequence comes from Beta vulgaris subsp. vulgaris, assembly GCF_026745355.1. Taxonomy (NCBI): domain Eukaryota; kingdom Viridiplantae; phylum Streptophyta; class Magnoliopsida; order Caryophyllales; family Amaranthaceae; genus Beta; species Beta vulgaris. The sequence continues at coordinate 56,174,231 of NC_079203.1, forward strand.
AAGCTAAGGAAATGATTAGGGTCTAGATTGAAAGTATAATACTATTATGAAACTTTTAGTTGAGATGGATCCTTACTTGTTTCGGTTGAAGGCTTGAAGGTCCATTATATTGTGTAATGTATTTCATCTATTTTCCCAAATGTCGTTGTTAATGATAATATCGATAAGAGAACGTATTGTGTCGGACTCGTCCGACCATAATCTTTGGTCGGACGACTTTCAGGTGGTTCCAATTTTTTTTCAGTTAATCTTAATTTTTTTTCAGGTAGTCTTCATTTTTTTTCAGGTAGTCTTCATTTTGTTTTCAGTTAGTCTTCTTTTTTTTCCAGTTGGTTTTTGTACTTCAGTTAGACTTATTTTGGATTTCAGTTGGTCTTTATTCTTTTTCAGGTAGTCTTCATTTTTTTTCAGGTAGTCTTCATTTTTTTTCCAGGTAGTCTTTATTTTGTTTTCAGTTAGTCTTCTTTTTTTCAGTTGGTTTTTGTAATTCAGTTAGACTTACTTTGGGTTTCAGTTGGTCTTTATTCTTTTTCAGGTAGTCTTCATTTTTTTTCAGGTAGTCTTCATTCTTTTTCAGGTAGTCTTCATTTTTTTTCAGGTAGTCCAACTGAAAAAAACAAAGTCCAACTGAAACAAAACAAAGTCCAACTGAAAGAAACACAAAGTCCAACTGAAAGAAACACAAAGTCCAACTGAAAGAAAACAAAGTCCAACTGAAACAAAACAAAGTCCAACTGAAAAACAAAACACTAACCTTGCTTTCTCTCACTTTCTCCTTCTTTTTCATTCCTCTTAGCTTGATCCACTAAAACTTGACACTCATTTGAACATCCATTCTAGCCTATAATCCACAATCACATACCAGTCAAGATTTACAAGAAGAATGGAGCGAGTTCTTTGCAAAATCTGAAGCCACTTCTTTTTCATTTCATCGAGAGGGTTTGAAGATCTAAATTTGTCACTGGTTTCATCAGAGGAAAAGCAAAACTGTTGGGGTTCAATTTCTGGTTAAACAAAATTAAGGAACCAATTTGTCACTGGTTTCATCAGAGGATGCTGAGGAAGAATAAGATGATTTCAATCTTTTAACATTGCAACAATTCTTCTTGTAAATCTTGACTGTTATGTGATTGTGGATTATAGGCTAGAATGGAGATTATGAAATTATTGCAGCTCAAGAATCGAAACTGAGTGGATTATATGAAAATCCAGAGAAGAAGAAGAAAGAGGAGAGAGAATGTGACCTAAAAAGTGAAGCAGAGAGAAGATGTATTGGGCTCAGCCCGTCTGATAGTAAACAATACGTCAGACGGTCTGACCCAATACTTTCACTATCGATGAATCACATTTTTTTTAGTTGTATATTCACTCATGTCAAATTAGATATGGATTAATTAAGGACAAAGAATATAAAATAGGCATTGTTTGAATTTTTTTGTTGAATTCCAATAAATTGAAAGAATTTTGCAATTGATTGTAAATAATCGCGGTCAATTTTAAAAGATTGTCAAAGTTTCTTATTATTCTACTTCGATGAAAAAAAAATAGCCCAAAAGAAAAAGAAAAATGATTATAGATTATATGATCTTGATTTCCCTTATCAGAACTAACTCTTTTAATAATTTAAACTTCACACCAAATATGAAAGAGACTAAAGAACCCTTGAATTGTCAAAATATTAACTTAAGGTCCATTCGTTATCATTTTCTGTTTTCTGTTTTCAGTTTTTTCGAAAACCAAAAACCATAATATGAAAACTAGAAAAAGTAATTTTCAGTTTTTAGTTGTCAGTTTTCATAATTAGCATGATTACTATCATCATGACCAAGTTTAAGTTTATAATACTACTTATATCATATGATTCTAAAATCATAAATCCAAAAATTTAAAACTGACAGTGATACCGAACAGGTCCTTTCTTGGTAAACTCACATGTACACAGGTAAATCTCAAATTGTCAACTAATAGTGTTTCAAGAAACCGTATTTCATTTACCATTATGATTCATCAATTGATGTTTATGTAGTATATCACTTATCAATTATCAATTATAAATGGAGTTCAATTCGCATCTAACCTTAATTTAGCAGCACAAAATAATAATAATACGTTTGACAAATACTCAAAAAATATCATTTGTGATTTGTCACACGCACCAAAACCTAAAACAAAAGCGAATAACACGCTTGCTTGCATGTTGCATCATCCTATCCTCTAGTAGTCTAGCCTCTCTTATCTTCAACTTCTCCAATGGTTCACTAAATCTGGGAATCCACTTCCATGGCTTCCTCAGCACTTTCTCTCTCCTTCTCTCATTCTCACTCCGTCGTCGGCGTTTCATCTCTCTCTACTTCCGCCACCTCCACATCTTCAGCACCATCACTGAGTAATAAATTAACCTCCGAATTTCACAATTGAAAACCCTAACTTTCATTTCTTCTTCAAATTCAAGTTCAATTTGATTTTTTTTCCTTTTTTCTTCAATTTTTGACATGTTTTTTGCATGTTTTTGTGTGTTTAAGGTTACTGCGGAAGAGGTCATAATAAGATCGTTGAAGGCAAACGCTTTAATCACTCCTTCGGAAATGTGAGTTTTCTGTTGTTATCTCTATTTTTGTTTTTATTTAATCTCATTTTTGTGATTATAGAAGTTGATTTTGGCTCTGTTCTTTCAGACTAGACTGAACTGAACTGAATTTGTCTGGAACTAAAGTGAAATGAACTTGAATGAATGAAAAACTGTAGACTGAACTGAATTTGTCGGAACTGAAGTGAAATGAACTTAAATGAATGAAAAACTGTGAGAGGAAACTAACTTAAAATGAAATGAAATGAACTGAACTGAATCTGTCTGAATTGAACTGAATTTTTATTAATTCAGTGCAAAAGAACATAGCCTTTGTCCAGTGTCTATGCTTATTGCTTCCTTCGTTTTTTAGATGTTACGCTTGCATAGTAACCATTCACCAACTAATTCCTTGTTTTTATCTCGTATGTAGTATAAGATATAACATAGTCAAGTGAGTTCATCTTAATGCATATCTTCGTAATATCAATTTTTATGATCTTTTGCTATCTGTAATTAAAGATATTGTTGATCAAAGTAATGCATTGGATGACGTGAAAACAAGAAGTGTAGCAACTAAAAAATAGAGGTGTATGGGGGAATTTGATCATGTCATGGATGAAGGAGCTCTTTAAGATCAAGTAATTAAACTTCAAATGAATGTATTAAATCAAAAACAGGACTATATTCTACACTAATTCTAATAAAAACATGAATTTCCAATCGAATTTCCAATTTTAGCTTTGATATTGGGTACTTCTAGTGCATTATGGAGATAAACCTATCATCATCTCATATTGGGACTATTGGTTTATGAGATATATTCGATTGCATAGAAAACTATTTTTCCAAAATTTCATTTTATATTTCAATTTGGCCAAATTCTTTAAGTTATGGAGGGCAATTATTGCAATGTGAGATTAGTGCACTTAGGTTCTTAATACAGAGCGTAGGTTCACTGTACGAATATATGCATTCTTACTTTTCTAGTTGAGAAGTATTACCTCATGGTGCTTTATTGAGACTTGAGATTGTATTACGCCTTTGCTTCTGCTAACATAAGTTTAAGCTGAAGAAAATGATACTACAAGTATAATTCCTTTTTACCTATCACTCTTTTGTTTTTGGTTTGTTTATGAGGGAACTATTGATGTGGAGGATTTGCCTTTCCCTATGAATTCGAATTAAGAGGCAACTTGGCTAGTCTACACCCGGCTGTATGGTGGTTTTTTTTGAATTTGAGGCTATGCTCTCTTCATCTTACTTCAATAACTTATGAATTCTGTTTAGAATTTGATTAAATCAAACCGGACCAGAAATTAAGACAGACTTTTCCGTCTACTCTTCACCATTTCTAAAACTCTGTATTAGTAAATTTACAAAAATTACTTTTTTTGAAAAATACATGTTGATCAGAATCTAATAAAATCCTGCATGAACATGTTTTTTCTTATAAATTAGTGTCATATCATGGTCAAAGTTCAGCAGACCAAAAACAAATCATACCGAAAAGAATCATACCAGACCATATTTTATAATTTTAGACTAGATCACCTTATTATAAATGAAGTGAACAGCTCCTACAGTTAACAGGTTGCGGAGAAAGATCCAAGTTATTTTTCTGAAATTTTATGGATTGATGAATAATGTTAATGAACATGTGAAGCAAGGAAGAACGTATAAAATATGAAGTATTTAGTAACTTCTTTCATTAATGCTAGTTCTGTTTAGTTGAATTGAGCAGAACATAGCATAGTGCTTACTTAGATTGTTTCGTTCAAAATTCTAGGCGCGACCTACGAACAAGAAGGGAAAATTTCCTCCAAAAGCTCGAATCCTCTGTAAAGGGGATCCATCTGAGAGTTCAGTCAAGAAGGACTGATGATGAGTAGCTTTTGTTGATTCTGAATAGCTAGAGTTCTTGTTGAGGTAATACTTGCCTTCTCCCCACCCGATTGATAAGCCTCTCTAGTACAGATCTTAAAAAGCTTTCATTTTGTAATATTTCGCAAAAATGAATACGTTATTGCCCTGATTTTGACATTATGGGGTTGTACTCTGTTGAAACTTGCCTTGGATTGACCGTGGGATCAAACTTGAGTGTAGTCCTCAGTTTGACTTATCAACTGGGTTTCGCTGAGAAATGAGAGAAGCTTTATGACTTCTATGCTATCACACCGCTTCTCAGCAAAAAATGTCAATGTGCAATAGGTATACCTTGTATATTGTTAAGTGGGAATTATTCTCATTCTTTTGTTGAGCTGTGAATTTATGTCCCTGTTGCAATTATGTAATGCTGAATTTCACCATAGCAGATCGGGATCCTGGGTTAAATGGCAATTTTAATGGATAGCAACTATGGAATGCTGAACTGCAGAAATATGGATGTGTGCTTATTTGTCTGCGACCCTTGTTTGCAAGTCATGGTTTTAAAGAATTGTTATCTGATAGATGTGTCAAATTGCAAGTCATGATCATGCCCATATAATTGTGGGAGTAAAATTCAAAACGTTGACCTCCTTATCTGATGTCCTGCAAATCTTCTGTATATAGTGCAAATCTTCTGTATATAGTGTAAAGTCAAAAACTATCTAATACCCTTTTCTTGATTCAAAGGTGCAGAACTCAGGATTCTCCATTAAATCTCTAGTTCCAACGTTTGACCATGTTTCAACTCCCCTATTCCTGATTAAATCAAGGCAAACTATAAGATTGAACAGAAGGCACTCACATCTATTAGTTGCAGAGAGTGATCGTGTAATTACGGATCGTGGTGAAAGTTCTATATCAGAATCGGTTTCTGCTTCTGAGGAATCTTCTCTTAAACCTAATCAACTAGAAACAAGTGTTGCCAATGACTCAAACCAGGAAAATAAGATACCTGTCTCATCATCTATTGATGACAGTAAAAGAGGAATGCAGAAGAAGGCGCCACTAACTGCTAGAGAGAGATTAAGGGCAGCTAGGGTTCTAAGCCGTTACTCGGATTCCAAGCCTGCTAAATCAGACATTGGCCGAAGCGTATTAGATGCTTTGAGAGAGAGTGAGAAGGGAAAGAAGGGTCTTCCACAAGCTCCTACTAACTTGTTTGATGACAGTAAAAGAGGAATGCCGAAAAAAGGCCTGACGTTCGACTTCCCTGGAGGTTCTGATTTATTTGTGATCGCTTTCTCTTTTGTTTTTATTAGCACAGTTATGTTTGCAACAACTTATTTTGTTTGGAAAGTTGGCGCTATCCATTTCAATGAGCTTTGATAGGCTAAATGATCTTCAAGGAGAATATAGTAGAAGTGTTATTGGCTCCTGAATGTTTGATTGTATATTGCGAATGCCAAAATCATAGTCAAATGTGCCCTTTTTTTTTAACATTGAGATTTTGATGTATATGATTCTGTAATGAATAAACAGCATATAATGTGTATTATAGTTTGCACATATATAATATAATACCACAGTTTGAGGTATTATTATTCTCTACTTGCTTTCTTACAAGAAATCCTTTGCCATTGTTTTCATGATGAGAAATCAGTGGTCATGTTTGTGAGCAAGATTTTGGCTATTAATGGGGAAATCATGCCGAAGGAGCCAGTTAGCTTTAACGATATGTAATACTAGAGTTGATCAATTTGAAGGAAGTTTTATTTACTTGAAAAGCGTATACCTCGTTCCCTATGTTTTAAATGAAACGTAAGATATTGGTATATTTAGGAGAGTAAAAAGAGAAAGAAAAAGATGGATTCATGTGATGAGGAGAGAAATAGAGAGAAGTGAATACGAAATAAAGTAAAATTTCATTTATTTTGAAACGACTTAACATGCTGGATAAATGTTTCATTTATTTTTGTACAAAGGAAGTAGAGTTGTTATGTTGATTGCAGAAAATAGTAGGGATTAAGAAGGTCACTTCTTTAGCTTATGGTAGGTGAGATAAACTTTATCAACCAAACAATTTCACAATCATCCATTTTCTAAGTATTTTACTTTCAATATACGGTATTTCGAAATCTTTTTCTTTAGATAGGTAAGTTGAAATCCCTTGTAAGAAGGGGGGGGATTGGGGATCTCTCTTCCAATATACTCCATTTTGCAACCTGGAATTAGCTATTCAAAATTGGCTCATCATAATACAATTTTTTTAAAAGGTAAAAGGTAAAGCTACTTCTACTTTTGTAGATCTAATGCTCATAAAAGAAAAACTCTCTTTTTATCTATATGTTATTGCCTATTGGTATAATAACCTTTTACTCGTTAAAAAATAGGCTCTTCACTCTCTTGTTTTATACTTTTAAAAGAAGTAATAGTATGTTATTATCCGCTTCTCGGATAGAAAGTTGTAAAATATAACGTGTGTATTGGTCACAATCTGTAAACTTTATATGCATACTTAAGATAGAACACTCTTAGATTTACCCCAATAAATTAAAAATTGTGTATTTCCTCAAAACCCTAATTTAGTTTGTCGAATGATAAATTAAGTCACGCGAAATAATTTAGTGATATTTTATAACATCTCGCCAAAAATTTGGATAAGTTTTTGCAATTTATATTACCAAAGTAATAATGTGTTACAAAATTTACTTACCAAAATAAGTTTAATCATCAAAATGGCAATGCATGTTTTTTTCCTTTTACCAATTTGACTAATAAACATTTGAGTAACTCTACGAAATCTGGGTCAATAGAGCATCGAGTGTTTGTTGGAGTATATTGCAACAAGTATATGTAATTATCATATGTTGGAAAATTTTCTTACCAAGAATAAATAAAGGACGAGCCACTAACCCCAAATTTCCATGAGGCCGACTAATTTAGCACCATATAGAAGTACTATATAGTAGTAGTAGTAGTATATAGGTTGAGCAATTGAGGTCCTGCTCTCTGCCGACAATTTGGACTTGTAAAGTTTTCTACATGCGTCATATCAAGAGAAGAGAAAACAAGAATATGATCCACAAAATGTGATCAAATTGTCATACCAATATAGAGAAATTTTGGTGTAACCTATCCTAGGAGTGAGCACTGGTCATAGCTAACAGGTATTGGGGTGTTTGGTAAATGGTTTTTTGCTTGTTTTTGGCTTTTGGTTTTTAGCTTTTTAGTTTCGTGAAGCATCCAAAAAGCGTGTTTGATTTTTGGCTTTTTTGTTGGCTTTTAAGTTGGCTTTTCAGCCAAAAACCAAAAGCTACTTGGAGTAGTTTTTCCTCCTTGGCGGTTGGCTTTTTAATAATAAGATTACAAATATACCCTTATAGTATAAGTTAGATGAAAAAAATCAATGTCCATAATGGTCATTTTGTGGTGTAACAGCCAACAGCCAACCGCCAATTACCAAACAAGGCAATATCTTCTAACTTAGTTGGTAAATTTATGCGGATATCTATATTATTGTGTTTAGTCGCTCTCTAACACTAAGAAAATTTGTCTTGTCTAATAGGTTAAGTGATCGTAATAAAGGTTGGTGTTGAAATCCATCGATTTATGGGTCAAATATAAACAAATGAATAGATAATAACATATAAAAAAAATCAAAGCGTGGATTATGCACTAGGGTGCACAATGCTCATTATGCACCCAAAAGGAACATATCATTTATATAAAAGAACACGAACTTTTTTCAACAACTTATCTACTTTAAAAAAGAACACAAGACTTAAAAATTAAAGAACGTGTAAATTTATATTTATAAAAGAACAAAGGTTATAACAAAAGAACGTATAGTAAATGAACATCTACACCTAAGGTAAAAGAACATATATCTTTTAAATTTAAATTTGAAAAAGGAATCTTTAGTTGCAAAATTTTAGGGAAACAAATAACAATAATTTTTAAAAAAATATAGACTCTATAAATGATGAAACGACGTAGTTTAAAAAAGGGTGCACCATGCTCTACATGCACTTGGGTGCATGTACTTATTTGCGCAAAGAAACCTCAATATTTTAAATCACTACCAAAATAATTTTAGACTAAAAAAAATACTCCCTCCGTCCCATAATATAAGTCCTGTTTCCTTATAAGGTGTCCCAAAATATAAGTCCTATTTCTATTTTCAATCAATAATTATGCCCAAAATACCCTCATGAAAATAATTTTATTTGCCCTCATAATTTCAGCTTCCAATGTACTATAATTAATGACAAATTGGAATCTTCTACCCTATTAAACTCCTCTACACATTAAACCATGCAACATTAATGTTCAGTTTTTATTTTTTGTTACAAAGATATAATAATGTAAGTGTTTCCCAATAAAAATGAATATTTTTATCCAAAATAAAACAAGATTCCACTTTACCTTAATTCCCGCGTAAAAATAGAATCAGGACTTATATTATGGGACGGAGGGAGTATATGCCTATTTGTACATAAAATTGTCGACGTACGCATCGCGTGCATATACGGCTAGTTTATAATTAGTACAAGATAAAGTTTAAAACTAATAATTATTCTTCTAAATTTACTCCAAATATGACACCTAATTTTATTTCAATGCATACGTCATATTGGTATCAATATTATGTCTCAGCTTAATTAATCAAAATAGGACACACAAGGTAATAAGGTGTCCTTTCACCTTCTACTCACAAAGTTGCGAGGTTGAGGCTTGAATTAGGAAGATAGAGATCGGTTTGTGACATAAACATTCTAACTTATATCTAAACTAACAAATAAATATGTATGAATTTCTTTTTGGGGATTGTTGTATGTACCGACCTAATTGTGAAGAGTGTGAGATGTGACTTGCGAAGGAGCTGAACCAAAAAGGAATAGCTCGGTCGCGAGTCGCGATCTGTGTCGCGAGGTGCGACGAGACTGTTTTTGGAGCAGCGAGCAGCAGCAAGGCAGGAGGCTCGTCGCGAGTCGCGACGAGTATCGCGAGGCCATCGCGAGGGGTTCGCGAGTCGCGACGCTTGTCGCGGGTCGCGATCTGGGCTGTTTTTTCCGCGACGCGCGAGGGCGATTTCTTCACTCGGTTTTATTTTACCACTTAGGGCTTGTATCTTAGACTTCATATAAATATGTTTTGTCATATTTAGGGCTTTTAACCACAAAATACTAGAGAGAGAGATTAGAGAAAACACAATAGAGAAGATTAGAGAGAGTCTTTGAGATTCAATTGGAAATCCATTCAATTGAATCTTGCCTATTGTATTTGTAATCGTCTCGTTCATAGTGAAACAATCTTTTTCCCTGCCTTGAGGACGTAGCTATCACATTGATAGTGAACCTCGTTAAATCTTGTGTGTTCATTTATTCGCTTTCTTGTTTTCTTGTGTGTGTGCTTGGTTGTTGTGAATTCTTGTTGGTTTATTTAACGCTTCCGCATAACAAGTGGTATCAAGAGCTACAGGTTAACACCGGGGTTAATCGCTTTTGGGACATGGCAACAACAACCTTAAAGATCGACAAGTTTACGGGAAGGAATAGTTTTGGGCTATGGCAGATAAAGATGAGAGCTTTATTGAAACAACAAGGTATCTGGAAACCATTGATTAAGGGTTTCACAACGACATCAAAAGAGGGAAATCTGACTGGTCTAACTGAGGCTGAGTTGGAATCTATGGAGGAAAGAGCACACTCCACTATCTTGCTATGCTTGGCGGACGATGTCATCACAGAGGTTGCAGATGAAATCACGGCTGCAGGTTTGTGGTTGAAACTGGAGAGCTTGTACATGACAAAGTCGCTCACAAACAAATTGCTATTGAAGCAAAGGTTGTTTGGCCTACGCATGAGAGAAGGTATGTCCCTAAAAGATCATCTCGATCGTTTGAATTCTATTTTACTGGACTTGCGTAATTTAGATGTTAAGATTGAGGATGAGGATGCTGCGTTGATATTGTTGGTTTCATTGTCAAGTAGCTATGAACATTTTGTAGAGTCTTTTGTGGTTGGAAAAGACACTGTGTCCCTAGAGGAGGTAAAGTCGGCACTTTACACTAGGGAATTGCGTCATAAAGCAACTGGTGATATGGTAGAGGATCGTGATTATTCTGCAGGTTTGGTAGCAAATGAGAAAAATAAGGGAGATTCGAGTAGGGATAGGAGAAAACCTAGGTCGAAGGGCCCTAAAAGTAGTGATCTTTGCCATTATTGTAAAGAACCGGGTCATTGGAAGAGTGAATGTCCTAAGAAGGATGGTTCGGCTTCTTTTGCAAAAAAAATAAGGTTGACTTGACTTCTGAGGAGGATTTAGCTCTAATTGTCCATGAGGAGAAACGCTTAGAAGATAAGTGGGTTCTTGAAGTGGATGTTCTTCACATATGTGTTCTGACAAGGAGATGTTTTCGACCTATAGCTTATGCAAGGTAGTGTTACTTTGGGTGACAATACGGTGTGTGAGGTGGTTGGAGTAGGCTCTGTGAGGTTTAGAATGCATGATGGGAGAGTTAAGGATCTTAGAGGCGTGAGGCATGTTCCACAACTTAAGAGAAATCTTATATCTCTTGGGATGTTAGACCGTAAGGGTTTTCGATTCCAAGGAGGGGATGGAGTTTTGCGTGTGGTGAAGGGTTCTTGTGAGTTACTTCGTGGCGTGAAGTCAGGTGTGGGTAACTTGTATGATTTGCAGGGTACAGCACTGGCTAGAGATGATTCTGAGTTGAACTGCATTCTGGGTTGAAAAATGATGGTCTTGAGTGTGAGGTGGAGCTTATGGGGCTTCTTCACAGTTGAGAGGTCAGAGTCAACGGGAATGAGTTAACAACGGGTTTGAGAGTACTAGTTGGGCTGAGGATGAGAGTGTCAACAGTGAGGTAGAGTTTGTGGGAACTTCTACACAACTGGTTGAAACTAAGGGTCATCAAAGAAGAACAACCAAGGGTCTCTCACAGCAGATTGGTATGATAAGGTTCGGTTCATCGATACTTGTGTGCCAACTTATAGCTATGGGATCTCGAGCGACATGTCTTTGCCAGGGATGTTGGGTTGAGAGGTGATTCTGAGGAAAGTCACAAAGAGGTAGCTAGATTGGAACTCCAGGAGGAGTTGCCTGCGTTCCAGTGAGAACGGGGTGGAGTGCTCCGGCGCGAGCATAGAAGAACTTCGACGGAAGTTCCCCTGCGCCAAGGGTGATTTGTTTTGGGTACTTAGACGTAAGTGCTAATGGCTCTAGTTGGAGCAACTGGCAGGGTACTGGCTCGTCTTGATTAAGGTGGAGCTAGTGTGTTTGCGGTTCAGTGAAGACAATTTGATTTCCGACGGGTAATAAATTGGGTTTCAGGTGAATGCGCAACATGGGTCTCATAGGCTGTGAGTCCGGGTCGTTCATGATGAGTGGTCAGCGATCTTGGCGAGATTGGGTGAGACTCATATGAGGGCAAGCCTGTCATCGGGTGAAAGATGCATGAGCAGGAGGGGAAGGAGTATCTCGCGTACTGCTGCAGAGATACATGCTGTGTTGATGGTTTCGAGGTGGAGTCGTGTTGTAGATGCAAGTCAAGGTGGAGATTTGTGAGATGTGACTTGCGAAGGAGCTGAACCAAAAAGGAATAGCTCGGTCGCGAGTCGCGATCTGTGTCGCGAGGTGCGACGAGACTGTTTTTGGAGCAGCGAGCAGCAGCAAGGCAGGAGGCTCGTCGCGAGTCGCGACGAGTATCGCGAGGCCATCGCGAGGGTTCGCGAGTCGCGACGCTTGTCGCGGGTCGCGATCTGGGCTGTTTTTTCCGCGACGCGCGAGGCGATTTCTTCACTCGGTTTTTTTTACCACTTAGGGCTTGTATCTTAGACTTCATATAAATATGTTTTGTCATATTTAGGGCTTTTAACCACAAAATACTAGAGAGAGAGATTAGAGAAAACACAATAGAGAAGATTAGAGAGAGTCTTTGAGATTCAATTGGAAATCCATTCAATTGAATCTTGCCTATTGTATTTGTAATCGTCTCGTTCATAGTGAAACAATCTTTTTCCCTGCCTTGAGGACGTAGCTATCACATTGATAGTGAACCTCGTTAAATCTTGTGTGTTCATTTATTCGCTTTCTTGTTTTCTTGTGTGTGTGCTTGGTTGTTGTGAATTCTTGTTGGTTTATTTAACGCTTCCGCATAACAAAGAGTTTGTCTTATAAGAGACCGCCCACTTTAAAATTAAAATTAGGGAATGGTAATCCCAATATTAAAAAGAGAATTAACCCAATAGTTACTAAGTTAATTTCTTTCCGGGACTAGTTTAATCTATTTAGTAACTATGTCTACTTTTATATTGAAAATAGACCGTCTCTTTTAATAATTTTTGAATGGTGAATAGTAATATTGTACCATATCAATATGCTTTTTAAAATGCATGTACATGTGTTACACTGCTTCAAATTCATGCATCTATTTACCACCAATCCTTCAGATTATATGTCCTTTAATTTCATTATGTTAAATTTTTTCTGTCTTTTGTATGGACACATTCGAAGATTAGGATTCTTCCTTTCATGTACGCCAATCATTTATCGTTAAAGGACAACAAAGGCCATGACTAATGCAATCTGTCCTTTGCCTTCCATCTTAATAATAATGTGTCCTGGTGGAGGAAGACGCATTGTGCAGGAAGCGACAAGATAGGCAACTAGAAAGCTCTAAGAATATGTGCTCTCGACATTCATAGCGAACCAGAACTTGAACATGATCATCTTCTGCTACTAAATGACTTTTGTGAAAGATACTTAGCTTGGATGTATATTTGTGCTATTTTACTCTGTTTCTGTAATAACTAAACTGTATTTTGTAAGATGTATGGATTTCAAACTCTGCTCGTAGAGTCAACTCAGCCATATTAATGGATTGACTCCATTTGTATTAAGCGATATTGTTTGACCACAACGTGGATGTTAATTATGCCCTTAACAACTTAAGAAAACTTCTTCACATGAACAAGGGAATTACCTCATTAATCTTCACTTTAACTTCAATTTTTTTTTTTACCATAACAACGTCAAGATGCAAATTCTCACGTACTACCAAAAGCATCTAAATTGTGTATACCTAAGCATGGTGATTTGCACATTGATCACATGTTCTGCTCGAATGAGAAGTTTGTAATTAAAATGCGCTAATATAACATGAGCAACAAAGTGAGAGAGAGCACCTAGTTTTAGGTGTTTCTGGAAGCATTGTGGAGGCTTTGGTGGTGGGACAAGATCATATTGAATTATTGGATTTTATAGTGAATGTAATATGTAAATAATTTATTTGTCGTTAGCTTTTTTGGCACAAGCTTTTTTTTCTTTTAAGGGTTGGCACAAGCTTTTAAGTAGAGAGAAATAAGTTGGTAGACAAATGTAGGGCCCAACTTTAATAGAGAGAAAAAAATCGCAAGATATGTGACAAATACATTAGATTATTCCAGAAAGGTTATTACGGTAGATAATTTAAGGATAGATGGAGTACAACATAATTCGATGTTGGGAAACAAGTTTTACTCCGTTAGATAGCTAGTAGATACAAATTTACAGTCATGTACTTAGTTACTTATGAACACAAAGATATGGCATTTTCAAGGTATATACTAAAAGGAGCTAAAATTTAAGGTATACCCAAAAAAAAAAAAAAAAAAAGAAATATGATTCTCTTCGAATTATTGTCTTCCTTTGTCAAGTCAATACGCAATTTATCTATATTGTGGGTTAATGACATGAAAAATGAATAAAAGGGGATCTAAAAAATTACGATGATGCATATAATAATATCTTTTTATTGGAATCTGACCAACAGAAGGATTACATACTTCCTTTTTTTGTTATATGTAATAAATTATATTTTGCACTACTTTGATGGAATCTGATATGATACTTAATTATGAGATCGATGGGCTCGATGAGATTAATATTTAAATATTTTTGTTCTTAGAACATATTGATTTGAACCCATAAATGGAACTAGAAGAGTAGACTGTAGACATTGGTAACTTTGTGTTGTAACTTGTAAGACGACATATTGGTAATGAGGAAAGACTTTTTAAGAATTTATAAGAGAAAAAGGTAATATCATTGACCACTGTTAACTTATGGTATCAAGAAAAATAGTGTTAGATTAGACACAATATTTATTTTATTGTAATATTTTAATTTTTCAGAATTTTTACTAATATATAATCACGTAATTAAGCTATAGAAGTTGCGAATTGACAAAATTAAAAGCTAAGTACTATTGCAAATATTAATAGTAGGTTTGAGGAAGTATAATAAAATATTAGGAAATTTTCTAAGATATCCTTGAGGTTTGACTTAATTCTCAAAATATACTTATTGAATTTTGAAGTTTAAAGTTTAAGTTTCAAGGGTACCTTAGAAAATTAATACACTTGAATTTCGGTATATGATAAGGATATGTTGAGCCCAAATACAAAATTCACGAGGTAGCTGGAAAATTCTCCAAATTTAAGAAGTAATTTATTATGTCAAACCTCAGGAATATCTGCGGAAATTTCCCAAAAATATTAGAGGATCACCTCCAATTGAATCAAATATGAAGGTTGTAATGTTGTATTACACATTTACACCCAATGAGTTCACCTTTTAAATATGGCCGCCCACAATTCCTAAATGGGTAAGCTTAGCAAGTTGTTGATCTATAAAAGACAAAACATCACATAGGATGCGTTACATATCAGAGTACTAGTGTATTTTTTATGATCATATGAAATCTATTAGATAAGTATGCATAAATTTTGTGGGCTCAATTCTGCTTTCTTTAATGTGGGGTGACTGGTGAGTGATGACTTGATGAGTGACCCAATTAATTGTCCTATACACATCCTATCTATTCACATTTACAAAATCACCACGACATATCATTTGATAATTTGTCAAGTGCTTTCATATCAAACATCTTTGATTATGCTACTTAAGGGTTGTTCGTTGTTACGGTCAATTTTCTGTTGTGATAATCTTTGAGATTTTCATATTTGTGTTTCTAGCTTTAACTACTTTTTTTCGTCCCGAAATACTCTTAACACTCATCAGTGTAGTGTGTATATACGTAGATGATAAATTGTTCTTCAATTATCAATTATTATGTTATTGAAAAGTTAGATGCAAAAGAGTGTTGGTCAATTGTTAGACTTAATAGGAGCAGGAGTGTTATTATTTCATTTGGAAGAGAGAAAGTGTTTGTCAATAATTACAAGGTAAATAATTATATTAATAGTGGGTCATATCCAGAATTAGAAGCGCAAAGACTATTATGGAACGGATAAAATATAAAATAAATGAAAAAATTACATATTTTTATAAGTAGAATGGAATTGGCAAAAAGACAAAATGATGAGACCAAGTATTGTTTGCGAGAGGGCAAAGTAATAGGGGGCTGCGGGGATGCAGGGGAAGGGGCTTCGGGGTGGGGTGTAGGGTGGAGGGTGAGGGGTGGTTGGGAGGGGGCAGTGGAGGGAAGGAGTAGGGGTGGGGGAGGGGTTGTGGTTGGGTGGTTAGAGTTAATTAGGGGTTAGGTTTAGATAGAGGTGATCGAGTTGAGCTTGACCCGGCTCGAAAATGGACGGGGTTTGGGAACGATTTTTTGGCCCGCGGTCGGACCACATGCAACCTAGATTTGGAAAAATAGGCCAAATTTCGACCCGGTCTGAAATGGCCCGAAAGCCCGTCAGGCCACGAAATTTTAAAAAGTATATGGTGAAATAACCGCTTTATTTATTTCTCCATAGATAAAAGATATTAATGAAAAGCATCATTATTATCTATTCTAGTTCTTATTTTATTGGGATATTTGCTTTTTTATTTAGACCAAGGAAAGATAATTATGAGAATCCATTCGATTTTATATCAATAAATCATACTTATAAAAATCGTGAAAGTAAATCTCCCAAATTTCAACACTAATAAACTACTACTACTAGTACTAGAAGCCAAACAAAACATGGACCAATATAGTGAAGAGTGACATAGTTCATATTTTAGTTACTTTCACATACAAAACACATATAGGTAAGATTTCAAAAATCTGCTATTTTGTTTTCAATGATGAGGTAAGATAAATATCTATCCATCAATCCTACAAAGATTTTCATTGGACTAATTTAGGATTAGTACTCCAAAAAAAACAACTTAGCCAATGAGTAGACAGAGATGGCCCCCAATCAACTAACAAAGAACCAGGATCACAAATAGGCAAAAATAAGAAATTTATTATTTTTATTTTTGACGGGAGCAAAGTTCTAGAACAGTGCACCAATTGAAAGTACTTCACATCTTCACCTATATTTCATCAATTATTAGTTATTATGTAGTACACAACCATTACATAACGCGAAAAAACTTTATCTACCCAATAAATAATCCATCTACAAAAAAATAAACATTAATAAATAAGGGTGTGACTCAGCAAAGTTGAGTATTCTTTTATTGTCTGTTTCTACGGAATAATCTACCAAGTGGGTAAATGTAGCAATCTTCTAACATAACGTTATTTGTCATTTCAGTCTATAATAAATTCAATGGTTTTCGAATTATCACAATAATGAGTGAAAACTAAGAACCACGTATGATTTGGTGATCCTGAATCATTCAATAATAATGTTGTTGCTAGCATAGATGACTATATATGTAGACTACCCAACAAGCAACCAAGAATTTAATAAGCCATATGTTATATCTTCATACATACTAATACTATATTCTTTCCAAAAAGGTCTTAAAATATGGCCAAAAATAGCTTTTGTTATCCTGGTTTGCCAGAAGAGGAAACCATCACTCATCATTTTCATGCTACTGCAAGTAGGATGGAATTGCAAGAATTGCCTACAAATAATTATGCCTTTCAATATCAAGAGGATTTTGATGGATATGCAGAATTTGAAGATAAAGCTGCTGCCGCTGCTTCCTCCCACAGCCACCGGCAAGCCGAGAAGCGGCGCCGGGATCGGATTAATGGCCAGCTTACAAGGCTTAGGAGGCTCATTCCTAAGTCAGATAAGGTAATTAAGCTTCCTTAATCATGTTTTTTGGGATGTCATTATTTGATTGATTATTAAGTTTTTGCGAGAATGCATTGCTAAATGCGTCATAAGGAAAAAACTTTGTCCACCTCACGATAAGTTACCTACCTCTAATAGATTTTAATAGAAAACTAGATCCAACTCGACAATAATAATAATAATAATGATAAGTAGTTTTAAATTGCTTTTAAAGGTGGACAATATATTTAATGGGTAGATATAGCCATCATTATGAGTTAGATTTTTCATATTAGACCACAAATAAAACAATAATTCATAATGATTAAGTTCATATTTCCTCATAATAAACATGATTAAAGCATCATCAAATCAATTCATCATTCTTTGTTAATAGAATTTTAGCACACGGAAGAGAGTGGAGAAAGAGTAGAAAAGTTATTAGAAAATTTGTGGGTGATATTTTAATGCAAGTCTAATAAACACAAATTTTAGAAAAAACTTCTACTATCATAGTACTAGTCTACAAACAATACGAGTCTAGATTCTTGAACCGGTATTTATAATACTCATCTTAAATTGCCTATTTTTCGAAAATTATTCAGGTCCTATGAATTATCGTATTATTTCTTTTTGACAGAAATTATCGTATTATTAAACTCTTAAGTTTCAACTAATTATCTAAATTTTTTCATATCTTTTACCATTATTGAATCTCCCCCACCCCTTTTCCACCAAGTACGCCCTAAAACAATAATACAACAAAAATATAATTCTAAAATATAATATATTTGATGCATGAGCCAATATTTTATCTCCAACAATCATTCATATATATAAATCATCTACCCTCATTTACATTTTATCTAGTGTTGTATGCTCTAAATTAACCCAATCTATTCATACCATTCCTAAAACCTATGTCCCTACTACAATGTCCTTACTTGTATGGTGTTTAAAAACATTGGGGACAAATATAAATAAACTAGAACAGTCTTACTAATCTTTCGCACGCATTGCGTACATATAACGCTGGTATATAGTAATTCCCTTCTTCTCACTAATGGTTTTCAAAATCTTTTCCTTACTTCTCCTTTCCTTATCCATATCCTCCTTACATCCCCAAGCTAAGTATAATTGGTAGGGCATTTGTTTTATTATAATCCTCATACCCTAAGAAAACATGATTATATCCTTGTCACTATCCCTTACCCCCTAAACAAATATCATGTCACTAAATTGATTGTAAAGGACAATAACATCACTTTCTAATAATAGTTCTATAACAAATCATGTTTCTCAAAACTCAAGATTGAGTACATAATGAAGTCAAAGTAGGTCCTTAAAACTTATGAACCAAAATTTATGTGATCAATAAGAAGCAAAATCATTGCTCACATAATCACATTATCTTCTAAAATATTGACATTATGAGTCTTTCAATATAAACTAATTATGCTATTTATAATGTGAGCAATGATTTTTCTTAATCCCCTAAATTGCTAATCACATAGCTTTAAGCATCATATACTACTATATCATTATCCTTTCAACAATTCTCATATGTCATAGAACTCTTTAAATACAAAATATAACGAAATATCATACTTAGCTCCCTCCATTCTCAAATAAGTGAAACACTTTATCTCTTTCATATGATTGATTTTTTTTAAGTGGAGTATTTCACTTATTTTATAATAAAGAAAGTAGTATAAAATGAGTCATAATTCAAGAATACTGTGTGTGAATTTCGATAATTTTGTTTAGTATATAAAATTTCATAACGATAATTTTTTAAGAGGAATATATCACTTATTTCATAACGATATCATTACAATTATTAATTTGTAAAGCAGATGGACAAGGCAGCTCTTTTGGAAAAAGTAGTAGAGCAAGTTAAGGATCTAAAGAGAAAAGCATCAGAAATAAACAAATTCTTTACTATCCCTACAGAAAGTGATGACATAACTATTGACTGCCACACAGAAACTATGCAAGAAAAAGACAGTTTTCCAAGTACAATTATTGATCATGATCACAAAGAAAATCATCCCTTCCGGTTGGTTAGAGCTTCTCTCCCGATTTCAGGTGATCCTGGAGTCGATTCTCATCCCCGTCCTTGTGGCTCTTTCGCACCCAAAGAAAACAAAGAAAATCATCCCAACAATAACAACAACAACATAGTGTTGATTAAGGCCACATTTTGCTGCGAAGATCGCATCGACTTAATTCCGGAGCTAATACGGGCACTCAAAGACCTCAAATTGACCATTATTGGAGCTGAAATTGGTTGTTTAGGAGGAAGAATGAAAAGTATTCTATTACTTTACTACAGATTAGATGTTAATGATGGTGCTAATCATGGTGTTTGTAGTGTTAGTGCAATTAAACAGTCTATTATGAGTGTTTTGACTAGAGTTTTATCGTGGTCTAGTGCTAGTACGTCTAATTTTCGTGTCACAAGTAAGAGGCAACGCTTCTTTTTCTCCTCTTAAGTATAGATTTTTATTTATTGAGCATTACATATAGTGGATGTATGAAATAAACATATCTTGTGAAGTCCAACTCTCGTTGGAACGATGATAGCATTTATAGATCATTACTTTAATTTCCTAAAGTTTAGCAATGTGGATTTTATTCATACTCTCTTATAGGATCCTAATACAATGTACTTGGAGTCACTTCTTAATTTTCGGAAAAATGGTGCATGTTTTGTGGAGTATAATTTATGATGCAAAAATAATCAATTTACTATTAACAAATAATAAAGGATTTTTTAACAAGAGAATAATACAATTTTTTGTCCGTTCTCTCGTAATAATACAAACTTTTGATTATTTTTTAATAATACAAACTTTTGATTATTTTTTAATAATACAAACTTTTGATCAAAATTCCTCAATTAACTTGTTGTAGGAGGTAACAAGTTGATGTGGTTCGAGTGGGTGGGGGTTGGGGAGGAGGGGGAAAGAAGAAAAATCATTTTGTAATTTTTTTTTTACTGGTTTTACAGGTTACAAGTCAACTTGATCTATTCGAGGAATTTTGATGTAAAGTTTGTATTATTAAAAAATAATCAATATTTGTATTATTACGAGAGAACGGGTAAAAATTTGTATAATTGTAGTTAAAAAATCAAATAATAAATTGATAATATCAATTAAAAATGTCAAAAGTAGGTACTTTATAAGGAAGTTTCTCTTCGCACGAGTGACAAATTAAAATTTCCCTAACTTTACTCTGTATCGGGCCGTGGTACTTGTTTTAATTTCAAATGCTATCAGTGACAAATCTTACAGAAATTACTCAAATAAAAGTCATATTCACCACTGATAATGATCACATAACTCTATTTTTTAGATGGAACATTTAATTATTTTAATTCATTTACGGAAAAAACAAATATTGCACTAAAAAATAGTGAAAGTATCAAATAATTAGAAGGCCTATATATATAGTCTCTTAGCGTGCAAAAATCGGTTGTAGTAGAATTAGGAGCTGGTAAGTGTTTGGGGGTGTTAAGTGAAACAATGCCTCCCACATGTTCCTTTATAGCGCAACCACAAACTTACTATGACTTGTTTACTCTTTACCTACCTTAATTTCTATCATTCACCTTGGTTACAACGTACAATCATACCATCAAAAAGTTATTGAAATTATATACCTACCTTTAACTAATCATCTAGAAGTATTTATCTATACAAAATATTGTATGCCAAAACAATAAGTTTTATTATTGTATATCATATAAACATAAATTTATATATATAAGTTCTTTTTAATGTTATAATAACCTTGTATATACAGTATATTTTAAGGTAACTTTTTTCAAAGAACTCCTTAAATATATAAAATGATAATTCGAATATGATCGCATGAAAATTTTGTATTACCATAAACAAAACAAATTTAATTATTTTTATTTATTAAGTGACGCATGTAAAAAGAACAATAGAATAACCAATTTATGGTGTATCATATTAATATTGTCTTTATCCAAATTAAAAACCACAAAGAAAATAATGATAATTATAGGGAAATTATATGAGCTAACCTTGATATTTAGACCTTTTTCATGAAAAATCATCACATTAACATCCTCGTCACGAGTAATCTTAGACTTGTAAAACGTCATTAAAACCTATTAAATGACAAACTGTGTTAAGCTATAAATATTAACTTTTGGACAGAAGTAGATTCTTGAATAAATTTTAAAGATTGAATAAAATACTATTTTTATTATTTTCCTAAACTAATACCTATATTTTTATTATTTTCCTAAACTAATACCTAATTTTGCTAACCACTGACAATCGTAAAAAAAAATCTTCACTCCTACCACAACAACTACTTTCAATCTTTCATCGAACAAACCCGTCAACGATTACATCATACAAATCAACGTTAATTTGTACAAGTACTAACCTTAAGTTTGCTCCATAGAAACTTGTAAAAATGAATAAAACTACGTAATCACTAATCAATTCTTTTTAAGTGACTTACAAATTTCTTCACATAACATAGTAGTTGAAACCACCGAGGATGTCTTATGCTAGTGGTTAAGATTGAAGTATTGTGAATTAAAAAAAAAAAAAACACATTCGAATCCCCTCTCCCCTTTTTGTACTTTGTATTACCTTCATGACTCATATGAATTAAAAAATAAATAAAAAATAGTAGTTCAAACCTTATTTATTACACTGAACCTGTCCATGATCATAGCATACAAAAAAAAATCATATGAAATGTTACATTTCCCACCCAAAACACGATTATATATACAAGCTAAGTCAACTTCACATTCACGTTTAGCAAAGATTAGATATAAACATTCAGTATGACAATATGTCAATTGTTAATAAAAAAAAATTTTTTTTTTGAGGGGATGTTAATAAAAATATATACACATAATTTCAATCAAAAATTAGATTCAATCAATAATATAAATATAAAAATATTAAAAAAAAAAAGAAAAAGTGTCGGGTTAATGGATAAAACTTGTAAAATATGAGAAAAATAGAGAGAGTTTCTAACTGCCATAGTTTCGCAGCCGTTGAATAAAGTAACATATTTTGTTAAGGAATTTCAAAGAAAAAAAATGAAGTTTTAACCAACCCATCAAATTTGCCGTTAATGCTCGATCAAATTCAGTTACACCAATTAAAATATAAACTCCCCCACACCAACAGCATGGCAGTTATAACTCCCTTCTTCTACCTTCTCTCTCTTTCTCTCTCCTACTTGTATAAATACCTCATTTCATTTTCTCCATTCTTCCCCAAGGGGAAAAAAACCCTCCATAAAACTTCACAAAATCCCGTCTTTATTGTATTGGTTTTCTTCTTCTAATTTGATTTTTTTCCTCCATCATCCGAAATGACGTTGTAGGCTGATCCTATAGAAGAATCAGACCTAGTTTTTGTTTTCATTTAGTTTTTCTTCCATCATTCGAAATGACGTTGTAGGCTGATCCTATATAAAAATCAAACCTAGTTTTTCTTTCCTATAATAAAAAAAAAAAAAAAACTTTCATTATATATATTCCTCCCATCAACCAATGGGAACACAGAACGAGAGTCAAAACGGCGTCGTAAAGGATCGGGTGAAGGGATCATGGACCCCACAAGAGGATGCTACATTGATTAAACTAGTGGATCAACATGGGCCGAGGAATTGGACTTTGATTAGCGAAGGTATTCCAGGGAGGTCAGGTAAATCTTGTAGGTTAAGATGGTGTAATCAGCTGAGTCCAGATGTACAACACAGGCCTTTTAGCCCATCAGAGGATGAGATTATAATTCAGGCCCATAAGGCCCATGGTAATAGATGGGCTGTAATTGCGAAACTTCTTCCGGGCCGGACGGATAATGCAATTAAGAATCATTGGAATAGTACTTTACGTAGGAAGCGGGCCCATGAAGTGAGGACCGAGTTGGGTGAGTGGAAGCGGCAGCGAGTCGACTCGGTGTCGTCTGAGTCGAACTCGGGGGTGGGTGTGGTGTTGGAGCAGGAGGTGGATGGTGGGGTTGAAGGATCAGAGGGTGTAGAGACACTTTTGACGCTTTTGCCACCTGGCAAGAGCGTGGCCGTGCCAGGTGGCGGAGAGAGAGAAGGGGAAAATCAGGTGAGGAAAGGTGTAGGGAAGGGTGAGGAAAAAAGTGATCATATGATTAGATGTACGGTGGGAAGACAGGACACGTGTTGGATTAACTTGATGCAAAGTATGATAGCTGAAGAAGTCAAGAATTATATGGATCGACTTGTTCTTAATGGTGATGGTATTGGGCCTAAGTCAGATTCTCAAGCCCATCATAAGTAAATATTTTTTCATGAAATTTTTTTTTTCTTTTGGTCTTTGGCAGCATATTTGAGGAAGAAGAATGTAGAGAGATTTACTGTTCATGGGAGAAAAATAATATTAATATAAAAAAAGTTAGTTATTTTTCGTAATGGTGAATATGTGCGGAATGGTATTTTAGTATAATTGTAAATTAGGAAGTAATAATGCTTTGCTTTACATTGGACAATTCATTATAGAATAGAGAGATTATCAAGTGTGTTTTATTTGCTTGTTAAAACAAAAAAAAAATAAAAATAAAAAGTGTGTTTAATTTAAACCTATTTGACTTATGAGGCTCAATAGATTATAAAAGAATACATAGAAATCTTCTCACGTAAATATCAAGGATTGTCAAAAAAACTTCTTTTTATGCACTTCGATATAGTTGATCTTCCCATTAATTGTATCGGATGCCTAGTTAAAATGTTAATAATAACAAATGAGTTATTTTATAGTAATAACAAATGTAACAGATTATTCTCTCAAAAACAAATAACAATTGTATCGGATGCCTAGTTAAAATGATCGCGGAACCAAAAACACGTCATGGCACCATGCTCTAACAAAATGATCGCGGAACCAAAAACACGTCATGGCACCATGCTCTAACTTACTAATTATTAAGTGGGGATTCGAACTTATGACAGCACTAGGCCAAGATACCCTTAGTAAATAAAGGTATTAGTAGTTATAAACTTATAATTGAGTAGTAGCAAGTGCCATATATCTTGCGATTTTTTTATTGAAGGATCATCCGTTATCAGTGTAGAATCAATACACACAACGACAATAAGCTGGAACAATTTCAAATTGAAATAAATTCCAACTTCTGTCTTATTTCACTCCAATAAATTCCTAAGACCATGCCACAAAAATTAACTCAATGATCCGTATTAGAGAACTCCCGATGAAGTCATGACTCCTGGTGTATCATTTTTTAACCAGAAGCGAAAGAGCAACATATCACAGGTTAGAAATTACTTGCTAATCCGCTATTCTGCCTTTGCGCAGACAAGGCACCCACGGCACACATTCCATATGATCAGTGATTCCGATGCGCTTTGATTTCATTTCTTCGCTTTCGGGGATCGCCTTATATTTCTAATCAGTTGTACACTATCATCAGAATCGCAATGCCTTTTTTTAATAAACCAGTTGTGAACCTCAAAATCCAGGAAAAGATCCTTAGTTGATAACAGAAGAAACAATCAAGTTCACAATTACAACTAATCATCCAAAGCTGAAGAATACTCCATTTAATGTCGTGAATTGAAATGTCGAAACTCCCTCTGACACTATTAGAAGAAGCAAATAGTGTTCTAAAGCCTTAATCATAGCTGATGAACTTACTCGTTACCGACTAGTTCTGTTTCCAAGCAGCAGTACCAAAGAATAGCCAGCGACCAGGAGAACTTTCAGTACACACAACTAGAATCATAATTCAACCTATAATAAATGAAAGATTTCATACCAAGGACCATGAAAATTGAAACATACAATCCTATGTCGATATACAATACGATCTCACACTTTCATCTATCGTCTGCATCTCCGCCTACAACTCAATGAGCAAGCTTTAATATTCACAACAAACTTCATGTTTGGGTGAAAATCAGCCAAAATATATCAATCAATGTAGCAACCTTGAGATACTTTCTGAACATAGCAAATGTGATGGCCTCAGGCTTGCCAATACAACTTTTCTATCAGCAACCAGCAGCACTTTCAGTAAACCCAACTAAAATCATAATTCAACCTATAAGAAATGAAAGATTTCATACCAAGGACCACCAAACATACAATCCTACGTCGATATAGATTACGATCTCACACACGTTCATCTATCATCTGCATCTTCAACTACAATTCAATGACCAATTCCTGATATTAACAAACACCATGTTCGAGTAAAAACCAGCCCAAATATATCAATAAAAGTAGCAACTACTTTCATCAATAGAGCAAATGTCATGGCCTCCGGCTCTCCATTAGGATAAAAAATAATTCAACTATCACGCTTGCCAACACAAAACTTCTCTATCAGCTAATTACTAAAGCTACAAGATTATTCATGGTTAATATATCTAGAATATCTCATCATTTATATAGCTTCAATAAAAAAACGATCAGATACCTAAGATTTAACCAGCATCAAAGATCTAACAAATAAATTACCTATAAACTAAAGACTGAATCAATCAACGATGATTTCATCATCAAACAGAAAGGAAAGTAAAATCAAAGAAATTCGAAATCACGTAAAAAACACTCGAGTAACATTACTCCAAAATACATGTTTTATGAAATTGTATCTAGAATATCTCA
Source organism: Beta vulgaris subsp. vulgaris (assembly GCF_026745355.1). NCBI lineage: Eukaryota > Viridiplantae > Streptophyta > Magnoliopsida > Caryophyllales > Amaranthaceae > Beta > Beta vulgaris. Next base: position 56,200,359 of record NC_079203.1, read on the forward strand.
TCATTTATACAACTTCAATAAAAAAAATTGATCAGATTACCACAGATTTTACCAGCATCAAAGATATAACAATTAGATTACCTATAAACTAAAGACTGAATCAATCAACAGCATATTACTTCGAAAATTTGATATCGATGATTTCATCATCAAACAGAAAGCAAACTAAATCAAAGAAATTCGAAATCAGGTAAAAAAACCTTCTCGAGTAACATTACTCCAAAATTCATGTTTTATCAAATTGTATCGATTACACACAAATATCAAAGCCTAACACAATTCCAAAGCCATGAAAATAGCTAACGATTTAACGAACTAAGATTAAACAAAACAACGAAGAAAACTAAACGTAAAACCATAACAGTTGAAGATCTTCTTTCTACTTAGATCTTTGTCTCATCTTTCGACGCTTCCTCTTCAACCTCCTCATACGCTTCTTCTTCCACTGCAAACATCAAATTTACAAAAATTATAAACCAAATTGATTCATGAAAATTTAGATTTAACAATATAAATCGAAGAAAATAAGGAGATATGATGTAATTATGTAAGTAAAATTACCTTGGCTCTCATGGTGAGATGATGAAAAACGACGGCAACTTCGAAACCCTAATTAACAGATGATGTTTTAGGAGAGAGAAAAAAGGATTTGATAGGAAACGGAAGAAAGAGAGGGTTTTGGGGTTAATTTATAGTGAAACCCTAGTGAAGTTTCTCTTATTTGGGCTTGTGGAAGAGATTGATTTTGTTTTGATTGGGCCTTTTTAGGAGAAGTTGTCGTTAATTCTCTAAAGGAGGAGATTGGGCTGTTGACTTTAATGAAATTATTTTGAGCCCGTTTGCTAAGTTTTCTGTTTTCGGCTCTCCCATTGTTTGTCTATTTGTCTTATTAGAATAAGGGTTTGTTCTCTTCGATATTAAACAGTTGAACTGAAATAAAATGAACTGAATAGTGATATGTGAGAGTAAAAGTATTGTCCAGAATTGAGCTGAACTGAACTGAGCTGAGGGCTTGTTCTCTTCGGCATAAAACAGCTGAACTGAACTGAACTGAATTGAACTGAAATGAAATGAATAGTGATATGTGAGAGTAAAAGTATAATCCAGAGCTGAACTGAACTGAACTGAACTTAATTGAACTGAATTGAACTGAACTGAAAATAAGCCGAGGAGAACTAGCCATGAATTGAATTGAACTGAACTGAAATGAATTGAACTGAACTGAAAATAAATTGGGGAAAACATCCCTAAATTCACTTTTTTTGAGTTTTTTTAGGAGACTTTTTTGAGTTTCTTAATTTCATATTATATCTTGCAAGATGCTCCCACTTAATAACTTAATGTTATTAGAGGAGATATTTGTTGTATTTATAGGTGAATATTACTTTTTCCAGGGGAGATGAACACTATCTTTCAGATTTAAGCATTTGCGTCTTGTGGACCTATTGTAACAATATTAGTAGTAGATAATGTCATTTCAAGCTTATCCTAGTGGGACAAGGTAAAAACGGCAAAAATGTTGAAAAATCTGTAGAAGATTTACCCGAATCCTCTTTTCCAAGTATAAGCCCACACAAATCTTTTATCTATTTGAAATATATCTTCTACTATTGATTATTGTCTTTTTGTATCCAATTATTTCGTCTAACCAATGAATATTTGGTGACAATCATGAGATGCTAAAGTCTAAACTAACATACCTATTTTAAAGTTAAAGTTAAATTAGGAAAACCTCACATCTTATATAGTACTTCCTCCGTTTCTAAATAAGTGCAACATTTGCATAGTGTTTACTATTCACAGTTTAAACTTTAATTAGCTTTGGTGATTTACATTTTAGAAAAAACATAGTCATGTGGGATCTTGTTAGATTCGTCTGACTGTGATTTTTTTTAATATCAACTTTTTATAATTTTTACTTATTGATAATAGAAGATAGTGATGGTTAAAATAATGCATTGGCAAACGTGAAAACAAGGAATGTTGCACTTATTTAGAAACGGAGGAAGTATTTCATTCTAAGTTATCTTTTTTTCTAACAACTCTATGTAGTTTCTCTTTCTAAAGGATAGCTTCAATGAGAGATCTTAATTCAGCTATTTCGCATTTAGCAACTCAAACTCAACTCAATCAAAAATCAAAATTTGAACCCCTTTAACTTGATTTGATCAACACACAACTAGGGGTGTCAATCTGAGTTATCGATTGGATATGGGTTGGCCTGAATTGGATCGAATGTATTTGGATTAGATCGTGCCGGATCAAACCTTATTTCTGATCGAGTGTGGATTGGGTCGAAACTACTTAGGCCGGACTAGATTGGCCAACGTAAACTCAGGTGCGTACTGGGTATGGGTCAGACATTTTCAACTCGGCTCTAATCATTTTGGGTAGACATGAGTCGAATTCTAAATGGGTTTGTGCGGATCAAGATAGATTCGTGTGGACTTGGGTCAGCTCAAGTCGGGTTTTGGTGGAGTTAGAATGTACCACTATAGGTTTGAGTCAGTTCATTTCTAGTCATTATCGATATTGATCGAAATTCGGGTCGGCACACGCTTATTTGTGTGCGTGACAAGAGTAATATATAAATGAACAAGTTAATAAACTTAACCAATGTTGAGTTGATTTTGGATCGAAATTGATTGGTTGATAAACATGGTTATGTCGGACCGGATACGAATGGACCTACGAGTCGGGTGTTTTTTGACACCCCTACACATAACTCATACTCTTATAGAGCTATATCGAGACGAACACAATCTATATTGCACTACATTCACTTGATTGGGACCTCCAACTTTTTTTTTTCTTTTCCAATTAGTAGATAGCATTTTGCTGTAGCAAATTATATTACTTCCTCCGTTTTAAATTAGTTGTGATATTTTTAAAATCACGGACTTCTGGACAATTTTTGGAGATGAGAGAGATATAGAAAGAAAACAAAAGGGTCCCATGTAATAGGAAGGAGACCGATAGAGAGAAGTTATTGCCCAAAATAAAAGTGTAATATCTAATTTAAAATTTATTAAAATAAAAAGTATCAAAACTAATTTGAAACGTGAAAGTTACTTTCACGGTTTATTATACATTTATACTACATACACTATTAGCTTATTTCTCTATCAACTTGCTCTAATAGTGGTTTGCATAAGTAGGTTTTTGGTAATATTAACAACCACTCAACTAGTGCTCTTTACAATGAGATATATACTATAACACGCAAAACCACATGAATACGAGTTTACTTAATTTGGACTATAAGGTTGTATTTTTTGTAAATCTACTCTTCCAAAAAGTTAGGATAAAGGGTTTTATTCAAAATAAGCAGATAACAAAATTTACTTGATATCAGACATGGGAAAATAGCGATTTGACAGGTCAAATTTATAATATGCTTCCAAACCACTCAAAAAAACTTTATATTTATGTATTTTTTATTTTTTAAAAGGAATGAAACAATTAGGGAAATTCTCAAGAATTGGGCCACCCTAAAGCATCCGTGCGGATGATTACAGCAAAAGGGAAATAAGGAACATCAAACCAATAAGTAGTGTTAGTCGTCATTTGGCCGAGATAAACCATCCAATTCGCAGCAACATTAGCCTCCCAAAACGCATGCCGAATTTGGACATCTTCAACTTGCTTCAAATCTTCACCTTCTCGTAAGCCCCTAGCTTAAAAACTTTATATTTATCGAACATGCTAACATTTAACTATGACACTATGTGATACTTTCTTGTAAACTCAAGTTGTTCACGAAAACAAAAAGAACGGAATTTCATAATCCAAAATTTCCACTTTTCAAAATGCATGGATTATGTCCTGATTAAAAACTCTTAGGATTATACGTCGTGGATTATGTAAAATTGAAAATCTTACGAGTGTGTTGTACTTGTACTTTTGTATGCGTAAGACAAAATTCGATATGAAGAGTAACTTATAAATGCTGTTAATAAGGTAACTTTCCAAAAAGAGATAAACCCACTAGTTTCTTATAGGGTTCTTTAGTAAAAGAAAAATAGAAAAGGGATTCCCATTACATGATTCTAGTTTACTTTCTCCCTACTACACTTATAATTTCCTTACTTCTACAAGCTACAAAAGTGATGCATACAAGCATGTTATAGGGACATTAGTACCCCAAGCATGAATTTTTAGCTTAATTTGGTAATGAACAATCTAAGGTGTGTTGTGTGTAGCATGTTATAGTGACATTAGTACACCAAGCGTGAATTTTTAACTTAATTTGGTGATGAACAATCTAAGCTGCTTGTCTGATTACTTAATCGTACCATGATTACTGCAATTTAGAATCGGATTGTCTAGAACTGATAATGGCCATGTTTGATAAATGGTTTTTTCATTAGTTTTTAGCTGTTGGTTTTTAATTTGATCAAACAGTCAAAAAAAAAAAATTTGGTTATTGGTTTTTTGATTGGTTGAAAAGCTAGCTTTTTGGATTGACTTTTGGCTTGTTGGCCTGTCACACTTTTGCAAACATCTGACTTAAAAAAACCAATACATACGGCCAATGCTACCAATCAGTCCAACAAGCCAACTTAACAAGCCAGCCGCCAATTGTCGGACAATCCCAATATCTCTTACGGCCCAATAGTTATTGATATTTATATATTAACTACAACTATAAATCGACCTGAAACCAAATTTGAATCCGACCCATCAACCATATACACTTTGGGACCAACAACAATTGTACCGGAAGTCCGAAACAAGCTGATCAAACAAGTTTCCTACCCAAATTATATCCAAACGTCATAGTCATATTATCCAACTATTCCAAAATTAATGTTTTTGAGTCATAACTCAAGTCAACTTTGAAAAATCAATTCATTTAATGAAGATCCTTTTACTCTGAATAACTAGATATGGCTAAGGTTATGGATAATGCTTCAAGTCTTTGATCTACAATTCAGCTTATATAAGATGGGAATTTAATTAAGCTGTTGTTGTACAAACTGTATAACTCCCGACTGAATTGAAATGAACTGAATATGACGAAAATGAAGCACTTTACAGCAAAAAAAAAATCGAATTATTGAGAAAAATTGGTTCTCAATTTGGATTATACTAAATTATTAGTAGATTTAGAGCACAAAATCAACAATAAAGAAATTTAATATTAATATGAATATTCCCAAGTTAGGAATACAATTTAAATAGCTGAAAAATCATCTGGTTCTCCATAAATATACAACCATACAATTTCAAACAGCTTTTTTTCACAATTATTCCCATTTTACAAAACATTTCCAAAAAAATAAAAAAAAAGAGAAAAATCCAACATCCACAGAATCCACAATTATGTGATCTGGGATAGCTTCAAAATCTTCCTCTCTTACCAACCCACCAAGAAAAATAAAGTGGGTTGAAATCTTTTACCCCCTCCGTTTCAATTTAATTACGACATTTTTTAAATCACGAACTCCTAAAAGTGTCACGACTAAATTAAAACGAAGAAATTAACCAAATCTAATTAAACTAAACCCCCCTCCCCCCCAAAAAATAAAATAAAAATAATCATACTGATGGTAATACTACCGAGTCAGAACTCGGTGAGTCAACTCGGAGAGAGAGTCTACAAAGAGGACAACTCGACTGAGTACTCAACCAACGATCCACACAATCCGAGTGAAATCGGTGATCACATTTAGGCAAAACTTTAACTTTATCACCATCTTCAAAAACACCTAAACAAATACAACATTCCATTTCATCTTCTCTACCAACAGATGATTTTTGGTGAAGAATTATCTCCATAGATTGCATAACAATTGGATCTAACCCTTTACACGCCGCCATATTTGGCGGCGCGTGAGATGTATGAGGTTGCGCGTGGGGGTAGTGCGCGTGGTGGGCATGTCGGAATCTGAAATACCAACGCGCGTAAAGTAGTAAAAGAGTAACAAGTAAAATAATAGAAAAGAGAATGAAGAGGTAAAAAAGAGTTTGACCATGAATTTGAAAGTTATGGTCATCAAATTCTGAGTAATGCCAGTGAAGTAAACGAGTGTTTTCTTCTGTGGTTAATTTTGAGAGGTGGTTTAATAGGCGGCGATTCATTGTTTGAGGAGAGAGAAAATGTGAAAATGAGGAGAGAGAATGTGAGGGAGTGGGAGAAGAGAGTGAGGTTTTTTGTTAGGGTGTGTTTGGTTTTTTTTTTTGGGATTTGACGAAATTGACTAAAATTATGGGAGTTGTTGTAATGTTGGGTGGTTGTTTATAGAGTTTGTAAGAAGGGGGGAAAAGAATAAAATAAAAAAGTGGTGGGGTTGAGGGGGGATTGTGGACACGTAGATGGTAGGGTAAATTTTACTATTGTTGGATGTATTTATGGGAAATAATGGGAGTTTTTTTTGGTTGATTTTGATGTGATGATTTTGATGTATGTAGAAAGTAAAGTTGTGTTGGTAGAAAAAAAAGGAGGAAATTAGAGAAAAGTAGAGGGGATTTGGTTGTTGTTGGTGTTGTTATAGTAGCTTATGGGTTAAGGTATAAGGGGTGTGTTGGTGAGAGGAAAGGAAAAGGATTATCGGATGTTTGGTTGAAGAGTTTTGGGGTCGAAAGAGAGGTTTTAGATGAATATATAGAGGTTTGATTAGTTTAAATTTTTAATGGGAGTGTTTGATTGAGAGAGGATTGAAAAAGATATTTGAGTCCAAAAAGTTGATTTTTAAAAAGCTACTAGTATGGTAGAGAGGTTTGAGAATTTAGTTGTGTAATGACCAATATATTCTAAAGTTGGATAGATTTACTACCAAATCCACTGATAAATTATTTCAATATCCTTGTTGGTCATTTTACTTAATAAAGTATCAATCAGCTAATAACTATCTATCAAACACTTTCATACAAGTAGCTAATCAAGTTAAACCATCTAATACAATCAGCTAATCTTTAATTGTCAAAGAGGGCCATAATTATTGAAAAAAAAAATTATTTGTTGTTATATAAGGTGTGCCTTTCATAATTAAGCCAAAATACACTCTAATTGTTATCCCCTTCCTTCCCTTTTCTTTCCTTAACAGAAAAACCCTTTGATGGATTTCGTCCAAGGTAATCCCTCTTTCTCTTCTTTTTGTAATTTTAGTTTATTTTCTTACTTTTTTTAGCTGCTTTCAATAAGTCTCAAATGTGTGATGACTTTAGTCCCTTTTATGGCTTTTGTTGTCGTGTCTTCCACGATGGGTTTATTAGTTTGTTTTTTTGTTTGTCAGTGAGCTTTGGACTCTTGCTCCAGTTAAAGGTTGATTTGTGGATAGAATTCTGTGCGTGATTGCAACGATGGTCACTACTTTGCGTACAATCGGTTGAATTAACTCTAGTTCTGCATCAAAACTACATCAGATCATTATACCCTTTGTAGAAGGCTGCATCAGACAGCTATGTGAAAGACGATATTTAGAAAGGCTATTTCTTCTACTCAACAATATTGTGGTTTTACCATATTAGAATTAAGTTTCTTTCAACTTGATCTATATGTATATATATTTTTGTTTATAAATTGTAAATGTCGTATGACTTCATGTTTGTTCCGGTATGGAATAAAGTTGATAGAGTGAACCTGTATCCTTCACGGGTGTAAGCCGAGTTGAGTCAGTAAAGGGTGATTGCCGGTATATCTCAGATTGAGTATGCTAGTAGATGTGAACATACTTTATGACTCATATCAGGGGTATTTATAGGAGCCGACAACGTCCTTGTTAAGATAGGACAATGCTCTTATTGGTTGGATACAATTCTATCATCTTCAATACTTATTTTCAGGCCCACATGCGCGTTATTGAGTAGGTACTGGATCAGACTCAGGCCCATCCAAGAATGGCCCAAGTTAGGAACACCGTCAAGGTATTCCTGTAAGGCCGCATGACATAGTCAACGACCTTCATATGCATGATTTGATCGACCATGACGATCGTTAACGGTTCATCAAGACCGGTATGAAACTTAAACAACCCTTGAATCCTCCATACAATATTAATGAATGAATTTTCACTTTTTAAAAAATCGAAACAAATGAGATATATTGAAAATTTTTACAACAAAAGACAATCAATATTTATAATTTTTGACTTATAAAAATAATGTTACAGCAAACAAACTAATTGAACAAGTACATTATAGTTGTCAAGGCATAAGGATTGGACATTTTCTTTGTTGCACATAAGTCACATAACACATTGAAATACTATTTATATATCGTCTACTTCTCTTATCATCTTCTTTCCTATCTTTTCTGATACGAACTTCTTTATTATTATTTCTCATCTCATTGTAAATTGTTCTTTTATCATCTTCTTTCCTCTTTCATTGTAGTCACTATTCACGGCGACGGTTTTAATTGTAAATTATCTACTTGAACAAGTGGGATAATGGTAGTAACGAGTCTTATAGACCTTTGGTAAGTTTAGATATTATATTATTGCATGTAAAAAAAGAGGCAAACTTATTATTTCACTTTTAAGGGTTTGTTTGGACCACAATGAAATCAAATCTAACCCCTATATAGCCAATAACATGCTTCTCATATGCATGCCATATCTTCACTTGCTTTTTCAATTGATCCATTAGAGGCTAGAGTTGTGACTACCATGTTCAGTTTGTCTTTGGCAACTCCAAGGAAAAAAGTGAGGAGAGAAATGGATAATGATGAACTAATAAAAGACAATATTGATATGAGAATTTATGGGGTGTTGACAATTTAAAAAGAGGAGGTTTTAAAGTTTAAGTATTGTTTGGATAATTTAGTGAAAAGATTGTTGTAATTTACTCCCTCGTCCCATAATATAGTGCTTGTTTCTTTTTTACACGATCTCCAAGACGTAACTTTGATCTTTAATATCTTCAATTCCGTATTAATAAAAAATATAAAAAGTTGATATTATGAAACTACACATTGAGACGAATCTAACAAGATTCCACATGAATATGTTTTTTTTATATATACGTACAAATGAGAATATTCGGTCAAAGATTTTAAAGTTTGACCCACCAAAAATGAAGTAGGCACTATATTATGGGACGGAGGGAGTAGTTAGCTAGAGTTTTGAGGTTCGAGTTTTAGAAATATCTGAGACTAGTGTTGTGAGATGGTGGTATAATGATGTAAAGGTGCGAGGCATTAATGATGGTTGTGAATTTTGCATTGATGTATGATTGTAGAAGGCTTAAATTATCAAATTAAACATGCCCTATATGAAAGAATAAGATCGGTTTGATGTAATGTAGGTTACTAGTATCTTTCACTATTGTTAATCGATTATTTTTAGGATCAAACCTCACTGAGCTTGTACGTAGTTGAATTCTCTTTTCATTATGAGTTGTTGTGTTAATTAATTTGAGTTTTAGATTATTTTCTTGTCGATTTCTCCCTATTACTAAGAGTTCATTTTTAATTTATAACAAATAAACTAAGCAATCCTACGTACCAATATGAGGTTTAATTTTAAAGTACCAGCAAAAGACGAAAGGTATGCTCTATGAACAATTCATTTATAGTATACCAATGTATATTTTTTTAAGAGGTAATAAGGAGAAGGCGTCCTAATCGGATCAGAACCTCGCACAGGTCAACCCGGCCCGGGTTTGCAGGTAAGGTCCCTTAGGAGTAGGCGGAATGGTAAAGGGAAATCCCCACCCCCAAAATGCCACTAGTAAGATTTGATCCCAATATACCAATATACATGATTGAAACTAGAAAATGTTTAGTTTGTATTACAAAATGTTCCAATAATAATACTCGACTAGTACCTAAAACATGTAATTAGTACAATTACTACGTCTCCACAAAAAAAAAAGTACAATTACTACGTGTTAGAATCCAAAGTATTCCTTAATCGTGAATGTTTTAGCAAATCTCACTAGAAGCTCGGTACACAGTCTTGTAGGTTAATTGCTATTTAGCCTCATCATATCATCTAAAGTAAAAAAAAAAGACCATTTATATAAATCCCCAAATTAATATCTTCATACACTCGAGAGTACCAAACGCAGTTGTTGTCATAAAGGGCCCATCTTGAACTATCGTTTGTGAAATCGTTGTAACTTGTAACTTGTAAGGATGCGCAGCATCGATCCTACTAGTATTCCAGTACTAGCAGCTCTTTCATGTGCATAAAAGAATTATTCTTGAGAGAACTCTATTATTGCCATTGATGCTTCCTCATCCTCTTTAATTTACGTGAACCTATCCCATAAAAACATGTATTTAGATTGTAGATTTTGTGAAGAAAATACTTCTCTCAATATTGACAAGACGAGGCTTAAGAATTAAACGTATCCGTTTATATAATGCTTTAATTTGAGCATTTATAGTGATTAATGACAACTGATTAATAAAGTTAGCTTTTTTAAATTTGGCACTCGACAATACAAGAAACTTAAAATAAACAAAAGGTGAAAATAACATAAAGTAGTAAATTCAAAGACAGCATATATTTGAGTCATGAGTGGAATTAACTAGACATCTATTTTCCTTTTTTGACTAAAAAGACATGAACCAAACTGAATGGGAAATATTATTATTGGGTTGGAGAACACGTCAAAGGTGGCCCTTTAAGGGAATAGTTTGGTGATGGCCCTTTCTATGACAAAAACTCAAAAAGGAAGGGAAAATGAAAATGGTTAGCTTATAGGCTAAGGGTATTGTATTTGAGCGGGTAATGTTGTTGCTCACCTGTTAGCTCGTTGGAGTGTTTACGTAACTTTGAGGTTGTATGGTTTGACTCGCTTCTCCAAAGTATTACTACTTTGGTGGAACTTGATTTAATTTAAGCCTGAATTTCTCATAAAAAAAAGGGTATTGTATTCGAATAAAAAATTAAAAGTTTGTTAAAGGCAGTCCAAATATTTGTATTTCCTTCGAAATAAATGAAACCCTCCTCTCTTTTGTATGAGAGTTTTTTGTGAGACAAGTTCTATTTATTTCAGAACAGATGAAGTAGATAACTTATACATTACGCCTGAGATGATGGGTTTCAAAAACAAAAAACATTTCCAAAACAAAAAATCAAGAACGGGTCATTTTAGACCTCATTAGAATGGAAAAAGTTGAGATCTAGAAGTAAAACGAGATATCTTAGGGTCTCATTTGATATCACTGTCAGTTTTCAGTTTTGGTTTTATGAATGTCAAATTCATATAATATAACTAGTATCATGACTCCTAATAAACTTAAACTAGTCATATTTGTACTAAACCTGTCAATTTTGAAACCAACAGCTGAAAAAGTAGACATTTTTTTATTGAAATATATATAATAAACTTAAACTAGTCATATTTGTACTAAACCTGTCAATTTTGAAACCAACAGCTGAAAAAGTAGACATTTTTTTATTGAAATATATATGCCTAGTCGATTGAAATTGCGAAAATTCCAACAAACAAGCCTTTAAAAAACTTAATTTTTCGTAATTTAATGATAAAAATTAAACTCATCGACATGTGGTATTGTCAAACTTCCGAAATTAATATTATTTAACATTTATATCAATAAATTAATTGGATCGAATTAAAAAATTAAGTTCATACATATAAGTATGTTAAATAAAAATAAGTTTTTTTTTTTAAAGAAATTTAATATGAAAGGGCCCCCATTGTCACAAACCTTTACTAAGGAAAAAGAAAAAGAAAGAAGAAACATACTTTAATGGAGGTATGGAGAAAGGAATAAAATGTTAATGATACATAATTGTCTTCTTGTTAGAAAGATGATCTGTAAAGGTTGAAGATCTACGTGTGTTTTATAATGCTTCATTTTCAATTGAAGATACACGAGTCAGTGTATGATATGCAAAAGTAGCAAAGGCAGCTTGCGGCTTCGACCTAAGTTTGCTTTCACCCACATGATTTTGCTTGCGTTAAGGAAGACAATTGCGCAATAGCTAGCAATATAGCATTATCTAATTCTAACTAAACTTGTTCAAGGTTTTGATGCTTTAATTGTGAGGCTATGCTTAGCTTATAATTATATCTAATTTTTCTAATCAAGGTGGATGAATTCATTGAAAATGTTTGTTTTATTTTATTAATTGAGGTTAGTTGGGAGTTACAACTAAACCTTTATTATAACAAACTAACTTTTGGAGCCTAATGTAGTATATGACCTGAAATGAATATTCATCTTTTAGTTAATTTTATCATGTTTATTGATTATTTTCAAGTTCAGTACAAGTTTAAGGCCATGTTCTTTTTGACTTATTTTCAAGTTCAGTATAAGTTTAAGGCCATGTTCTTTTTGACTTATTTTCAATTCAGTTCAGTTTGGCGCAGTTCTGTTCAGTTTAGTAGTTTCTTCTCACAGTTTTCATTCAGTTCAATTCAGCGCAGTTCAATTCAGCCCAATTCAATTTAGTCAGTTTAACCCAGTTTTAATCTAAAAGAACAAGGCTTAAGTCGTACTCTTTGCACTTGTTTATAACTTCTAGTTGTCATTCATATATAATTGTGTATTTTGTCCTTTATTATCTAGTTTTCTACTACTCCCTTTATATTTTTTATTAAGCCACCTTTTAAGCAGTTTTTTTGGATTTTTTGTCCCAAACTACATTTAACTTTCAAGTTTTTGCGAGAAATTACCTTAGAAAAATTTAATTGTTCCTAACTACCTTATTTTTACCATTTTGTTGTTGACAACTACCTTATGTCAGTTCCGACGTTGACTCTTTTTTTTTTCTAGTTTTTCTAATGTCATTATTGTAATATCACTTGACCTATTCAAACCTTTCACCCTCGCAATATACTCGAATCTCAAACAATTTCCACAAGAGTAACTTTTCTCCCACAATTTTGAATTGAAATAGGTCAATGTCAAAAACCAGCATTAGAAAGTTGTCCACAATAGAATGGTAAGAATAAGGTAGTTTGAGACAACAAATTTTTTTATAAGGTAGTTTCTCGTAAAAACTTGAAAGTTAAATGTAATTTAGGAAAAAAATCATTTTTTTATATACATATTAGGACATTTGATCCTTGTATTTTTTATATCAAATTGCCAATCCAAAATTATAATGCCTCATAGCTACTTTCTATATTTGTTCCACCTACAAAAAAAAATCATTCCAACTCGAATTATTATTTTAAAGAAGATAAAAAAGAATATCTAAAAGTTATATTAAAAAAATTATTACAAGTTGAATTATATACTTTCTTACCAACATGAGTTGGCTAAAGTGGTAAGCAGTTTGATGTCGCTTAAGAAAGATCTCGAGTTCGAGCCTCACTGTATGCAGAAACTCTTGTTGGGAGACTCACCCACCAAAGCCAGGTGTGCGACCCGGTTCAGACTCAGATGTAGTAAGAGCAAAGCTCCGGTGAACGAGTGGGAAACCCAAAAAAATAAAATTAAATACTTTCTTAAAATTTCCTTGGCATGATTAGTATATTGTGTTATTGTGTATTGAAAAATCAAAATCAAGTTTTCTTTTTGAGAGGAGAACCATAACTGTGGCAGAGTGAGTGTGGCTCTGTCCGTTGATCGCCAATTCTAAGTTCCTATTCATGAATCTATATATACTTTCTCTAATTTAACTTTTGATAAAGTGGGTCTCACTCACTGGGTTGTGTCTGTAATTATTGTCCACCTTAAATTATATTTTTTATAAAGAACTACCGAAGAATTTCACAAGCGTACACGTGCATGACAACTTACCTATCATAATACAAATGGGCCTGATAAGCAATCTTGTAAGGGCAGCCTATTAACATATGAAATTGCAGGCCCAGTAGAAAGATCACTTTTTTTTTCAAAAAAAAATTACATTAATTGAAAATCAAACGTCATTTATAATAAATATTAAAAAAAATAAAAAACAATTAAACAAGGTTAAATCAAATTCGTTTTCGAAGAAACTACAATGAACCAGATCGATCAATACATCGCATCTTCCTTATATTTGTTGAAATCAAGCAACTATTAAAGAAAAAAGAGAAACAATTACTTTTTAATGAATTGCAAAAAGAATTACAACGACCGCATAAAGCTATAGCCTATAAGGTGTGCATCTCTATATGTTTAAGTCTTTAAGTTATATAATTGGTCTTGTAACTTGTAAGAGAACTCTTACTTTTAATTTAAAATTAGATAACGGTTTAGGCTTACTGTCAAAGTAAACAAGTGACTAGTATAATCTCTATTATATAAGCCAAGGGAGGAGGTGTGGTGTCCTCTTTTGAAGTGACAAAAATACCCTTAATGATCTAATTAATGGAATGAAAAAAATTACAAAAGCAAATCATTTAAAAATCTCATTCCAACTTGCCATCTAAAACAAGTTTAAAATGGTATATGCATCAAATACTTCAATCAAAAATTAAATGGACAAAATATTTATACCTTATAAAAAAGATGGCATATATAACGTGCACATGAAAAGTCTGAACATTCACTACCTTTCATACTCTTTAATCCAGTTAAATTAATTCATTATTTTTGTTCTTTCTGTTCATTATTCATTCACAAAAAATTAATGTTAACAATCACTCACAACCTTTTTATTTTTTTAATTAGCAAATTAATATATCTAAATTCATCTAACTGTTGAATTTTTCACATTTAAGTTTAATCATAAATAAAGTACGAATGGAGTATCTAATAGAATAACAAATTTTGAAATTAACGCACGCATCGCGTGCATATAAAGGCTAGTTTATATATATTTAATCTATTTAGTGACCAATTTAATACATTTAATAATTAGTTTCATTCATTTAGTGATTAGTTTAATCCAGTCACTAAGATTGTTGGATTATTTATTAAAATTGATTGTTATAATTCGAGATTTAAAGCGAAACAAAGAAAGGAGAAGAGAAGAGACTACTAGGTTATTGTCACTTGGTCCGAGATATATACGGATAGTATTGTGTTATAGTGAGATGGAATAGGCTAGTTAGGAGAATGTAGGCTTGAATTTGTCTAATTTTATTAAATTTACAACCTCTCTATTACAAATATGCAAATCAAATACAAATTTTAATTTACAAAAACATGAAAACCCTATAATTAGTGTAAATAATACTTTTGGAAAATAATAATTATTACATGAGCACTGAAATGGGTTAATGTTAAGTAAGAGCACGGGAAGAAAAATATACTAATACTAATATCAAAAGGCGTGATACATTGAGTCATCGCTTAAGGTGTTTTACTTTATATATTCCATTTAATTGTTTTAATAAATTAGAAAATGACTGTATAATGATCCCATGATCACAAGTTTATATACTAAATCAAGTGATATTTAGAATTATAACGTTTATCAACATTAATTTCCCATTTTTGAAAAAAATACTTCACGCATTCCATAAAAATATGTTGTTATTATAAAGACGCATTGAAGAGAAAATGTAAAATATTGATTTATCCTACCGTTTCTTTTGTTGTTTTTAATTGGAATCTTTACGTGATAGGAAATTGGTATAGGGTTTTATTAAATTTATTATTTATATTGATCTCTATGACTCTATTAGGTGGGCTCGAAGGCGATACAAAGTACAAAAAAGGGAAGGGAGATTCGAACCTGTGACCTATCATTCACAATCACAGCACCTCAATCTTAACCACTAGAATTAAGACATCTTGGTTTGGTTTTCTTGATGTAGCAAAACACTATGATGTGTCTAGTAATGACAACTACACGGCATATCGAACAGGCGGGCATATATGTTTCACAGGCCCTCAGACAAACCGACCTTCACCATTAATATCATTCCATAGTCTTGCCTTTTGCAAATTCTAGCCCATTAAAGCCCATTTTAGAAACCCAATAATTATTGCAAACTTCGAGTTTTTGCGTGAAGTATTGATAAGCATATCACACGATTCACACATACATAAATAATTTAGTTAATGTCCCTTGTGCTTACCGTTTAATAGTTCTGACTTTCTAAGTTGTGAATTTAGGAAAATAACTAATCTATCCACCGGATAATATATCTATCACTAATAGATAAGTGATGATAGTGAAATCTTCCTCACATAATTAATAATATTTTGATGCTTCTATTAGTAGTGGGTAGATTACCCACCGGATAGATGTAGCAATGTCCTTAAATTTACGTACATTTTACAAGTTGGCAGTTAATTTTGATGTTAAGGGTTTACGATTTGATTTCCAATGCGATATTTACTGTGAGTCTGTGATGTATATATCTTTCAAGTTTCATGTACACTAAATATTAGCGGAGTGAGTGACAAAGAAGGTGGAAAACATACTATAACGCGGTAACGCCCTAGATAATGAGAGTAACAAAAGACATGTGATACGTACAAACTCCATATTGGCAACAATTGGAGCGAAAAATCTAGCTCAACCTCTTTTTTAACTAAGACATACAAAATAAGGCATTGATCAAGAGATGTTTAGTATTTCTATATATTGATGTTTAGAGATGCTTAAGGTATGTTAATTAGTATTGATCGCTTGACTTACCTATTCTATAAGATTTGGAGGACAATTGACAAACGCAAGATGGGATATAAAACACTTTGACACACACCTATCTCTAAAAGGAAGGAGATGCACATAACGGGACTTAAGAGAATAGTCCTGTGTAGGAAGTTGTGGAAAGAAGAGAATTTTCACATTTTATCTTAAGTTTATGCTCATTTTGTTGACTAGTAATGTTTTGTTAGGTGACTCAAGTCCTGTAACGAATGAAAACCTTAATTTTAATATAGGTATAGACCTAAATTTTTTTGGAATAGTAGTTCAATTGGTCGGTTTTCACTCTATTTTAGCCGAAATGGCAAAGTTCTCCTCCAGAATCATATAGACATGTACGTATTTACTTCAAGGCAAATGAACAACTAAAAAACTAGGAAAAGGGCATACTTCACTCGAGCTTGTCTTCAACAACGAGGATGATGTTACACAATGTTTAGAACTATATCGTCACTAATTTTTTTATCTTAGTTCACATAGTCGACCTCATCTTTGGGATAAAAGCTTTTATATACTTTTTTAGGTTTTTTTTTTATAAGAATTCGTAAACACTTTATTAACACCCCAATAACTCATAATTTGATATCTTTAAAGATAAATTTTGAAATTTAAAATCTTTAACGATAATATGAAACACTCCAAAAATTTAGATTTTTGTTGTATAATTGTTGTAGTGTGTTGATTAATAACTTATGGCTTCAATACTTATAAGCTCGAGCCTTCTTATGATTTGAAATGGCAAATACTTCCTCCGCCTTTTCCAAATGCGATATTTCCAATATGAAAGTTTTATATCAATTGTAACTTTACTAAATTTGGATAGCTTAAAATTCTTTGTTATCACCTATTAATTATTATATGGTTCCTTCAATTTACCTCTATTTATCTCTAATAACATCGTCATATTACTTTATTAAAAAGTTTGTCATAATTCAATGTTGTAATAGAAAACATACGGAAAAGTATAGAATTATGATTGTACTCCCTCCGTTTCAATTTAATCTACACACTTACACTTTTTACGCATGCCAATGCAAAACTTTGAGGACATATATCTTTAGTTTTATATTTGTAAAAATTATAAAAAGTACATATTAATAAAATACATGTTATGATGAATCTAACAAGATCCCACATGACTATATATTCATCCGCGTATAAATCACAAATGATGGTCAAAGTGAAATTTGTGAATAGTGTAAAATGTCAAAGTGTGTAGATTAAATTGAAACGGAGGGAGTAAAACTTTTGTAGTTGAGTTTGTCTTGTAAGAGACCGCCTACTTTTAAATTAAAATTAGACAATGGTAACTTGGTAAGCCCAATATTAAAAAGAGAATTAGCCCAATAATAACTAGGTAAATTTCTTTTGGTGACTAGTTTATTCCATTTAGTGACTAAATCTACTTTTATATTAAAATTAGACCGTCTCTTTTAATAGTTTTTGATTGAATTATGCGCATCTTATTATATGATATGATAGTGAATCTCTTCAGCAATATGAAATACATTGTTCCATTCAATGGCCAGCATTATTGTTCGTTTCCCATGTGTGTTTGTTTCACGATTTCACCTAATTAATAAACCTTTTGTTCTTTTTTCGTTGCATCACAAATTCACAATTATCCATTATACCTTCCATGTATTCTAAGCTGACTACTATATATACTATGTGATTCACTGATTTATTGATTATGGGTACGTTGCTGCAAATCTTTAAAGTATGGCTTTCTTGCTTCCAACTGTATGAAACATATAAAACTAACAACAGAGCTGATAATGAAAAGAGATCTGCACACACGTGACGCCTACTAAGTACAACTATATATCGTCACATTTCATGTATGTATTTGTGGAAAGAAAAACTATATTGTACCAAACTACCAATGATATAATGTGAAAGTTCGTCGTCCATAATAATGCAGGAGATGGAACAAAATATTAGATAATGAGACATGAAATTACTCAATGATAAACGAGTATTAGATGAATGATAAAGATGATATTGAGATTTCATCTTCAAGCTAATTACTTGTTGGAAGGGTAATGATTAGTCAAAGTTATACTCTCTCCGTTTTATAATATAGTGCTCACATTTCAAAATACCTTATTTTTCGTTCAAAATATGTACCCCTGTTTATTGTTTTACACCATTTCTAGAAACATTCGTTACATTTTGATTTTTTCAAAAGGAAAAATAAAATAAAGAGCTAGTTCCAAGACAAAAATTATCAAAGAAACACTTTCTTAAATATTTTTTTTGAGAAATCCTACTACTTTTATTTTCCTTAATTCCCGTGAAAATGAAAAGTGAGCACCATATTATAGAACAGAGGTGGTATTTTATTTTTTATAAGTTGGCGGTCTCCAACACAAAATGTAATAATTACTACTCCCTCTGTTTCAAATTATAAGGCATTTTAGCTAGAAGAATTTGTTTCAAAATATAAGGCATTCTACAATACCAATGTAAGATTAAATGCAATTTTATATTATCAAGATAAGCTTATAGGTTATTTGGTATTATCAATATAATATTTAATGTCAATTCTTATTACCCATGCAAATCTAACTAAAATTAACTAAATTTTTAATCTATGTGCAAAAACCTTAAACGACTTATATTTTGAAACGGAGGGAGTACTCCTAAGTGATCCCATAACATAATACTTGTTTCTTTTTTACTCCAAGGTGGACCTTTGACGGTTTGACCTTCGATATCTTCACTTCTTTATTTGTTAATATCTTAAAATATTAAAAGTTGATATTATAAAATTATAAATTGAGGTGAATTATATATATATATTTGGTCAAAAATCTTAAAGTATGATCCACCAAAAATGAAACAAGCGCTATATTATAAGATGGAAGGAATTATAATGTATAGAAAATATAGTTATATGTCTATGTTAAAAATATCAAAAGTTAATATTTTCAATATAGGCGTCAAATGAAACTCATAAAACCCACACAATTATGTACATATATATATGTGATCTCCAAAATTTTGACCTATAAGGCTATAAAATTTGACCTCCAAAAATATAATGTTTTTTTTTTTTTTTTTTTTTTTTTTGACATCGAAGTAACGTACAAGTAAAACCAAAAGAAACTTAATTAAAATGAAGCCTAGCTCGACGGCCTTGCGTCGCTAGCACATGTGCTTGTTGAACTTGAGAACGAGAAACCTTCATTAGACAGCACCACTGAAAGCCCTCCGCCAAAATGCGAATGTCCGTCAGTGTATGAGTTACCGAGATTTGCGGTTGCCTCTGAGACTCCAGGCTGCGAACCAGTAACTCTGAATCCGTGAGCAGGAGGATGTTGGAGAAGAGTGATGTTCGAGCCCACCTCATGGCGTGAAGACATGCCATTGCTTCGGCCTGTAAAGCAGAAGATGTATATATAAACATCCCATGCTGATGTAGGCGCTGATGCTGTTGGTGAACCACATACCCAACCCCACCTGACCCGTCTCCTGCCTTCCAAGAGCCGTCGAACTGAATAATAACATCCGGTGTACCTGTAGACATTCGACCTAGGTGTGCTATGATGAAGCCTGGTGGTCGAACATAATTAGGGGCCGGAGGCGGAGGGGGGTAAAAACATTCGCATCGATAAACCGTGAGTGTTGACCAGCACCTTCCCGAACTTGGCCGTCTAATGATTGCAAAGATGCCCTAACCTGTCGAAAGACTTGGCCATTTCGCGTAGTCCATATAGCCCACAATGTGTTAATAAACTCCGGCAACCGATTACCCCCATAACCATCTTCTTTACGAAATTTTCCAATCCATAATTCTAGCCACGAGGCTAGGGTCAAATCCGGGAAATCTAAAGGCGAAATGTTCAAAGTACTTCGTCCCCAAGCCTCTAGAGCTAAAGGGCAGTGTCTGAAAATATGTTGGTCGTTTTCCTCGTCGTGAAGACACGTTTGGCATTGGTTCAAAATAGGAATTCCACGATACTGTAGATTTGAAGCCGTGGCCAAGCAATTATGCCACAATTTCCAAATAAACAATTTCCACTTTGGCATGATGTTCAGACCCCAAAGTTGACGAAAAAACGTCGACCCAACTGGACCTGTCATGCTCTGAATTTCTTGTGAATGTTGCTGAAAAACATAATTATAACCTGATTTTGTAGAATAGGAACCAGATTGCGTATGAGGCCAATACGGTTGATCGGAGCCTCATTAAACAGTGGAAGCTCAATACTTTTGATGTGTCTAGCATCTCGAGGAACAAATAACTCATTGATCCGTCGTAAATTCCAACCCTGGTGGTTAGGCAAGATAAGATCCTTGACAGAAGTGGAGGCAGCACTACGCAGCGGAACAGAATCCCTAAAAGTTGGAATCCGTCCGTGAACCCAAGCTTGGTTCCCTGCTCGAATAGACGCCCCATTACCCACCTTCCATACACAAGCTGCTTGAAGAGTGCGACTGGCCAAAAGAAGCCCCCGTCGACCCCAAGAAATACCATTTAATGTCGGTCGGATCCAATCCTTGAGCGAAGTTGTAGAATGGAACACCCTTGAAACCAACAATTGGGGATGCTGGACAATACGCCAGACCTTTTTCATAAGAAGAGCTTTATTAAATACCCCCACATTGCGGATGCCAAGCCCACCTTGACCTTTTGGCTGATGAATAATCTTCTGAGCTCGCCAATGAATCCCTATTTGCGAATTATTTTTCCAGAAGAACCGAGCAATCATGGCATTCAATTTGTTCACAATCGTTGCTGGTATCGGGAAAACAGATAGCTGATTCATAATGGTAGCCACAAGAATAGAATTGATAATAATTAGCTTGGACGACTGTGATAAGAAGCTATGATTCCATCGAGCTATCTTGCTTGAAATGATATCCAGCAGAGGGGTAAAATGTTGAACTTTGGATCCCTGAATGTCAATGGAGGAACCCAGATACGTCCCGAGAGAAGGTTTATCGTCCATTTGAAGGATGCGTTTGAAGCCCTGACGTTGATCAGGTGGAATGTTCGGACTAAATTTCACGAAAGACTTCTGAAGGTTAACGACCTGGCCGGAAACAGAGCAAAATCTAGTAATCATCGTATGCAGAGCTTGACATGCTTCCTCCGATGCACGGAAGAAAAATAAAGCATCATCTGCAAAGAACAAATGAGAAATAGTAGGCCCTCGTTTTCCAATCTTTATACCTTGAAATTTACGGATATCCATTGCCAGCGAAGTCATGCGTGATAAAATGTCCATACAAAATAAGAAAAGGTATGGTGATAAAGGATCACCCTGCCGCAGTCCACAAGATGGATTGAACGTTTGTGTAGCCGACCCATTAATAAGAACCCGATAAGAGACCGTTGTTATACACTGTGAAATTAGCCGAATCCAAGCCCCAGGAAACCCATACGCTTGTAAAACCTTGAGAAATGAACAACCAGCTTACTCTATCATAAGCTTTGTTCATATCCAATTTTAGTGCTGCTAGATGCCGGAGCCCTGACCTTTGTTTATTAATAATGTGTGTCAACTCGTGTGAAATCAATATATTGTCATCCATGTGACGCCCCGGAATAAAAGCATTTTGGTAGTCCGCTATCAAGCTAGGAAGGAGGTGCTTCATCCTGTGCACCATACATTTCGCAATACATTTATAAACTACGTTACAAAGACCAATCGGACGAAATTGACTAACCTCCTCCGGTGGGTTATTTTTTGGAATTAAGACCAATAATGTTTTGTTCCATTCCTTTAAAAGAAATCCCGTTGCAAAAAACCGTTGGATAGCATGGGTGACAGAAGGGCCGACTATATCCCAATGCAATTTGAAAAATTCTGCTGGCATTCCATCTAACCCAGGTGATTTATCATTTGCAATTTCAAACATTGCCTTACGAATTTCTTGGCTTGAAATAGGCTCCAAGAGAGCCTGCGCCTCTATCCGTGAGAGTTGGGGTATAATGAGCTCCCTTAAAACCAGATCAATAGCCTCCCCATGCTGATTATTTGAAAGAGGGGACACTTCCGCTACCCGGTAAAGATCCTTGAAGTAAGCTTGGATCATGAGGCAAATGTCATTAGGATTTTCAACCCAGACTCCCGCAGAATTTCGAAGCATGAATACATAATTTTGATGTTTCTTTTGTCGAAGCCTATTAAATAAAAATTTTGAGGGGATGTCACCAAGCTGTAAATGACGATCTTTTATGCGTTGTTGCCAATAGTTCCAAGCCATGGAAGCTTCATCTAACAATATCTGGTGTCGCTGCACCAACGCAGTGCCTTGAGGAATAGTTTGGACTTGGTTGCCTTGATGGTGAAGCTCGTTAAACAATTTTCGCCAATTAACGCCCCAGAAAAGTCGTTATCCAAACACCAAATTTTAAGACGATTTCGCAGCATATCAATTTTCGCATTAGACTATACATGGTCGACCCCTCAATGAATAGACCATATCTCGTGTAGTATTGCTAAAACATCAGGGTGTTGCAGACACCAACTTTCAAGTTGGTAAGGCCGGTTTAATTTTCCCAAAAAACCCGAGGTTTGTAACCAAATGGGAGCATGGTCGGAATTGATGATGGGGAAGTTTTGTATAATAGTTGAAGGAAACTCTTCTAGCCATTCCTGAGTCGCATAGGCTCTATCCAACCGTTCCATAATAAGAGCGGAATCCAGTCGATTATTAGTCCAAGTGTAGCGTGGCCCATAAAATGGTAACACACAAGTGTACTCCTGTTTCCAACTTTGAATTTCTCCCACCCCCTAATTAACGTCGCCCCCCATTTTATCCAAATACGAATCTACTTGATTGATATCTCCTATAATAATGTACTTCTTGAACGGTCTCAGAATGTTGATCAAATCAGTCCATAAAGCCGGGCGAAGCTCGGCTTGAGGCGCTCCATACAAAAAAAGACAGTGCCACACTTTTCCATTGATAGACGATATTTTACATAGTACATAATTACTACATTTAACCACTACATCCATAACATACGGACCCCAGCAAACACCGCTAAACCACTCTAGAGTCTACAGCATCAACACCACAAAAAGTTGGGTTAGTAGCCCTCAGAACTGGTACCACATTATTTACACTACATTTAGTTTCCTGGAGGAACAAAAACGTGGACGGTAGCTTTGGAGGACCACCTAAGGTACGGAATTGTCGGACTTGGGATCATTCATCCGAAATCCAGGCGAGAACATTCATCTTGACGTTGGTGGTTGAATCGGTCAACCACGTCCTTAAGTAGCAGAGCAAAAAGTATCCACTGTTAAACCCAAAAACACTGCGTCTGCATCAAACTGTTGTTGGTCACTGTTTCAGTAGAGGAGGTACTACGAATTTCCAGTGTTTAACTTTTTTCTGGTCCAACCTAGCAGAGCTGCTCCGGGGAAGCACCTGCCACCCTTTTACCTTCGAGTGCCTAGTGATCTGCAAATCTGGTTCAACGCCAAAACCGTTGCCATCTCCACGTCCGTATGGATTTCCCTCTCATTCTTTAGACTGTGCTCACCTGGTATTATAAATCCCCCTTTAGCGTCCCATTCTTCCATTTTCCTTTTCTGCCTCTTTAATCTCGCCTGAAATTCATCACCACCAAAGCGAAAATAAGAGTGCAATGACTGACTTTTAGAATGTGAAACATCCCTACGTGTCTTCCCCATAAACATGGAGGCCGAAACCGGAAGTGCAAGAACAAGCTGATTTGCAGACCCTTCCTCCTGATTGCTGTAACCATATTTTCTTCAGAGGACCAGCAGCCTTATCAACCTGCAGAATATCTAACGGGGAAGTTGGGGAATATAATTCATCTCCTGTATTATTACCATTAATTTGAAGTTGAGTAGTAGGATTCCCTGCAAAACAGGGCTAAAATAGTCTGCAACCAAGGGAGGGAATGCGAAAGCGATTATTAATAAAGCGAGAGATATTGCGAAGCTCATCTGGTTCATGATTATACGCGTCCGTGGTTGATGGTGGCGAGACACAACCTGCTTCCGTATCCTGATAATCATTATTGTTTTCCTGTTAATATTGCTCTGCCAGTTGCTCGGGCCGGATTCATTTGGGCCTGGTGGTATGAGGCGCCAACCCTCTTGGATAAAGGCCCCAGCGTATTCGAGGTGGGAATAGTTGCTGGATTAGAAGGAGGAGATGGCCTAGGGTGTTCCTGAGCACTGGCAGACCCACACCAATTGTGAGGCAACCAATTGGGGAGGCCCAACTGTTGAACAGCAGAAGGTGATCCAGGAGGGAGGTTGAGATCAAGAGTTGGAGGAGGATCTCGATTGTCAGCCAAGGTAGTAGGCGGGACACCAAAACACACTGGGCCCAAGGTCCAAACCAAATCGCCTCCCAGGCGAAGGTGTAACATTTCTTCCCATCTAATTGGGCTACGTTCATGAACGAAGCATTGGAAAAGTCCGGTGGAGGATTCGTATTGATTCTGCGAGTCTCGTCCGAGTAATATTGATATGAGGATTCAGATGCGGTACATGGAAATCAGGTGTTGCATCAAAATAATCTTCTGAAGAACCATCCGATTCACCGTGATCATGAAGATATAAGTTGGGATATAAATAAGGATCATATTGCGGACCAGCATGGAGAGGAGGAATACTTTGGAGATTCAGTCTAGGATTCCTATGCAGAAAGCGATCAGACAAACCGCGAATAAAGTTCGTATAAAGAAGGTGGCAAAAATATAATGTTGCGACAAAGAAAAACAGAGAAAATAATTTACAAATGACTATACAATCCTATGTGATGATTGATAATGTAATAATCCTCGTAAGAAGAGATTGCAATGAGTAATGGACCCTACCCGTACCATGGATCCAGATCGATTTTTTACGGATTTGGATCCTCAAATTTTGGATCATAAAGATTCGGGTAGGATCTAGATCCTCCTTGGAAAAAATGGATCTGGACCGGGTCCTAAATTTTTACCCAGATCTAGATCTGTTTACCCGTTTTTATAATATTATTATGATTATTATTTAATATTATAATATTAGTTATTACATGTAATAACGGAATTTTGAATTATTGTTCTAATTAATGTGCAATTTATTGGATTATTAAGTTCAAAAAATCGGTTGATAATCGTTAATATTTCATAAATAGTTGATTAATCTACAGTGATAATTAAATAGTTGTAAATGGTTGTAATGGCTATTTTTCAGAAATTAAATGTAATATTTGGTTGATATTAGATGATTTTTTTGTTTAAAATTTTTAATTATTGTGAAAATTAGGATAGTTTGAACAAAATAGGCAAGAATCCGTTTAGGACCCGGATCAGTAGGATCCATACAACTCTGGATCCTCATTCTTATTACCCAATGGATCCGAGTAGGATCTGAATCCTTGCCTAGAAAACGGATCTGGATCTGGATCTTAAAGGACCCTGTCCAGATCCTATTCATTGCCATCTCTACCCATATGTCTTTTTTAGCTTTTAGAATTTTGCTCTCTACGAATGTAGTTGTTCGTCATGTCTTAGAGTTCTTCTTTGTATCAAAAAGATTCAATTCATACACGAAAAACTAAAAAAACGAAGGGACTATTAGACTTGTATGATTGATTACGATTGTCAAACTTATTCGAATGTATTAAAGGTAAAACTTAGTTTTCTAAGATGAAAAGAACATGATATAACTCCGCGAGGATTTCTCTTATTCACAAATTAAGAATCTCTTCAAACTAGCAAAAATAAATTTTGTTTCATTATTGAGTTTCCAATTTGACAAACGCGTAACAATAAATTTTAGATCTTAGATCGTCCCGATGTTACTCCCTCTGTTTCAAAATAACGCGTTAAAAGATCCTCGGAAAGGGCATATCTGTAGATGAAGATCCGAGTAAAAAATGTAAGTAGAGTATGAGAAGAGAAACTGGTGTGCTACTCATGGTTTCAGATATGTGTCAATTGTGGCTGCTTATAATTTTTAGGACTTAAAAAAGATGCCCTTATCCTTAGAAAGGCAGCCAACTTCAATAATTCGGCAATACTAGAATCTGAAAGATGGAAATGTGGGGAACAAATTCAACAAATTGGTACTCCTAATCTTCTTCTATTTCTCTCTCTTTTGCGAGTTACGAGGCACTGTCTGGCCACCACATGCAATTTGGACCACGTAATTTATCCATTCACCTAATATTTTCTGCTATGTTAGAAAATTTTCTGGGTTTTTATCAGTGCTGAACTTCATTCATCTTGTATTAAGGATAGAGTGCAGTCTACTGGTATAGTTAGTTGGAAGTATTTGAGTTCTATTTTTGAGCCATGAGTAGGTCAAAAGCGGTGTGTGATTTGTTCTATTATGCAATAAACAAAAGAAGTTTGAGCTTCTACAACTCTTGCTATGTCAAGTTGTATACTGTATACTACTACTAGTATTTACTTATTTGTGTGCTAGTTGAGATGAGAAGAAAGTACGTATTAAGCAAGACTTGATCTAGTGATAAAAGGTTTTTTAATTTGGTGTAAAATGCAATCAATTTAAATGTCGATGTTAATTATAGTCTTACAATCCGAGATTAGAAAATCCTTACAATAATCAGGGGGAAGGGGAAAACCCTAGTTACATTACATCTACTATCCGCATAGCGACGTACAGTTCTTAGCTATTACAAGTGATAAAAGGTTTAGCCTCATGATTATAACGTCATGGGATCTACTAGTATTTACTTATTTGTGTGCAAGTTGAGATGATAAGAAAGTACGTATTGATCTAGTGATAAAAGGTTTAGCCTCATGATTACAATGTCGTGGGATCAAACTTCACTAATACTCAGTAGTACGTACTCACTAGTCTTTAGGATCTTAAGCTAAAGAGTATATATAATACGCGTTAATTAACATATATTTTAAGAATAAACTACTTTATTAGTTAAGATTGACATAATATCGTGCTCTTAATAGTTCGTGTTAAGTTAAGAATATGTTAAAAGAAGACAAAAGTATATCAAAAATGACACTTCGAGTATTACAATCGCTATCTACCGTTAGTCTTGTTATTAAAAGCATGATATTATGCCAATCTTAACTAGTACTCGTCTCATAAAAGATAGAAGATGATTTTACATTTTTACATAGTAGTATAATGCAAGGAGGGAGGGATGGAGTGAACAACTACTAGTACTCGTCTCATCATCTATTACAATCGCTATCTACAGTTAGTCATGTTTTTTTTTTTTCTTCTATTACTACTCTAAAATTCTCAATCTAAGTATGCTCTAAAGAGGCAATGAGAATGTTTAACTTTTGGGTTTTCAATAACGCAAGTGTATAGACCCTTTATCATTTTTCTAGAGGTGATCAAACATGGCCCGGCCCGTTTTTGGGCCGGGTTTGGGCAGAATTTTTCGGCCCGCGGGCCGGCCCGGGCCCGGCCCGGTCATTTTTTTTTGTTTTTGGGCGGGCTTTGGGCAAGCTAAAAACGACTTTTTAGTCTATTTTTTGGCCCGGCCCGTTTTGGCCCGCTAAGCCCGGCCCGAAATAGCGGGCTTTGGACACAAAAATTCGGCCCGAATTTAGGCCCGGCCCGGCCCGGCCAATGGGCAAAATTTTTTGGCCGCGGCCCGGCCCGAACCCGGCCCGGCCCGGCCCATGATCACCTCTACATTTTTCACTATCATAAACAATATAGGACTGTTTCATTATTTGGAAATACAAATACCTGAGTCGAAACAACATATGTTGTGGTCAAGATGGATTACAATGCCTCGTACTTGAAATAACCTCACTTTTTTCTGCGGCATGATCTTATCCTAGTATTCTCCAGAAAAGGTATGATGAGTATGACATGTTACAAATACATATGCCAATAAATGATTAAATAAACATACATATCTCATCACTTTCTTCTGAAGTACCCTACGATTGTTTTCTATAAAGGACTTTTGGATTCAATGATATGAATTCTTATCTCTTACATGAAAGATTAAGGTTCAAATCTTGATGGCGGCAAAATTTCAATATATTGGAAAGGGAAGATTTGAGACTTGTTAGACTTCTGAATAAGTTTGCCTTGTACGAGAATTTTTTTTTTTTTGATAATTGTAGTTTTATTATGAAAGAGAGAGGTTACAATTCACTCCATGCACATACTCACATTCGCTGAGTAGTGTCATGATTACAGTGCATAACTATATTCAGGCTGAGCTACACATATATTTGCACAGATGATTGAGGAGGGAAGTTACAGCCATGCTAGAAATTCATTATCTCTTCTCAAACCTTGCTTGGCAAGTGAATCAGCCACTACGTTGGAGCTCCTCCCTTTGTGAATTATTTGCACATTGAGGTGTGTTTTCATAGAGTTTCGGATGAAGTTTAGCATGAAGTTGAGATTCCACGGACCTCCAATATTAGCATTACACCAGGCCACCGCATTCGCCGAATCCGACTCAATAATGAGTTGTCGAGGCTTGATTTCTTCTGATGATAAAGTGATTTTGACTGCCCTGAAAATCGCATAAACTTCTGCCGAATTTATTTCCATTGGAGGTATGGGACTAGAGAAGAGGCATCTGAAATTTCCGATATCGTCCCTAAGAATCCCACCAATGGCACTAAGTCTGCAGATGGGATCATAACTGGCATCTACGTTCCATTTGAATTGCGAGGCTGCTGGAGGACTCCATGGATGAGAAGTGACGCTGGGCTTTTGATGTGAGTGAAGGAGTGACTTTGACGGTCCATTCAGACATGAGGGGTGGCGGAGGATTTCATCTGCAGAGTATGGAAACCACTCCCCCCACCCCTTGATCCACCAGCTTATTCTCAATAAGACTAAGTCTCTAAGTTGCTGTAGAGAGCAGGAAATGCCATTGAAAATCCGCGCATTACGTTCCTTCCATATTGTCCATAGGATAATGAAAAAAGAGGCCATCCATACCTTTTTGAAAAAAGGAGACGCATTCCTAAACTCCCATTGATTGAAACATTCATTGAGATTCGAGGGCATACACCAATTCAAGTCCCATAGAGAAAGCCACCATACCCATAATTTTCCCGCAAATTTGCAATGAAGAAACAGGTGATTTTCGGTTTCTAAGTGTTGTTGACAGAAGATGCATTGGGCCTCATGAGGGGGAAGGAGGCTCAGCTTGAAGAGTTTCGAGCGTGTGTTGAGCTTGCCCATGAGTGCGAGCCACACGAAGATTTCAATCCGGTAAGGCACTAGGCCTCTCCATACACTTCGAGAGAGGACTTTTGATACATGCGGTGAGGTTTTGTCGAGCTCAAAACAAAAAGACTTGACTGAAAAATCTCCAGCTTTGTTTGGGGTCCAAACATAGGTATCTTGGGAGTTGGCATCCAGAGAGACATGATTCAGAATAGAAAGAAGGAGATCCAGTTCTTCGAGATCTCGGACACGAAGCTCCCGCCTCCAGCCGAGGCTCCATACCCAACTGCTACCATCCCAGAAACCCAGAGAGGATATGAGAGAATCTTGGTGTGGAGAAAGTAGAAAAAGTCGGGGGAAGAGGACCTTAAAAGGTGATTCACCAGCCCACAGGTCGTGCCAAAAAAAAGTTGAGGATCCGTCACCCACTCGTTTCCTCACATGGGTTTGGGTAAAGGATTTTATAGTGTGGGAACGGAGAAGAGTAGAGCAGATACTTCTCCAAGGGCCTCCTTTTGTGGGAGTTATAATGTCATTCAAATTGAAGGGGGGAGAGTAGCCATACTTATCTTTAACAGCCCTTCGCCACAGGGCATTTGGCTCCACAAGAAACCTCCACCACCATTTGAATAGTAGTGACAGATTACGGTGAAGGAGGCTTCCCACTCCAAGGCCTCCCAGCTTCTTGTTAACTTCAATTAGATTCCATGATACAAGAGGAAAGGCCTTCCTCTCATGATCGCCACACCACAAGAAGCGCCGTTGGATCGTGCAAATGGACTCAATGATTCCCTTAGGTATTGGGAACAAGGACATATAATAGAGTGGTAAGTTGGATAAAGAAGCCTTTATGAGAGTGAGACGGCCTCCAATGGATAAAAGTTTCCCCTTCCATGATGCAAGTTTAGCACGCATTCTTTCAAGAACCGGCTCCCAAGATTTCAGTCTAGAGGAACAACCCCCAATAGGCAATCCAAGATACGTGAGTGGCAAGTTGTCGATTTTACACTGTAGGGAGTCTGCTGCAAACTGTAGCCAAAGCGGGTCCACATTTAGGCCTAATATGGAGCTCTTGTGAAAATTAACTTGGAGTCCCGATGCCATATGAAAAGAGATCAACATTTTTTTGATGTTCATGAGATATTCGATGTTTTTGGGGCAAAAGATAATAGTGTCATCCGCATATTGCAGATGTGTAAGATTAAGGCCCCCTTTTGAGATTTCAATTCCCTTCCAAAGTTGTAAATCCGTGGCACGCTGGATTAGGAGATTAAGAGGCTCCACCGCAAGATTAAACAGAAAAGGGGAGAGAGGGTCTCCTTGCCTCAATCCCCTTTGAAGTTTGAATTGGGAGGTAGGAGAACCATTAATCAAAACCGAGGCCGAGGCAGTCATCACGCACGATCTTATCCATTCATGCCATCTAGGAGGGAAACCCATCTGAGATTGAACCCAATCCAGAAAATTCCACGAGATACAGTCAAAAGCCTTGTGGAAGTCCAGCTTCAAAATAACTGCTTGTTGGTGCGATCTCTTGCATGAATCAATAAGTTCCCCCGCGATTAGAGCCCCATCAAGGATCTGCCGGCCTTTAATGAAGGAAGTTTGGAAGGGGCTAATAAGATGATTCATAACAGTTTGTAGCCGTCTTGCCAGAACTTTGGCCGCGATTTTATATAAGCATCCGACCATGCTTATTGGTCTAAAATCCTTGAAGCTTGTTGGATTTTCAGTTTTCGGAATAAGGGCAATGAAGGCTCCATTACATCCATGGGGAAGGCGAGAGTTGAGCCAAAATTCATCCATCATGCTGTAGATGTCCTCCTTGATCGTTTCCCATGCATCTTTTACAAATTTGAAATTAAAACCGTCAGGCCCCGGGGCCTTTTGACTGTCACAAGAGGCCACTGCAGCATCAATCTCCTCCTGAGTAAAAGGGGCTGTTAGGGAGGAGCAGTCACCATCTGATAGAACATTGAAATCCAAATTTCGGAAAGTTGGCCTTTTTTGATGCTCTTCAGTGAAAATTTTTGTGAAATAAGCCACTGCTTCTTCTTTAATTTCTGTCGGCTTCACAATAGGGTTGCCATCAATAATGAGCTTCTCAAAGAGATTCTTTCGACGTCTCATAGAAGCAAAGGCGTGAAAGAATCTTGTATTTCTGTCACCCTCTTTTATCCATTTGACACGGGAATTTTGGGCCCAATATGAGTCACGACGTTTGAGCCATGCCCATAAATCCGTTTGAGCTTGCCTTCTGACCTGCAATTCATTAGCATTCAACAACCTGTTATTAGCAATATTATCAAAGTGAGTAATTTTCTCTTCCAAGTCTTTAATGTTGACATCAATAAGACCAAAATCATGAATATTCCAGTGTTTGAGATCTTCCTTGATAACACGTAATTTTTCCGGCAGTTGTAGGCCCGCAGCCTTGGACCAAGCACTCGTGATTATTTTCATGCACTGGGGGTGAGATAACCAACAGTTGAGAAACCGGAAGGGTTTTGCACCCCAGTTTGCTTCACAGGAGTAGGCTAGGACAGGACGGTGATCGGAGAGGCCACGGTTTAAAAGGGATACTTTTAAAGACGGAAAGGTGGCAATCCATTCAGGTTGGATGAGTAGTCTGTCAAGGACACTTTTTGATTGCCCTCTATACCAGGTGAAACGGCCATTCGAGGCCGGAATTTCAGTTAGGCCAAGATTGTGGATGAACTCTTGGAAATTGCTGATGCCCTGAGAGGAAGCATGTTGGCTGCCCCGGTCAGAGGGTGCAAGTACTTCATTGTAGTCACCAATTACAAGGCAAGGGTAGTGAGTTTGAGTCACATATTCAGAGATTTCCCTCCATACAATCGCCCTTTCATCGATAGAGCAAGGGTTGTATATATTAATGAGGGTGCAGTTGAAATTTATTGAGGGGATCATCCCACATATGCCAATCCAATGCCTTGAGATGTGGCTGGATACAAGGTGAAAATAGGACTCTCTCCAAAGGGAGATCAGGCCTCCAGAGAGTCCTATTGAGGGACTTAACAGAAAGCTAATATCATCGTCCGACCATATGGATTTGATGATCTTGCTATTGATGGCTTCCAACTTAGATTCTTGGAGAAAGACAAAGACAGGGATGTGTTTGGATATAAGTTTGCGGATGGAAGCGCGCTTAATTCGAGCGCCCATTCCTCTAATATTCCATGAAAGGCAAATCATGTTGGGGTTTGGTTTATATGGTGATAGGGTGACATAAAGTCATGGAAGATTGGCTTTATTGCCCAGCCAATCTGATTTCTGCCGTTTTAGGATAGAGAAAGCTCTGTTGTGTAATTCGGAGATGGGACCATCAAAATTTAACCCAAGTTCCAGGGCTAGTTTGACTGTGTCTTCGGCAGTTATTGAGATAGGAATAGAGGATGGTTTGGCTGAAGGAGAAGGAGGTGATTGATGTTCAGGTGGTTTTGGGTCATGCTCAGATTTTTTTGAGGTAGTTTTTTTGGCCTTTTTTCTATGTCTTTTCTTTTCTTGGGCCAGACGGACTTTTAGTGGCACATTATCCTCGAAGCCAGGCGGATAAAGGGGCCCAGATGAGGAAGAGTTTGATGACATGGGTTTAGGTTTAAGAAGAGGGGCAAATTTGTTTTGGAGAGGAATTTGGCTTTTTGGGGAGAGTGGGCTAGATTGATTGGGTTTTAAAGGCTTTTCACTCAAATTGGATCTCAATGAGTGTGTTTGGATGGGAGGGCTGCAATTTGGTATGATTGGCTTTGGGCTTTGAATCGAGTCAGCAGACAACTCAATCATTGATTGAGGACTTGTACTTCCACCAATTTGGGGGGACAGGACGACACGAATTTCCTGACTCATTTTGCTGAGAGGTGATGAGACGTGGGTGACGTGTGGTTTAGGAGGTGAAAAGTTATTTAACTTTTCTTGGGTGGGAGGTGAAACGTGTGATTTAGGAGGTGAAAAATTTAAATTTTTCTTGGGTAGTGGGAGAGAGGGGGTTTTCCAAAGCATGGTCATTAAAAACATTAAAGTTTGCGTTGGGTTTCGGGAATTGCGGCGGGGTATGGGTTGGACAATCATTCGATGGTGCATGGCTCGGTGGCGGAGCAGGATTTTTCTGAACTGTATCATCTTCAATTGTGAAGATTTTGAATTTTTCCCCGTCAATGTCAAGGAGGAGTTTGGCATTTATTTTGAACAGACAGTCTGTAAAGACTAGTACTTGTGCGTGCTCAAAGCTTGAATGGTCAACCGAGAGGACTCTTCCATAGATGCACCCAATGTCATAGAAATTTTTGTAATTCCATGCATGAAGAGGAACTCCCAGGATTTTAATCCGTGTCTCCCTCCAGAGGGGCCTTGCTGAACTGTTTATTTCGCTTATATTAGAAAACCAACTTTCTAGCCAGCTGCTTTCGATCATAGCATGTTTATCTTCCATAGTGGCAAAAGTTATAAGGTGCATCATACCACCCAGTGGGCGAATATTGAGGCAAAAAACCCCGGCAGCGAGGATACATTCCATTAGGGCGTTGGATGATAGTGATGAGTTAGCCAAGGCGATAACACTCCGTTGTAGCAGTTCGTCATTTTCAGGATTTTTTACTCCTTTGATTTCTGCAAAACAATCATTATCAAACTCGGTAGCAATGAGCTCATCTCGTATTCTCTCAGTATCTGGCCCCAAAGCACGTGAGCTCATTCGTCTATGTCTACTAGGTTCAAAGTAGAAGCATTCTGGTTGGGGCTCAGGTTCATTCATATCAGAGGGTGAAATTGGTTCAGTTTGGGGTGCATTTGGTTTTGGTTTAGGAGGAGGGGTTGGGGGTGTGGGCTGATGAGACTTATCTTTTTCTTTTTGTATTTGGGATGTTGGCTGGGTATTTGGCTTTGGAGAGCGGATAGGTTGGTGGATTTGGGTTACTTCTTTGTAAGTTCTATGATCACGTTTACTTGCTAATGGAGGTCTATTTTTTGAGTTGGGAAAGGGAGGACGGATTCTGTGGTTGAATGCTGGAGCCCTGTTTTTCTGGGATATGCTGTCATGTTTGGCTGGTTGGAGGAGGATACGGTGGTTTTCAATTCGGCGGCCGTTTAATTGTTGAATGGCCGCAAGCAATGGTTGGATGCTTGCGAATTTGACGAAGGCAAATTTGAATTTCCAGCTGGGTTTGGTAGACTGAGGAATGTGAATACTTAGAATCGGTCCAAAGTCTTGAAAGAGGGTTTCAACATCTGCAGGTTTGAAGGTGAGAGGGAGGTTGGAGATGAATAAAGTCTGGGTGGCTACTGGGGGTTGGTTTCTCTTCCGTCGGTTAACTGTTGTCCAGGCATGAGGGTTTCTCTCATTCTCACTCTTTCTCTCTCTATCTCTCATTCTTTTTTTAAAGAAAACATAAAAAATAATGTTAGAAGGTTTCGAACACATGACTTTTTGAAATGAA
Organism: Beta vulgaris subsp. vulgaris; assembly: GCF_026745355.1. NCBI lineage: Eukaryota > Viridiplantae > Streptophyta > Magnoliopsida > Caryophyllales > Amaranthaceae > Beta > Beta vulgaris. The sequence continues at coordinate 56,235,402 of NC_079203.1, forward strand.
AGTGAGAGTTTAACCATTGATCCAACATAACATCATTAAGCCTTGTACGAGAATTATCTAGAGAAAATTTATCTTATACAGATTCCCGAAATAAGGGAGCCCAAAAGAAAATTCGACGACTGCTTTCTGTATCTTGATTAATGATTTACATGTTATATACTACGTACACTATAGTGTGGATTGCATATGCATCTGTTACATTAACCACCATCAGACCACTTGCAAAATGCTCAGAATTGTCTCACCTATACGGCGGGTGTTTGGATCCTCTAGAGTTGTAAAATAACTCTACAAGGTAGAGTTTGAGCAATATCAACCATTGAATAAAAAATCAATGGCTCATATATTCTCTTTCCAAAATCCCCCCTATTTATCTCATCAAATCCACCCCTAAATCTTTCCATTCCACCAATATAAGCCTTTGATTTTAAAATGTATGACTCGGATACAACTCTACCTTGTAGAGTTTCACTAGAACTCTAGAGGATCCGGACTCCTATAGGCTATAGCTAGTAAAAACCAATTACTCCGCTGTCTCGTCTTATTATTGTTTGCTTAATTTACTTTCCTAATTTGACCATTATTTTATCACAAAAATTGATATTCTTATGACGTTATGATGGATATAACAATATCTTATATCAATATAACGAGTATTTCTTATGTTTCAAAATATAAGATACGCACAATGTTTGAGGTTGAATTTTTTAATCGTTAATTACTCTTAATTTTTGTTGATAAAAAATTTTAAAAAATAATATTATTCTAGTACTTTTTTAGACAAATCCAACCGTGTGATTTTTATAGTTTTTGTTTATTATATTATGAGATATATTTGTGGTCAAAACAAATTTTCAAAAAACATAAATATCATGAATCTATTATATTTTGCAATAGGGAGAGTATATAATAAATTAATAATGAAATATCATGGTCAACATTAGTCAATTTTATCCAAACAACGAAGATGATGGAGCAAACAATTGAAAAGGAAGGGAATATGTAGGAAAAGTCTTTACAGATTCCATTGAGATTTCCCTTAAAACAAATTTACCTCATACTTATTATTCAATAAAAATGATGGTGGGTTAATCAATGATTTCCAACAAGTAAAAGTTGAGTCGCCTTCTCTCCTCTTCCTCTCCAATAGTCCAATTCAAGGTTATTGTGAATTTTGGATAAAATAGAAGTTAGTGAGAATGATGTGTAGGATAGCATGTAGGAAACACCAACATATTGATTGGGAGTAAGGATCAAACCCCTGACTATAGGAGTCAAGGGGGGAACGCTCTATCCACTTGAGCTAACTCTTATTCTTAAATAGTCTGATAGATGATAAAAAAGAAAGACGGGTATTTTATGTCATTAATTGATGCTCTAAGCTCTCCAAACTAGCCAACTCTTTAATAGAGTAAGAATAATTTGTTAGATTATAGCCAACTAAAAGTTTGTTACTGGAGTATATCTTGATGATTAAAAAAAATCGAATATTGCATTAAATTCATTTTTTTAATAGAAAATTAAGAGTATATTAACAACATTTATGATTTTTTTAATTAATAAGATGAATTATTTTACCGACTTGATCAAACCGTCCCTAGTGAGAATCAAACCCCAACTTAGATGTTATAAGACAGAATTCATATGATTAGGCCAAGTTTAACTTGGTAATAACATTTATACATTATAGTAGAGTACTATATGACTAAATACGTACAACGTACTTGCTTTTCTTTATAGACGAACTTGTGCATAGCAAGAAGTAGTTTAAACCATAGTATCAACAATAACAACATTTGAGCCTAAATCCCAATATGATGAGATCAGTTGCATAAATTCGAGTAGATTTTATCTTCGATTTGTAAATATTTCACTTGCATTATCTTTAGTCAACTGTTATACTCACTTAGAAACCTAATTATTTCATATCATTTCTAATGCTCTCTAATAGTCATATTTACCTTTCCTCTTTGTAATCCAAAATTTCAAATACTCCACCACACTATTAACCTAACTGGTGCTTCATCTAATCCACGTCTTACATGTAGAAACTATCGTGATACAAACTTTTAATTATCACTAGTGTGTTGGTCCGAGCATTATTCCGAGTATTAACTTTTTTCTTCTTCGCTATTGATATGTATAATTTTTCCAGTCTAGTAAAAATTAATTTTAAAAAAATCTAACATTTAAAGTTACTTTATACTATTTGCAATGAATATATAACATTATATGGATTAATGAAGCACTACAAAAAGTTGATTGAGATGGTAATTTATCATCTTTCCAAGAGGTCGCATGTTCGAATCTCGTGGCAAAAAATATCTATTTTGCAAGATGACGTAACAATCTACATGGCACATAAGATAACACCGCGAAGCTACGTGGCGCATATATAGTGAATAGTGCCACGTGGTGCCGTTCCTATTATAAAAACGCCTTTTAATATATATAGTATAGATATCTTAATATATACTTTCAACTTCAACCCCCTTTTAAATATGTCCTAACTAAACTTAATCATCCACAATCTCATAAATCTATCCTATGTTATTCCGACACCTTCATTTACCTCAAAAATTGGGTGTCGTGTCGTGTGTGCTTCACTTGGACACTTCATTTCAAACTAAAAACTTGTCTTTTCTACAAAATAACCGACTCGGACACTTTAAATTAGTGATGGCCACTGGTGCGGGCTGGGCGGGCCGGACCGTGGGCCGTAGCGGGCTGGGCTGAGATTTCATGGCCCAGGACCGGACCGTGAAATTCATGGGTTGGGTGGGCTGGTCCGCGGGCTGAAAAGTCTTGGCCCACACCGGTCTGTTACCGGTTTTCACGGTTCGAGAAGCGGTTCTGGCGGTTCGTGGGTCTAGTGGGCTAGACTGGGCTGGCGGGCCGGCATGAGATATTTTTTTTCAAAATTATTTAATCATTGAAATTATTCATTATTGTTATATAAAATCTTTAAAATGAATAAAAATATATACAATTATTAAAATTAATGAATAATTTCATTATTATAAAATTTGATTGAATTATAATATATGCAATTTGATTAAAATATATACAATTTGATTAAAATATACACAATTTGGTTCAATAATAACTTGAACTGGGCTGGTCTGGTTCATGGGTTGGGCTGGACCGGTTTCGTGGTCCGGGCTGGGCGGTTTTAGTAGCGGGCTTTAGTGGGCTGGGCTTAAGAAATCTGGCCCACGGACCACCCACCAATTTCACGGTTCGAGCTGGGCTGGACCGGTCTTTTTGCGAGCCCAGCCCACACGGCCCACGAGGTGGGCTGGGTTGGATGGGCTGGATTGGCCCGCACTGTTGGCCATCTCTACTTTAAATACCCGTATTCGAGTAAACACTCAATCTATATCTGGACATACAACATAGTATCTATCTCAACATACACAACCCAACTAACATCCAATCCTCAAATCCAAATAACCATTAACAAGTACACACAAACCATGGGAATTGAGAATAATGCACTCAAACAAACAAAAAAAATTGATCTTTCCCATAACTCCCCTAAGCCACAAATTAAACCATACTAGTAACACTACAAAATAATCCAAGTTTACAAGAAAGAAATATTCACCATATAAACTTGGAAAAACTCCCACAGAAAAACGAGCCATCTCAGCCCAATGAGTGATGAGCTTCAGCTCAGTCCTGCTCATCACTTCTTTCCTTCACAGTGCAGTAATCTTTATCTCCAACACATGACACCCAACACTAATATAAATACAATCTTACAATCTTACTATCTCTTACCACATACAATTTTAAATAAATACTTAAAAAAGCATCTCACCGCCTATTTCCACCATTTACAACCATTCCACGCTTTCCATTTCTCCTTCTTCTCCTTCACACCACGCACATCATACATTTTTGCAGAGACTACTCAAGCACCACCCTCCGAGGCAACTCTCTTCTCTCCACCTTTCCTCTCTTTTCTCTCTCCTCCCTTTTTTTTTTTTTTTTGTGTTTTCCAAGATAATTATCATGCAGCAACATCAGATCAAATTTCAGCAACAACACCAACAACAACAAAAACAACAACATATTATTGACTCTCCTACTAGTAACAACACATCTTCATCTTCTTCTACTACTAGTAACAATTCCATTTCAACTTCTTCAACAACAGCAACAACAACAACAAATATAACAACAACAACAACAACAACAACAACTACAAACACTACTCAAAATAAAAGAGGAAGAGGAAAAGGTGGGCCCGACAATAATAAGTTCCGTTACCGTGGTGTACGGCAACGGAGTTGGGGTAAATGGGTAGCTGAAATTCGAGAACCTCGTAAACGTACTCGTAAATGGCTAGGTACATTTGCTACAGCTGAAGATGCTGCCCGGGCTTACGACCGGGCAGCTATTATTTTATATGGTTCAAGAGCTCAATTAAATTTACAACCTTCACCTCCACCTTCAACCACTAATGGGCCTACTTCCGCTTCTTCTTCATCTCGTGGGTCGTCGTCTTCTTCTTCCGGCCCAACCCATTCTCTTCGGCCCATCCTTCCTAAGCCCACTTCTGGTTTTGGGTTTAGCTTTTCGACGTTTCCTTATGGTGGATTTGGTGGTGGAGCTGGGTCTACTTCCTCGTCGTCGTCGGTGTTGCAATATCCTTATCATTGTCCCAACATCGTACATGGGCCTGTTCAGTGGGCCCAATCTGCATCATCTAGTATGACATCTTTACATCTTGTGCATCCAAATAATAGTATTATCAATAGTAGTAATAATAATAATAATAATAATAATACTACTATTGGGTTAAATAATACTAATAGTAATGATGTTAATCATCAAGTATTACATCCAGATCAACCTATGCACTCTCATGAACAAGTACCTGAACAACAACAACAACAACACCAACAACACCAACTCGTACATCAACAACAAGTCTCGTGTTATGATCATCATCAAGAAGATCGTCATAAGAGTTTTTGTGACGAGATAAGCTCGTTAGTAGGATCAGTTGATTCAGGATTATCATTAGGGTCACAAGTGATTGGACATTCGGATCCGGGTTTGATTAACTTACCTGGTTCACCGTTATCTTGGCCGATGCCGTTAAGTGGTGAATTGGATGAGTATCATCATAGTACAACAAGTCTTTGGGATTATGGTACTGATCCATTCTTGTTTTTTGCTGATGATCATCAAATATAAGGTAATTATTAATTAAGGTGTTAATTTTCGTTGGAAATTTGGTGGAGTATTTTTATGGTCAAAAGAAGTAAACAACATGCAAATTTGCACCATCTTCAATAAGGTTAGACTAAATGAGAATTATATTTCCAAAGGAGGTTAGTTAAGAATTGCAATTAATGACTATCTAATTGCAAATTAAATTATCTCATAGTATTTATTGCTCTTTCAATTATGTTAAGGGAAAGAGATTTGAAGAGCTAAATTTGTTTTATTTTATATTATTTGCCTAAGGTATAGGATTAATAATTAGACTATTAAATAGTAGTAATAGTTTAATTATTCATATGAAGTAGTAATTTTCTTAATTTTGTTGTTTATACTATTAGGAGTATTATTTATTTTTAATTATTTCTTAATTCTAGATTTTTGGTTCATTTTTGGATGAACCAAGAAGGAATTAGGGTTAGGGTTTTGAGATGGAGATCATGTTGGTCTGAAAGAGGGAAGCAGGATTTTGTTGAATAAAGATTTTTTTATGCAATATATAGTATTTTATTAATTGGTGAATCATCGTTTCTCTTTCATTTAATAATGTTTTCAGTTTTTTGGATTTTGTCACTGGGAATCCACTATATTCCATTTATTTTATTTGTATGTATGGATCTGCTGCTATTTTTCCTTTGTGTAGTTTTTGTTTGTTCTTGTGGTTGAGTATTGTAGATGACTAATCTATGATTTGTTATTTTGATGGATGAAAAGCTACCGCCTTTTATTATACATTCGGGTGTACCAGAGTATATAACATATCTAAACGATATTTTCTTGCTGATTGTTCATGATGGTATGACTTCAAATGAGCTAGATAAACAAAATGACTAGAATTCAAAATGAGTAAATAAGCATAAATTAATGTGGGTGCTACACCAGGGTATGAGCTATTTTCAGCTTAGCAGATGCTTATTGCTTAGTACAATCTACATAGTTTTTTGGTTAACTACTGTATCAATCTTTAGTATTTCTGTTCTTTTGTTAGTTAACTTTTTGAACAGTGAAGAATCTGTTGGTTTGGACATATTTTTCACAGTTCAGTTTAATTCAAATACTATATCATGTTTAGCTTTCTCGCCATTTCAGTTAGTTCAATTTTTCACAGTTCAATTTAGTTTCTCCAAGTCCAAAAGAACGAAAGCTTACTATTCTCACAAATACTATGTGTATATTATTATTATGTGATCCTTTATTAGATTTGTCTTACTATATGTTTTTCGAATATCACTTTTGTATTATATTTTTTAAACTTAAAATAAAATTATTAATGGTTGAAAATGTGTTATCCCTTAAAACAAAGTGTGTTATAGGATTTGATATAAATTACATTGCAATTAATAAAGAACAGAAAATACTTTTCTTAGAGTTTTTTGGTGGTCTCCGTATTTGTTCTTAGTGATCGTCTCTTAAGTGTGAGCTCTGATTACAGTTTTTGCTTATTATACTCCCTCCGTTTCCTAAAAATCTTTCTTGTTACTGTTTCTACAGATATCAAGGAGGATCCATTTGTATAGGGTGTGGGGTGGGTAAAGTAGGAGAGAGAAAGGAATTAAGATTAGAGAACGTATTGTTTCGGACTCGTCCGACCATAATCTTTGGTCGGACAACTTTCAGGTGTTTCCAATTTTTTTCAGTTAGTCTTAATTTTTTTTCAGGTAGTCTTCATTTTTTTCAGGTAGACTTCATTTTTTTTCAGTTTGTCTATTATTTCTTTCAGTTGGCCCATTATTTCTTTCAGTTGGTCCATTTTTTGTTTCAGTTGGTCCATTATTTGTTTCAGTTAGTATACATATTACGAAACAAAGTCTAACTGAAACAAAACAAAGTCCAAATGAAACAAAACAAAGTCCAAATGAAACAAAACAAAGTCCAACTGAAAGAAAACAAAATTCAACTGAAAGTAAACAAAGTCCAACTGAAAGAAAACAAAGTCCAATTGAAAGAAAACAAAGTCCAACTGAAACAAAACCAAGTCCAACTGAAACAAAACAAAGTCCAACTGAAAAACAAAACACTAACCTCTGCTTTCCTCTCACTTTCTCCTTCTTCTTCATTCCTCTTAGCTGATTTCTTTCTTCTTTGTTAGATCAATAAAGAATGAAGACTGAGATTAAGAATTTCATGAAAAATAGGATTTATGAAAGAACTTAAGAATTTCATGAAAATCTTCCAAGTCTTATCTTCATTAAGAATTTCATGAAAAATCTTTCAATTACAGTCAGATGCACACTGCGCATTATTGAAACAAACTAGACCACCAACTTATACTTTAGAGTTTGGGGGAAATAACGATATACTAAGGTAAAGTTATGGTTAACGATATACTTTAGAGTGTGCGCATTAATGGTTAAGGTAAACTTATACTTTAGACTTTAGAGTTCAGGACTTTCAGCTGTGGAGAGGAAGTAGTTACTGGGTTCTTATGATTACTCTATTTGTGTTATGATGTGCTTGTATGTAAGCACTGAAGACGGACACATTATGGTGACCTAATACGTTCTCGCAGAGAGATGTATTGGGCTCAACCCGTCTGACAATAAACAGTACGTCAGACGGTCTGACCCAATACTTTCACTTAAGATAAATAAACAAATAAAAAAAATATTAAAGTAGGAGAGAAAAACGGAAGTAAAATTGACTTAAAAAAGTAATGGTGAACTATATGATAGGGACATGAGAGGGTAAAAAGGGAAAAAAAATTCCAAATAAGGAATAAAATAAAAGAGGAAAAATCTTTTGAAAATGTACTTAAACGAAAAGAGGGAAGATCTTTAGGAAATGGATGGAGTAAGTCATTAGCACAAATGACTTGAAATATGCTTGTGAAATCAAAGAACTTTCGTGGATAAATTGGCAATAATATAATTTAAAGGTCAAAATTAGGAAATTATCAAAAAAAAAAAAAAAGGTCAAAGTTTGTAAAAAATAGATAAGATCATAGGCTCAAGATAGTTCATCAAAATTACATCGGTGTGAAACAAGAACAAACACTACAAGTCCTAGTCTAGCAACAAGAAGTATTTCTGTGGTTTCCTAAGGTGGATTTTGCTCTTTCTTCATTATGGGTGCTACTCACTACTCAGTCCCATTTATGAAATTTATTAAATGGTGGTAAGGATATTGAATTGGATATATTTTGGTCTTGGGACAAATTGACACATGATATTATTGTCGATGTTAAAAGATACAGAACTTCGATCCATCCCAAACATTTGTTTTCTTCGTAAATTTTAAATTTGTTCTCTTAGGCATAAAACAGCTGAACTAATTGGAACTGAGCTGAACTGAACTGATTGGAACTGAATTGAATTGAATTGAATTAAATTGAATGTAATAAATATATAAATAATATTTAAACAATAATAATATAAATATTAAATAATAATTATAATGATAAGTAATAATAATGAATAATAGTATTTTGGATATTTTAAAATGATAGTTATAAACAAATAATATTAATAATCATAAATTATTATTAATAATAATAAAAATTAATGATAATAATGATAATTAATAATAATAATTTTATATTATTTGTATTAATATATTATTACTGTATGATGATATATAATAACAATGATATCTAAGAAGTAAATTAATATTACTATTTTAATAATTAGATTTAATAATATAATAATATTTAGTAATAAAAATGATGATTGGGTTAGACAGCGAAAATTACATTATAAACCGTCTTGACGCGATTTGATTGGTTTATGGGCTAAAAACGTGGGTTTATTTGTGCTTTGACCTAAACCATGTTCCTCCTAATAATAATAGTAATAATAATGAGTAAAGCTATAATAAACAAAATAATATATAGAAACAACAACAACAACAACAACAATAATAATAATAATAATAATAATACTTAATACTTAATACTTAATAGTAATGATATATAAATAAATAATAATAATAATAATAATAATAATAAGAGTAATTAGTAAAATAAATTTTACCATCATAATAATAATATTTAACAAAATGGTTATAAAAGAATGGAGCTGAACTAAACTGAACTGAACTGAAAATAAGTTGGGGAGAACAGACCATCAGTCCCATTTATGAAATTTATTAAATGGTGGTAAGGATATTGAATGTTGGTCTTAGGACAAATTGACATTTAATTATCGATGTTTAGAGATACAGAACTTCGATCCATCCCAAACATTTCTTTTCTTTGTAAATTAAAAATTTGTATTACCATACAATTTCACCTTTTGAAGTAATAACTAGCTTCTTTTTTTTTCCTGGTGATGCCTCGGGTCAGTTATAATAAACAAATATGTTATTATTTTTAAGTTTTATAATTTATTTTGCTATTTTTTCATATTTTTTGTTCGTTAAGAATTTGAAAATTCATGTCACGACGTGAGAATTAAAAAAAATTGAAAGGTTTGAGCTTGAAAACAATACCTTAAAAGGAATTGTGGTAAGCGAATATGACATCAATATTATATTGTGAGTTATGTAGTAAGAGTGTTAGAGATGTACATATTTCTTTAAGTTTTTTTAGTTGATTATAATTATTACAAGACTTTATCATATTTTATTTGAAACATTAGACAACAAAGTCATAGTGTATTGATGGTTAAGCTCTTATTTTTCATTTCAAAGATCATGTGTTCGATACCTTTCACTTAGAGGGTGTTTGGTATGGAAAACGTAAATGGAATGGAAAGTATTTGGATAAAGAGGGGAAATGAAAATAATAACCGTTACCTTTAATTGTTGTTTGGTATCCTAGTAAAATGGAAACAATTAAGAGGATTATAATTGAGGAAGGAAACATGATTTGTTTCCATTAGTTTGATAAGGGTAACAAATTGGGGGGGGGGGGGGTTATGTTTCCCCTTTGAAACGGTATTTGTTACTTAACACTCATACCAAACAATTAGAAATGAAAACACTTATTTGAATCCGTTTCCTACATCAAAAAATTTCATACCAAACACCTACTTAGAGTGTCACGTGACACATAGGCTTTTTTTCGCACGCCTTTTAATATATCTGTATAGATGGTATGGATAATAATGGGTAATCATCGAAAAAAATATATTTAGAATGGATAAAGTTGTCATCGGTTTACATAAGATTTTCTTTACAATATTAATTATACAGATTCGCTATTATTAACCTCTATCATTATCAAATTGGCATCAATATAGAAATTGGCTATTACAGAAGTTTGGGGAATAATGTGGGAAGAGCTGCACTCGAGTCACCTGACATCCGAAAGATAGAAATTGGCGTGGCCTGGAACTATCCTCCCGAAGGTTGGTATGTCCTTAATACTGATGGGGCAGCCAAAAGGTCCCCTGGGCTTGCTGGGGGTGGTGCAATCATCCGAGATCATCGAGGTATTTTAATCTCTGCGCTAGCCATGAAGCTGGGGGTGTGTAACTCATTTCGAGCCGAGTTTCTAGCACTCGCTAAAGGGCTGGACCTTGCAAGACAACTCAACATTGACTGCCTAATGATCCAAATGGATAATCTAGCGTGTGTTCAGATTCTACAGCGGAAAGGAGGAAGAAGCGAGAACACACATGTTATCAATCACTGCCTTGAACTCATTGCGAAGCCTGACTGGGAAGTTAGTATTCATCATGTTTACCGCGAAGGAAACCGAGCTGCGGATTGGCTTGCCAACCATGGAGTCTCTCAACTCCCCCCTTCAATTTTATTTTCGTCGGCCCCTGCTGGCCTTAGTAGTATCTTGAATGAAGACCTTAGAGGTGTTGTTGTGCCTCGCATGGTTCCTCCTTAGTAAGGAAGGATCATATTGGTCTTCTTAGTGGTTATTAGCTTTGTTGTTTCGTTTTTGGTTTTCTTCCTGTTGTTTTCTTGCTTTGGCCTCGGCTTCTTTTGAATCAAAAAAAAAATTATCAAATTGGCCCAAATTTCTTGGGCAAATTGGTTCCAATAAGAATTTGTATAAGTTGTTCTAGATTCTAGAATTATAATCCAACTTATCAAGAATGTCTGTTAACTCTATAATTATATTTAACAAACAAATTAATTATCAAAAAAAAAACTTATCAAACAAATTCATAACAATGAGTGTTTAGATTACAAAATAAAATAAGATATAGTACTTCCTCCATTTGATAATTATTGTAATATACTTCATCGATATATTTTTGAGATCTCGTGTGAAGTAAAAAGAGATAGAAATAGATAAAAGTGGAGTTTATGTGGTAGGACGGAGATAGAGAGAATATATTACTCAAAAAAAGAAACATTGCAATTAATATAAAACTTTTAAATAAATATTGTGATTAAAAAAAAAAAGAATGGAGAAAGTATATATATATGTATGGGCCTTAAGACGTAATGTGTTACTGTTTTTTTTTTTAAAAAAAACGTGGAACTTCTATTCTACAATTATTATTTCTCCAAGAACAAAATACTACTTCTATTAGTTTGTGTTGTTATAACTTTTCTGACCACAAAATTTCTAGTATTACACTAATAAAACACAATTCTTACTCTTAACCAGTGAACATAGTTTGCGATTTGATTTGAACATTAAAAAGAAAATTAAAAAAGTACCATTAAATTCTTACAAAATATTATTAAAATTACCACTAAAAAAAACCAAATTACCAAAAAAAAAGGAAATAGCATGCCGATGGGGATCTTACTGAAACAAAAACTACCCATCTATAATACAACCTTTTTTTATTTGTTTATTTATCTTAATTCCTTTCTCTCTCCTACTTTATCCACTCCACACAAATTAATTTTCATTGGTATCTGTAGTAACAGTAACAAGGAAGATCTTTAGAAAACGGAGGTAGTAAGTTGGTAGGCTGGTAGCTATCTAAACTGAAATAAAAACTACATTAGTAGTATATTTTCCCTAGGGTTTGGGGATACATCAAAATTAGCTGGCGTGAAATTATGGACAAGTTTTGGGGGGTGAAATTGGCCCATTTTGATTGGATTGGGCCAAAAAAGAAACCCACGTAAGTTATTTTCTTAGTCCAAACAAGTTAGTTGCGGCCCATCTGATTTTTTTCTTTTGGCAGCACGGCCTATCTGATTAGTTTAGACTAGCTGCATACCTATTACCTTGTATCGTTACAATGTTCCTAAGGATCATTTGGGGTTATCAGTTGAAGGAATTATTGGAGAATTTGTAAAGCCCAATTATTAATACTTTATCTGTTTCGTTTTAAATACAACAAAGAGGTATTATTTGTGAGATATAATTTTTTTTTTTTTTGGTTAAGAAGAAGTGGCCCGGATCCCGCTCGGGTCTTAATGGGCCAGACATTTGAGAGTAAGGAAAAAGGGTAAGGGGAATCCCTACTTTCAAAGTATTTCTAGTGGGGATTGAACCCCCAATAAGGATGCTCTCCTTACCACTAGACCAAGTACTATTTGGTGAAATATAAAATATTACTTTGTTGCATTTAAAACGAAACGTAGAAAATACGACAATACTTCTGTTTCTGGTTCCCATATTTGTGTTTTGGTTTTAAAAAACCTAAAACTGGAAACAGAAAACGATACCAAACGAGTCCAAGATTTTAATGTACAAAATTGGTTTAAAGTTGCCAAAAAATACGACAATACAATACGAACTAGATACGGAAAAAGAGGTTTAATGTTGAAATATCTCAGTAAATCTAAAATCAAAACAATATAACATGTCTTATTAATAACTAGGTCAAATTAGTGTTCATGAGATTCTATCCCATTTATATGACACAAGCATTAACACGACACAAATGCAGAATTTTGCTAGCTCAACTGCTATTATTGCCAGAGTTAGTGAGACTTTTTGCATAAACCAAATATTCCTATCATATGCTAAAACACTTTCAAGATCATCCAGAAGAAAGACAACCATTACTTTTTAAGCATGATAGGAGACAAGTGCTTTAGCAGCTAATCCCCCATACATGAACAAAATCACTTGCATGTTTTAATTGCACCACCAGATTGATTGGGACAAGTGCTTTAGCAGCTAGCCATGAACCGATGAACGTGTCACTTATATACTTACATGTTTTAGTTGCACCAGATTGATTAAATAAATGATTTTTTAACAAGAATAATACAAACTTTTGTCTGTTCTCTCGCAATAATATACACTTTTAATTATTTTTTAATAATATAAACTTTTGATCAAAATTCCTCCAATAAGACAATACCGGTTGTGAACTTGTTGTAGGAGGTAACAAGTTGAGGTGGTTCAGGTGGGTAGGGGGTTAAGGGAGGAGGGTAAAAGAAGAAAAATCATTTTGTAATTTTTTTTGACATGTTGTATAAGTTACAAGTCAACCTGACTTACTGGAGAATTTTGATGTAAAATTTGTATTATTAAAAAATAATCAAAAGTTTGTATTATTGTGAGAGAACGGACAAAAGTTTGTATTATTGTAGTTAAAAAAATCCTTAAATAAATATGCTGAAAGTATGATAACTTTTTTCTTCATTGTCTTCATTTGTGTAGTACTACATCATATTGACTAGTTGCATCATCTCATTTCTGATTAATTAGGTTGTGTGGATTTCATGCTAAGCATTTGCTTAGTTCCCCACAACAGAATGCTTTTGCTCAATTATATATTTCTATATGATGAAGAGATTAGTTTAATTTAATTTCCTAGAGATAACATACGCATTACAAGTGCATAATCTCACATAATTCCGCTAATCAAACAAAGCTAACTTATGTCAACGACTTCAAACAATTGATTAGGATTTACATTGAAAAGTGAAAACTAATTAGTTAGGTCATCCTACCACTACAAAGATTTTTTTAAAAAAATACCATTTAAAAGGTCAAGTATATAAAATTATAAACTACAAAAAGTTTCATTATTTATTTAACCAAAACTTCTTCCTTTGTGATTTATCTTAGTAATATTAAAGTTTCAATTTATCAACAAGAGTTGGATCAATTGGTAAGCAGTTTGATGTTGTTTAAGATAGGTTTCGAATTTGAGCCTCATCGTATGCATAAACTCTTGTTGGAAGACTCACCCATCACAACCATATATGCGATCTGAATCGAACTCGTATTTAGTCGGAGCAAAGCTTCAGTAAATCGAGTGGGCAACAAAGAGGAGTTCCATGTAAAAAAAAAAAACTCATATTGAACCAAGATTATGATTTTAAATCTTTAATTAGAAGAGAAAGGTTTTCTTAATAAATGTTGGTACATGTCAACGGCACTTGTAGGGACAGCTAGCATCACCCTCACTGCCTCCCTCTGATTATTATTAACTGGCAATAACAAACAGTACTTATCACTGCAAATGGGCCCCACATGGGCTGGTTTTCCAAGCCCAAAGTCAACCCTTTCAAGCCCAAGCCTTGACCATTGCGACAATACCAATACCCCTACTGAGTCAGGACTCGTCCGATTCTCGCTCACTAACTCGATCACTTGCTTTACATACTTACCATCCACTCTTTCCTTTGCTCTTTTTATTAATTCCGCACCATACCCTATACCCTTCTCGGTTAGGTCATTTACCGTGGTCACGGCACACCCGAGTGTAAAACCGTTTCCGTAAAATCCGACTGGTAAGCGGGGTTTTATTCGATTTCGGAAATTAACACTAAAAAAAAGCCTTAGGACTTGGTTCCCGGGCATGTGTAACGATTTAGCCCAACACTTCCATATATGGGCCGAAACGACCTCGAAAGATGTGTATTTTGTCGACTCAGTGAGTCGACTCGCTTGTCGTTTGAGTTGATTGATGTGACCCCTGACAAAAATATTAGATGTTGGGACCAATTTCTCACTAGAGAATCTAGCTAAAAACCCACAACTGTCTTGAACCCGAGTAAAGACAGGGTGAACCACTAAGCTATCCCTCACACTCATCTTCGACCTATTATTACTCGAAGTAAACGGGTCGAGTAAGTGTCGATCCCACACGGGTTTCGGCCCTCGAGCCGAAACCCCACGAGTTAACTCAGCAAACGAGTTGATGAACTCAGCACTCCCAATCCCATCACACACACAATGATTAAACCCAAACCCAACCGCAACTGCCCCGTCAGCAAGCCACGTAAGCTGAACAACAAGAGGTGGGGCCCCTTTAAGAACATCATCCACTTGTAACCATAACAGCTGTCGCCACTCCTCCACGTAACGTGGGGCCCTTTCAAAATCAGGCCTCTTATACCCAGAAACAGCCTCAACAAAAACAGCCCCTTGGGCCCTACAAACAACCTGAAGCGGCCCACCACGTCTCTCTTGGACCCGGCCTGCTAACGGATAATACTGTACCAAGGCCCGGCCCAAAGCAGACTTAATACGAGCAACAAATTGTCTGCGATCAAGCCCATGAGAAGGATTGTAGACTAACAAATATTCAATGGTGAAACGAAGAAAGAGTTGAGAATCAATGGTGGAGAGAGAAAGTGTGCAATTTGGTGTAGGTTGTGATGGTGTGATAGATATGGCTTCTTTTACTTGAACAAAATTACTTGCCATAATAATAATGTTGTGTGTTTTTTTTTTTTAAATAGATAGATTGTAACTTAATTTGTAGAATTTGTGCACATTGCAAAATTAGGGAAAACAGTGGTAATATATAAAGAAGAAAGGAGATTGAGAGAGAGAGAAAAAAAGGGGATGAGTTTGTGTGGATATTATCGTTTAGGTGGGGGAGATGTGCGTGGAAAATGCTACTTGTAGACTGTAGTATAGTAGCAAGAATCACTATGGCGCTCTCTCTTTCTTCTTAATATATCATCCTTTTCTTTTGTTTTTAGAAAATTATACTATAAGCAGCTGGCTGTATATAAGGATTCTATCGATTAAAGATCCGTTGGGTCTAATGATATGACTTTTTATTTCGTACCTGATGACATGAGATACCAAGGCTTAAATCTTGGTAGAAGTCAAATTTTCAATATTGTGGGGGATGGTGGAGGGGGTTGGAGCTTGTTGGTCATGTTACTGAGGGACTGTTCTCTTCGGCATAAAACAGCTGAACTGAACTAAATTGAATTTGAACTGAATTGAATTGAGCTGAATTGAAATGAACCGAACTGAATTGAATAGTAATATGTGAGAGAAAAGTATTGCCCAGAGCTGAACTAAATTGAACTGAACCGAACTGAATTGAATTGAACTGAAAATAAGCTAGGATGAACAGTCGTCGAGTGAGCATGCGAGTTAGCACAGAGTAAATTATTCTCATCACGATGTTCCCCATAAACGGCCCCAAAAAAAAATATAAGGATTTTAACGTTGGACTAATAATAGTGATTGGCATGTATGTTTGTCATAATTTTTAAATTAATATGTGTAAGAATATTAAATTTATTTTGTATTGAAAAATGTAGTATATTTAGTACTTAAGAAGTTTTTTTTACTGATTATAATATTTTGCTGATTAGTATTAAAGATAACTAATAAGAAGTTTTTTTTTCTCTATTTTAGTATAATCACATCACAAGACAACTTCATCCTTTTTTTTTTAGCATTTCCTCCAAAAAGTGTGTCAATCACGGGCACTATGTTGCAATAGATAAAAAATAGAGAAGGGTTAATAAGTTTAATGAAGGATTAATATTAACTAAAAATAAATAATAAGAAAAAAAAGCGAGGTGTAAATTTTATTTTAGTAAATGCGTCAAATCTTTATATTGTAATAGATAAAGAATAGAGGAAGTTATAGTTTCGTCCAATAAATATGTTCGAATAAATGAAGTTTAAGAATAGAAGCTACACGAATTTATTTGAAGGCCTATAAATTGAAATGAGTTAAAGCTGAACTAATAAGCTAAAGAAGAGTTCAATCAAGTGATAAGAGGATAAAAAAAAAACATCCACATCCATGATTTTAGAAAATATACTTCGATTTTTTTACTATCAATAAACAGTCAAACAGAATAATCATTATGTAAAAGTGGAATTGAAATCTTATCTCATTATCCTTGTGTTTATGGTTCTCTCTAAACCAAAAGGCTATATATGTCTACTTAAATAGAGAACGTCCGGCAATGGTACATTTGTAAGATATATTTCCCTATTTTCTTGAAGATTGAACAATTTTTTTTAAATATATTAAACACATTTCTAAAAATGATAAGAAACATATTAAGTTTGATTGTATCTTTCAAAGAAAGCTCTAAACATGTGAATGAACATATTGCAGTAGGTAGACCAAGTAGTGCTTGGTTTAGTGGTTTGGTTTGTATCTCGATCAAACTCCACTAGAGGCACTTTAGGGTTGGGAATTTCCTCTTACCATTCCCCCTACTCACAAGAGGTTTTGCCTGCAAACCCAAACTGGATTGACCTATGCGAAGCTCTGGTCCAATTACGACACCTTCTTCTTACTTTATTGAAAAATAATACTGCAGTAGATAGAAAAAGTTCAATATACAAATCCAACATTCATTTTTTAATTAAATCAGCAAGACATCCAGAATTCTAATGTCAGGTTGTCATTGGTAATTCTAATACTTTAATTTGGGCGGAGAATTGTTTAGAACTGTGTAAGATTTGGAAGAGATTCTCCTAGGGTGTCACTTTAAGTTTTCAAAAATAATTGAGAGGAGAAAACAAAGACATTAACAGCTTGTCCATTGCTTTCTGTCTGTCTAACATAGCGGTTTATAATTGCACCTGTAGTTAGCTATAGAATTTCACAAAATGCCTTCTATAATTGATATCTTCACATGGATTCATGTAATATAATAATTTTATGTTAAACATAGGTTATATGTTGTATTTTCTCTTTAGAGTGTCTTGTGTATAACATGTTACATTATAACGTATTATATAACATGTTACACGATATATAACCTAACAGGAATGAAATATACTATATACAAATAATGGCAGGAATTTTGTATCATTATGTGTGTTATTCATGTCCTTTTAAATTCTGTCATGGTTTATACATGAGGACAAACGAACATAATGATGTTGACCGTGGATAATTTGATTCGTGTTTACCTTTATTTGTATCTTTGACAAAGTATAATTATGAATAAGTTAATGTATAATATTAATAAACGAAAACTGTTCGTACCAGGTTACAACCTGAACCTCATAACTAGTTGTCATTTATTACTACCAACCTGAAAGTTAGTGTTATGATACGGAATGCAACTTAAAAGTTTAGGAGCTTAAAAATATTATAACACACTATTTTGAATAACTTTTTTTTTTTTTTACCGAGCTTAAAAATATTATAACATATTTTGAATAACTTTTTTTTTACCGGTATGAGTAGCTATAGGGAAATTACGAGTTGGAAATTTTCTTTTCAAATCTATATGATCTTTACCGTCTTAGTTTTTATTTTATTTTTATCAATAAGAATTAAGATTTCTTTATCTTCTTAATTTCATTATTAGTTCTAGTGATTAGCTTGTGCAACCAAATATCTTATGGTTACAATAATTTATCAGTCACTTTATTTTTAATTAGTTAAGTGTTACCAAAGATATCTTAATTAAATGGTCTGTATACCCTAATCTGGCGAAGGATTTGATATGATAGGCGTGGATGTTATGCCAAGCTAGTGTCTGGTTTATATAATGACTATGTGTACGAAAGATTCCTAATCACACTCCTACTTTCTACGTTAACTTTTCGTGCTATGTATATGTAGGTTGATACCAACATATCTCTTGCTTAAATAAGACATGAAAATCAAGTATTTTATTTCCTCATATCGAATAAAACTTATTATCTCATTTTTACACTATCTACCAAAAAGTAACATATTTATTCGAAAGGGTAAACCACACACTGGCTAGAGATATATTATACTCCCTTCGTTTTTTTTTAGATGTAACATTGGACTTTTCACATTTGCCGAGACACAACTTTGACCTATAATATCTCCAATTGTATTAAAGTAAAAATTATAAAAAAATATATATTTGAAAAGTGTATACCGTGACGAATCAAACAAGATCCCACATGACATATTTTTTCTTATGTATAAATAACAATTAGTGGTCAAAGTGTATTGGATGAATAGTGCCCAAAGTCAATATGTTACATCTAAAAAAAAAACGGAGGGAGTATATATATACCTACTAGTCTTGTATGCATGCGATGTGTGTGAAAACAAATAAAGGTCCATTGCATAATAATATATACGAAAAAATTGTTCATCATAAAGTTCATTGTATATTTTTCTTCTGTTTTTTGAAAACCAATAAATCAAGGATGATGTAAATATGTTGTTAATTGAGGGCAATTAATGGTAAAAGATGGTGAATTTTGTATTTTATTACTTAAGAGTATAAAAGAATTTACCATTTTTGATGTCCCCCTCCTCTTCCCTTATACTTTCTCCGTTCCATAATAAGTGAAATACTTCTCTTTTTATTGAGAGTTTTTTTAGATAAGTGTTTCACTTATTATGGAAGAGAGGAAGTATAATAGAAATAAAAG
Source organism: Beta vulgaris subsp. vulgaris (assembly GCF_026745355.1). Classification (NCBI taxonomy): domain Eukaryota; kingdom Viridiplantae; phylum Streptophyta; class Magnoliopsida; order Caryophyllales; family Amaranthaceae; genus Beta; species Beta vulgaris. Next base: position 56,255,041 of record NC_079203.1, read on the forward strand.
ATTTTTAAAAAATAGTAATTAAATTTAATTTATGAGTTTATTGGATTCCAGTGTGTTAGTAAATGTCTATTGTTTTACCCATAAGGGTAGATAGAGTTTTTTTTTGAAGAAACATATGCTCCCATGCTAGTATCAATATCTCAACCTAACACTAAAGTCTAAAGTTTATCATTTGAGAATGGAACAAGTAATGCTCACACTAAACCTAATAATAGAGTGAAACAATAATTAATTACAAGCAGAACTAGCTATAGTTTACTTGATGCTTAATTTGTTGATTATAATTGAACTGAGAGAGTAAGTCTAGCGGTAATTTTTTCTTGACTTGATAGTAAAGCAATAGTATATCACCTGCACAAACTTACAAACTACGCATGGAGAAGATAACATGCTAATTCAAAAACTTAGGCATTGTTTGATTGTATATAGGAAGTCATACTTCCTAGGAAGTTATTTTTTCCATGTATTTGAAATTTTTTGAAAGTGAAAATTGTGTTTGGTTGATAATGGGAAGTAGAACTTCCTATGGGAAGCTCTACTTACCTAGGGGACCTAGGTAAGTAACTTCCTCCATTTTGGAGGAAGTAGAACTTTATAGGAAGTGCAAATTCCCATTGTTTTGTCAACCAAACAACTTCATATACTTCTACTTCCTAGGAATTTGCACTTTCCATGATTTGTTTGTCAACCAAACAATGCCTTACTAAATTTGTCAATGTCACTTTACTCCTAAACAGGGCCGTCTCATAAAATTAGAAGTCTTGTGCTAAAATAAATTATAAAGATTAATTTTTTTGGTGAATAGAAGAAACGGGAGAGTTATAAATGGGGTTTTTTCGATAATAGGAGAAGAAGAAGAAAAACACCAAATAGAAATTTATTTCTTTAAATTTGTAATTAGATTGAGGTTTAATTTCTTTTAGATGAACAACTAATAGATATGAGCCCTTATATTTCGAGCTCTTATCATATAATGGCTCACCCTACATATGCCTTAGTTGCCTCTGCTCCTAAAACCACCACCACCATCAGGAAGTTTCCTTACACTAGCCACCATGTAACAATACATTTAAGTAGATGAAAACGTTATAATATATGCATTTATGGGTAATATTATCTAAAGCTTGACAAGAACTAGACGCAATGATATGATGATGAAAGAGAATTATGCATTGGAAAAGGGATTTTCTTGTGTGTGTGTTTTTTTTTTTTTATATATAAGAAGGCCTGGATTTTTTTGGTATGTTTCTTGTTGCGGCATGTAGTTGATCACTTGATTGATGTTTTAGTCATGTGCGATATCGTAACTTCGTAAGCCATGTGGACTTGCAAGAGTTTTATGAATTTATTTGACAAATATGCATAAAAAGGGGAGATAAACTTGTTGTTATGTACATATAAATTAGTTATCAGACTTCTTTTTAACGAACAAAGAGAGCTTAAAATTAGTTAATTAGAAAGTGTACTTATCGGACTTAAATAATACAAGAGTTATATATTCAAGTAAAAGAAAAAAGTTTAGAATTGACATTTTGCTACAAGTATAAGTCGTAGATTGATGGTTGGATAATGACTTGCAAAGGTGATGAGGAGTCAAGTTCTGAACTCTTTCTAAATGTATTTCTTCATTCTATGAATAACAAAAGAGTCATATAAAATATGTCATGTTACAAATAGAGATGACAACGAGTCAGATTTAAAACATACCCTTTGTTTAGTATTCGCCGTCACATTATACCCTAATCTCTCATATTAAAGAAAAAGATGGTATATGTAGATTTTATATGTTGCACTAGATATTCGCATTGATTCCACACCAACGATACCCTCTAAAAAGGAAATCTAGCATGAGTTGTGAATATGTTCCAATTTTGGCACAAAGTTTAATTCAAAATTTGACCTTGAGCCGCCCTAAGCCTTGAGGAAAAGAATCAGCAAAGCAACTTAAAGGCCAAACGATGAAATGAGTATCTTCAATTATACTTTCCTTTATTTTTTTTATTTACAGCATATGTTTTTTTGTACTCACTATTTATTAATCAAATTTATTGAGTTATTTCACATCTAGATATATTAACGTTTACAAAAACATCTTGACAAACATGAAAAAATAGAGGAAGTATTATTTAACCATGTTTTTCTGGTGTTAATGAGCAACTAAATGCGGTGATATAGACCTAATTTGATCTCAGGTCTTGGGTAGCACTTCCACAAGACTTACCGTCAGCTTGATGACATCCACTATCATATCAGTATGAGTATTTTAGCGATATGAGGGTATTTTAAAAAATCTCCTTGCACCATATGAGTATTCAGAAAAGAAAATAAGGGTAAAAAAGAAATACGAAAAAATATAAGAAAAAACATTAGAAAAAAGCAATTGTACGATACATGTGACCAGAAATGGACTTGGCCAAAATAAGGATTCGCATGGGGAGTAAACTCTCATTAAATACCCATATGTTACTTAAGTGTCTATGAAATACTTTCATGATAATCGAATATCTTTAGGATACTCACGTGGTGCTAGATTTTTTTTGAAGTACTTGTATGATCAAAATATTACCCCTCTTTTTTTTTAAGAAAATAGGAAAATTATTATTAACAATTCATAATAATAATAATAATAATAATAATAATAATAATAATAATAATAATAATAATAATAATAATAATAATAATAATACTTCTATAAAGCATTCTTATGAAATTCTTTCGTCCAATCTGCTAATATAAACTCTCTGATACCGCTTTTTTATTATGGTTATGTTCTAACCACAATAGAAATCTGATGACTCACCATCTTTAATGTATGCTTTTACATAAACCGAAATTTAATTTTTATATTAATATTCTTGATCTTTAATCAATTAATAGAAACAAAAAATGTAATTTTTTTTGCTCTTCTCTCATTCTTACTTTCTTTTCTCATAATAAATTTTTGTTATCGAAGCAACTGGCTTAAAAATAAAATGAATTTTTTCCTTGGATAATGCAAAAGTGTTTAATTCCCAAAATATGTCCAAAAAAATTAAAATTCCCTGCGTGCCGTCCTACGTGGACGGCACGCGAGATTTTTTTTTTTTTAGTAAAACCGCTATTTGCAGTAACGGTTTACAAGTGCCGAGAATTTTTTTTTTTCATATTAGGTAAAACCGCTACTCCGAGTAGCGGTCTATTATGAAAACTGATATTACCATATTTTGCGCAGGTAAACCGCTACTCAGAGTAGCGGTTTATTTTAAAATTAAACCGCTACTTTAAGTAGCGGTTTCCGTGGGTTAAAACAAAAAAAAAAAATTCTCGCGTGCCGTCCTACGTGGACGGTATGCAGGGAATTTTAATTTTTTTGTACATATTTTGGGAATTAAAACCCACTTTTCCATTATTCAAGAAAAAAATTAAAAATAAAATAGAAGCAAGTAGCAAGTTGATGTGGGTGACATCAGGTGACTGTGGAAGTTTGACTCCTGAGAAAGTGAAATCCTGAAAGTGGAGGAGTACACCCTTTAAAGATATTTGGCGTTGTTTGCACTTTTTCAAATGCTGTTCTACGTTGGTGCAACATTTTCATGAATTTTCCAATAAAGATTATGTTCAGAATATTCTGTCAGTGTGTGTTTTGAAATTTTATAAAAAAAACCTTGTGAATTTAGATTAATGTGTGGATGGTGATATTGCTGTACCAATTAATACATCAAGATTATGTAGAAATTTAGAGCACCGGCTTCCTTTTATGTGCTGTCTAAGGGACCAAGGGTATGGTCCTATGGTATATGTGCTTTCAACGAGACAAAGAAAAATATGGATTTTCCAATAATTTTCTAATATAGCTTTTGTATACAAATGTTTTTGTTTGAGTCATTTAATTGTTTGAAAGCAACATTTAAATCATTTGTTTGGAGCAAAGCTATTTAATCTCTATTACATAAGGGAAGGGGGAGCAACGGTGTCCTTTTTTGAACCGACTATTTTGCCCCCCTTTCCTTTCTAAATTACAAAATACTTGCTTGATTAGCTTCTACTTGATTGGCTTATATGAGGAAAATTAAAGTTTCCTCTTATTATAACTTTATAGAAATAAAATACCTGCTTGATTAACTTCTACTTTCACTGATCAACAAATATGTTTCATGTTATTATCATTGACGACTACACATACATAGCTTTTTATGCACGCGATGCGTGCGATGACATTTTTAGGCCTAATTATTACTAAGTAGTAAACAAAAAGAAAATGCAAGTTAGTATTTAAGTTCACCTCCATTTTGTAGAAATAAGATTCTTTGAACTACAATCAAATAGTATTTAAAAACACTTTAATAAATAAGTATAAATAATGAACAAATAACGGTATTTTATTTCTATAAAATGCTTTGCAAAAACCATTTCATGCGAAATCAGATTGTGTATGAAAAGTTTGAAATTTCATTTCACCTATAATTGAAAATCAAAGTGTTCAAATTTAGAAAAGGAGAAAAATTAAAAATGACCATTTCATGCAAAATCAGATTGTGTATGAAAAACATAAATTTCCTTTCAAATATAATTGAAACTCAAAGTGTGAACATTTAGAAAAGAGAGAAAAAATTAATATGATGAAAATTCTTAAATATCCGTGAAATCAGAATTTAGAAGTTAGACAAGGAAAAAAAACTAAAATTGTATTATACTTTTCGGTTACAATTTTGGGATCATAGAGAAATTAGTGAAATCCATAAAAAAACTATTATAAATTACAAAAATGAATAAAACCAAAAAAAAAAGAACATGACGATATTTAGTAAAGAACATCATACTGATTATAAAAGAACATGCGCATATAAGACTTGAGAAACAAAAAATATTCAAAATCACAAAAATGAATGACAACATAAAAAGAACATGGAAGAATCTTATTCACAAAATAGAGGTGAACTTACGTACTAACTTGCATTTTCATTTGTTTACTACTTAGTATTACGCCAAAAATATCATCGCACGCATCGCGTGCACAAAAGACTAGTTTATTGATAGTTTAGGCCTGCTCCCCAATTTATTTCAGTTCAGTTCAGTTCAGTTCAACTTTAGACAATACTTTTTACTCTCACATATCACTATTCATTTCAGTTCAGTTCAACTCAATTCAATTCAATTCAGTTCAGTTCAGTTCAGTTCAGTTCAGTTCAGTTTAGTTTAGTTCAACTGTTTTATGTCGAAGAGAACAGACCCTTGGTCTATATTCTTAAAGGAAGAGTGCCCTAAATTTCTCTATTACTTTTGATTAAAGATTACTCTCCGGTTTCATTTTTATTGTTACACTTTGATAGCTTATACTATTCACTAATTTCACTTTGACCATCATTTGTGATTTATACGTGGATGAAAATATAGTCATGTGCGATCTTGTTAGATTCATCATAACATGTATTTTATTAATATGTACTTTTTATAATTTTTACAAATACAAAACTAAAGCTATATGTCCTCAAAGTTTCGCATTGACATACGTGAAAAGTGTAAGTGTGTAGATTAAAATGAAACGGAGGCCCGGGGGAGTATATATTTTGAGGAGAGTTAAAATATCAACTTTTTTGATATTATGTCCAATATTATTTGATTAAAATTAATCAAATTTGTAAATTGAATACATTGAGAAAACAAAACAAATCCAACCATTTTAGAAATATGGAAAAGTTTTTTTTTTTATACAAGATTATCGCTTATTGGTATTTTAATAAGGTTGTTGTTAGGTGTCTCCCCTTTACCGGGTGTGCTAGCACTATGAAAGTTTCTGTCTACCGAGACGGGATACCTAGTACTGGTCGAGTCGTCTTTCTCTTGAGTTATGAATAAAATACAACGAATAATTATAAAAAAAATTAAAAAATAAGGCTGTTAAAAAATAATTTTAGCTACATGTCCTTTATATTATTAAAACAACTAGTCCATCATCCAGGCTCTTGCAATGCATTTAAACTATAATTTCTTAAAATGTTAATATGTGGTGTATTCCAAAAGTAATTAGCACCACATTTTTTTTTGGGGTACATAATGGAAGTTAGGACACCGTTCTCTCAAGGGAGACTCCTAACGAATCAAGAGTAACTAATTTATTTAACAAAGATTCCGTAGAAATATCCACGTCTACCGAGAGCAGCAGAACTAGTGTGACCTTTTTTTGATAGAAGATCTGCTACTCGATTAGCTTCCCGAAATATATGCTTGATGGTATAATATCTAAAATGCTGAAGTAATTGTCGAATGTCATCAATTAGGGTTTGGATAGTCCAGAGGCAAGTGTACTGCCTTTGCAGCACTCTTATAACTACTTGATTATCTCCTTCAATATATAGATCATGAATATGTTGTTGAATGGCCAGAATCAGTCCATTTCTTAGACCCCAGGCTTCAGCAACTAGAGCTGAGGTTTGGCCAAATCGATAAACTTGAGCGGGCACAAGAAGACCAGCGGAGTTGCGAATGGCAACACCGGCAGCGGGTGATGAGTCAATAACTAAACCATTAAAGTTAAACTTGAAGCAATTGGATGGGGGAGGTTGCCAGCTAACTGCGATGGAAGTGGGGACCTACAACAAGGAATTGAAGAGATAGTAAAGGAAAAATCCATTGTAGCACCACATAAATTGCTGTCTAATAGAACATTCAACCGAAGATTTTTAGATTTCTCAAAGATGACAATCGAATATCTAACATCGATTTGAGCATAAAGGAACAAATCAACAAACAAAAGGTAATCAAGCACATCTTAAACAAAGTTGGGTCCCGTTGATTGATATGATACATTTTTATGATTGGATGTCCATTAAACAATCCTTCAAAAAAACAACAGGATAAAGAGAATTCTATTTGATTGAGTTTTTTTTATTGAAAAATGTTCATCAAACTTGCAAATCAAACTAAATGTATACAAATATATTAAAAGACGTGTGAAAACAATAAAATTGTGCCACGTGGCGCTCTCTTTAAGGAGTTTTAGTTCATGTAATCTATGTTTAATAAAAAAGTTAAGAAATTGCATAGTATAGGGTTTGATTCTAAGACTTCAAGTACATATACTAAAGTTCTAACCACTAGGCTAAGTTGTATTTAGTGTTCTTATCATAAAGTATTACATTAATAAATAAATTTTTTTCTTACTCGGGGCATAGACCGGACCTAATAACTAGTTTGGAACCTAAACCCTGATCGTAACATCATCAAACTCACTTGTAGAGGCGATTAGGTACAAAAAAAGAAATTTATAACAAAATTTATAAAGCTATTAAGCATTGATTTTCCTAATTAATGTCTTATTCAATATGCTCGGGGAGGCCAATAAGGGCCTGTTCTCCCTAGCTTATTTTCAGTTCAGTTCATATTAGTTCAGTTCAGCTCTGGACAATACTTTCGCTCTCACATATCACTATTCATTTCAGTTCAGTTCAATTCAATTTAGTTCAGTTCAGTTCAATTCAGTTGTTTTATGCCGAAGAGAACAAGCCCTAAATCTAAATCTACATTTCCTTGAAGTGAAAGCTTGAAATCCAAACTCTAATCCCCTAATGTATCATGCTCTTGTTCCTGAAGCTTTCAATTATTCCGGTAGAAGTTTTCTAAAAGTGCTTCTACTTAATACTATTCATAGTTAAATATCTAAGTTTTAGAATTGTCTAATTATTAAGGAAAAAGTAACATATATAATATTTTTTGAACTCTCCCTTTTTAGCAATCTTCTCTTTTCATTATTTCTGTGGGTGTTGGATAACACAAAGAGCTGCCTCGCTTCAGTTGCCTCTCTTAAAAGTCTTACACTCGTTCTTTCACTCAAACTTCCTCCTGTAGTGGTAGTCATCGGTGGCATATTGCCTAAAAGCGGGATCGGGAGAAGTTTTTGTATTTAATATCTCCACTAGACATATCACTCTTCGTAGAACAATGAGACCCCAAACCTCGTTTTTGACTTTCAAGACGAGGTTTCAACCCACCAACCGAACCCTTTGCGGTAGCCGGTGTCGGCTAGCAAGTTTTTAACAATTTGGTTAACAAACATAAAAGTACAAAAATCGTAGTCCATAGATGTGCACATTGATGACTAGGAAATGTCAATTAGCAATTTAGCATATCTCTAGACCAAGCATCCATTAAACCTTTTATGTTACCTATAGCTTTTTTTTACTAGAAGAAAAAAAATGCATGTTACACTCCACAAATAACCTAAAGATAGTACTAGTGTAACACATCGAACGAATCGATATGTGATTTGTGCTTTTTGAGATGGATATGCATGGATCTTGCATGCTATGAGATATTAATAATCCGCCACTTCTCATCTCCTTTTTCACCACTTGGTTCTTTTGATAAACTACTCTTTTAACAACTCCTATCTTTCACACCTTTTCACAAAAGCAGGAGGCAAAAAAAAGGATTGACTCCACTTTGTTTTATTTTAAGAATTTTTTCGTTTGTGTTAGATTGGATTTGATAAGGTGATGATCATCAGGAATATTAGTTGTGATTGGGATGTACTATTTCTTTTGTAGAATACTAATCGTATCATAATCTATTGGAGACTCCAAAATTGACACAAATTTATTGAATATCGAATAACAATAGATAAAAGTGAATTTGATATCGAGGTACGGGAGCCTATAAGAGGGCAATGCTACATTTACTCGGTGGATAGTTAACCTATTTGAAATAGAGAATTAAAAAACTATTAAAATTTATGAGTTGAATTCCCCTATTTATTTATTTCTATTTGTAATGAGTTGTTGATCCACTGGATAGATAAAGTTTTTCCCGTACAAGAAAGTAATATTATGCTTCTTTGGTTAATTAGAAAGAAAAAGTGGATCAAATAGTAGGAACTATGAAGAGAAAAGGGAAGAAGAAGAGAAAAAAAAACCTATAAGGATAAGATAAGCATGCTAATATTAACTTACTAAGGTGTTAAACTTAGTGTAAAACATAGAAAGTATGCATTTTTGATAGGTGTTAAACTTAGAGCAAAATAGAGAAAATATTAAAATTTGAAACTTTAGTGTAAAAAAAAAACCATTTTCTTTCTCTTTATGCTTCTTTTGTTTTGAGTTTTAGATCGATATTGGTTTTTGTAAGGAAGCCTTGTAAGAACTCTAGAGTTATGCCTTTTATTAATGAAACGCTCGCAAAATTATTAAAAAAAAAATTATGCCTATAGATATAATGCAAATTAAACAGGGTTGTGATGAGTTTAGATTATGTAACCAACTATTAGCCCATAGCCATCTAATAAGGGTAATATAAAGAGTACAAATAATAGCGTTTTAAAAAGAAAACAAGAGAAGTTCAGAAAAAATAGGGAGGGAACCAATACAAAAGAGAAAGATAGTCGTATCCTTTACTAGCCATAAAATCCGCTGCACGATTAATTTCGCGAAAACAGTGATTGAACCTGCACTCAAGAAAACGAGACACATCAGCACCAGCATCAGCATCTGAAACAATATTAGAAATTTCCCACAAAACTTGCCAAGACTTTTTCACAGAATTAATAACTCCGAAATTATCTCTTTCAATAAACTTAGCTAATACAATAATATCAATATATCATGAATTACAATTAGGAAAATGTTTGAGTAACCCTTAGGGTTGCCAACCCTCTTAGACACATTAGAATAAAATATTAATATGTATGTAATAAATGAGGAGAGAAGAGATATAAAAATAATGTTTTAATGTATTCCTAACCAATGAAAATTCAATAATAAGAGGGTTGACAACCCTTACGTCCCGTTTGGTAGTCGTTAATAAATTGCGGTAATGGGAATGGATTTTAAGTGTAATTTTATTAGGGAAGCACCCTTAAAATCTCCATGGGGAGGCATTTTTTTCTCCATGGACAAGCAATCTCACCCCTAAACTTGTGTTTTTGTCTCCAAGGGGAAGCAATTTTCATTACCACTCATTACCACCTTACAAGGTGGTATTGGATGGGAATGAAAATTCAAGAAGGAAAGTGGACACTTTAGGATAAATTAGCATTACCATGGTAATGGACAATGATATTTTTCACAAATTTACACACAAATTCATTCCCATTCACCATTTATGACCAACTACCAAACGGGCCCTTAGGGTCACTCAATCAATTTAATATGTTAACTACGTAGAATGAGTATCTAGGGAAGTACGCCCTCTGTCTTTTTTTATTTGCTACAAACACTTTTTCACAAAGACCAAGGAGGGAGTGGGACCATTGACATAAATGGAATTAACAAAAAAGCAAATAGGTAAATTGTGGGACCTATGTATTATATATGGAAACATTTACAAAATCAAGAAGGAAGTGATGGCAAATTTGTAAATAAAGTGTGGGACCTATGTATTATATATGGAAATATTTGCAAATGTAACAAATAAATTGAAACACCCCTAAATGGCAAAATATAGCAAATAAAAAAAAACGGAGTGAATACGTTGTATTGTTTCATGGGCTAGGAAGGGGCTAGATATAAATAGAACTTGTGAGAGTATCTAGGTCTTTGGAGACTATGACTCTATGAGTTTATGTCGATAGTTTCGGTAGCAAAGGAAACACTTCGTTGGTTATGCAAAGATGCTCTTTAGTCACTAAAGTGAAGCCACTTCATGCAATAGACTAGAAATGTCGACTTCGTCTCGTTTTCCAATACCTATCAATTCTTGACACCACATTTGACGGCAAATGATGTTTTGAATTTCTTTTAATGCGTGCTAATTTCGATTGATGGTGTTAGGATGAGGTGAGAGCACCTTAATGTCTCACTCCAAAGTTATGCCTTGGGTTTAGTCGCAGCGGCAAAGTTAGGAATCAAAAGTTAACGGAATTAACAATATTTTTAACAAATTTATCAAAAAAGTTATCTTTAACATTCTCAATTCACATCTCAAATAAGAGTATTTATATCATATAATAGCTAATCTAATACTTTCTCCGTTTCAAAAGAGTTGCACCGTATGCTTTTTCACATTTGCCAAGACACATTTTTGAACGTTAATATCTTTAATTGCATAAAAGTAAAAATTAATAAATTTGACATTTAAAATCCTCATATTGAAACGAATTTAACAAGATCTCACTTGACTATGTTATTTTTCCATTATGGTGAGAGAAGGCTCGTCAAAGTTGGTTGATGCATAGTGACCAAATGACAAATGGTGCAACTATTTTGAAACGAAGGTAGTAATATTTATATAAAAAACCTACATGAGCCACCACCATAAAAATATATGGATCGCAAAGTTGGGCTGCGGGAGCCGGGCCCCTACCAACCCCACTTGTAGCTTCACCCCCTCGATTGTAAATTGTGTTTAGGCCTCAAGAAAACCTTAGTTTGGAGCATTTACACTTCAATTATTTGGGCCGTTATAGATAAACCTTGGGCCAAAGCCCTATTTAGTTCACATATTTACCGACGTTTCTCTCGTCCGAAAAAAAAAAATATGAAAAAGGCCAAATTTCCATGAATGATAATATTGACAAATTTTGATGTTACCGCCGGTCAAAATTCCCTCAGATCAACCCAAAAAAAAAATGCAGGGGTCATCTTCATCCCTCGCATTTTCTACTTTCTCTCTCCTCCCTAAATTTTCTCTCTCATGGAAACTCTAAAACAAGCAGGTGGCAGAGAAGACTGCTGGAGCGAAGAATCAACAGCGACGTTAATCGAAGCTTGGGGATCACGCTACCTTCAGAGCAACCGCGGAAACCTCCGTCGAAACGATTGGATCGAAGTTTCCGACGCTGTTAATTTCGCCGGAAAATCTTTCCGGAGATCCGACGTTCAGTGCAAGAATCGCATCGACACTCTTAAGAAGAAGTACAAGGTTGAGAAGGCGAAATCTCCGCCGTCCACTTGGCGATTCTTCGATCGCCTTGATTTCTTAATCGGAAACGTTACGCGTGAAGGTGAGTCGAAGTTGAACTCGAGCGAGTCGACTGAGTCGCGTGGGAGTGGAGATGACGTGGAGGAGAGAGAAAGAGAGATTGTGGTGAAGGAGTTGGCGAATGCGATGGAGAAGTTTGGGGAGATTTATGAGAGAATTGAGAATCGGAAACAGGAGAAAGTTGTGGAATTAGAGAGGTTAAGATTAGAATTGGTTAAAGAATTGGAGTTTCAGAGGATGAATTTGATTGCTGATGCTCAAATTCGGCTCGAAAAGTTTCAGCATTGTAACAAGAAATCTGCATCATCTGGTGAGATTTTCTCTAATTGGAATTTAATGCTTGTTAATACTGTTTTTGTGCTTGAATTATGATTGTTTTTATTGCTTTGCTTGAGCTTTAGATCATTAGAATTTGTCAAATGAAACTGTGTTATCATATGATTGTCTCACAAACATACCATTTTTGTTTACGCTACTTTTCAAGTGATCTCTTTAGCTCAATTAGTTCATTCTAAAGTTTAGTTTCAATTGTTCTGGTGCTTGTTTGGCTTTTAAATTGTTCTGTTGTATTAACAAACGGAGAGAAACAGATCTTAAAGTTTTTCCTCATAGTTATTCAAATCACTAGAAAGATTCAGAACAAAGCATAAATGTTCCGCGAAAGGTAACCTGTATCATTTGAGGAACTCATAGTTGATCTCATGGTCAAAAGAATGGTCCATTTTCGTATTTCTTTTGTGTAGTGTACTCATAAAGTCCGTTTGATTCAACTTATTTTGTCTCATCTTATTTGAACTAGATCTGATCTTATCTGATCTCATCTGAAATAAGTAAAAATAAGTTGAACAGAACAGAGCCGTGTTATTGGTGTGTGTATGTGTTGCCGTGTTGGCTCACATTTTCCCTTGCATCTATGAATTTGTTTTGGTTGTGACTTGTGAGCGAGAATTGAAGTAGAACACTGGAATGCATGTAGATTGTAGGTTCATACTTTACTACTAACAAGGATGAATGTGGAATGTGCTGATAAAAATTTGTCATCGATTGTGATAGGATATTGCGCTTATGAAATCCGTTAAAGAGCACATCAATTTTTGCTATATGGAAATCAATATTGCTTAGTCGTTCATTAATCAACTAGAAAGCTGTTAGCATTGTACATATGTTCTCTCAATCACTGAGGGCTGTTTCTTTCGCATGTCTGATACAGCATGTACCTTTAAACAGGAAAGAAACTATAGTTGAGATCATATCGCTATTCGCTACATCTTCTGGAAGAAGATATGTTATTTCTGCCTAATGTTATGTACATCAGATTGAAAAGGTTGGTTCAAGGAGCTCACTCTTTGCCTCCAGGTATCAGTGATTGTAAGTGATCTCAGTTATATTAGCTATAAATTAATTCATGTAACATAGATGTCATTGTAAATAACATTCAGTGTGTACTGGTTACTTAAATCGGAACTCTAGAGATCATGTTCTGTGATGATGGTCTATCATTTTGCATCATGATTAGTTTCTCATGTAATGCCTGTATGGCTAGCTACAAAATCAGGCTACATACTCGAAAGTCGAAACCTCTTAATGTGCTGGGTATGATGGGAAAGAGTACAAACATATCCCTCTCCACTTATAGTTCTACCTTGCACGTGGATTATGCTACCCAGACTCTTCATTGTGTTAGATATCAATATTACAACATGGATATGGGCGCATTTACAGTTTATTTTGGATTAGAAACATGGAAAGTCATCGTAAATTAGCTGAACCTAACCCTTAGAATGTATCTATGTCTATATGATTTCAGAGTCCGAGTAACATATCACGTGGATGTGTAAGAGCCTATGTGAGACCTCCACGACATATCTGTTGACCTTGCCTAGGTATGCCTTATACCTTTCATGATTCCCCCCCTGCAGCATACAGTAGAAGGCGGAAGGGAGAAGAGTTTACTACAATCATTCGTTTTGTTTTGTACTTGGAACGTGCGTATCGGGGGAGTCGAAGGATTATTTGTCAAAGGGGGTGGGTATTCATAAATCATAGGCTATGGAATGAAGGTTTCATATCTCACCAAAGGGGTAGGCGAGGTATCTATAGATTGGAGTTCAGATACTTTGGGATTTGAGTTGTTCTAATTTACCTTACCTGATAGTTAACATTGCTATCTTTACTCAGGCTTTTTTTCTCACCTTCTTCTTGCCCATATGAAGGGTTTCTGAGTTTCGACCTCAATGCCTCTAGTAATTGTCCCTATAATTTTGTTTTGAACTTGGATTTGCTAAATTTTTATCTTGATTTTGGATTATTATTCTATTTGTCTGTGGCTGTTACCTTGTAGTAATGTTTTGGATTAGGTGCTCACATTTAAGTACTACTTCTATTTAATATTGTTTGCAACGATTAGATATTTTCTACTCACACTTTATGTCAAATTGTTGCAAATAATATGAAACGGGGATTATTAGAATACGGCATAAGGTCATAGAGACCTAACCTTGTTCTTCCTCTTGACGTGACTTGTATTGTAATTTGTTCATAATCTATGCTCCCCTTGAAATCTATATTCAGATTAGTCATATTGATTCACATCTACAATAGGGTTAGCATCTGTAGAAGAAAAGAGAGGGTTAATATTTGTAGAAGGAGAGAGAAGAAATGGAAAATGAGGGAAGAGAAAGCGAGGTGAAGACTGAAGAGGAGGGGAACAACGACTTTCCAATATCCTTTCATAAAACCGATTTTGATTATCAAACTTAATCTTAGTCAGCAATAAAATTTCATGGGGTAGTACTACATTGTTAATGTTACTGTTAAAGCAAAATTTTTGGCCTCCTCTCTACTGATACAACTTAGGCCCTGTTCCCTTCAATTTCTTTTTTCAATAAATCCGATTTTGATTATCAAACTTAATCTTAATCAGGAATATAATCAGTAAACTGTATAGAAAGAGAACACTAAAAATCAGTTAAAATTAGTTAATTAGTAAAGTTATTTTAGTTGAAATAAAATTAGATATAAACAGAGGTTTACAGATTAGAGATTTAGAGTGCATTAAGTTGCTAAATTGAAGAACTATAATACTTAGAAAACATTGGATTTTGGTTTTTCAATTTGGTCAAATAACCAAAAAAGGTGTTAGGTTATTGACATTTTGGTTGGTTGAAAAGTTGACTTTGAAACCAAAATTAAAAAGCTGTCTGGAGTAGACAACTTTTTAATTGACTATTGGCTTGTTAATCCACAAACTCTCTAATAAACAACCAACAATCACAACTGATTTTACCAAACTCTTTTGCAAACAACTGCCTTAAAAAGCTAATACATACCACTAATACTTCCAACCAGTCAAAGAAGTCAACTAAACCAACCAAAAGCCAATAGTCGATAGTCGATTGTCAAAAAATCCCATTGTAATTTTAAGAAACTCATTTGGGGAGTTGTAAATCATGTTCGTAAGATCATCCTATGACTTAATAATAAGAAGTTTAAATGAAAATGAATGACAAACTACTTACTTAAACATCCTCAGTATGATCCTTCTAAGGCCTTGTTCTTTTGGATTGAAGTGAGTTGAACTGAACTGAATTATGCTGAACTGAACTGAATGAACTGTGAAAGGAAATTATTGAACTAAATTCAAATTAACTAAAATGAACTGAACTTAATTGAAAACAAGTCTAAAATAACAAGGTCTAATGTCCTTAAAATCATCCTTGGATACCAAATTCATTCTTTGGTAAAGTTTGTGTGTCTCATGGGCTCATGGCTCCACACAAGCTACAAGATTTGTATACAATCAATTCAATGTCAAATCATATTCATCATTATTTTTCTTTAGAAAGGTCATATGGATTGCATGCCACATGTTCAATTAAGCTCCTATTTCAAAATTACTTGCAATATAATTACTTCACGTAACTTATACATTATGTCATGTTGTTTTGGATTCAATTTTAGTTCATTTTAGTTTTGTTAGTTCAGCTCAGCTTCATTAAGTTTAGTTGGGTTCATTTCAGATTAGTTTTAGTTAATTCTGTTTAGTTAAGTTAAGTGGAGCTCCATTAAATTCAAGGCAGTTTAGTTTAGTTAGCTTCATTTAATATAGCTTAATTTAGTTCAACTCCATTAAATTCATTTTAGTTTAAATTCAATTCAGTTCAGTTTCATTCACTCCAATTCTATTTAATTCAATTCAACTCTAATACGTCCAAAAGAAAAGATCAGGGTGCGTTCTCTTCACCCTAACTTATTAACAAACCTTGAGTGGAGTTGATTTGCTTTGATTTTCCCTTATGTTTACACTTGATTAAACTTGATCAACCCTGATTGAACTTGATGAGACCTAGAACTTATTATTTTAAGATTAAGAAAGCGCGCTTTAGTCATCTTTCTATAATATTTTGGCGCGACACAACTACATATTATTCACACATAGAAAATCATAACTAATATTAGGTGTTCTAACTTTGGTACTACCCTTTTGCATATTTAGCTCCACTCCCACAAAATATGTGCAAATATGTGAGATTCATATCCCCTACTTTACTTTGCTACTATCCCTTGGCTTCTGCCTTTCAAGCTCAAAGCAACAGGATCAGATGATGTCAATTGTCAAATGAGCTGATTTTTGGTCAGTTATCTTCCTTGAATTTGCATTCGCACATGCAAAAAGTGGACCAATAAGGTTAACAGTAAAACAATGTTATGTCCATAGTTTTCTTTAGATCATGATATGTGTTGGAATTTTATTTTTCTCTCTTGATGAAAAGAAAAGAGAAGAAAGTTTTGGGTTAGCTTTTATGCGGTATGGGGTGTGCCAAATACACAAATGTCGCATCAAATTAAAAATGCGCAAACAGTACAGTTTTTTCGTGCATCAAATGCGATGGTTAAGCTTCATTTTCATTATACAGCAAAGATTAATGCATTGTCCACTACTCCTCTTTATTACTCCACTTCTATATATATTTCTCTTTTCGTCTGTGTTTTCAATCCACTTTTTTTCACCCATTCTATTATTTTTATGAGTTTGTCTGGTAAAAAACCGTCTAGTTTTAAATTAAAACTAGTTATTAGGCCCAGGCTATGCTCCGAGTAAGAAAAAATTTCATTAATTAATATAATACTTTATGATAGTAACACTAGATACAACTTAGCCTAGTGGTTAAGACTTTAGTATATGTACTTGAGGTCTTGGGATTGAATCTTATACTACACAATTTCTAAAATTTTTATTGTACATGAATTACATGAACTAAACTTCTTTGGGAGAGCGTCATGTGACACAATTTCTTCTTTATGCACACCCTTTTAATATATTTGTATAGATTAGACTGTCTCTTTTAATAATTTTTGTATTTTTATTCTCTTAGGATATTTCTTGGCGAGCCATCTCAAAATTCTAGCACCATAATTTCTTTATGTGTAACACAAGATTTAGAACTTAGAAGGTTAACTAGTTTTCGGCCTGAGCAATGTTTGAGTTGTCGTTTATATTATGGTACATTTTGAAATTTCGTGCAATGACAAAAAATATTACTAATTGTACCCTATACATTTTCGGCATTTTCAATTGTATAAGCACAAAATAGCTTATTAATTATAAGACGGATTTTCAATTGTATAAGCACAGTGTACAGGGTTCATTTTCAATTGTAGCATATATTTTTCATGGACTCTAATGTAAATTATATGATCATTGGTACCGTTAATTATATACTACCTCTGTTTTTATTTAGTTGCAACATTTTGACTTTCACGCTTGCCAATGTACAATTTCAAATCGTTTTATCTCTAATTGTATGTAAGTAAAAATTATAAAAATTTGATATTATGAAAGCTTACATCGAAACGAATTAAACAAGACCCCACATGACTATATTTTGTTTAACATATAAATCAATAAATGTGGTCAAATAAGAGAACATGAATAGTGCAATTTGTCAAACGTTGCAACTAAAAAAGAACGGAGGTAGTATAAGTAAAAAATATAAAAAGTTGATATTTGAAAACTACATATTGAGACGAATCGAACAATATCTCACTTAATTATTATTATGGATTACATTTGAAAGTTTGTCAGTTTGAGTATAAAAAAATGTTGTAATAGAAAAAGAATAGAAAATGTACATTTTAATTATAGTAAAGATGATTATACTTGTATCTTTTTTCTTTTATTAGAGAAATGATACATGTAATAATTATGTTTTTTGGTAGTTGAGGGATAAAAAAAACATTTTCGGCATTTTCTACAATTCTAATGGGGACTTTGGTGATGGAAAAAAAAGTATGACGACAATGGATTCTCTAGGAATAGATATATAATATAGTGAATAAGAGGCGGTAACTCAAGGAATGCTACTTCAAAATTTAGGAATTTGCCCAGGATTCAAATTCTCATTTCAATTATATGTTCTGTAATTTCTCTTGATCGAGGTACTACCAATGGACCTTAAGCATGTTGTCTTCTTGGTAGGATTCGTCCTTGCTTCAATTATCTCTACTAATCTAAAAAAAAACAATACTATACTACTCTTACAAAATTTATCGTACACTCCGGTGTACTGTGATCATGATATATCCGGAGTTATTTTTTTGCTCATTTCTCATTTGAAATAATTTAAATGAGCAAAAATCCGTCTTGAGTGTACCCTGTGCATGGTGTATTTTTTTTTTGCTCATAGCCGTTAATTACTTTTTATTAATATTAATTTTAAATAATAATATAGTGAAGTTATGATTAAAGATCAATTAAAATCTTGAGATATTAATGATCATAACAATTTTTGCGATATTAGTGGTCATAACAATTTTTTGAGAAACGTGCCTGCCTTAAATTTTATAAATGGATTGGAGGGAGTACTCATCAAGAAACTAAAATTCATAACTTTTTTTTTGACGTACTAAAATTCATAAACTTATGTACCTCTATAAGGTCTTAAATAATTAACCACGTAAGATGTAACAAAGCAATAACAGTTCACCTTAGCCATGTTTAATATGGACCTAAACCAAATTAAGAGAGAAATAGATTTACATTAGATTTAAATTTAATTACATTAATTATAAAGGAAGAAGATCAGAGACTTGACCAAAATCAGTAGTATTATAAACCCCACTATCAATTTGGCTAAATTGATCTGAACTTATTAATCCATTATTTAATAAATTCATATGAATAATATTAATATTATGATCATCAAAACCAAGCAAACCATTGTCATCAGTACTAGTAGCAGTAGCAGTAGCAGTAGCCGTAGCAGTAGCAGTAACATTAGTACGTACACTACCGGCCTTGTAGTGTGCCAAGCGAGCACGGGCGAGGGCAAGGTCGTGCTGGAGCTGGAACATCCGCCTTTGCAGCAGTACGATGGCACCGATACAACCATAGACCGGGTCTCGAAGGCGGGCTTCGGCCTCATATGATAAAGAATTGACGGTGTCCTCACGGTGCTCTTCAGGGACTTCATTGAGAATTTTGCTCACATTGCTGGCTCCAAATACTTTGTGGACTTTGGCAAACTTCTTGGGTTCGTCTGCTCGAAAGTGCGGTGCAAATATGCAGCTTGGGCTGCAGCGTCGCTTCAGCAGCTTGCAGGCTGCGCAAGATGAGCTTGATCTGGGCTCATTATAGCCCTTCATGGTTAGTTATTCATCCAAAAGAAAGAGATCAGCGAAAGTAACACACAGCTTACAGTACACTACCACTGCTGTGTTGCGTGTGTGTATCTTAAGATTTAGGACTTAAAGCTTATCCTAGCTTCCTGTAGTAGTGCTCTACTTATATGTGGTTGATAAATCTAGTGTGCTTTTTTTCTTTTTCTTTTTGTGGGGGTTGGTTATTTTGAGATTTCCTTATTCAATAATAGTAAAAACTTTTCAAGGAGGCTAATCAGGTTGCGGACTTCTTGGTCTATAAAGATCGTTCGTGTCGTTCTTTTTACCATTTGTTTGAATTTCGTGACCTTAATTTTCTCTCTATCATCTGTAATGATATTTTAGGTTGGTCCTTTATATAAAAAAAATTAATTGTAAAAACTATTTTCGAACTGCAATAGTTGTTAATGGTATCAAAAGAAATTTTTAGTCCCAATACAAGTTAATTTCAATTTTCACATGATATATGAATATTTTATAGTACCAAAACTTTGCATAATAGTATTAATGTACTAGAGGAACCAAATTTGGTATTGGAAAGTTATTTAGTTAGTACTATATAATGTTGTGATAATACTTTTGGTAAAAACAAAAGTGCATAATTAGAAATGTTACTATTTGTTACGGTCCAAAGTGGAGTCCTAACTATTTGTGTTTGCACAGCTTTTTGAATGAGATTTGTGTGGAGGCCGGAGGGGAGATACTAAAAGAGTCCATCAATTTGGCTAAATCCTATACAATGCATTTATTATTTGTTGATTTCAATTTAAAATAAATTATAAATAATAAAAATTATAAGTACTCTAAATTAGATAATATTATTTTAAAGTAAATTATAAATCATAAAAATATAAGCATCCGGAGCATAGCCCATACCTATAAACTAATTAATTAAATTTAAAACTTAAATAAAAGAAAATGAGCTTACTCTAAATGAAAAGACTAGTAGCAGACCATCCTGTTACCCTAAATTAAAAGTGTAAACAAAAGTTTGATGGAGAGAAGAGGACAAACACATCTCTTCATTATCTAAGCAAGATAGGGAAGCTAAAGAAGATTACGGTAGTGAATTTACCGTACGGCCACCATCTCTTTCTTCTTTTTCTCCCCTTTGAAAAAAAACCCTTAAGAGTTTTTATTCCATCAATTCGAATTGTCACTATCTTTTTCGATGGTGGTAAGCCCTAACAATATTTTCAATTGGGCCAATGTATTGAATATTTTCTTGGAGATGGTATTCTTAGTATAGAGAGGCAACTAAATTATGGATAAGAAACATAAAGGTAATACAGTGATTTGAAATGAAAATATACGTGTAGTTAAATATTAATTATTGAATACTCAATTCCCTCTTGTATCTTTATTGAAATATCATGATCAATCCGTTCGACTACAATAGCACCAAAAAATTAGCTCGAGTACGTAATTTTCATATTATATATAGGCTGTCGAAAAAACCTATGTCGTTAATTTAGAATATATAAGTTTTTTCTTAAAGAGAATTTTCGCTTAAGCCTTGTTCAAGTTTAGAATATAATTATAGGTAACAATTAATTCTAAATAGTAATTCGGTTTTCAAGTTTGATGCTCATAGTAGTATAACAAAATACAACAATGAATCAGTAAAATCAGTTTTTAAAAGTTAAAATATGTTTTAAACTAGTAAAAAATAAATTGAATTAGTAAAACAAACACTTGGACATGTAAATAATCCAATTCAGTAAAATTTAGATTAAAAAAATAGTGTTAATTTAAAAGTTGTTGGTAATTTTTATTATAACTATTCGTCTTTCCTGATATCCTATATTTTCGATATCGAATCAACCACAACATTGATTAATTTATCTTTCCATGAAATAATTTTTTTGGGCAATAAGCCATGATTCCTTCTTTTTTTATCTCCATCATACATTAAGAAACCAGTGAAATTTGTAGCTGTAGTGGCCTATTAGCTCAGTTGGTTAGAGCGTGGTGCTAATAACGCCAAGGTCGCAGGTTCGAGCCCTGCATAGGCCAAATTTTTTTTTTGCTTTGAACGATTCAGTTTTAACCGCTAGTGGAATAGGATTTTGCTAATTGCGGACCAACTGTTACTCAAGTGGGAGGAAAGCTATGTAGGACATAGGACATGAAATGCTTATTTAAACCACTCTTATTTTGTTCTTATTGGGGTAATAGGAAAAGGACATGATAGTTCATCTACAAAGGGAATTGATAATACTCATTTTGATTTAAAGGAAAAGAAGTGACACTACCTGAAAAGTACATTTTTTTCTTGGCCTATTTGCTTTGATTTGAAACCTTCCATCATGCAAATTGTAAAGCAAAGGTCTCTAGTTGCCTAGGGTTTTAGGTACTTACATGCCTACTTCAACTTCGATTATTCAATGTTGGATACAACTTCGATTATTCAATGTTGGATACAACTTCGATTATTCAATGTTGGATACAACTTCAAACAGATTTAAGTAGATTACTTTACATCTTTTTGAAAAATAGTACTACTAATTATAGACAACTAAGTTAGTAAAAATATTTCCTTAAAGTTCTTATTTCAAGAACTTTTAAGAGAGTATTGAGATTATTGAAATATCTAGAGATAGAGTTATTTAACTAGTAGGTAACTCTTTTTTATTATTATTAGAACAACATATTATTTTAAGAAAAAATATGCAATTTTCATTGAGCTGCACAACAAACTACGTATTGTATATAGAGAACGTATTGTGTCGGACTCGTCCGACCATAATCTTGGTCGGACGACTTTCAGGTGGTTCCAATTTTTTTCAGTTAGTCTTAATTTTCTTTCAGGTAGTCTTCATTTTTTTCAGGTAGTCTTCATTTTGTTTTCAGTTAGTCTTCTTTGTTTTTCAGTTGGTTTTTGTGCTTCAGTTAGACTTACTTGGGTTTCAGTTGGTCTTTATTCTTTTTCAGGTAGTCTTTATTTTTTTTTCAGGTAGTCTTCATTTTGTTTCAGTTAGTCCAACTGAAAGAAAACAAAGTCCAACTGAAAGAACACAAAGTCCAAATGAAAGAACACATAGTCCAACTGAAAGAAAACAAAGTCCAACTGAAAGAAAACAAAGTCCAACTGAAAAGAAAATAAAACACTAACCTTTGCTTTCTCTCACTTTCTCCTTCTTCTTCATTGAGTGATTATGTGGGATTGCTTATTCTTCAATTACACCAACTAATTATCCTGCATTGCCGTACTACTATCCTTCTGTTAGTTACTTTGATGATGGAGAAGCTTCTGTTTCCGGTGTTTCCGGTGGTGTGATGGTGGTGGTTGTGGTGGTGGTGGTAGTGGTGGTGGTGGTTTATGTGGAGAAGCTGTAACTGCATATTCGACCTCGATATGGTTATGGTGCTTCAGTGGCCGAAACTACGATCAATCATACCCTTAATTACGACAGGTTGCGCCAATCTGACAACTAATTACCGAGCTAATTCAGGTGCAACACCTCATTATGCCAATCTCACGCACTCACTTTATCTCTCACTTGTTTCATTAAGCACTCTTTTTTGTTTCTTTGACCTTATCTACATAGACGTTACTTAATGAAAAGCACTACCAGTGTAAATTTGAATTAATATTTGCAGGGATGTGAGAAACTAGTAGAGCACTTTGGTAGGAACAGGTTTGTATGTAACCATGAAGACTATCTGCCACTTTGCTTCAACCCTCCTAGATATGGTTATGGTGCTTCAGTGGCCGAAACTATGAGCGGAAAATGCTTCTCCTCATCCCTATCGCTTTTAAAAAAAGTTTGAGTTTTGGGCTCAGCCCGTCTGACAGTAAGCATGGTCAGACGGTCTGACCAATACTTTCACTTGTATATATATTCTCTATTATTTTTTAACACCCGCAAAGCTGAAATGTGCGCAACGACAAGAAAGGAGGGATGAAAAAAGATTACATGCGTGCTAGCTTGCTAGGAAAGAAAAAAAAGAAAATATATTAAAAAATCTGTCAATATTAAGCAAGTAATAAAGAACTTCCTATAATAAGAAACATTGCAAGTACGTACTATTAAAAAAAGATGATGAAGTATATAATTATCATCTTGTCGATGCCATTTACAACAATCTGAACTAGAAATGGATGTAGTAATAGTTTTTATTACCTTGTGTAGCTTGTAAATTGCTTATGAAAGATTGACATTATAGGTCTTATGTTTTAGCCTTAGATGAAATGAAAAAGAATGAAGTTGATTCTCATTCTCTTAATTGTATAGTCACATATTTGTATATATATATGTAACGTCTTCTAAAAAAATTGTTACATCATCAGATCTAGAAATGTACTCCCTCTGTTTTTTTTATCTTTCTCACTTAGAATATTGACACTATTCATGTATAGAGAGAATCTTCTCAAATGTTCTCAATTTATAAAAAACATAGTCATGTGGGGTCTTGTTTGATTCGTCTCAATTAGTACTTTATTAAAATTCAATCGTTATAATTTTTACTAATATATAATGAAAGATATTTAAGTTTTAAAACGTGCATTGGCAAACGTGCAAAGTCAAAGTAGGAATGATAAAAAAAAACAGAGGGAGTATTTCTTCAAAGACAACTTTTTAAAAATATACTACTAATTTATTCAAAAGAACTTAAAAATTAGAGCTCGTCTATATATCCATTGATGTATGATTTTGTCTATGTTCCTTGTTTAACAAAAAGAATTTAGAATTATTGTAGTAGCAAATCAATATATCTACTAGCCAACGTTGCTATTAGAGCTATGTCAAAGGGGAAAAAAATTAACTATAATATCTAAGATAAAGCCTACTAATGTAAATATGGTGTAAAAACAGAAAACAGTAACATACTTATGAGCTCAAACGTGATCGATGGATAGATGTGAAACCACATTCAGAGGTGCAAATTAGAGGCAAGTTGTGATGGCAACATCTTTTCTAGTGAATTATGCTCGGCTTTTCTTAGCCAAATTCCAAAGGGATTTATTTTCTTCTTGTTTACTAAAAAAAGGCTCAACTCTTATTGTGGGGTAGAAATGGATATGGATATCCATTTTTCAATTTAATCGGGTTGGGCCATCCACGGGCTAGTAGGCCTAAAATTACCTTTTCTTCTTTCTTCTTAACTGGTGGATGACCATAATTTCAAAATACAAGAAAGCCAATGGCCTAGAATTCATGCATTCACAGGCCATACCTTCTTTGTTTGTTGTTTTTACTTGCACTATTTCGTTTTTGGTATTATTTATCGATGAATTTTGTTAAGCTATTCACATCATCATATAAAAAAGGTAAAATTGGCCTCAACACTTTGAATTATAGCTCGGGTGCACCCAACACCAAACTACGACCAGTAGCCTAAACACCACCAACTATAGGTTGAGGTGCATGTCGTATCATAAATGAGGTCGGACACCTAAAATGTTGCTGAAGACGGTGGATTTCTATGGCACAGGTTGTACCTCACCCCGTATTGGTGATACAGACTATACTCCACCCCGTAGTTGGTGGTGTTTAGGTTACTAGTCATAGTTGGTGGTGCTGGGTGCACCCGAGTTATAGTTCAGGGTGTTGAGACCAATTTTGCCTATAAAAAGAAACATAGGCAAGTGGAGTCTTGTTAGATTCTCTTATGGCCTGTTT
The DNA here is from genome assembly GCF_026745355.1 of Beta vulgaris subsp. vulgaris. Lineage (NCBI taxonomy): Eukaryota > Viridiplantae > Streptophyta > Magnoliopsida > Caryophyllales > Amaranthaceae > Beta > Beta vulgaris. Next base: position 56,280,216 of record NC_079203.1, read on the forward strand.
GGTAGTTATTAATAAATTGCGGTAATGGGAATAAATTTTAAGTGTAATTTTATTAGGGAAGCACCCTTAAAATCTTCATAGAGAGGCATTTTTTTCTCCATGGGCAAGCAATCTCAACCCTAAACTTGTGTTTTTGTCTCCAAGTGGAAGCAATACCACTCATTACCACCTACAAAGTGGTATTGGATGGGAATGAAAATTCAAGAAAGAAAGTGGACACTTTAGGATAAACTAGCATTACCATGGGAAAGGACAATGATATTCTTCGCAAATTTACACACAAATTCATTCCCACTACCACCATTTATAACAACTACTAAACGAGCTGTTAATGCCATGATTCCAAATATCAAATTTTATTAATCTTTACTTATACGCAATTAGTGATATTGACATTTTAATAAGCATCTTGACAAACGTGAAAAATAAAACGATACAATTTATTAAACCGAAGAAGTATATAAGGGGAATTAATCAAGTATACAATTTATTAATTTTCATTTTTATTTCTAAATTCTAACGTCATCCGACTTATAAAACAATAATTTGTCCCGGCCTAGTCAATGCCGGCCGTATGCTTTTCTTACAATACTGGTACGTGCTTGCTAGTACGTATGATCAGGATATATGAGCTCACTTATTATTTCTGAATACATTTTTTGGCTTTAATTATATGAGTTTAAGAAAGGGTTTTGTACCTTTTCTTCTAACTAAGGTGTATATAACAAGATGAGGATTGCCATATGTCAAGGCTTAGGAGCTTAATTGAATCAATATATAGTGCAAATAATACTTTTTCTTGTCTTTGTTTGTTCACTTTCTGGTCAAGGAAATTGTTTTTATATAATAATTTACGTCAAAACTGCATAGATCAAGTTGAATTTTAAGTATTAAGATGAAAGCGTATGTTATTGTTCTCATAGTGTTAGGCTCTGTTGCTGCTCTAGGTCTGTTTTTGTTTTTCATAATTACATGCAGAAAGAAGAAACAACGAAAGAGCTCCATAACAAATATTGAAGTTGAAGTTACTACAGGAACAAATAAAGGTGAAAAAGATGATGTGCTTCCTTTAAGAGGAGCTAGTGGTGCTATTACTTCTACTGCTGTAACAGTCAGCGTAGGTTATGGTGGCACTAGCAAAGAAGGTGGTGACCGTGATGGTAAAGCTGGAGCGCCTGGTGGTGGCGGGCGTGCTGTAAACGATTGTAAAGGAAGTGGTGGCATTGGTGATGGAAAAAATCGCATTAGAGGTGTTGGTGGTGGGAACAACCGCAACCAAAGTGGTGGTGGTGGAAATACCCCTGGAGAAATTGGTGGTGGTGCAACCGGTATTGGTGTTGGTGTTGGGTTATATGGTGGATTAGGTAGCGGTGGTGTTCATGGCGGCGGTGGTGGTGATGGGGGTGGGATTGGAGGTTGTGCTAGTGGGAGTGATGGTGGAGGTGGAGGTGGTGGTGGAGGTGATGGTGGAGGAGGTGGTGGTAGTGGCGGGATGGGTGGTAGTGGCGAGGGTGGAGGAGGTGGGGTGGTAGCGGTGGGGGTGGAGGTGGAGGTGGCGGTGGTAGTGGCGAGGGTGAGGAGGTGGTGGTGGTAGTGGTGGGGGTGGAGGAGGTGGTGGTAGTGGCGGGGGTGGAGGTGGAGGTGGTGGTGATGGTGGTGGGAGTGGGTTTGGTGGGGGTTGTGGTGATGGTGGTGGAGGTGGGTTTGGTGGGGGTTGTGGTGATGGTGGTGGAGGTGGGTTTGGTGGTGGATTTTAAGTGACGATGAATTGTATATGTGTATGACGATGTATTTGAAATAATTTTCGGAAGATTTGTTTTATGAATATTTTCATATTGTATTGAGAGTGAGGGATAACCTACTAACCTAGTGGTTAGAGTTTCCCTTCAAAAGGTCTTGAGATCGATTTTCACTCTATGCAAGTTTGGATCCCCCTTATTCCCCAAATCGTCAATGTTTCTCCTTACCTTATTAAAAAAAAATGGCATCATATCGTATTGGTTGAAAAATCTTTAGTTATTGTTTCCTTGTCCTAAAAGGCATTGTTTCCTATAACTCTATAAGTATGTATTTACTTCTTGATTAATGGAACATACACAATTACGTTTCTCAAAACTTATCATGGTATAAGAGCCAATGGTTTAAAAATCTCATTTTCTTAAAAGTTCCAACTATTTCCTTCACACATCATCCTACTTTGCTCTTCATTGCCAATACCTCCTTTTATTTCCATCCCGCGCATTGCTAACGTAAATTCTGCATGCCGTTATGGCCTCCCGTACTAATGGCAACTAACCAGAAGCAATCAAAGGCGGCTAAGGTTATGTGTAGGGTGAGTAGTTACTATTTAATTATATTATCTCCATCGAAATATAAAGCCTAAAGGCTCAATTCTATTAGTTGTTCGCTAAAAAAAAACACCTAAATCTAATTACAAATATAAAGAGAATAATTCTTCTCCTATTCTCCAAAAAAGCCCCATTTTATACTCTTTTATAAACTTCTACAGGCTAAAACCAAAGTATGAGAATCGATATATTGGAAGAGATTACCGCACTTGCATTGCATCAACAAAATCAAAATAAATTAGTCGTACATAATTAATTGCATGATTGCTTCTCAATTTACAATGTCAAACAACTTGAATACACAAGGATGACGACTACGTAAGAATAAGATATCATATACTGCCACAGCACCACTTCATCAGCAACCGCCACAGCCTCCACCTCCACCTTCACCGCCACCACTAATAAATTTGAGATTATATGAAAATGGGCATGGGTTACCCAATAAGGAGGAGGAGAGTTTAGCCACTTACAAGCTAAGAGGTTCCATCCTAAAATCAATTGGTGATAGGAGGAGTAACTCCTAATCTTATAAATTGGTTTATTCTCTCCTCTTTCTCCAATGTGGACACTCACAAGTGGACATTTAATGGTTTCAACTAACTGGAAAGGTAATAAAAAATAATCCTCTCAGGGGATTGACATCCTGTCGAGGTAAACTCTTACCCAGTTGCTTGTTTAGAAGGCCCAGTTTAGAAGAGATCCACACTACTCGGGCTCGATACCATGATAAATTTGAGATTAGAAAATGGGCATGGGTAACCCAATAAGGAGGAGGAGAGTTTAGCCCACTTACAAGCTAGGAGGTTCCATCCTAAAACAATTGGTGATAGGATAGAGTAACTCCTAATCTTATAAAGTGGTTTATTCTCTCCTCTTTCTACAATGTGGGACACTCGATCACAAGTGGACATTTAATGGTTTTCAACAACCATCACCACAGCCTCCACCTCCATCACCATCACCACGGCCTCTGCCACCGCTGCCACCATAGCCTCCGCCACCGCTGCTATCACAGCCACCGCCACCCACCACATCCCGTAGCGGTAGTGGACAAAGCAGCATCAAAAGCCATAACAACAGCTACTCCTCCCAAAATACACATATTACCATTCTTACACTCTATCTATCTTTGTAGCTCTGCTGCCTCTGCCAACTTCAACTTCAACATCACGAACTCTTACACCCAGGGCCGTCTCATAAAATTAGAGGCCTTGTGCTAAGATAAATTATAAAGATTAAATTTTTTGGTGTAAAAAGAGATGGAAGACTTATAAATGGGGCCTTTTGAGAATAGGAAAAGGAAAAAAAACACTAAATAAAAATTAATCTCTTTATATTTGTAATTAGATTTAGGTTTTCTTTTCCTTTTTCTTTAAACGGACGACTAATAGAATCGGCCAGGCCCTTATATCTCGGAGTCTGTGTAGTTGTTCACCCTACTCATAGCCTTAGCGCCTATGCTTACACCTTTATCTTTCGCTGTTGCTTTGCCAACTCTTACACCTAGCTTTGCCAACTTTAACATTACAACTCTTACACCTCTATCTTTCGTTGTAGCTTTGCCAACTTTAACATTACCAACTCTTGCACCTCTATCTTCCCACGTAGGTCTTCCAACTTCATCATGATCACCAGATTGTGCAAAGTGGAGATTTTTATTGCTTCTCTCTTTTGATCAGATAGTATATGAGTGGAGCGAGTACTAAACTAACACTGACACTGACAGCTACTATGAGCTAGCCGAATTAGATACCTAGATTTCATATTGATGGAGTGATCCAAGAAAGCAGATATATAAATTTTGTGGAGTGGAGGAAAAATTTTTGAGGAACAAAAATAAGAAATTATTGTGGAAGCGAGATACCGAATTTAAAGATGTGATTATACCATGTTGGATATTGTGAAAACTCTTGAATTGGAGTGTTTTTCCTTGATCATATTAATAGTGAAACATACAATATATTAGTTCTAATTGGATTAAGAAACCTAATAATAGTATAATACTATGTTACAAATTATTTCTTTACCATTTATATCGAAAGAGAATTCTATTCTCTATCAAAAAGGTGAAGAACTCAAAAGAAGGATGTTTAAAGCCTTTCAATACAGCTATTACAAAAACGAATTATACTATTGAATTGAGATATGTTATTCATAAACCAATCCCCAAAATTTCTCGATTTGGATTCAATTTTCAATTTCAAGTCATTATCCAAAGTTATCAACCCTAAAAATGATATGTTTCTCAATTGGCATCGGTGTAGATTCCCCGAGTCAGCTATTAATATTGAGTTGAATTCAAATTACTTTTCTCTCTTCCTCATTTATGTTCTTACTTGAAATTTTTATTCTATTTAAAATTACATAAAATCTACTAAATTTTCTCAATTATAAGAAAAAACGTAGTCATGTGAAGTCTTTTTTTTGAGGTCTTATTTAATTCCTTTTAACGAGTACTACAAATCTACAATAATGTGAAATCTTTATAATTTCTACTAATAGATAATAACGTATACCTTATTCGTTTTGAAATAAGTGAAACACTTCTTTCTTTTATCTGATATTTTTTAAGGGAAGCGTTTTACTTATTTTTAAACGGATAAAGTATTAATATAGTGCATTGGTAAATGTGTAAGTCAAACTAGTAACATCAATAAGAACGTAGGGCGTAGCAATCCAAGGGCATGCTTTGACATTATTGTCAGTTTAGCAGTTGCTCAACCACACTTTAAATTTGATATGTGAGATCATATTATCAATGAAAGTCAAAATTTGTAATATCATATTTCATAATTTGACCATTTAAAATTTATTTATTTTACGCCCATTAAAATAATATTTGTATATGCAATTCGTCTCTAGTGGATCGAGTTCACAATTATTTTTTGTGAATCCACATTGACTATATCACACATAAACTCACTATATAAGAGAAAACCGACTATATTGAGAAAACTGACTATATCATATAAAAACTAACTATACAAAAGGAGATTATGTCATACAATTGAAACTGGCTACATCAAATAGAAACTGACTATATCAAAATAAAAACTAACTATCTCATATGATACACGGTGTATAATAAGTTATTGTGAACCGGGTCCATTTAAGTTCTTTTGTTGAATATATCATTGTAAGTGAGATGAATACCTCTTGCACAAGTGGAGGGAAATTGGAAAATGTTGTAAAGTTCAAGAATCAAATCTTTATCACAAGAATAGCAGAAGGAGGACCTCCAACTAACTAGGTCAATGATTCATTACTTTAGAGGGGTAGATTTACATGCATTAGTAAGGTCGCTATATATGTCTGTACTCAACCAAGCTTGCTTGATGCAGGTGGTGGGAACTCATCTTGTGATTTTGAGGTTACAACTTCGAACACCACTACCTGAATGTACTTGGGAGTAGGAATTCTCTTATATCATCCTTACTCTCAAGCTTGACCCGTATGCTAGGTTGGCTGATTTGCGAGAGGTGCTAGTTTAGTAGGGTCTGTACTCTCTATATATATTACGTATAATAAGGATAAGCAAAATCATAAAGATCCATGACAACTTTTATTACTTTAGGCAATAATAAGCAACCTTGCGTAAAACTTTGCATGGGATGACTTAAACATAAAATTGTCAAGACACACATAAGGTGGAGTATTGAACTACTAATGAACAGCGAGATAAATCATAAATAGCATTATTGAATTGAAACATGCACAAATTCGATAGATGACCTTGAAATACTTGTCCCATATCGTAACTTTCAATCCCAATACTGATTACTTAATCTGATCGACCATAGGATAAGAGGGCATCATCAGCAAGTCTGAAAATCCGCCAATCTTGCAAAATATGAGCTCCCAATTTCTCATAAAATGTATGAGAAGCCACATTCCAAGTTGTAACAGTCCACTCCATTCTAGCATACCCCATCTTCACAGCTTGACTAGCAACCGCCTTCATCAGCATTCCTCCAAAACCTTTACCTCGATAGCCTTCCCTCACGAACAAATCCTCCACATGAAACGCGGGTTTCGACAAAAATGTGGAGTAGCTAGGGAAGAAGATCACAAAACCTGCAATGATTGTTCCTTCTTCGGTGCGAAAAAGCTCCATTTCTGGGTCATTGATGGGGTGAGGAAGGTGTAGAGTGGTTTCGATATGGTTGAAGTGTTGAGTTGAGGGATGATTCGGTGCGAAAGGAGTAGATGAGACTTCAACGAGGAAAACAGTGACAGTTTTGAAGGGTTCGAAAGGAGTTTTGGAGTTAAAAAGGGTGGAAGAAAGAGCAGGCTTTGTTGCTTCACATTCGTCACTCAGATGGTAAAAAGCTGCCATTTTATGTATGAGTCCATGAATGAAGGGAACATCTGATTCATCGGTTGCGAGTCGAACTCGGACATACAAGATGTGATTGGAATGATCAGATTGCTGCTTTTTCTCTTCTGCAGGGAGAGCTGTTTTTGGTTTTAGGTTGTATGCAGGCAGTACAGGCGCCATTAGTTGAGATTTACAACGATTGTAGGGAATATTTTTTTGGATGAGTGACCTAGTGGAAAGGAAAAATAAAGGGTGAAAGAAACACGAAGAAGGTTTATAGTAAAGTTATTGTGTTTTGTGTGTGGAGAATTGAGAATGTATGTTCCTATTTATAATATCATTCTAGTAAAGAGGAATTCGTGTATTACTTACTTCCCTCCCTCAAATAGTTTGATTTTTTTATTTGTTTACTAGCTCGCGAGTCGCCAGCACATTGTTTACTAGCTCCCTCAAATAGTTTGATCTTCCACGTTAACACGAGATTCATGCGAGCAATTGTCCAGCAAGCACAGCAATTCCAACAAGCGCCATTAAGATTTAAGGCATTAGATTAACAAACCAATTAAACACGTCGCATGCAAGCAATTCTACATGTAGAATTTTTAATTTACTAAGTCTGTTGCGGTGATGCCAACGTTAGTAAAAATAATTACCTAAAGCATTTTAGATCAGCACGGAAGATATTGCATGTTTGGCAAAGTTAATGGTTCTAGTAGCGGTTAGCGGTTGCAGTAGCTGACCAGCTGTAGCTGTTGGGGATAGCTGCTAGCTGTCTACCAGTAGCTGTCAGCGATCAACGATTAAATTAGTTGTTTAATTAGAAGTGTTAAGCAAAAATAATTATTGAAACTGTAAAAGACAATAAATGACATTTATTCTAATATATGAAATGAACTACAACAATTTCATATGTTCGTTCAATATAGTTAAATTCAAGATTTGTTTTTTCAAAGAAGTTACACAAAAAGAAGTATACGACTTTTTAGCTGCTCAAAGAAATGTATAAATCTAAGAAATATTCAACCCTTTGAAAAATTATTTATATTACCAATTTAAATAAAATACTTGTAAAATATCTTATCTTTACGATAAATATTTAAATTACATCTCTGCTAAGTAAAATAAATATTGAATTGCTATAAAATAAAATAATTAATAAATATTAAAAGAAAAAGAAATACAAATTGAAAGGGCTTCTACGTATGTTATAATATATCATATATTTCACTTAGTTTAAATAGTAACTAATTGTTGAACTCAGACGACACCTGCAGATTATTTGGTAGTTATACTATATGATATAATACTCTGGGTGACAAAATTGGCATTTCATTACAAGTAGAAATAATAGCTTTATTGTTGAATAATGACTTGCACAATTACCGAATCACGAGTTCAAGACAGTACATAATCAAGAGTTTAAGCCCATTTACAGACATTTTGATAGGAATGTGTGATAAGCCGATAAAAAAGAATGCTTTGTTTTATTTCGTAATTGTATTAGCAAAAAGTTCTTATAAAGCATTATAATAATTTAGTCTAAAAATCTTATTGTTAAACTATTTTTCTATATATTGTAATTTATAAACATATGATGAAGAATAAGTTTTAGATTATGCGGCATCACGGATAATCAGGAACATGAACCACGCACTTTAATAACCTTCTTAACAAAAGACCAAGAAATAAGACAAAATCAGCATGCAAGAGGTTAAATGTCATCAATAATTAGATGGAAGTAACTAAGTTGTCCTACTTCTTTCCAGTTTATCACATTAGCCACATTCCACCTATCATTTTCCAAGCTAATGAGTGGTCATTTTCTTAAGATCACTTCCGAAATCCACACACTATCGCAATCTTCATATGATAACATTAGCCATATCATTCTTGTGAGCAGGAATTCGTGTATTACTTACTTCCCTCCCTCAAATAGTTTTGTTTTTTATTTGTTTACTAGCTCGCGAGTCGCCAGCACATTTTTTAATTATTAATAATTATTTTTAAAATTCTTTAGGGTGGATGATTTACTCATTAAATAAATAGATTGAGCTATATTTTTGAAGATCTCATAGGTGGAGTATAAGACTTAACAAGATTGCACCTTATGTTATACTCCCTCCGTTTCATATTAATCTACACACTTTGACATTTTACACTATTCACAAATTACACTTTGACTCTCGTTTGTGATTTATACGTGAATAAAAACATATGTCATGTGGATCTTGTTAGATTCGTCTTAGTATGTATTTTATAATATGTACTTTTTATAATTTTACAAATACAAAACTAAAGATATGTCTTCAAAGTTTTACATTGACATGCGTGAAAAGTGTAAGTATGTAGATTAAAATGAAACGGAGGGAGTACATGAACTATAAAACATGGCCAAAGTAATAACCACTTTTTTGTACTGGTTTAAAGTTATTATCAACCACAACTTCCTACTATAATTTTAAAACACGTTAAAACTTATTGATAGACGAGTTTTATTGTTAGAAAAAGTACAATTGAATAAGAGGAAAAACTATATGTAGTCTTTAAGCTGCATATAAAAAGCTAAAATTAGAAGAAAAAAATGCATTAATTGATCATTTATTATATCGATTGACACATAATTTTTCCATAAATTCACAACTTTTTAGGATAATGTGTAAGATGTCTAATATTAGTATGAAGTATAAACATAACCAGGAGTTCTCCCAACCCACCTAGTTATGAAGTACTAAATTTCAAATTGTAATAGGCCCTAGGCCGTAACATTTATTATTGATTTATATTAGTATCTTCACCCAAAAAAAAAAAAGTGTGTTCCTTTTGCTAACAAAAAAAGAGTTTGCCGACATTATTTTTGATGCAAATTGCGATACGCATAATCTTTGCTCATGACTTGTACAATTAAACACGGTGCTTAGCATCTTATTTACGCTTCAATTATTCAGAGAATCGGTGTTTCAACAACTTTTGTCCAGTCAGAGGGTTAAAAGTTAAAACACATTCGCTTAAACATTTCAAGAGGTCGAATTTTGGAATGTGCGTGCAGCTAAGAAATGGCAGCACTTTCGTATGTGCCAAGAAATGACAGCACTCTAATTATTGGTCAGTTTACACAAAATCACGCTATAGACAACAATATCGCCGAGAAGACAACTAAAAACCGAGATTAGTCATGGTAATGACTCATGATTCATGAATTAAAAAAGTTTCACCTAGTCTTATATGTAGTCAGTAAACATCACTGTTAACTCATATAAAAAGTTAATTATTGTATTTTTGAAGTTACTAACTAACATACAGGTTACCTATAATTATTGGAGTTATAGGATTACTTATAATTGTTGGGATTACAGATTACTTATGTCCATTGCTGAGGTTACTTATTACTCTCTTCTTCCGAAAATATAGATACTAATTCTATTTTTTCACGGTAATTAAGGAAGGTAGAATCTAAGGGGGATAATAAAGACTTTTGTTTATTTAAATAGATGTTGTATAAGAACATATGATTTTAGGAGATAGAATGGAACATAATTGGTGAAAGAGGAAGCAAGTAAATGACGGGGTATGATTTTTCTAGACAAATTACGGAATCAAAAATGTGGAACTAAGAACTATAATTTGGTATACCTAAAATGAAAATAGGAACTATATTTTGAAAAGGAAAGAATAATAAACTAGCTAGGGGTTAACATATAAATTTATACGGTTATTCATTTAAATTGAAAGGGCTTTTACTTATATTTTAATATATCATATATTTCACTTAGTTTTAATAGTAACTAATTCTTGGATCCAAGCGACACTGGATTATTTGATAGTTATACTATATGATATAATACTCTGCATGACAAAATTGGCATTTCATTACAAGCAGAAAATGATAAATTTTTTCCTTAAATAATGCAAAAGTGGGTTTTAATTCCCAAAATATGCCCAAAAAAATTAAAATTCCCTGCGTACCGTCACTGTAGGACGACACGCGAGAAATTTATTTTTTTTGTTTTAACCCACGGAAACCGCTACTCAAAGTAGCGGTTTAATTTTAAAAATAAACCGCTACTCAGATATAAACCGCTACTCGGAGTAGCGGTTTCCTGCGCAAAATATGGTAAGCAGATATCAATTTTCATAATAAACCGCTACTCGGAGTAGCGGTATTTTTTTTTTTTTTTTTTTTTTAAACCGCTACTCCGAGTAGCGGTTTTACCTAAGTTGAAAAAAAAAAAAATTCTCGGCACTTGTAAACCGCTACTGCAAGTAGCGGTTTTACTAAAAAAAAAAATTTGCGCGTGCCATCCTACGTGGACGGTATGCAGGGAATTTTAGTTTTTTTGGGCATATTTTGGGAATTAAAACCCAATTTTGCATTATCCAAGGAAAAAATGCAGAAAATGATAGTTTTATTGTTGGATAATGACTTGCACAATTATCGAATCACAAGTTCAAGACGGTACATAATCACGAGTTTAAGCTCATTTACAGACATTTTGATAGGAATGTGTGTGACAAGCCGATAAAAAGGATGCTTTGTTTTTTTCCCTAATTGTATTCGCAAAAAAATCGTATAAAGCATCATAATTTAGTCTAAAAATTTAAATTATGTGGCATCACGAATATGCTGATAGTATCTTTTTATATACAAGGTCGCGTGAAATGCGTTTCTTCTCGAATGATTGATTTTGTTTCTTCTTTGATCTTCCACGTTAACACGAGATTCATGCGAGCAATTGTCCAGCAAGCACAGCAATTCCCACAACCGCCATTAAGATTTAAGGCATAAGATTAACAAAACCAATTAAACACGTCGCATGCAAGCAATTCTACATGTAGAGAATATTTAATTTACTAAGTCTGTTGCGGTGATGCCAACGTTAGTAAAAATAATTTCCTAAAGCAAAATTAAATCAGCACAGAAGATATTGCATGTTTGGCAAAATTAGTGGTTCTAGTAACGGTTAGCGGATGTAGTAGCTGACTAGCTATAGCTGTTGAGGGTAGCTGCTAGCTGTCTACTAGTAGCTGTCAGCGATCAACGATTAAATTAGTTGTTTAATTAGAAGTGTTAAGCAAAAATAATTATTGAAACTGTAAAAGACAATAAATGACATTTATTCTAATATATGAAATGAACTACAACAATTTCATATGTTCGTTCAATATAGTTAAATTCAAGATTTGTTTTTTCAAAGAAGTTACACAAAAAGAAGTATACGACTTTTAGCTGCTCAAAGAAATGTATAAATTAATCTAAGAAATATTCAACCCTTTGAAAAATTATTTATATTACCAATTTTAATAAAATACTTGTAAAATATCTTATCTTTAGGATAAATATTTAAATTACATCTCTACTAAGTAAAATAAATATTGAATTGCTATAAAATAAAATAATTAATAAACAGTAAAAGAAAAAGAAATAAAAATTGAAAGGGCATCTACCTATGTTTTAATATATCATATATTTCGATCACTTAGTTTAAATAGTAACTAATTGTTGAACCCAGACGACACAGGATTATTTGGTAGTTATACTATATGATACTAGTCTTACATGCACGCAATGCGTGCGATATAGCATGTGAAGTAGAAAATAAAATTAATTGGTAGGAAAACCGTCTTTTTTTTTTTTGAAGGAGTAGAAAAACACGTCTTTACATTTTGTTTTTTCAAAAAATTGATATTTACTTTAAATGTCCTACTTTCCCCCTTTTTTTCATTCAAATGAGAGAGTTAGTTATGTCTCTATTTTTTTTTCTTTTTTTTTTTTTTTTTTGGTGTCCCTCATGTGTTGCCTTATATAATAGAGATAATACTCTGGATCACAAAATTGGCATTTCGTTACAAGCAGATCTAATAGCTTTATTGTTGAATAATGACTTGCACAATTATCGAATCACGAGTTCAAGACAGTACATAATCACGATTCACGAGTTTAAGCCCATTTACCGACATTTTGATAAGAATGTGTGACAAGCCGATAAAAGAGAATGCTTCGTTTTATTTCGTAATTGTATTAGCAAAAAATTCGTATAAAGCATTATAATTTAGTCTAATCTTATTGTTAAACTATTTTTCTATATATTGTAATTTATAAACATATGATGAAGAATAACTTTTAAATTATGCGGCATCACGGATAATCAAGAACATGAACCACGCACTTTAATAACCTTCGTAACAAAAGACCAAGAAATAAGACAAAAACTACATGCAAGAGGTTAAATGTCATCAATAATTAGATGGAAGTAAATAAGTTGTCCTACTTCTTTCCAGTTGATCACATTAGCCACATTCGCCCTATCATTTTCCAAGCTAATGTGTGGTCATTTTCTTAAGATCACTTCCGAAATCCACACACTATCGCAATCTTCATATGATAACATTAGCACTTGCTTCAAGACATGAACTCCAAGAGATAAGATTCTTGAATGCATGACCATATTACCAACAATTTTCAGATAATAAGTCGATCATGGCAGCTGATCTCCTATAGATTGTGTTTTGTTTCTTCTTTGATCTTTCAAGTTAACACGAGTTTCACGCACAAACGACTGAGTAATTGATCACCAAACACCAGCAGGAAATCCAACAAACGCCATGAATACACAGGCCAAACTCGTCGCATTCTTAGCAATTCAGACGAGTAGATTTTACTTTATCGAACGAATTTGAACTTTTGACTGTAAAGGTCGTAACTGGTAACTACCTAATTGAGTAACTGGTGGCCGGTGGGTACTGGTTAGGGGTGACTATAAAACTAGACAACTTTGTTTTGCGAAATCAGCAAAACTAGACAACTTGTGAACTAGTAGAGCTCGACTCAGTTGAAACTTGATTAAAATTTGGCTCGAGTTAGCTCACTCGAGATTTTAATTAGTTGAGTTGCTTGATTATTTTTTTAAAGAAATTTTGTCAAAAACAACATTTTACAAAAGTTACTTTTTATATATAAAAAAACAATCTTTTAATTTTTCTTTGTCAAGACAAACCTTAAACTAATTTTTTTTTGTCACATTAGGTTATGTTCTTTTGGATTAAATTGAAATCAACTGAACTAAACTGAAATAAAATGAATGAAAATTGTGAGAGGAAATTAACTGAACTGAACCGAATAGAATTGAACTAAATTGAATATTTATTAATTCAACCAGCTATATATTAATTTGGGTATTTCGATTTTTCGAATAGAATCTGCGGATCAAATTAAAGGCATGATTGTAGGGTATATTTTTTGGATGGGTGGGGAGGAAAAATAAAGGGTGGAAGAGACACAAAGAAGGTTTAGATCTAGTAAAGTTATTGTGTTTTGTGAAGAATTGAAAAATGTATGTTCCTAAAGATAGGAGTTAGCTCAAGTGGGTAGAGCGCTCCCCCTTGGCCCTTGAGGTCAGGGGTTCGATCCTTACCCCCAATATTATGTTGGGTATTTCCTGTGCATGTTATGCATGACTTGCCAGCCATTGGTGTTTCCTACAGGCTAGTAGCCTTGTAGGGGTTAGTCCTTGGGCTAACTTAATTTCCTAAAAAAAAAAAAAAAAAAATGTATGTTCCTATTCATAACATCATTCTTATTATATCCAGAAATTCGTGTGTTACTTATTACTTCCCTCCCTGAAATTAAATAGTTTGATTTTTTATTTGTTTACTAGCTCCCGACATGCAAAGGCACATTTTTTAATTATTAATAATTATTTTTAAAATTCTTTATTAGTGGTGGATGATTTACTCAATAAATAGATTTAGCTATATTTTTGAAAATCTCATCAGTGAAGTATAAGGTTTAACAAGATTGCACTTTAACTTATACATGAATTATAAAATATGGCCAAAGTTATAACTACTTTTTTGTATTGGTTTAAATAGTTATTATCACCCAAAACTCTTTATTATAATTTTAAAACACACTAAAACATATTGATAGACGAGTTTAATTCATTATTAGATAAATGTGCAGTCTTTAGGGCTGCATATAAGAAGCTAAAATAGAAGAAAAAAAAATGAATTAATTAATCATTTATTGCATCGATTGACACATAATTTTTCCATAAATCACAATATATTCACATTTAAGGTAATTTTTCGATAAATCACAATATATTCACATAATAACCAATTGTAAGTTACAAATTTTTTGTGTAAATTACAAAGTTATTTCAATTTTGTTTATCACATGTAACTCCTTTATCGTCAAAGGATATTCTGGCTTGCAGCTGCTCATGTTCCTCTTTTCCCTTCTTAACCATTCGTTGCTCATGGGATCGAAGAGACCCATTTAATTCATTGATTGTCATTGAATCTGAGTCCTTATTTGACAATTTGATAGCAACAACTACATGGCTAAAATCAAAATTAAGCAAACGCACTATATTTTCTACTAAGCCAGAATCTTCTATCGATTCTCCAAGCCTCTTCATTTGATTCATAACGTTTAATAAAACTCTTGGGATATAATTTGAGATGGATTCTTTCTCTAACATCTCAAGTTTTTCAAATTCTCCTCTTAGAGTTTGAAGACGAACCTTTTTTACTCCCTCAAAGGCGTTTTGTAGAGTTTCCCATGCTTGTTTGGAACTAGTTGCATTAGCAACTTTCTCAAACATATATCATCATCCAAAACTTGATGGATGACTGTAAGTGCATTATGATTCTTTTTCCTCTCATTATCCAATGCTTCTTTCTCCGTTTGGTTTAACTTAGACTCATCTTCGGGTCCTGTATAACCTTTTCTCAACGATCTCCAAGAATTGTTGTCATACGTAGCACCCATTTGTCATAATTTTCTTTCGTAAGTTTAGGGTACTGGAAAGCTACGACATTATTTTTTGATGTCATATTTTATGAAGTAGTTCTAGATGATACCACTTTGTTAGAAGAAGGTGGACACTCACAACAATTCGTACAAAAGAAGAGGAAAAACACATGCACTTGAATAATATCATAAATTTCCTTACTTTGTGAGTAACAATAAAATGAACAAAATCCTACGCATTTAAAGAAAAACTTTTAACTAAGAAAATATAAGTTATCCTTTCATTTATCCCTAGAAAAACTCATTTCTCAAAATAATGATAGCTTTCTTATTTTTCTCATGGATGCATTTCTATTTTTTTTATGAATGTCAAGTTTATTACTCTATTTTTAACAAGCCTTTGAAGATGTCTAGGCCAGACTAAAGCATGTACCAAAGAGGCATAATAGTATAGTTGAATGTTGTATGGGAAAAGATGATTTTAGGAGAGAGAATGAAGAATAATTGGTGAAAGAGCATCAAGTATAATTATTTGGTTGAATAATCAAATCAAAAAGCTAATTTCAAGAAGCAAGTAAATGACGGGGTACAATTTTTCTAGACAAATTACGGAAAAATGTGGAACTAAGAACTATATTTTGGTACACCTAAAATGAAAATATGAACTATATTTTGGAACAGAGGGAATAATAAACTAGCTAAGGATTAACCTATAAATTTATAGGGTTACTTATTTAAATTGAAAGGGCTTTTACTTATGTTTTAATACATTATATATTTCACTTAGTTTAAATAGTAACTAATTGTTGAATCCAGCAACACTGAATTATTTTATAGTTATACTATAGAATATAATACTCTGCATGATAAAATTAGCATTTCGTTACAAGCAGAAAATAATAGCTTTATTCTTGGATAATGACTTGCACAGAATCACGAGTTCAAGACAATACATAATCATGAGTTTAACCGTCCAAGTCCATTTACAGACATTTTGATAGGAATGTGTGTGAGTGTGACAAGCCGATAAAAGAAGGATGGCGTGAAATGCGTTTCTTCTAGAATTATTGATTTTGTTTCTTCTTTGATCTTCCACGTTAACACGAGATTCACGCACACAACTGAGCAATTGTCCAGCAAGCACAGCAATTCCAACAAACGCCATTAAGATTTAAGGCATTACCAAGTAAGTGTTGGCCCAGTGGTGATGGGGATGCTTTGGTAGGGCGGACCCGTGTTCAAATCCCCGCAACACCCTTGGGCGAGGAATGGAACCTAACCACCCCGAACTTGGCCTCGATCCGGATGTAACCCGAAGGGTGAACCGGGTGCAAACAAAAAAAAAAAAGATTTAAGGCATTAGATTAACAATCCAATTAAACACGTCGCATGCAAGCAATTCTAACATGTACTGGGTCATAATTTCCCAAATCTGTTGCGGGCAACGTTAGTAAAAATAATTTCCCAAAGCAAATTAAATTAGCACAGAAGATATTATGTCATGGGTCATAACTTTTCGGTCCACTGCAGAGCTGCTTATAACTGATAAGCGGGTAATTTGAATCGGTTGGTTCGGATTAATTAGGTGATCATATATGAGTGAAGAGTAATGATTGATATTCAATTTATTATCATATCTTAAAGACTTAAACTATTATTATAAATCAATCAATATTTGACATATTCAATCTTAGGATTAGATCAAGTCAAACATCAAGTATGGACTCAATACTCTCATATTGGTAATATGGTCTATGTGGGTATTGATAATAAATCTTATTAGGTTTAGTTTCAATCCAGCTTGTCATTCATGTCAAGTTTTTAATTTATTTCTTTTGGCATCTCCTATCGATTACTCTTATATTATACTTCCTTCATCCTATAATATAATGCTAATTTTTCATTTTTCACGGAAATTAATGATAAGTGCATATTATAACATCCCTTACTTGCATATTAGGGTGCATTCTCATGCAGCATTATGCATATTTAGGTCCCTTTTCATAAGTTACGATGCTTTCACATGTTGTTTAGTCTTTTGATGTAATCTCAGGTACTTTGGACTGCTATTTAAGGACATGATGATTAAGGCACGTAGATGACCTTCAACACGATATACCTAGATGGAGAGTCTCATAGGAGCAAATGAGCAAAAATTAGTTTTGGTACCATGCACATGTTACATGTCACCCGGGTGTATGATGGGTGAGCTCATTATCTAGCTAGTCGCAACTAAGAAAAAACAACCGCAACAGTTCTACTAGTCAGTGACGAAAGTGAATATCATTCATGACTGTGATATGATAAGATCATGATATGGTCGAGTGTTAATTAATTACGTGAGTTTCAATCAGACATACAACTAATAAATAAATGAGTAAGTCTAATCGGGTGTAACATGTTACACCATAACTTATTGTGTGACAAAACCTCACACGTATATAATGACACATACCCCAACAAAAATAATGTGGACTATGCAAATAATAACGGGAATATGACGTCATTGTGTCATCTTTTGCATGTCATTTGATTTTTTTTTTTTAATAAAAAAAGCGTTGATTTATGGGTTGTTACACCATAACTTATGACATAACAGTTATACCTTGGATCAAAAAAAAAAAAACACTTATACCCAAGAATTCCTATAAACGAATTGTTTTGGAGACAAAGGATCCGTTTCATATCCTATCCCAAATTACATAACTATGTTTCACTTGATTTGATCAATCTCTTAGCTGTCTTAGGTGGCTGGAAATTTTATGCACGATTAATTTGAAGAATAATGCTAAGAGATTGGAACCTTATGTAGCAAAGAATTCGGAACTAAAATATTTCTGAAATCGGAGGTTGACTAAAACTAATTGCCTGTTGATAGAGAATATATTCTCCGCGACTCTGTCACCTACTATAATCCGTGATTTTGCGGAAGCAACGTATAAAGATTATATACCATAGAATTTTATCAATTATGTTATTAAGGTTTTGTGAATGGGAAAAGTCATCAACCAAATCTCATTAAACGGTAAAGTATATATATATGCGACCTAATATTAAGAAATCATACTGAGCTAAAATTCCTAACAACATTGCAGATAGGTTTACTAACTAGACTAAACTCCTTATTAACATAATATTCCAATATATGTCGTCTTCACCCGGCCACTTCAACATAATTGAAAATGCAGTACTTCACCAGTTCACCTTAGACCTTACCGTTGATTACATAACAATGCAATTTACACATGTTCACACTCTGGCTGGAATTGAAAATACGCACAATCGCGGCAATCAGATTTCGCTAATTTAAATATCTAACAATATAATTATATGCTTTTTTGCTGATGATACACTTGTAATTTTGCTATAAATAAAGTTCTCGTTGAAGTTTGCAAGTGTACCCCATCTCTTTAGCTTTTCTTGTACAAGAAACTATTGGCGCATATCCGGTATGGGCCAACAATGTCTATATCGGGGTATGTTGGTAATTTTTCCGGAAAAAGACAAAAAAAGTTAATTTAATGGCAATTTACACAATAACTTTGATCATGTAGGAGAGAAATCAGATCAACTAATTATATGAATCAGATCAACTACAATGTGAATCAGATCAACTATGATGTGAATCAACATTTTTTTTGTTATGTAAAAACCCAAAAAAAAAATCTATTTATTTGCAACTTTGCCACGATATGGACAAACAGGGTCCATACCGATATGCAACGCTCTTTCTTATACTAGCTCAATTGAGTGAAAAAGTAATTTGTATGATATGTGAGATTCTTGAAAAGAGACAATTGTGCTAGATTTGGTGGGTCAGGGGCGGATCCAGCGTGGGTTCAACTGAACCACGTGGATCCGGGACAAAATTACGAAAACTGGGCAAACCAAATGATATAATATATACTAAATACAGCGGAATACATTATTGAAAAACATTGTAGATCAGCGGTAAGCTACTTGCTACAATATTGTTTGAGATTTCGCTCAATAGTCTCATGTTTCGAATCCTGGTAGTTTAGTTTGTCTATTTTTTTTGTTTTTTTTCTTTTTTATAGTTGGCTTTTTTTTTTTTTTCCTTTTTTATCCTCCCTTAATCCCTCTTGGCTTATGCATTAAATCCTTGGTCTTTTTTTTTTATCCTCTCTTTTGGCTTAGTGCATTATATTTTGGTCTTTCTTTTCCTTTTTTTTTTATCCTCCCTTTATTTTTTTAAGCTCTCTTTTTTATCTATAAATCTGTCCCTGACTTCCTCCCACCAAGTATAAATATTGTAAAAGCTAATGAATTTAATTAATTTACATTCTCTTTTTGTCTACGTCATGTTTGTGCTAGATAGTTTTTAGAGTTTCATACTTTGTTATACATATAAGTATATAACTTAATTGATAAGTTAATTTAATGAAAAAAGTTTTAATAGTTAATACACGTTTCGTAGTTTGTATAACTCTATAGCTTGTTGATAAATTAAGCCTTTCATTACTACAAGAAATTATTTTATTTTTTTTGTAATGATGTAATTAAGAATGAAAGCCTCATCAAGTATAATTGTTGAAAGTTTTTTTTTTCCTTTTCTTTAAAAAATTGCAATTTCAAATAGAAAAATTTAATTTGGATTTTACATTAAATTTATTCCGAACCCACGTGGCCCAATTCCTGGATCCGCTACTGGGTGGGTACAATAACAGCTAGAAGTTGTCTCGTTATTTGTTTTACTAAAAAAAATCGCAATTAATATAATAGCAAATCAATTTCCACCAAAGTTAAAACACTTTCGGGGAAAAGCTACAATAGCAAATGATATATCATTCCAGTAGTTTTGTGAAAAATTGCAGTACTTCTGTTTTTGGCTGTGTTGATTTCTTTCACAGTGCTAGTTTTTCACCTTTTATTTTTCCTTCCTTTATTTCTACTGATTGATAGATCTTAGGTGAATTCTTTGTCCTGTAATAATGTAGAGTTGGTAATGTAGTGTATAAATATCTCTCTAGGTTGTATGTGTCGTCTTTGAGGCAGAATAACATTCTTGCACAGAAATACAAAAGAACAGAAAACACAAAACTCGAGTCTTGGTTTCTTCAAGTTTCATTAATAACTGGTTATAGTTTTTTTGTTCTTCTGGACAACGAGTGATAAAAAGCTATGGTGCTATCAATATTCAGTGCCCACGCTACCCCAAAAATATTCTGCAGTATTAATGTAAGTGTAGCTCCTGATCGGGCAATGTTAACTCGCCAGAAATAAAACATTAAAAAACTATTAGAACTGATAAGTTGGATTCCACTATTTATTAATTTCTATTAGTATTGGGTTGTTGACCGACTGAGTAGATAAAGTTTTTTCCCTCCTGATCCCCTCAATGAAAGACGTTCATTCAATTCAAGTTTAATATTGAAAATTTTGACATTGAAGTTGCTATATTACAATCATTTTGCAGGAGAATATCACACATGATGGGCCAAAGATTAAGCAAGATGATGTGCTGGAAGGACGAGGGGTAAGCACAACTTAATTTTCAGAATGATGATGCAAAAATTATTGATGGTTTATTTTATTATTCTTGTTCCACAAAATTTCATTTGATGTCTCTCTGTTTTCGATATAATGGACAAAAATTCTTAAAATTTACATGGGGATCTCCAATTCTCCATCTGTTACTAAAAATCTTTTACCTCTTATTGTTTGCTCAATTTGTTTTTCTTGAGGTTAAAGTTCGAAAAGTTTAACTAGCTATATACTGTATCATACTTCCTACATTTCATTTTAATCTATACGTTTTGATATTTCATACTATTTACAAATTTCACTTTGACCATTATTTGTGATTTATATGCGGATGAAAATATAGTCATGTGGGATCTGGTTAGATTTATCATAACATGTATTTTGTTAATATGTACTTTTTATAATTTTTTCAAATATAAAACTAAAGATATGTGTCCTCGAAGTTTTGCATTGACGTGCATGAAAAGTGTAAGTGTGTAGATTAAAATGAAACTAAGGGAGTATATAGGGCAATAGGAGTAGGAAACGGAAAAAAAAGATGTAACTACCTCATTAATTATAAAAATAGAAAGATAAAAGAGTCACAACAATAAGAAAACTGTGGGATTTTACTATACATTTAGTTACTTCTCTCTTAATTAAATTGTTTAAATAATATTTAAAATTCTTGACTTAATGGAATAAATTGATTAAAAATTTAAATATCTGTGATTTATTAGAAGTAATTAGCATTTAATTTAAGTTTCTTCATGTTTTCGCACACATAATCTCTATTATATAAGGGAAGGGGGAGTAATGGTGTCCTCTTTTGAAATGCCTATTTTGCCCCCTTCCCTTTCTAAATTACAAAAGTAATGTCAAAATCAAAATCGGCACTCAAAGAAAACTACCGAAAATTAATTTACAACACTCACTCACAAATCACTTAAAAGAAGAAACTTCATAAATCACTTATACAATTGAGAAAATCACGTTATAAAAATCACGCAAATCACTCAAATTAATCAGGAAACTTTATTAAAACTTAAAATTAACATACAAACTAAAACTAATAACCTAGAACGTTAATACATACAAAAACATTTACAAAAATTTACTTACAAATTACTATTCTCAAGAACCATTCACAATTAATGGTGGGTCATGATAAAAATAGAGGTGTATTTGTAGTGAAATCGGAATTTAGAAGTTAGACAATGAAAAAAATTATTTACTTTTTTATAGTGTTTAGAATTTAGAAGTTAGTACTGTACTTAATTCAAAAATCAACTAAAAAATTATAATATTAGAAATCATAAATATATAAATTCAATAAAATTTCTATTTTGTTCATAGAATTTAACTTTGAAAAGTAAAAAAAAAAAGACAAAATAATGGTGAGAGACTTAAGTGACAGAAACTAGATCAATCAAATTTTGCAACTAAAAACAATTATACTTCATATGTCTAATGTTCAAATTTTAACTCTTATGCCGAAGAAAATCGAGTTTCTGTTTCGAAAAAATTTCAAGCACGCATCGCGTGCAAAAATTTCTAGTGTACAAATAAGCTAAGGCTAGTATTTAATCAACATATACTACTCTACATATAGGTGTCATTTGCTTTGTAACTTTAAAAATCGGAGATGTTGAGGTGGTGGAGTAGTGATATTCCTTCTCACCTCGCATCACATCTATTTCATTTATAATGTGTAATTAACACTTTCTCTTTTTATAGTATTATCGTATTGAGCCTTCTAAATGGCACAATTCCCCTCCATTAGTGAATGCACTGAAAGCTGCGGCTGAAGATAATGTGGCAATGTTCGGCTTTCCTGGACACAACAGAGGTCGAGTAGCTCCACTGCCAATGATTCAGCTCATTGGTGAAAGGTCATTCCTTCATGACATATCTGAGGTGGACAGCCTCTATACACCGCAAGGGCCTATATTGGAAGCACAAAAGCAAGCAGCAGAAGTATTTGGAGCATCAAAGACATGGTTTCTTGTTGGAGGTACAACTTGTGGAATTCATGCAGCTATAATGGGTGCTTGTAGTCCTGGAGACACCTTAATTCTACCTCGAAATTCTCACACAGCAGCAATATCTGCAATGGTCTTATCAGGGGTGGTACCTAAGTATATATTTCCTGACTATGATTTTGATTGGGATATGCCTACTACAATCTCTCCATCTCAGGCAAGTAACTTCTCTTGTATATGATTTTGACGACATTATGGCTCCGTTTGGTAGGGTGTAAAACGTTTTTCCGGAAAATTGTTTTCCTCTATTTTCAATTTTACATTGTTTGGTTGGCAAAAGAGTGTAAAACCATTTTCCCTTAGGGTAAAATTACTCTCCCAATGATGGAAAACCATTTTCCTTTCAAAGTGAAGGGAAAACTATTTTCCTTATCTCTCTTGTATATTTTCTCACTACCTCCTTACTTTCCCTTTCATTTCCCTTTCATTTCATCATTTTCCTTACATGAAACCAAACAACGGAAAACTAATTTTGGAATTGTGTTTTCCATTGTAAATTGTTTTCCATGAAAATCATTTTACACTGAAAATGTTTTACGCCCTACCAAACGAAGCCTATGTTTTCTGTACGTTCGAGTATCATATAGAATTTGTTATGTCTTTGAAATGGTCACAAATGTTAAAGATGATATAATGATACTACCTATAAAGGTAAATTTATCATATGCTAAAATGCTCTGCGGTTAAGCATGTTTGGCTGAGAGTCCGGGGGTGGATCGATGGACCAATGCTGAATTTTTCCTAGGCGTGGGACATTTATGGTCATTGATTTGCTAACAACTCATAGCTCATGAAAGTTGGCCGGGGTGTTACGGTATATTTGGATTGTTTTTTTTTTTTTCTTTGATTCATATGAGCCACGAAGGCGGTACAAAGAAGGGGAGGGGGATTCATATGAGCCACGAAGGCGGTACAAAGCACCTCAATCTTAACCACTAGGCCAAGACATCCTTGGTGTATATTTGGATTGATGTGTGTTATATTCTCTCTGTTTTCCTAAAAGTGACTTGGTTATTTCTATTTTTTGGTACTCATTTCCTCTAATGGAGAGATAATTCTACTACAGGTGAAAAGAGCAATTGAGGAATTGAAATCAGAAGGCCGAAAACCCGGAGCTGTTTTCATTACTTCCCCTACTTATCAAGGACTATGCCTCAATATAAAAGCGATCTCTGAGCTATGCAACCTACATAATATTCCTCTTATTGTAGATGAAGCTCACGGTGCTCACTTCAAATTTCACCCATCTCTTCCGTTGTCGGCCCTCGAGCAAGGTGCAGATGTGGTTGTTCAATCCACACATAAAGTTCTTTCTTCTCTTAGTCAATCATCTATGTTACATGTATCCGATAATAATATCGTAGACAAGGATAAAATCAGTAGATGCCTTCAAAGCCTTCAGAGCACTAGTCCAAGTCCCCTGCTTTTAGCTTCACTAGATGCTACTACAACTCAACTAAAAGAACATTCAGCAAGTATTTTTAACAATGCAATTAATTTAGCAATGGAAGCTAAAAACACAATCAAACAAATTCCAGGAATTACATATGATTTCCCTAACATTGACCCTTTACGTGCTACTTTTGGTGTCTATGATCTTGGTGTTTCCGGATATGAAGCTGATGACTTCTTATTTATGGATCAAAAGGTAATCTCCGAGCTCTCTGCGCCGCGATATCTCACAGTTATGATTCCACCAGGAACTTGTAGGGAGCACATCAATAGGCTAATCTTAGGATTTAAGCATTTATCATCATCGTCATCGTTCATCCAACATCAAAGGAAGAATGAAATAAAGCACGTTGATGTAAATATTAACATGTGGAAGGATATTGACATGAAATTAAGTCCACGAGAGGCATTCTTTGCCAAGAAAAAGAAGGTAGATGTTAAAGATGCAGTCGGAAAAATATGTGGTGAGTTGATATGTCCATTTCCACCTGGTATTCCTATTACTGCTCCGGGTGAAGTGATATCAGAAAGAGTTATAGATATTTTACTGCAATTTAAAGATGATGGTGCCAAAGTGGTTGGAGCTTGTGATCCTCTTCTTTCTTCTATACTTGTATGTGATACAGATACTACATCCGTTTCTTTTTAATAGTTACACTTACATTTTTACACATGTCGATACACTACTTTGGGCCTTTATATCTCTAATTTTGTATTTGTAGAAAATATAAAAAGTTGATATTTTCTAAAAGTACGTATCAAATAAGATCCCACATGACTATATTTTGGAGCAGGCATAGTTTGAGTTGCATTATTAGCAAAAATAATCGTAGTTAGTGCAATTGTATATTATATATGG